>NW_025999624.1:2400000-3600000 GCF_019419815.1 Pyrus x bretschneideri
TTTATGGATTTTATTAAGAATGAGAACTTAATTTCTGCACATTAATATTTATTGATAGTCTAAAAACAGAAACAATATAAAATACAAGCATCGATCACAAATTAAGAACAGCAAAGGAAAGAAAAGGAAGAAAGGCAAAATGCATTGAAACAACAGCCGGGGGGGGGGGGGGGGGCGCAGAAAACCGTTCAAGTTCCGGAAGGTCGTGGGGTCGCGGGCTTCTTCTTGGGCGCCGGGGAGTGGGTTGAAGAGTCTTGTTCATGCGCTTTAGGTGGAGGGTTTTTGGAGCTTTCAGCAGTGGTAGATGCAGCTGCAGAAACACTAGTAGATACGGTGTCATGCAGTTCTCCGGCTATCAGCTCCGGCGGTAGGACCTGTGAGGCCTGCCGCCGGTGACGAGAATCACGGGACATTAATAATTGGGTTATTTTCCTATGAAAGAGAGAGAAGAGAGAGAGGGGACTGGGGAGGCTTTTGTTGTGAAAGTGATGAGATGATAATGGTGAAGGGAAAAGTTGGTTATATGAAGGCGGGGGGTGGGGGAGCTTGAGGGGTTCTGGCTGGCGTGGAAGCAGTGATCTCATTCTGTCGTTCACGTGCCTGAGCACTCCAAATTACTCAACCCTACTTTTCTTGAGTGGTCAAACTTTAACTTGTATAAAGTAATTCTAATCACTAACCATGCATGGGGGCAATCAAGTTAATCTTTTTGGGCTCCTCAGTACCCCAATCTCTCGTCGTCTTGATTTCTTAACTTTGACAACAAACGTTACAATTAACTTTGCATTTAGTGTGTGGTAAAAACGTATTTGAGAATGACAAATTCTAACCGTTTTGTTCTTTGATAGAGTAAATGTGAGAAATGATTTTGCTCACCATCCTCAACTGATGGTGATGCTCACCATTCTATTTATCATCGTTAGATGAATTTAAATTTCGAGATCTGTTTAATGGATAAATACAAATCTCAAAATTTAAACTCACCTAATGAATTCGTAATAAGTAAGGTGGTGAGAAGTGGCAAAGCCACATAAAGGCCAATTGTTAGGACTCGTCCCTGATTTTACAATATTTTATTGCTAAAGGACTGAACTGACCAAAATATCCCTTTAGGCAAGAATGTTAACTTTTGTTGACCGTCATATCGTGACTCGTATGAACCATTCTTTTAATGTATTCTTGTAGTACTAGATGTTACGTACGTTTGGGCATAAGCAGAATCGAAATTGGAATTACAATGGAGATTGGTATCGAACTACGAAGCGAATGGCAATTTAATAAATTCACTATCCTACATATTTTCTTTCTGTTGTAAAATCGATGGTGTGTGCAGTGGAATAAATAAAATAAGACACAAAATTTACGAGGTTTCTCTACAGTCAGTGTGACTGGAGTATGTCCTCGAAGCAGCAGTGGTGCTTTTATTATAATTTAGAATAATAAGAGTACAAAATAACTCTCTCTCTATAATCCCCTCTCCTCTTCCTCTCTTTTCTCTCTTCCTCTTCGATCAGCCTTGTGACTTCTATCCTCATTCGTATCTATCCTTCTTCTTCACCTCTCATTCATTTTATAAGCAAAGAGAACACTATTCACTTTACAAATTTTCCACAAATGAATAGTGAAAATACTGTGCATAAATAGTAACAAACTATTCATGTGGGCCATCTACATATTATTCACAACACTCCTCCTTGGATGGCCACAAGTCTTCAATTGACTCGTTAAAATCTTGATCTGTTTTGGATGCTCCCCCTGATGAGTATCTCCCCCTGATTTCAAATCATTTAGGCTGATTGTTGATCATTCTGCTTTAGTCTCTTAGCAAGAAGAGTTGCCAAAAGATGTGCTTTACTTGTTGTTAACTTTCCACAGGCTTGTTCTTGAACTAGGCTGGAGGGTATTCTGATTTCCTCCAAAAGCTTGAATTTACTTCATTTATTTGGAGCTAAATTTGATTCAAGGGTGGTGGACACTTGATCTTGAATCGGACTTGTGATTTCTTCAAAATCCTTAGGACTTGTCCTGGAATGAAATGGAACCACAAACAGCTCCACATGACAAGTGATCTTCGACTCCGTCGAGGATGAATCAGTTCGTGTTTTGTTATGCTTGTCTCCACAGGCTTCAATGTATCATTTTCACTTGCCTTATCTGTTCCTCTTGCAGAAATGGTATTTTCCCTATGCAGGTTTAGCATATTCTCTTGTAGTATTTGTCCTCTGATGCAAGAATGGAATGCAAACCTTGCATTTGAATGGTTCTTCACTTCTTGGTGACTCCTCCGTGTGTGGCAGCTTCAATGTAAAGAGCCAATAACGGGCCAATTATTTTGCGGTGTTGATGACTTGAGACCCAGCTCCATCAACAGTTGAAGATGAATACTCGAGACCAATTCTAGGTAAGCAATCAGGAAAGGTTCCAGGCAGTCGGTTCCTTACTGAAAGTTTGAGTGGAGGTTCCGACATATTGCTTTCTTTATCCTTGTCTTTGCAGGTAAGAACAAGGACAAAGGAAAGGACAGGGACATTGCATGATATAAGATACTCTTGCTCTCGTCCCTGATGATATAAGATAATCTTACTCTGGTGTGATTGGCTTTGAAGAGGTATTCTCGGAAAGAAGAAAACTGAGTATTTTGAGATGCTTTGTTGAAGATGCATTCTCGGAGATGAGGAAGAGTTAGGTATTCTTGCAAGTCTACCTTGTTATGGAGAACGAAGGTCGACATATATTTAGATTTTTCAATAGCAAGTAGCGGTGCTGTACCTTTACTCTTGTCAGCAACTGTGGTGTAATTAGAAAAATAAGATTTACACGTTTTCAACTTTGTCAGAGATCTTTGACAAAGTTGCACGCAATATCCGAAAAAGCTGAGAATGCGTTTAAAAAATGCCAACGAACTTTATTCAGGAAAATCTGACTTTTGAAATTCAGAGAGCGATGCCTCTTCGATCTCTGAACAAGTGGCTCTGTTGCCTCTTCTTTTATAGAGACATCAATTGTGTTCAAGAGTATGCTCAAAAAGTTGCTGCTTGTAGAAATTTTCCCCTTCTTGCACTTGTGAGATTTTATTTGACCTTATTTTTCCTTCATCATTTCTGAAAATGGCTTGCCCATCTAACATTTGCTTAGATTTGAGTCTTAGGAGTGATACAGACGAACAACGTCAGGATAATATATGGTGCCCGTCCTTCTTATCTTTTAATGGTCCTCTTACGGTTGGGGACTCTGTGATGAAGAATAACATTACCGCTATAGTGGTAGCTAGGAGTCTTCTCACTCCAAAGGATAACATAATCCTTTCAAAATGGTCTAATGAATCGGTCGTTCAAGACTCCTTGGCTCTCAGTGTTCAATGTGTGGGCTCTGTATCCAATATGGGCCAACGCCTACTTGCTCGAACTCACTAAGATGAATCATTGATGGCTGAGGTGGTAAGTCTTAAACAAGATATCAGAGGGCTCAAGCACGAGAATAGAGTGTTACACATGGTTGCAAATAATTATTCTACGAGCATGAAAAGAAAGCTTGACCAACTACAGGAATCTGAAAGTCGGATTCAAAGTGATCGCCAACGGTTTGTTGTTAGATTCCAATGGCAATTAATGCCTTCCCCTTCTGGTGTTTTGTCAAGTACTGGGGTGCCACATGATCAATCTCTAGTGCCTCCCCCTTCTGGGGTATTACCGAGTATTGAGGCTTCACATGAGCAACCTTTGTGAAGGCTTCATCCTATTTGTTTTTAACTCATGTGTATGTACATGTCTGTAATTTCTCGGAGATTTAATAGATAAGCTTTATTTCATTCAATGTATTGTGCCAAATACAATAAAGCATATACTTCACTAAGATGTGGTACTTCTGAACCAAATATCAATTTATCTTTACCCTCACAAAGATAAATGATCATTCTTAGTGTCGACATCCTTTGAGTATTTCACTCATAATCTTCAATCCATATGGTTCTTTAATATCATAAACATCATGGATAAGATTCGTGTTGACATATTGATCGATCTGCAGTTCGAGACAATATTTCTCTCAACACTTTATAATCTTTCTAGACTCTTTAGGAGTCCCAATTTAATATCATCAACTCTTGCAAGAGATTTTAGTATGTTGCAACAATATCATAATGAAAGTACTCACTAAGGCAATTTATACCATCCATTGGTATTTAAGTACATATTTTATGCATTACCCTTCTGGGGCTTACTTCAAGCAATTTGAATCCTTCAGGGATTTTCTACACTTCATGACATATTTTTCTTTGGAATTTGTACAGAGCAATTTGCTCCCATGTATACTTGAGGGATTTACTTATGGAGATATGATGTGGGCGACTTATAGCCCTTCGTATATAATTCTCCATTCATATGAACTTGTTTATAACCTTGCGTCATATCATGTGAGTGTATTTCACGGTATTACAAATGCCCATATGTAACCTTCTAGGTTCAACATCCTTTGGCTATTTGTATTGTATTCAAGTATATAGGTTTATTTTTCCACGTTCTTACAAAATTGTAATGGAATTGCTTTGCTCCATTTTGGCCAATAATTTTGTTGACGGAAAAAGAACGGGACTCAATATCAACACAGCTCATTGATGAATTTAGTATCTACTTGTAAAAACCAAAATTACCATTGGTTATCATCAATATGTGATCCCATATTCTCAAGTGCATGCATATGCATAAATTTTTTTTTTTTTTTTTTCATTTCTTTGGTTATCCCTTGCCTCTTCAAGGGCATTACATTATCTCTTCCAGGATAGTAATAGTTTAGAGAATGCGGATCATAACCTCCTCTTGAGCATTATAGAGCTTGGATTTTAATCTGCACTTCGGGAGTTGAGTATTGGAACCTATACGTCTATCATGCTTCATGCATGAGACATCAACATTCCCATGTCCGTGAATTGTCCTTTCTAGGACTTGTATCCATGCAACGACTGTCATGCTTCCGGCATGTTGCAGTTATGCTTTAGGAATACAATAGTTTAGTAGTGTCATATTCTTCTTCTTTCAAAGGATTGAACATTTTGAGTATGAGGGTTTGCCACGCTTCAGGCGTGCAACAGATAAATCATTTACTGTATCATTATTTTGTCTAACAGGGACATCAATTCTTGTAGACACATTTGCAGCAAGTATATGTGATTTCATCACTTTCGTTGCATCATTAAATGCATCTGGCATTTGATTTGCATATCGTTGCATCATTCAAATATTCTCACTTCGTTTTTTTATTGATTGCTCAATGAATCAAAATAAGACAAATTCTCTTCGTTCTTCTGGAATGGTCTTTTCTCATCATTCTTCTAGAATGATATTTTCTCATCGTTCTTCTGAAACAATGTTATTTTCTCCCCCTAACGGCGGGGAAACTGTCTTATCAAAATCATAGTCTGCAAGCTGCGCGGTAAACATATCCCTAGTCAAGGGTTCCAAATGTTGAATAATAGATGGTGAATCAAATTCAACATAAATTCCCAGTTTGTTTTGATGCCT
This sequence comes from Pyrus x bretschneideri, assembly GCF_019419815.1. Taxonomy (NCBI): domain Eukaryota; kingdom Viridiplantae; phylum Streptophyta; class Magnoliopsida; order Rosales; family Rosaceae; genus Pyrus; species Pyrus x bretschneideri. The sequence goes on from NW_025999624.1 coordinate 2,405,517, forward strand.
CATTTTAGTATGTTGTGGCAGTGCAATAGGCACATAGATAACACAACCAAAAACTCATAAATGTGTAATGTTTGGTTAGTGCCCAAACACAAGTTGTATTGAAAAATATTGATGGTTGGCAACATGTCTCAACCGAATTAATATTGCATCATGTAAAATGACATGTCCCCATGTAGAAACTTGGCAATTTCATTTTCATTAGCAGAGCGCGGGTAATCAATTTTATCCGCTTAATAAATACTTTTGCTAAACCATTTTGAGTATGGACATGAGGAACTTCTAATCCTTATTTAATAGTATGTTAACTGAGACTCTTATGGCTTTTATTGCAATTAAGTTGTGGCAGTTTGGCTTTTCAAACTTAAGGTACTCATCAAGGAACTTTATGTCCTGATCTTGAGGATCAAGGGACTTCATGCCCGATCTTTTTGCATGATGGAACTTCAGGTCCAATCATTTTTATATGATGAGGATCAAGAAACTGCAGGTTCTGATCTGATCAAGGAACTTCAAGTCCTGTATATACTCATCGTAACAAAAGATAAGTACAACATGTAAATTAAAGCAATAGGTGGTAATTGCATCCATAGTAAATAAATTGCATTTAAGTAAATAAAACTTGTGACAAGGGCTTTAATTCAACACCATTCACATAAATCAAAACTTAAAGAAGTTGGCGGTAAAACCGTCCATGGTAAATACATTGCTTTAAAGTAAATAGAACGTGTGAAAGTGTTTTAAGCCACACCATTCACATAAATAAATAAATAAATATATATATATTTTTTTTTCTTCTTTCTTTTCAGATGGTGCAACACCATCTAAAAGCCTTTACCCCTTTTTATTATTATTTTTTTTTTCTTCTTATTCAATCACATGTTGCACCATTCCAAAAAACTTTGCCTTTTGTTTTCTTTCACATGGTGCAATGCACCTTTCCAAAGCTTTGGCCCCATTTGAAAGAAAACAAAAGGCAAAGTTTTTGGAGCTTTATGGAGCTTTATGGAGCTTATGGCTGCTGGCATTTCTTTGTGGCTGCTGCCATTTCTTTGCCCTGAACAGAAGCCATCTTACTTAATTATCTCTCAACTTCTTGTACGTAATGGGGAGCTCTGGGGATTTTTCAAGCTTAATTCAGAGGACAGCAACGCCATCAAAAGGCAGCGGCCATGGGCGCTAGGCCAAGTAGCGTAAAACTCAAAGCTAGAATTCCCGTGAGTCCTCGAGATCCATCGAAAGCGATGCGATATGGGTTTCCAAGTCTAACGAGATTCTTCTGGATCTCTGGAAACCAGTTGTCAGGTACGAGTTTTCTTATCTCGTGACGACTACAAGTCATTGTAAATTTCAACTCTCACCGAAATTTGGTGGGGCGCTTCTGGCACGGTGGGAGAGAAGGAATGGACATACCTTTTGTTCTGTGAGATTTTATCTGATGAAGGTGAAAGGTAGATAGTGCTTCATCAGATTTATAGCGTTGTGCTTTCCACTGACATGAGAGCATCTCGTGCTGATAATGTGTTGTAAAATCGATGGTGTGTGCAGTGGAATAAATAAAATAAGACACAAAATTTACAAGGTTCCTCTACAGTCAGTGTGACTGGAGTACGTCATCGGAGTAGTAGTGGTGCTTCTATTATAATTTAGAATAATAAAAGTACAAAATAACTCTTTCTCTATTATCCCCTATCTTCTTCCTCTCTTTTCTCTCTTCCTCTTCCGTGAGCCTTGTGGCTTCTATCCTCATTTGTATCTATCCTCCTTCTTCACCTCTCATTCATTTTATAAGCAAAAGGAACACTATTCACTTTACAAATTTTCCCCAAATGAATAGTGAAAATACTGTGCATAAATAGTAATAGACTATTCATGTGGGCCATTCCACATATTATTCACAACACTTTCTTATTATTACATTGTTTTCATTTTCAGATTTTTGTGTAGTGGGACCACACTCAAACACTCCCCTTCTCCCACATGTCCCTTTCTCAACACTCTCGAACTATTTTGGACTCTCTTTACTTGAGCTCCCTCTCGTTTCTCTTTGTGTAAATGTAGAGCAACCACACCACTAGCACACTCCCCATACCAGCGAACTATGTCATCATCTAAATACCATACTGCTACCCATTTTTCTCTCATTCAGTTATGTTTCTTTCCCTTTCTCGACTTTTTCTTTTTTCTATGCACCAGAAAACACTAACAGTGGTTTCACTGTCGTTTCCGGACGGCAGACCACCAACTTGCACCACCTCGTCCCTTTCCTTGATTTAAACCAGAAAAGCATGAACGAGGCTTCAATCTCGAAGCCATACTGTGGAAACTTAGCCCAATTTCGAGATTCAATTTTTCTGCAAACTTCTCAATTTTTCAACCAAGGTAAGGTTTGGGAACACTCAAATTCCCCTTTTATTGACTTCTTGGTGTAATTTCTGAGTTCCCTATATGATTTAACAAAGATTGGATACAGAGATACCTCAGGGAAACACTCCCTAGTTTTCCGATAGTGGACCCGCAAATTTCAGGAGATTTTCAGGCCATTTCTCAGCCATGGCTTGGCTAATAAAGGTATAATTCTTTTCCTTGTTCTCTGAGCTTCGTTTTGATATAAAGTTTGTATGCTTCAATGGAGTATGGAGGTTGATTGGAGCCGGGATTTTTTTGGCCTTCTTTTTTGCAGCAACTGGCTACCCCACGATCAAATCGAGTTAACCCAACCCGCAACCCAGAACCAGTTCCAAACCTGGATCTGCAAACCAACCCAAAACTGAATCCGACCCAGATTCGACCCGGACCTATTTCTGAATCCAACTAGAATATTCTTTGGAATATTCCGTTAACTTCTAATTAACTTTAATAGAATATTTCGTCCGATGATGGAATATTCTGTTAAAGTTGATTGTTGATCGTTAATTGACTTTTGTTGATTTTTTCCAAATTTCTCTTGGACCCCTTGTAAACACGAAAAATTCCTGAAACAAGAGACAAGAATACGTGTACAAAATATATTTTTGTATTAATGATTTTGGGGTTACAATCTCTTTGTAATTTGATCCTCTGATTCTATCTTCGTAGGGTGTAGGTTTGTGGATGAGTTGTTGATCCAAAGGGCCGTCGGGGCTTGATCTAAGGATGAACAGTTGATGAATGGATCTTCAAGGGGCGTTGGGCTTGATCTTGAAGAATGGGTGTATGAGTTTGTTGAGGTTGTTGATCCAAAGGGCCGTTGGGGCTTGATCTTAGGATGAACGGATGATGAACGATGAACACTTTCCTCAAGGGCCGTCGGGGCTTGATCTTGAGTTGGTGGAAGTTCTTCAAGGGCCGTTGGGGCTTGATCTTGAAGGTTGATGGATGAGCGGATCTTCAAGGGCTTTTGGGCTTAATCTTGAAGAATGATTGGATGTGTGGATTTGTTGAGGTTGTTGATCCAAAGGGCCGTTGGGGCTTGATCTTAGGATGAACGGATGATGAACGATGAACACTTTCCTTAAGGGCCGTCGGGGCTTGATCTTGAGTTGGTGGAAGTTCTTCAAGGGCCGTTGGGGCTTAATCTTGAAGGAGGATTTGACGAAGAACGAAGAGTGCTTTCTTGATCCTTCGGGATTTTCTTGAGAGCTTTAGAGTTTCAAGGCTTGAAGGTTTTGGTGTAATGTAAATTCCTCTTCAATTCTTCCTTTCTTCCCTTCCTTTCTTCATTCCCCCCCAAAATGAATGCCTTGGCTTCCTATTTATAGAATTCCAAAACTTGATTTTTGGATTTAAATAATCAGATGAAATAAATCATTTCTGCCAGGTATTGACACGTGTCATATTTGATGACTTTTCCAATTTATTTCGATTTTTCGTTGAGTCACACGCTACATGTAAAATTTATGTGACACGTGAGCGTTGAAATTTTAATTATTGGTCAACATTCATTTCACCGAAATTTTGATGTCTACAAATGCCCCCTCTTCAAGGCGCGTCGTAGACATGTGCTTGTCACGTGTAGAAGATGCGTTTTGAAGTCTCTTAATGTAGATGTCAACCCAAGGGCCGTCGAGGCTTGATCTTGAATTGGGCTGGAAATTTCTTCAAGGGCCATCGAGGCTTGATCTTGAGTTCGACTGGAAGATTTTCTGGTTTCCTCCAATCGTTGATTTTCCGCAGGCTTACTCTTGAACTGGGTGCAGGATTCTTTTGGTCTCCTCCACTCGTTGATTTTCCTTTGTGCTACTCTTGAACTGGGCAGCAGGATTCTTTTGGTCTCCCCCGAAGGTCTGAGCTTACTCCTTTTTTCTGTTTCTTTGTTCAATCTTTCTAATTCGTACTGAAGAGTACGAAATAGAAAGATTGATTTTTCATTGTCACTCGTCTTTCTCCGAGCAGATGTGGTCCCTTCTCTGGAAGTGTATCAACCTTTGAAGATGACTACTCGAGAGCAACGCTAGGTAAGCAACCAGGGAATAGATTCCAGGTAGTCGGTTCAAGATCGGAAGACTGACTCCATGTGCCGGCTGATTGCTCACTTCACTTTGCCATGCGAGTAATAACAATGACAAAGGAAAGGATAGGGAAAAAGCATGATATGAGATACCTTTGCTTTTGAAGAAGCAGCGAATGAATCAGCACATATATTTGTTGTGCTTGTCTCCACATGCTTCGATGTATCATTTTCACTTGCCTTACTTGCTCCCCTTTGCAGAAGTGGTATTTCCTTATACAGGTTTAGCATCTTCTCTTGTAGTATTTGTTCCTGATGCAGGAGTTGAATGCAAACCTTGCATTTGAATGGACCATCACTTCTTGGTGGCAGCGCAAGTTTGAGTGGAGGTTCCGACATATTGCTTTCGCTGTCCTTGTCTTGGCCGGTGAGAACAAGGGCAAAGGAAAAGATAGGGGAAAAGCATGATATGAGATACCTTTGCTTTTGCCCTTGATGATATGAGATACTTTTGCCTTGGTGTCATTTGTTTACAAGGGCATTCCTGGAGAGGAAGAAAACTGAGCATTTTGAGATGCTTTGCTGGGAGTGTACTTTCGGAGGTGAGGAAGAGTTGGGCATTTTTTTTTTGTTTGCAGGTCTGCCTTGCCATAAAAGATGAAGGTCGACATATATAGGGATTTCCCAATAGCAAGTGGTAGTACTGTTCCTTTACCATTGTCGACAACTGTTGGGTAATTGAAACAGTAAGATTCACGCGTTCTCAACTTTGTCAGAAATCTTTGACAAAGTTGCCCGTGATTTCTGCAAAGCTGAGGTTGCGTGTGGAAGACAAATCCGGAAAAGCCGATCTTTTGAAATTCGGAGAGCAGTGCCTCTTCGATCTCTGAACAAGTGACCTTGTTGCCTCTTCGATTTCTGAACAAGCGGCTCGGCTTTTGGAGAGGTGCCTCTTTGATTTCTGAACAGGCCCTGTTGCCTTTTCTTTTTATAGAGGCATTAATCGTGTGGTAGTTGGGATAATGACCTCCACGCGTTTTCAACTTTGTCAGAGATCTTTGACAAAGTTGCACGTGTTATCTGGCCGAGATTGCGGCTTTATCACCCACGCCTGTCGACAACCTCCGCGCGTCTTCAACTTTGTCAGAGATCTTTTGACAAAGTTGAACGCTTTATCTAGAAAGCCGCGAGACCTCCACGCGTCTTCAACTTTGTCATAGATCTTTTGACAAAGTTGAACGCTTTATCTGGAAAGCCTGAGATTGTGTCTGAAGAGTTGGCCGTTCTTTACGCAGGAAAATCCGGCTTTGAAGAGTGGTGTCTCTTCAATTCTGAATCGGTGATTGTGTCGCCTCTCCTTTTATAGAGGTGATCGATCATCTCTAACATGCACACTTTGAAGATTGCCCATTTGTGAACATCGTCTCCAGCCCGTTGAGATTTTACTCCATCCAACCCTTCTCTTTTAACTTCTTGAAAAATGGCTAACCCATCTAACCCATCTAACATTTGCTTAGATTTGAGTCTTAGTAGTGATCCGGTTGCGCCGCGTCAGGGTAATGTATGGTGCCCGTCTTTTTTATCTCCTAATGGCCCTCTTACAGGTGAAGACTCCGTGATGACGGATGCAACAACAGCTACGATAGTAGCTCGGAACCTCCTCACTCCTAAAGATAGTCAGCTGCTTTCCGGACGGTCCGATGAGTTGGCCGTTCAAGAGTCCCTAGCTCTCAGTGTTCAGTGCGCGGGCTCTGTGTCCAACATGGGCCAACGCCTACTTGCTCGATCCCGTCAGGTTGAATCATTGATGGCAGAGGTGGAAAATCTTAAGCAAGAGATCAAACAGCTTAAGCACGAGAATAGAAGTTTGCACGTGCTTGCCAATAATTATTCGACAGGCATGAAGATGAAGCTTGATGAGATGCTAGAATCTCAAGGTCAAATTCAAAGTGACCGTCAAAGGCTTGCGTCTTTCTTCCAGAGGCACCTTTTTCCTGCGTTATCTAGCGTTCCACCAAGTATTGGGGCCTCGAATGATCTATCTTCGATGCCTCCCGCTCCTATGCCTCTCGCTCCGATGCCTTCTGCTCCGATGCCTCCTGCTCCTAGAGTGTTGCCACGTAGTGGGGCTTCACGTAAACAACCTTTGTGAAGGCTCCATCTTTCTCTTTCTTTGTTAGATACATTTTTTTTTTTTTTCCGCACTTGTAATTTCTCGAAAATCAATGAACATGCTTTGTTTTATTTAGTGTATTATGCTAAATACAGATAAAACATATACATCACCGTCCATCATCATTTTTTTTTTTATTCTTTTCTTTGCTTTCGGTGGCGCTGATCCATCATTCATTTATATATATATATTTCAGATGGTGCCAGAAGCACCACCATTGGTTTTTTCTTTCTTTTTATTATATATATATTTTTTTTCTTTTTGCACATGGTTCCAGAAGCACCATCATTGTTTTTATTATATTTTTTTTTTCTTTTTAATTTTTTACCTTCTTTTCAAAATGGGCTGGATTCCACCGTTATCTTTCTTTATAATTTTTTTTTATGTCTTCCACCGTGAAAGACTTGATAATTCTTTTTTTTTTTTTATTATTATTTTTTTTTTACATGGTGCCGTCCACCATCATTTTTTTTTTTGCATGGTGCTGTCCACCAAGATTCCATCATTTTTTTCTTTTATATGGTGATCTGCAAGGCTGAGTTTGTGGGTGAAAACCCAGGCCGAGTCCGAGAGAAGACGGAGGAGGTCTTTGGTGTGAGTTGACAAACTTTGATTTTGTTGATCACATTTAAAGGCAGCAGCCATGGTGGAGGTCAATGATCGAAGGGAGGCTAAAGAGCTGAGAACTTCATCCGTGAGTCCAATGACTGCAGCCTACTCCCTCTTCTCAGCCAACAATAGCAGAAGGGAGTCCCCAGGGATCTAAGACGTGGCGAACCGACACTAACCCAAGTCACAACCTTCAAGTCAAGTAACCGAGCTTGAAGATGGAAAGCATGAATCCTCTTGTGTAACATCAACAACCTCTACAAGGTCTTCGACCTTCGAAGCACAGAAACTGCGCAAGCATTGCACAGCCACTACACACCCGTTATACTGCCTATTGTCGATGTTGAGCTTGAAGTGGAGGAGTTGCAGCAAATGGTGGCGATCCTCGTCGGTCTCGCGGGGGCCAGTAGTCGAGTACACTGAGGGACAAACTTCCAATCCCAGCCAGGAAGAACCTCTCCCAGAGGCTAAGGTCCATCTGTCCCGGCGGGGCAGTCAGTGCATAACCCACTGTATCACCACAATCCAACTTCATCTTGGACAGGCGAAGATAGCCTGCGAGGCAGCTCAACCCGAATTCTCGCTGTGTGGGTCTGTGCTTTCCCCTGCAATCCCCTTCAACCCGAATGTGAATCTCCTCCAGATTGGGACAATCATTGAGACCCACCGACGGCAATGGAGTCAGCAGCTCACCGACCCCAACCCAAAGCGAAAGGTAATGCAGCCTCTCGCAATCTCAATCAGCCCCATGTCCGTCAAATCGGCCGAGTTCTTAATCGACAGCGACTCTAGCCCTGCACACAACGCAATGCCGTCGAGCTTGGACCCAATAGCTGAGCAAATCCCATGGAACTGGCCCAGCTTGAGCAATCTCAGCCTGGGGCACTTGGACCCGAGCACTTCCAGCGCCAACCCACTGTCTCTCACGTTGTTACACACATCCAGCACCAACTCTTCCAGCAGCGGAAGCCTCGAGAAGAAGTCGACTAACGCCGCACGCCCAACCCGCGTGTCTTCGGTGATCTCGCCAAGCTGGACAGGAGGCGGGAGAGGCTGCATCTCCTCCATGTTCCTGCTCAACTGACGGTGGTCGTGGGACGACCTGAACAGCCCCGACGCCACGTGGTAGACGGCCACGAGGAGAGCTAGGATAGTGAAGAAGGTCGCTGGAGAGAGGCTCGTGTAGGCCACGATCGCCTCTTTCAGTGTTTCCCACAGTTGCAGAGCCATTTTTGGGATTTTAGAGAGAGAAAATGGGATGGGGGAGAAGAAGATGGTGACTTGTGGTTGAACTCGGTGAGGAGGGAGTCGACCCAGGTGGCGAGGTCGGAGGGGTTGTAGAGGAGAGGATCGGTGTTGGCGGCGGAGGGGGAGAGCAGTGCGTGGGATTCGACGCAGTTTCGGCGGAAGCTGTGGTCTTTGTTGCTGTCGTCCATATTGTTCTCGAGCACGAGGTCGTCCGTGAGGAAGTGGGAGGGGAGATGGAAGGAGGTCTCGTACATCTGGTGGATCTCGTAGACATTCTTCTCGCGGATGTAGCGGTAGAGGTGAACGACAAAGGATTTGACGGAGTCGGGGACGAAGTTGGGGTCGTAACCGAGGTCGGAAGACGGCGGGGCTCCGGACGACGGTTGGCGCTGCGTCGCCGATGTTTCGTCAGTAGGTGCTTGCGTCGTCGTAGTCGTATGCGGCCATGGTCGATTGGCGGTGGTTGCTGTTGGGAATTCGAATGTCGGCGAAGGATTGGATCTGGAGATCTGAGAGGGACTCTGTGATTTTTGGTTTAGGGAAGGAGAGGAGGTTGATTTGAGTGATGGGTGGGCTGGAGCAGTTGGGTCGGTTTGAATTTTGGAGCCAGGAGAGGTTGAAACCGGAGACTGACTTGAAACCCTTGGAGACCTGGGCTTGGTCTGTGCTGTTGCAGGTGGATTCTGCTTCAGCTGCTTATCAAAGCTGCCTCGACCCAACAGCTGGCCCAGTTGGTAATTGCCGAGGAGGGTTGGAGTTGTGTACTCGCTGGGCTCGTTGAGATAGAGCCAAACTTGCTGTCAACCACTCAATGAAGGCTGTTTACATATTATATACATATATATATATATATGTAAGTATCTTTTTTCTTTTTCTTTTTTTTTTCTTTTTTTTATTTTTTTATTATTTTTATTATTATTATTATTTTTTTTTTAGTAGAGAATATATATATATATTTTTCTAATACATAGTAACATATGTATATTTTTTTCTTTTCTTTTGTAATAAAATTGACTTTCTTTAATGAAACATTTATTTATTTATTTATTTCGATGTGACTGTACTTGAAGTTTTGAAGTTTCAAGTTGCCTACGTACTCTTCCAAAGAAGAGATCCAGTCATAACGTAGTTCAAATGAGTGATGGTTTTGATGATGATTTTGCCGTACACAGTTTATGCTCTTGCGGGACAGGAGCGTTTGGTGCAGTTTGCAGTTTCAGCTCGTGCAGGCAAGGAGCGTTTGGTGCCATTTGCAGTTTCAGCTCGTGCAGGCAAGAGCGTTTGGTGCCGTTTGCAGTTTCAGCTCGTGCAGGCAAAGAGCGTTTGTTGTCACCTTTTAGGCTCGTGTGAACAAGGAGCTTTTTGAATTTGTCAAACGATCTTAGAGAGGCATTCCTTGCAATCTTTATAGCAAGGAGTCTTGACTGAGTGATTGAAGAAGTCTTTGGGGAAGAAATCGCGCATCGTGATGGCAACGGACGATCTTTGTGTCATAACTTCATCATCCTCAACACTTTCATGTAGCTTTGAAGGTTGACGGTAGCTGCTTTGCCCCCTTTCCGATTGGTGAACTTGTGGAGGAGACCTATGTTTCTTGTGCATTTTCTTTGGAGTGACATAAGTCCATCCTTCAACTTCACTTGACTTGACTGACATGGTTTTGGAGCATGCCCCCAGCGGTTGAGGTGAAGATTTTGAGTTCAAAGAGCCAGAAGTGATGGTGGTATAGTTTGACTTCACCACATCATTAAGATCTAGCTCGATGATCCCTTTCTGAGCCAACTTCATGATGAGATCTTTTAGCACAAAGCACTTTTCCGTCGGATGACTAATGAAGCGGTGGAATTTACAGTACCTTGGACTGTCAGTACGGTTCATATCTTCTGGCCGTTTGCACTCAGGTAGGTCGATCACCTTTTTGTCAAGCAAGTCTTTCAACATGGCAACCACGTCGGAGTCGGGTAATGGATAAGTCTTCTCCTCAAGCTCCTTCAAAGTGCGTCTACGTATCTCTTGATCACGAAAAGCTTCGGTTTGAATCGCCTTGCTTCGTGTAAGGATTTTGACTGGAGTTGTGTTGACCGTCATTGCTTCCTTGGTGGGTTTCCACGTGGCCTTATCCACCTTTGGCCCCAAAACTTTGTCATTCTTGTAGTCGGCGATCTGTTCTTTCTTCCCATGACGGGTGATGCTTAACTCCATATCATGGGCGCGGGTGGCTAACTCCTCAAATGTTCGTGGTTTGATGCCTTGAAGGATGTAGTGTAGTCCCCACTGCATGCCTTGAACGCACATCTCAATGGCAGAGGTTTCAGAAAGCCGATCTTTGCAATCCAGACTTAAAGAACGCCATCTATTTATGTAGTCGATGACAGGTTCATCTTTCCACTGTTTCGTGCTGGTCAGCTCTAGCATGCTTACAGTACGACGAGTGCTGTAGAAACGGTTGAGGAATTCCCTTTCTAGCTGGTCCCAACTGTTGATAGACTCAGGTTCGAGGTCAGTGTACCAGTCAAAAGCGTTACTTTTCAGTGAACGCACGAACTGTTTGACGAGGTAGTCTCCCTTTGTCCCAGCATTGTTACAAGTTTCAATGAAATGGGCGACATATTGCTTCGGGTTGCCTTTTCCATCGAACTGCATGAATTTTGGAGGCTGATAACCCCTTGGCATCTTCAAAGCATCAATCTTCTTGGAGTAAGGCTTTGAGTACAGTACGGAGTCATGCGAGCTTCCTTCGTACTGTGTCTTGATAGTGCTTGCAATCATCTCCTGTAGTTGCTGGATAGAGAGAGATCCCATGAACGCCGTTGCTTGGTCTAGCTTCAGCTTCTCTTCAACTTTCTCCGCTGGTGGCTCCTCTTCTTCGTCGACTTCTTTCTTTAATAGGCCAATATTTGGGTCGACTTTCACGTCGGGCAGCGCATCTAGTTGGTTGACAAGTGCGGCAATCTGCAAGTCCTTCTCTTCCACAGTCCGTGTGAGCTTTGCGATTGCTTCATTCATCTGAGCTAGCTGCTCCTCGATTGAAGTTGCTCCAGTGGTCATGACTTGCATGGTTGTACTGCCGCTCGAATCAGCGTCGGAGAGTAGGGACTCTGAGTATTTCCTTGGGCTCTCCCCTTTTGATGCCCTTAGCGAGGCTAGGGTGATCACAGGCTCGTACCTCAGGTGCTCTTGTTCCTTTGACAGAGTTAATGCAGGGGCGGAAGCCGCGGCAAAAAGATCTCTTGCCTTACTTCGGGTTATGATGCCCGAAATATCACCACTTGCGGCGATGATGTTCTTGTTCTTTGCTTTGATTGCAGGAACAGCTTGATCCTTTCTTGATGCCATTTGCGTTTTTCGATGATTTGAGGATAGAGATGAGAGGTAGAGACTGTCCCACCGGGCGTGCCAAATTTGTAAACACGAAAAATTCCTGAAACAAGAGACAAGAATACGTATACAAAATATATTTTTGTATTAATGATTTTGGGGTTACAATCTCTTTGTAATTTGATCCTCTGATTCTATCTTCGTAGGGTGTAGGTTTGTGGATGAGTTGTTGATCCAAAGGGCCGTCGGGGCTTGATCTAAGGATGAACAGTTGATGAATGGATCTTCAAGGGGCGTTGGGCTTGATCTTGAAGAATGGGTGTATGAGTTTGTTGAGGTTGTTGATCCAAAGGGCCGTTGGGGCTTGATCTTAGGATGAACGGATGATGAACGATGAACACTTTCCTCAAGGGCCGTCGGGGCTTGATCTTGAGTTGGTGGAAGTTCTTCAAGGGCCGTTGGGGCTTGATCTTGAAGGTTGATGGATGAGTGGATCTTCAAGGGCTTTTGGGCTTAATCTTGAAGAACGATTGGATGTGTGGATTTGTTGAGGTTGTTGATCCAAAGGGCCGTTGGGGCTTGATCTTAGGATGAACGGATGATGAACGATGAACACTTTCCTCAAGGGCCGTCGGGGCTTGATCTTGAGTTGGTGGAAGTTCTTCAAGGGCCGTTGGGGCTTGATCTTGAAGGAGGATTTGACGAAGAACGAAGAGTGCTTTCTTGATCCTTCGGGATTTGCTTGAGAGCTTTAGAGTTTCAAGGCTTGAAGGTTTTGGTGTAATGTAAATTCCTCTTCAATTCTTCCTTTCTTCCCTTCCTTTCTTCCTTCCCCCCCAAAATGAATGCCTTGGCTTCCTATTTATAGAATTCCAAAACTTGATTTTTGGATTTAAATAATCAGATGAAATAAATCATTTCTGCCAGGTATTGACACGTGTCATATTTGATGACTTTTCCAATTTATTTCGATTTTTCGTTGAGTCACACGCTACATGTAAAATTTATGTGACACGTGAGCGTTGAAATTTTAATTATTGGTCAACATTCATTTCACCGAAATTTTGATGTCTACACCCCTCTTAGGGTATTTCGACACCCTGATTCCAAATCCGCACTCTATTTTTCCAAATTCAAATGTTTTAATTGAGTTTCATTAATGGGTCACAATATTATGCTTAGGTATGATTAACATCGGCGATTCGTATTTACTAGTTCGAATGGTTGCGACATCTCAAGTAACTGTGAGTGAGTCTTTTCTTTTAAATATTATATATATATATATTCCATATATATTTAATAATGCATTTTCTATATGATGCCATAATAAAATTAAGGGTAAATCTCAGTTTACTACCCTCAAGTTTCATGGTTTTCAACATTTGGTACATGAAGTTTTTTTCATCCTAGAGTCATACCTAAAATGTTAATTTTGGGACAGTCTCATACATCGTTAGTTTGGTTATTAAGTCTTCTGTTAACTGATGATGTGGTGCCCATGTGGACAATGACTAGGCACCACGTGTCATTAAGAGGTCCACGTGGAAATTAAAAAAAAAAAAAAAAAAAACACCCGTCTTCTACCTTCCCCCAACTCCCTCCCTCCTTTCTTTCCTCTGCAACCTGTACCTCCCACCCCATGCACCCTCTCCCTCTCTTATCTCTTCTGCAACCCAGAGAGGGAACAAAACCTAGAGAATTCATATTCTTAAACACTTCTAATCCTTCTCTAAACAAACCCTTTCTCGAATAACATCCAAAAACAAAACTCAACGTTTCGGATTGAGAATCTGTACCTTCACATGCCTGAGTGAAGCTTTGCAAAAGCTCTGATATGTGATGGGTCTGGATCAGAGAATCCAAGATGGGTTTCACAACTCTTATAGGACCTGATCCAAGAAAGAGTTGGACAATCCGGCAATTGGATTTGAGGTCCGGCTCGAACTGTAAATTCGATTAGGCCCAGTTGAAGAACTCCACAGACACTTGTGGGTTGTTCTGGGTTTTACGGAGGATTTGGAGGAAGAGCGGTGGCGTCTACTTGTGGAAGAGGCTGAGGCTGCAAAGGAGCGGGACACAGTTGCGTCGTTGTAAAAGGACGAATCAGATTTGGGAAACGAGTAAGATTGTTTGATGGTGGTTCTCCAATTGGGTTGCAGAAGACAAAAGGAAGGGAGAAAGTTGCAAAGGAAATAAGAGAGGAGGGGGTTGGGGGGAGGTCAAAGACGGGTGGGTTTTGTTTTTTTTTTTTTAAAAAAAAATTAATTTCCACGTGGACCCCTTAATGACACATGGCGCCCAGTCATTGTCCAAATAGGTGCCATATCATCAGTTAATGGGAGACTTAATAGCCAGACTAACAAATGTATGACATTGTCCCAAAATTAACACTTTAGGTATGACTCTAGGACGAAAAAAACGTCATGTTCCAAATGTTGAAAACCACAAAACTTGAGGATACTAAGATTTACCCTAAAATTAACGTTATCAGAAATGTTGTAATGTTGATAGTTATGAAATTATTATAAATCCTACTGGATGCACAGGTATGCGTACTATTATAGGATGCCTTAATTATATTTACAGCCATGACTAGTATTATATTGACTAGAATTATCGAATTACTGTGGCATGATCATACTTATGTTACTGCTCATCATGCGTACCATCTTATTATACTAACTTTAATTTACCACATGACGTGACAACTTAGATGCAGAACTGAAGTGTATTTTGTCTTTTATTTTATTAAATTTTCTTCTTCTTTACTGGCTAAACTCTAAAAAATTTAACCTTTCACCTTCCCTAATGCCTACTATCGTCCATCCACCTGATATGGCATTTAGGTCATCCGAAATGGGCTATGGTTTAGCTCATCACTAATTTATTATTTTTAAGTTTGTTCTTTAACTTATTGGTTAACTGAATTGAATTAACATATTAAAATAAGGTTATCTAGACACATTTTGTGTACCACTTGTTGCTAAATGAATAAGCTTCTAGACTTCTTATCTTTATATAATCTCAATAATTCTTTGGATAAGATTTCGAGTGACACGTGTCACTAAATGAGTAACTCTCCATATTTCATATCTTTATGCAATCTTAATAATTTTTCGAATAGGATTTTCGAGTGGCACGTGTCAAGATGTAATTGGTTATGCAAATTTCAGATATGATTCTTATTTACGTGGCACTTCTTATCTTCAGCTTCCAATGTTAATAAGTTGGCTGGATATTAGGTAGAATTCTCACACCTTCATCTTTGCCATCTCCAATATCTCTTGTCATCATCTAAATTGAGGTAAGATAGTATGAAAGAGTGAAAATGATGAAATGGAGAAATCACTTAGTATTTATAGGAAAAAAATTAGAATTTTTTTTTTTTAATTTTTCATCCTAAAAAAATATTAAAAAAAAATAATTTCAATGGCTAGATGACGTCAGCTAGCCGTTGGCTGGGCTCCATAATCAGGCTGTTGGGCGGGCTTAACATACCAAGCTCGACAGTCTTTTGGCTATCCTTTGGCCTAGTGGGTCTCATTTTTTTTGGCCCAGCCCCCCATTGGAGTTGGGTTTTGTGGCATTTCAGGCTAAAACTTGACTTGTGGCCTTATAGCCATCTCCATTGGAGATGGCCTTAGAGGCAATACAAATGCCAAATCTAGAGAAACTCCAATGCTATGAGACACTCTAAAAAATGTGACTCTTCATGGACTCTCTAGCACCTTATAGTGAGCATCAACTCTCGTGCCAACATTATAAAACATTATGCAAACCATAAGGTAGCAGAGAGTTTATAGACATGAAGAGTCTCACTTTTAAGAGAGTACTCTGAGCATTTCTCTATCAGGAATATAACATGGCATGACTTCTTTTATGAGTGATTACAGCCCAATAAATGACTCGTCTCGGCTTTTGAGTTTTAGAGCATGAAGACAAGGTTGCTAGTTATTTCGAAGTTTAAAAATCTTCTACACCAAGCTCGGTTGGCTCAATTATATTCGTGAAAGTGTAAGTGCACCGAAATGGTACCAGACTATATGGACACAAATACTGGAAAGAGATAAGTGTCTTGATCGTAAAGGTGGTTCGACCATCATAATGTTGAACTCTAAATTACGCAGGGCAAATTTATGTGTTGATTTGAAAAGAGCTTTGAATGTTGCAGACCCTTTTCTATTTATATGAGCGATTTTCTGCTGATCACGCCGTAGTAAAGTCTCATCTGGATTGTACTTTATCAGCACCAATCCGTTCTAATCCCTGCGTAAAGCTCGGCCAATCATACCAGACTTAGGACTTTGAACTTAGTTCTTTTAATGTATTTAATTCATTCCTAACCTTGATTAGCTTCTAACCTAGATTCCTAGAATATTTCAAATCCTAATAAAGCACATCCCAATCTCGAAGACTTTGACTTGATTCAGGACTCGGCTGAATCCAATCCTGAGTCTTAAGAAATCCAACGTTTACAAGAATTCGACTTAGGAGGTGTGATTACTTGCGACGCACACCAATCCCTAGGTTGTAGGAATTCCAAGACTTATAAGGTTTGATTGTATCCATATCTGGATCAAATCGCACATCTTCGAAACAAAAATGGTCATCCATCAGAGTTGCTAGAACTCCGCCTAATGCCCAGAGTAGAGTGATGGTGGTACAGTTACTCACTCTCTGGTCCATCAGACATCTCATAACCTTAAGGGCATCTTCCATATGTTACAACCAAGATTCAGCTTTTTCTCTAGCTCCACGACCATCGAGAGAGTAGGCACCAGGACTCACGGTAATTTCTGCTTGAGTGCGACCACGATACTCATTAGGAATCAGTTGGGCTAATGCCTCAATTAACTAGTGTAATCGCGGAATAGAAGTATGTTCACCTAGGCTGCATAATTCTGTTAAGTAGACATTAAATAATTAACTCAATTACTGGCATCATAGGATGCAAGTGTATGTTTCCCCTAACCATGCTATGATACCAAACTAACACACCTCGACCCCAATAATACAAGTTACGAGGTCGTGATGTGCTGGTCAACATTAAATTGACCATATGATCCCATCGTGAGATGCCGTCACAAGCCAACTTAATAACAAAGCCATCGTACGATATTTACAATGTGCAAGAATTTGAACAAAAACATTCATTAATAATAAATCCAAAATTGCTACAAAGTTCACTTATCAACCTCCCACTTAGGGACACAAATTATCTTGGGATCAAATCTTATTATTATCACATCACATCGGAGCATCTAGAAGTTTCACACAATAATAAACACATAAAAGTGCAGTGGTGTGCATAATCAAAAGTGCAATCATGCGATTATTACAAAATAGATAAAACTACAGTAAATGAACCATCACCCAAAATCCAAATGATGAAAGCCTCGCTACCAAGCTCACTCGTAACTACCGATATTCTCCTTATTCTTGTTACTTTTGAAAGGGTCGACGAAAGCATGAGTGGATTAGTTTTATCACATTAAAAATCATTCAACATAATGACCCATGTTTTGAAAACATATATAGTGAAAACTACATACATAGTAATACTACAATAGTAGTCAAGATCAACTCAATCATGCTCATCATATCAAAGAAAGTAAATCAATCATAAATAAAGTAATGTATAGAAACCAAGTGAATTGCCATCTACCTGATCGATATCTAGCTCCTACTAGCAAATTCTAGCCTCTACCAGAATAGAAATGTACCTATGATAAGTCCTACGGCCGTAGCTAACTATACGATATGTATGATAACCATGTGGTCAAAAATAAATCACCAATGATCTCAAGATATCATCTCATGTTAAGATAAGCATAAGTCTCATCAAAGACTCATATAGAAATATGCATCCGCATATAAAAGCATACATAGATATACATATAACGTAAAAATGTTCAGTTTTCAAAAGGGTTCACTCACAGGTAAGCAGAGCATCCTTCGTCAATAGGTTTCTTGCCTAAACTCTTTTGATCCTCTAATAAGTCTGTGATAATCATATAAAGCTAAGTTAAGCTTTAATCATCAATCTATGGAAAATCATCCAAAACTACCATTTAGGTAATTAATTTGCATAAACGGAAGGTGCCACATGATTCAGAACACTGCAAAACCTAGGGATAAGTCACGGGTCCTACACGCACTGTTGCACATGCCTCCATGCACTACCGTGCTCCGGCTATGCCCTGTTACACACCACAAAACACGCGCCGTCATGGGCCATCTGACACACCCCGACTCGGAATGTCCACTAGGACCCTAAATCGAGCTGTGTTGGCCGACACCTAGAAGGTGACAAAGCCATAAAGTGTGATAGTGTATAAAATGTGCATAAATTTGAACCTAAAAGTGTCTAAATACCAGAGTGCACTACGAGTGGGAGCAAACCCATTTCACACGCGATGTCAGAGCATAAGTAAAGTACAGTAATGTGGGTAAGAATCATACCCTTAAAAGTAGCCACCAATACTAAGATTAGCCATATATCCTCGTCGATACGAACTTAGCAGTTAAAACCTGAAGGGGTACAAAACAGAAAGCATGAGTAAGCAGTAAAACCAAGCTTCCCAAAACTATTACCTTTCTAATAGTAATAACCTTTCACTGTAATTCCATTATCGTTTTTTATAAGACAGTACTACATATATATATATATATATATATCCACCCATGCTCAAAAATGGCCAAAACCATGGGTATGCCATGTCCATAGACTCTACAATGCATTAACAAGTAGGCTAAATGAACTTAATCAATATAAAATGTGAATCGACGATCCGACCGTTGGATCGTCACCAAAATTGGATACATTATAATACGTAATATTTAAAGATCATCGGAATTTATGGATCCGGAATCCGACGTACGGATCTTCCTGAATTGGATTTGTAAGTTAGTAAAATAAATGTTTACGGCCACTTGTTTTGGGCAATTGGCGGAGATCCAACCGTTGGATCATAAAGAAATTTTAATATGTTATCCTAGAAGCATATTGTGGATCTTTGGGATTTGTGGATTGGAAATCTAATATGCGGATCTTCCGGGTCGAGTTATACAGGGTGTAAACCCTACCGTTGATCTTTGATCGACGGTTGACTTATGGTCAATGGGTCTCGAACTATTTTAGAATGTCCTTGAGGATGTGTTTTACGTGAATTACGTATTCTATTGATAAGAGTTCTAAGATGTGATTCGATAATTGGTCACAGGCGCCAATCATTCAGGACGCCTCGATGCTTGCCCTAGGAATCATAGCGTGGACTCCAGGTGAATGGATCTTTATCTTTTATCGTACATATTATTGATAGTTCCATCAACACTTTTAAATTGATTAGGTATATTACCTTCATATAATTATTTTAAATGCTTGAAGTATTAATATGAACTACGAATGGCTTAATCCCTGTTTAGGGTACGTAGGCAGTCTAACGAGACGTTAGATGCAGCCATAATATAATTGAGACAAAAGCCTTGTTTGGGAAATTGAGTAATGCGAAGAAAATTGGTAAAGGCAAGTTTTAGTTTTGTGAATTAGTTAGTTAAATTAGTGTTAATTGGGTTTTTCACGGATAATTATCCCTGAAAATAAGTAATTCGGGACTAGGGCGTTATTGATTGTTCATTTTACACTGTATTGTATATAATTGAAAATGCTACGACATGGTTAAGTATTAGATTGCATCATGGTATATCCATATGTATATTACTTGCACATAATTATTGGGAATGCTTTCAAGTGCAAAGGTGAACGCAGGACACCCAGGTAAGTTCAAGTGAGTTTATGGTATTAGTTGAATCGATAGAGTTATAGCATGACTACATTTATGTGTTAGGCAACTCTGATACTGTCGTACTGGTTGCCATGAGTTGTACATGTTATATTAAGATGCATTGAGAACTCATAAACCTGCACCCCGGTGTTAGTGTTCCCGCCCGTGGTCAGGGCACAGTCCTTCACGTGATGTTCATCTCCCGCACCTTACGCTCAACTTGGACTCAAGGTAGGTGCACATGCCTGTCGTACAGACCACTATAGGTGGTTCCGACTCGTAGGTGACCCGCAATTATTCGCACAGTCTTCACGTGATCGTAGCACTTAAGCGTACTTACACCTAGTCTTGTCATACAGACCACTAAAAGTGGTTCCGACTTATGTGCAGGGATGTTTGATGAGCTATAGATTAAGTCGTACAGGTCATTATAGGTGACTCCCGACTTGTATGCTAGCATTGATTGATGAGATATGGATACCTGCACCTCGGTGTTAGTGCTCCCGCCCATGGCCAGGGCACAGTCCTTCACGTGATGTTCACCTCCTACACCTTACGCTCACCTTGGACTCAAGGTAGGTGCACATGCCTGTCGTATAGACCACTATAGGTAGTTCCGACTCGAAGGTGACTCGTGATTATTCGCACAGTCTTCACATAATCGTAGCACTTGAGCGTACTTATTTACACCCAATCCTGTCGTACAGACCACTAGAGGTGGTTTCGACTCGTGTGTAGGGATGATTGATGAGATATGGATAAGTCTAAATTGCCACATCCCAGCCCCTGGTCCACCACATCTTGGGCCCACTCCACCATCGTAGCACGATATTGTCCGCTTTGAGCCCTGACTACGCCCTCACGGTTTTGTTTCTGGGAACTCACACGAGAACTTCCCAGTGGGTCACCCTTCATGGGAGTGCTCTCGCGCGCTACTCGCTTAACTTCGGAGCTCCTATGGAACCCGAAGCCAGTGAGCTCCCAAAAGGCCTCATGTTAGGTAGGATGAGAATATACATATAAGGATCACTCCCCTGGGTGATATGGGATGTCACAATCCACCCCTCTTAAGGGCCTGATGTCCTCGTCGGCACACCACGGCCAGGGTTAGGCTCTGATACCAAATTGCCACATCCCGACCCCGAGTCCACCACATCCCGGGCCCACTCCACCACCGTAGCGCGATATTGTCCGCTTTGAGCCCCGACTACGCCCTCACGGTTTTGTTTCTGGGAACTCACATAAGAACTTCCCAGTGGGTCACCCATCATGGGAGTGCTTTCGCAGGCTACTCGCTTAACTTCAGAGTTCTTATGGAACCCGAAGCCAGTGAGCTCCCAAAAGGCTTCATGCTAGGTAGGATGGGAATATACATAATAAGGATCACTTCCCTGGACGATGTGGGATGTCACACCATCGTCGTTAGGAAACATGTGGTTGTACTCGCCGCCACAATGAGAATTAACTGGATATAACGGAATATACCTGCAGTAGGGGTATATGCCATTAGGTTTAACGGTATGGCCTCTATCATCGTCAACTTTAACAACAACTACCGTTGACCTTCACCGGTGCTGTCACAAAAAACTGCAGAAAACACAGAGACGATCACAGACCTTCTCTGAGCACCAATTCAAACCCGAAACCACCAGAAATCAATCCTAAAGGCTTAGGAGTTTACCTAAACACGTTTTCAAATGAGGGAAGTCAAATCCACCTCAGATTTGGCAACTCTTGCTCGGAAAAGCTCGCCAGATTCTGGACAATAATAAAGGAGCATGCATGCATCAAAACAGAGGTCGAATCACGAGTTACATCTCAAAAACCCAACAAGTCGACTTAGGAACTCGCCCAAATGCCTAACTGCAGGTTTTTGAGGGATTAAAGTTGGATTAATGAACCCAAAACACTCACATTGCAATAATGATGAAGTATAGAGAGATTAGAGGTACATGCAAGCACAGATGATTCACAAAGATGAAACCCCTCAAATTTCTTTACAAATCAACCCCAGATCAACACCAGACAAGATTTAACCCATGAATATAAAGGTTAAACGAGAAATCTCACCTAGTATTCGAGGATAAAGCTCGAGGCTCTCAGCTTATATTGTAGATCACCTTACGGTGCTCCGATGCAACATGCAAGACCATATACGTGTTCCTTGAGCCTCAGGGATGTCTAATATGTGATTTTGGGGTTTGATTTGTCAAGGGATTAAGGTGAGAACAAGGGTGAAGCTCTTGGAGCTTAGAGAAAGAATGACAGAATTCAAGAGTTAGAGAGTGAGGTTTGCAGAAATGAAGAAGGAGAGCGATGGACTGTCTTATAATCACACTTAAAATAATTTGAAGTAAATTATGGTTTTGCCCCTCCACTTGTCTTAAATTACAAATAAACTCTCAAGGCCTTGATTCGTAATTCATTTTCGACTTTGAATTAACGTACCGCATAAATTTTATGAAACTCAAGACATTACAAGAATTTATAACTCGAGTCAAGGCTCAGCTCAAAATTGATTAAGACACCCATTTAGGGGCAAAATGGTCATTTCACATGTCTTGTGAGTAATATACAATATCTTAAGGAATGGTTTGTAACACAGACTTGGGGGATTAAATCACAGCTTTAGTTATGCAACGCATCAGTAAATAAATAGAAAATGAAATACAGTGAATACATGAGGATTTCTTTAACATGGTAAACCTCCACACACAATGGAGAAAAACCACGGGCATGTTGTCATAAAATAATTCACTAAGGACAACAACAAATACAAGACACAACTTACAAACTCAAAATATTGCCTTGTCCTCTTGTCTTCATCTCCTCTTGGTTGAAACGCGATCACCTCAGTGCACGAAGGTTTGCCCGCGGGCTAGAACGAATTATAAATTATGATAGAAAAAACTACTGGAAAACCATAAGTAAATAATGGACATGAGAAAATCAATAACCTACAATGAAGTAAATTGATATTATGCTTTAACCCTAAAATTAATTTGATTATATCATAAATTAATTTTATTTGATCATGTTAGCACCCCACTTCAACCTTTACCCAAATGCAAGAGATATTAACAAGAACACTAATGCAGTCAAATATTTATTCACACTTTGCACCTGCATATATCTCAGTGTATCTCGTTGCAGGCTAAAGATCTCCAACTCAACAATTCAGGCACCTAGGCTAACTAAGTGATGCCACCTGGCATCCTAACATTACCCTTCCCTTAGAAATCAGCCTTGTCCTCAAGGTTTAACGTTGAAAATTCAAGTAGCATTCTTTTTATTATGATTTGGCAATGGATCCAACTACTATAGGTTGATCTTGAGATAATGAGCGACATAAGCTAGTAGTATACAGCAGCAGTATTCCTAACAATTTGCTGCAGCAATATGCTTCCAGAAGAAGGACGAAGACTGATATGTTTTTCCCCTATCAATGAGCAACAACATATGTACTGAACTAATGAGACCATAAAGGTGTGCTTGCACCAAGAGCTCACTGCCGAAAACATTAACTCCGTACAAAAAAATGAGCAATGGTATCGACCGTCCAATCAAAACTTCTAGCACGCATAAGGATACAGATGGCAGCTATACATAAGACAACGCCATGCATCTCAATCCGCAATTGCCGAATTGTTGCCGCTTGAAAAACACCCACCACCCTTCGTAGCGAGAGATTGGAGCTTCTGTAGAATCAATTCGTAATTGGACTTTATTTCGTTCTACAAATCTGTAAATGTGGTTTCTAAATTGTTCACATGAAACTCTATTGCACTCTGATGCAAGTCGACTACACCGAGAAGGGATCGCGAGGACTGGCTCTGATATCAATGTTAGAACCCCACTTCAATCTTTACCCAAAAGCAAGAGATATTAACAAGAACACTAATACAATCATATATTCATTCACACTTTGCACCTGCATATATCTTAACTTATATAGTTGGTTGCATGCTAAACATGTCCAACTCAACAATTGATGCACCTAGCTTATATAGCTGGCCTAACTAAGTGATGCCACTTGGCATTAAACTCTCCTGATAACATAATTAAACTCTTAATTTATGTTTTCTAAAAGCCATATTTGTCGATTTGCCCTCTTAACTTATATAGAGCTATCAATTTCCCCTATGAACTTTAATTTTAGCTGATTATCTCCTTCAACTTTTATAATTACCCAATTTCCTCTTTGAACTTTAATTTTAGCCGATTACCCTCCTGAACTTTTATAAATAGCCAATTTCCTCCCCAAGCATTAGATCTTAAAAAATTTCATCCAATTATATGAAAAACTGACAACTATACAAGGGCAAAAAGAATGAAAAATTGGATAGATGAAAAACTGAATGAAAGCTTTTAGAATCTAACGCCGGTGGGGGAGGGGGGAATTGGCTATTGATAAAAGTTCAAGGGGTAACCGGCTAAAGTAAAAGTTCAAAGGGATATGGGCTAATTATAAAAGTTCAAGGGGGTAATCGGTTAAAATTAAAGTTCAGGGGAAAATAGCAACTTCATACAAGTTTAAGGGGCAAATCAACAAATACCTCTTCCTAAAGTGATGCACATGTAGTTTACCTTAAGTCTGTGGAATCAGATCGTCTTTGATTGCAAGTTTCAAATCACAAGCGTATACACCATAACAAGTTAAAATCTAGCAATAGTCTATTATAGACACATTAATATGGCAAGTCATGTGTACAACCAATAACCGACATTAGAAAAATTTATTAATTGACGTAACATATACACATACTTGTTACAACATATAGGTAAATCAATATGGTTAAAAAATGTGAACTCCATAGCTTATTTTCAATAAAAAATATTGCAAGCATTCGAAGTTTAGAATTCAACTTCTGAAACTTTAGCGTAAGGAAGTCGGCAAGAATTCTATGCACTTTCCATGGGAAAGGACATATCTATCAAATGTTTTCTCTACATTATCCATTCAAGGCTTCAATCATATGTAAGCCAAAAGGCCCAGAACAAATATGCTTTTCCGACAACAAACCAGTACGGCTGTACACATTCAAAACAAGCGGTGAATTTAGACGATTAGGTGGTTGTATGTGGAACCCGCTCCGGGTTCATGGATGGCTGGTATTGGCTAATCTCGAATTCGTACACTGAATTTTTTTTTTTTTTTTTTTTTTTTTTTTTGTTGTTGTGTTATCCGTGAATATCATTACCAAGACAGAAAGCCAAACATAGGTCATCTCCAACTGAAGACAGCCAAACAGCTCTTTTTGACCCTATAGTCTTTCAAGAAATTAATATTTTAATAAACAATGTCAGACCATTTTTCTTACTATCTCCAACCGAGGGGTCAGAGGGACATAAGCCAAACATAGCCTTGTGACAAAAAACCATCTCCAACCGAGAGGACCAAAGGGTAGGGCCAAACATAATTTATTATTTTAATTGAATTAATATGGTTACTTAAATTAAACTACCTCAATAATTTTACGTTATGGATTGTCAATAATTCTTCGAGATGGAATCTCAATAATTTTACATCTCGGATTTCAAGTGCCACATGTCGATGTGTGAATAACGTTACAGATTTCTTGTCAATGAGGAATCTCAATAATTTTACATCTCGACTTTCGAGTGTCACAGTTCGATGTGTGAGTAATTTTGCAAATTTCTTGTTGACAAGGAATCTTAATAATTTTACATCTCGGATTTCGAGTGCCACGTGTCGATCTGTGAGTAACTTTGCAGATTTCTTGTCGATAAGGAATCTCAATAATTTTACATCTCTTATTTCGAGTGTCATGTGTCGATTTGTGAGTAACTCTCCAAATTTCTTGTCGACAAGGAATCTCAATAATTTTTCGACTAGAATTTCGAGTGCCGTGTGTCGAGATGTAATTGGTTGTGGGAATTTTTTATAGGATTTTTATTTGCGTGACACTTCTTATCTTCACCTTCCAGTATCCATAAATAGCGTGGATATTGGCCTATAATTCAGTTCTTGGTCGTTCACCCCTCTTCAATAACCTGACGGAGGGTAAATCACCTCAACTTGACTACTATGTCAATGGTCATCAATACAACATGGGGTATTACTTGGCAGATGACATCTACCCAAAGTGGGTGACACTTGTCCAAGCAATTGCAAACTCTGCGAATGATGCTGAAAAGTGGTTTGCCTTACACAAAGAGGCATACCGAAAAGACGCTGAGAGAGTTTTCGGTATTCTACAAGCACGGTATAAGATCATTAAGGAATCGACAAGAGGGTGGAGTGATAGGAGCATATTTATGCGACTTTGTTAGTTTAATTCCTCACATTTATGTTGTTAGTTCATAGTTATTTTAGTACTTTAAGCTATTTTCTTATGGTTGTAGGTCCAAATGGTTAAAGTGGCAAGAAAGTGCATTTTGGTGCATTTTGGAGTAGTTTTGGGCATTAAATGGATTACACATGCTTGGAGCAATATGGATGGACAAAATTGAAGTCCAAAGGAGTCTAGAAATCTGCTAAGAAGATGGAAGAAATTAATTCAAGACTTGGAAGAAAATGAATCAACTACAAAGAAGGAAACATGAGTCAAACTTCCTTATTTTGACTTAACTTTCCTAATCTTTTCCTACCTAAGTTTCAGCTGCCAAAAAGGGTTCCTAATTAATTTAGGACACTTAAATATATGTCTAGAAAACTTAGTCCCACTTCCTAATCCATGCCGCACCTATCTTTTCTAGATTTCCCTTTTTATTGTAGCAAATCACATTCCCATTCTCTAAAACATCATTGCCGCAGCTTTCCCTTTCCCTTTTCCCAATTCCTTGCTGCTTATTTTACTTCCCTTTTCCCTCTAAGAATTCTGATTTGTTACCCTTTTCTTGGAGGATTTGGAGTCTTAATACATTCCCAAATTAATTACTTATTGCCTTAACCTTTCTCCCTCTATATATACATAATCTGCTGCACATATTGGAGATTCTAGACAGCCATACACATCCATAGGAATTATCTCTCATTCTCTACATTCATTCAGCCATCATCCACCCTCTACCACCATCCAACCTATCCATCCATCACCATAATTCATACCCAAACACCCTTGTGCCGCAACAAAGAAGGAGAAAGAAGAGAGGAGAAGCCTTGGACGTTTTGGCCATTCAAACTTGGATTGTTGGAGCGCTTCTAGGTGTATTCAATCTTTGTTTTCAATGTTTAATTTATATTCTCTTTGTTTTGCTGTAAACATGAGGAGCTAAACTTGTTTTAGCTAGGGGAGACTTTGAAACCATGATTATATTTGCAATATGAATTGATTAATTCCAGTTGTGATTTCATAAATCGTGAATGCAATTTACTTAACCGTTTGATGGAAAACTTATTCTTGTTTGTTGATTAAGGGTGCACACTTAATTTGCATGCTTGAATTTGGTGCTAGAATATAAGGGAGTTTCACATAATCGTTACAAACTTATATTCACAAGTAGTTAAGGTTGTTTTCACAATCATGTTAAGTAAATTCCTAGCATGAGTATCATGATGTCATAGTTACAAGTGCTTTGTCAATACTTATGATTTTCATAGAACGTAATAATCTTTGATTGTATCTCTATTATGATGTCATGTAGGGAACTTTTGAAGAATGCTTTGGGTTGTCGTATGATGTCATCCAATCCAATAACTAAAGGAAAATCTGAGGGTTAATTAGTGATGTCACAGTTAATTTGGGGTGTTGAGGTTCATGGTTTATCGAAAAAGCAACTGGAAATCAATTTGTATGCAAGTGTGTCATGTGTGGAGAAGGATCCTCTAGCTATCTAATCATCCATCATTTTTCCCAAATTCGTCCAAATCTCTTTTAAGTCTTTTAGTTACTTGTTTTTATCTTAATTTCGTGAAAAACCCAATCCCCTTTATTTAGTTGTGTCAAATCTGTCCTAATTGTGATTTTGAGTGTTTTTGAGTCAAAACCAATTCTATTTTCGTCCAAATTGAGTCATAGAGTCTAATTTGAGTCTATTTGCTTGTTTTGTGTTGTTTTGAGTCTTTTAAGTTTGTTTTGAGTCATATAAGTTTAGTTGAGAGTCTTTGAGTTTGTTTAAGTGTTTTTAAGCATATTTTTGTATCTTTGAGTCAGTTTTCATTAGATTAGCAATCCTCCTAATCCCCGGCCTAGAACGATCCCTACTTATATCTATACTACAATTGTGAAAAAGAGGGTTTAATTTGAGTGCTATTATTTATCACATCATGGAGTCAAGAAAATTTGGACTCCATCATGATGTCTTGCATCATATTATACAACATGATTATGTGTATTGATGGAAAGTCTGATGACGACCAAAAGGATCCAAATAGGTCAAGAAGGGCTTGTGCAAAAATATATGATGGGCCTAATTTGCCTTTCAATCCAAAAACTGGTAATATCTCTTTAAATGAGTATATGAGGCATCATAGGATGATACGTTCCCGTGCCACAAACAAGTATCTACAATAGGATCTTGTTGCACATCTTTGGGCCAAAAGAAGCATGGAGTAGGCGTTTAAGTTTTATGTTGTTAAATGCTTTTAAAAATGTTGTTTAAGTTTCATGCTGTTAAATGTTTTTTTTTATGTTGTTTAATGTTACTTAATGTTATTTAATATTGTTTCATGTTACTTAATGTTATTTAATGTTGTTTAATGGCTTAGGAAGTTATAGAAAAAAAAATAGAATTTTCAAATTTTGTTAAAAAATAAAATAAAATAAAAACTAAAAAAATTCAAATATAACAGCTAGCTGACGTCAATAGCTCATCGTTGGATTCAAACGTTAAGCCTGGCCCGGGGTTAGCTGGCTAGCTAGGTTGGGCTAGTTGGTTGGCCCTTTTCTCCTTTTTTCACCCGGTGAGGCCCACAAGCCCTTTGGCCTAGTCTCGGTTGGAGACGATTTTCGTGTCATGTCGGGCTATTTTCGACCCTTTGGCCTTCTGGCCAGATCAATTCGAGATGGCCTTACAACTAAAACATACATAGAGGAAAGCAAACATAAAGCATAAATAGAAAATATTCAACAGTGAGGGGAGGTACAAAAGGATAAGATGCTGCAACAAAGGCTAAAGTGTCCCCCACTTCACTACTAATTTCAAGAAATTAAGGAAGACATTGAAAGCCATCATTGTTGAGAACATGAACCATCAAAGATGAAAGACGGTTAGCCCAAGTGAAATTGCACATCTCCGTAATCTTACTCGACGCCAAACAGTCTGCCACCATATTGGTCAATCTTGGGATCCAAGACCAGCAGCATGCCTGAAAAGTACCCCCAAGTCGCCTAGTTTTGGTCAGGGAAGAGAAAGCCTCCCAACATCCAAGTGTGGATGGGTCTCGCAAACAATCAATACTCTCCTTAGAATCTGATTCCATGATAACCAAGTCCAAGCCCAGAAAGATGGCAACTTCGCACCCATAGAGTATCGCCGAAGTTTCAGCTGCAGCTGCAGTTGAAGCCTTGATCTGATAACTCTTACCTGCCGTAAACAATCCATCCGAGTTTCTAGTTACTACCCTGGCAAAACCAGCTCCATTGGTAGCTGTCCAACTAGCATCCATGTTCAGCTTAATAAATGGAGAATGGGGTAAAGACCACCAAACCTTAGGCTAATCACTCAGCTTTGGTACTTGGTTCATTGAGGGACGATAAGAGGCCTCTATGAACGAGGCAAACCAAACAAAGATAGCAAGTATAATTTGTTACGGGTCAATTGCCCTGTGGTTGAACAAGAGGTTACACTTTGCCTTTCAAATGTCCCAGCATTTAAAAGCAACTTAAGATAAAAACCTATTCATTTCCAACTTTGAGCTATAGTTAAAGTTGATGAGTAAGGACAACCAACCAAGGTGGATATTCCAAACAATTGATTTTGTAGTTTAAGGGTCCCCCAAACCAAATAGTCTCGACCCATGGGAAGAATAGTACAAGGTGCTCTACGGATTCCTCTTGGACACTACAAAAAGGGCAGAGTGGTAAGGGTGAGGACTTCCACTTGTATAGCTTAGCCATGGTAGCCAAAGCCTGTTGCAAAGCTATCCACATAAAGCTACTAACTTTTGGACTAATCTCAATTTTCCAAATAAATTGTCACGCCCCGACTCATGAATAAAGACTATTCACGAGCTAGGGTGTGAGCCATATCTTAGCAATAGAAATAAATTCTACAGCCAAGATATGGTGGAAAAATTGAAATAATTTGGCACGATTACACAATACATCATATAACAAATCTTACATAATAACAACTTGAGTTTACTACATATAATTTATTGAGTACACAGCGGAAATAAAATATTAGTATACAAAATTAATTCATAACAAAAGTACCAACTAAATTGAAATGAGTAGCTCTTGCAAATACATAAAATGTATGCACCGAGATGCATGAATGTACTCACTCCCTTCTAATCTTGTCAACACATACCTAAGGCACCCAAGCCTGCACATCCCATACCATGCTTATACCACTTAGCTCCGAATACCTTAGAATACGGGTTAACTCCTATTCATCCCTTAACCCCAATTTTTGGAATTAAATTCTCAATTTCCACTTTATTATACAGGCACTTCCCATAACGCCTAATTGTATATTCAAGCTCTTCCCTTAATGCTTGACATATACAAGATTTCATTATTTTTATAATCAACCAATTTGTATACTCAAGCCCTGCAACCTACACTTGACATATACAAGGTTCATTATTTTATATTCAAGGCAAACTTCA
The DNA here is from genome assembly GCF_019419815.1 of Pyrus x bretschneideri. Taxonomy (NCBI): domain Eukaryota; kingdom Viridiplantae; phylum Streptophyta; class Magnoliopsida; order Rosales; family Rosaceae; genus Pyrus; species Pyrus x bretschneideri. Next base: position 2,435,813 of record NW_025999624.1, read on the forward strand.
GCCCTTGAATATCCTCACAAATTAAACACTTTACACAAGTGAGCACTTGACACAACACAACTCTTTTTCTTTTTTTGCATGAATGTTTATGTATATGTCATGTTCATATAGATATCAATACTCACATGTTATCTAACAAACCTACAAGCTTCAACATAAATCAAATTGATTAGTAACAAGAGTAATATAATCATAATATAAACAAAATAATAATCTTTAATGTAAATGATAAGCAATATGTTACCATTTCCTCATTTTTTTTATTGTTTCAATTTTATTTCCTCACTTTTGTTCTCTTTCTTCCTTCACCACTTCCCCTTCCTCTTCTTTAATATAGCTGAAATTCTACATATGTCATAGGAGTCAGTTTGCTGAAAAACTTCCATGAAGGTGAGTAAAAGAAACTAGAGATGTTGACCATGCAAAGTGGTTGGCATAGAAGGCTAGCTCAACCGAACATCAGTTGTTTGAACTAGGGTAAAAGTCAGCACATAGATGGGATTGTCATGGTTTTTGGATATGTTATAGAGAGATGATAAGTTGTGAAGGAAGTGTTTTGATCGGAGCTACGAAAAATGGGGTTTTGGTACTCATAACCGGGCTGTCCAGTTTTCTGTGGGATTAGAGACTGAGTTGGTATTTCAAACATATTGGACTATCCCACTGTTAAATTTTCCTGAAATTTGGATATATCATGGTAGAGAGACAGACAAACAACTCTCATGAAGAAAGTATTATGATATAATCTATGGATGATGGTGTTTTGGTCTGTTAAATAGGCTGGACGAATTTCTAGTTTTTGGATATCTAATGATTAGCACCACACTTGGTTTCTTTCTATTGGTACACTTGGGAGATATTTTGGAGATGAAGATGTCATGCAATCTTTATAAAGGAAGGAGCAAAGAACCAACAGAGGACATGGAGAAAAAGAGAGAGGAAGAAGAAGAAAAAAAAAAAAAAAGAAAGAAGAAAGAACCACTCCAACAAGAAAGCAATTCTCCCTTTCATATTACCTTCTTATATTTCTTTAAAATGTTCTTAGGGCTTTAAGCCATCTTTCATTGTATTTATAAGTCCCTCATATATATAGTGAAATACAATGAAAGCAAACCCCAGTGGATGTAGGCGATTTGGTGAACCACTTAAATCTTGTGTTGTTTATGCATTTACATTTGGAGATCATTGCCATGAGAAGCACTTCCACCAAACCATTAAAAATCTCCATTTTTATCCCTTGAGAATGATGTACAAAACTTGTGAGACAAATTGCAAAAAAATACATGAGACCTTACCCAACAAATCTCCACCAAACTCACCGTCATTTTCATCTATCAAAGGAAAGACATAAAATGTGTTCCAATACCAAGGCAACAATTGTTGTCCTACTCATTAAGAATGAAATGTGGTCCAATAGAAAAACAACAAATGCTAAGCTAATCACTAGCCCTATTATGTGTTCCAATAGAATCACACCAAATGTTAACCTAATCATGAACTAATGAATATCATGCAAGATGTTCCTTGCATCAAAGGCCACTTGAAATGTTCTAACCACAATAAGTTGTCATCTTTCTCTAGTTAGAGTGGTGAATATCATCCTAATGATTAAGATTCCTATAGATTGATGAGTAAGCACTTCTAATTCCTCAAAGTGTTGCCACCAACATGCAAATAGACTAACATACACATGCTATAGACTCCACCTCTTCACCCTAATTATTAGATTCTATTAATTACCAACTTCCACCTTGACCTATCTAGAGTAGTGACCAACTCCTCTTTATTCTCTAATGGTTGCCAAATGCCACTTAGCCTTTGTGAGAAAAGTAAAGCCAAACTCATCATAATCCTCTTTTCCAACTCAAACTAAAAATATCTCTAATTACATATGAACATGAAATAAATACTAGCTAGTTTTTGAAATAATTTGTAGCAAGTAAAGCCAAACTCATCGTAATCCTCTTTTCCAACTCAAACTAAAAATATCTCTAATTACATATGAACATGAAATAAATACTAGCTAGTTTTTAAAATAATTTGTAGCATAAAGGATTTTCCATTGAAACTATTTTACATATCGAAAGTAGGTTCTTGCATAAAAGAAATCTAATAAAATCATTACGTAAAAATAATTACCCACATACACACACACATATATATATTAACCTTTTTTTTTTTTAATGCGGGGTATTACATAAACTTCCAACTGGATTGTCACGGAGGATGAGGGGTGTGGACCACTAGAGTGATTCGTCCTAGAGTGCTTCCACTGGTATCTCGATTTCACAAAGTATTATACCAAAGTATATTCTTTTACGATCCTCTGGCCATACTAGTCGGTCATTCCTCAATGGATCTCCAATGTCAATATCCAAGATTGCTTTGAAAACAACATCAGAGATAAAAGGTTTAAGGAAATCAATATCCAACTTACCACTTTCCTCACAAATTAGCGACCCCACCCTTGTGTTCCTGCTAACCATGGAAGGGCTTTACGAGGTAGGATGTCTAGAAGGGAGAGATGGGATCCACCGATCAAGCCAAAGCCTTACATCGTTCCCGTTCATAATTTGCCAGCAAGCCCAAACCAAATAGTCTCCACCTATGGGCATAATAGTAGAATTTGCTCTACGGATTGCTCTTGGACACTATAATTAGGGTAGATTGGTGAGGGTGAGGACTTTCGCTTGTATAGCTCAGCCATGGTAGCCAAAGCCCGTCACATAAAGCTACAAACTTTTGGAAGAGTCTCCATTTTCCAAATAAATTTCCAAACATGAGTCAGGATTGTTAAGGAGGATGAGAGCCGTAAATTACTAAAGTAATTCGTCCTAGAGTTCTTCCAGTGGTATCCCAATTTCACAAAATATATTCCTCTACGATCATTTGGCCATATTAGTCGGTCATTCCTTTAAGGAAATCAATATCCTACTGACCATTTTCCTCATAAATCAATGACGCCACCCTTGTGTTCCTGCTAGCCGTGGCAAGGCTTTACGAAGTAGGATGTCTGGATAAGAAAGATGGGATCTACCGATCAAGCCAAAGCCTTACATCATTCCCATTCATAATTTGACAGTCATCATGCTTTCGTAACACCATCGTGACAAATTAGGTTTTGACCTGATTCATCATTTTTATGTAATTGCTAGATTGTTTTAGTATTTAGGGTCTAATTCTTCAATATGGGATCCTGATTTTTCAGGGTCTGAATAAGTCTAATCTAAATACTATTACCTAAAAAGTTTGGTCACGGATTCACGAACTCCGGGCCGAGCTGTATTAGACGGAGCAGGGTGCTACCATCACTCTACTTCAGGGTACCAGGTGGAGTTCTAGCAACTCTACTAGATGACTATACGTGTTTCGCAAGACACGCGATCTGATCTAGATATAGACATAATCAGATCCTATAAGTCTTAGAGTCCCCACAATCTATGGATAGACGTGCGCTGTAAGTAATCACAAATCCTAAGAGAATGCAATATCTACTTACTAGGTATCCTATAGGATTCTCCCGGCTTAAAACGATGATTTGATCCTAAATGTCTCATTTCCATGGTACAAATATACCCACCTAGGGTTCATCTATGGTAACGCAATCTATACATTTCAATTTTCTTGCTCACTACTTAAGTCTAAGATCATTCACTAACTTGACCGTTGGAGAACCTTTGGCTAGCACCCCCCTAGGTCCAAGGCTTGCTCATGATTGTTTTACAGTTTTGCAAGTTACTCAGGTTTACACGGATTTGTGATCAAGCCCCACTCACGGAGGTGTGCGAATTTGGTTCCAACAATTGATGTTTTCATTTAGAGAGAACCCATATTCCTCTCGGCCAAGTTACTCTACCCCATGAAAGCAATGCCTAGAAGATTGCTTTATGGTTAAGCCATGAACTGAAATGGAGAAGAACCCTCCTTCATCGATCGGGTCTAGGACGACATAAAGAAGATACGACATCGGTAAAAGACCTCAAGAAGAACCTACATATCAAAGAAAGGGCGAGGCTCACCAGGCTGAGTGAAATAATGAAAATTGTAGAAGACCTTCTTCACCCAATTTCCAAGTTCCACTGCTCATGCTTCCCCAAGAACGACAGATCCACACTCGGAACAACTGATCCAATAAATCATTCCAGCAATGTATTTGACAAAACTGTAGAAGATTTCGGGACTACCACTTCCCAAACACAGATAAAAAGCTTCGTCCAAGCATTAATCATATAAGAGGAAGACAAGAGTACTTCAAAAAAACGCATAATGGGAGGAAGATGATTCGGGGAAAACCTTAGGTAAAGAATCCCTCCGCCAGGTCAGAAACTATTTATCCACCTTCTAATGGCATTTTCGTCATCAGGCTGCAAATCACTGACTCCATGGTCGGCAAAGTCCTGATTAATAACAGGTCAGAAGTCAATATCCTCCTTAGGGGAGCAGCTATAAGAATGAATATCCTAGATAGAGTCATCTCAAGAAGGTCTACTGTCCAAACCCTTAAAAGAACCCTACTCAACATCATGGGAATGATACGTCTTATGGTTTGAACGAAACCATCTGAACATCTAATGTCTTTACATGTGATGGATAACCCATCTCCTTACAACCCTATGCTTGGCCAAGAATGGTTACACACCATAGGAAAGTTCCTATTTGAAGATAAAATCCGGCCTCACTACTCGAGAATGGCGTCGAGCAGCAAAAGGCTCTACGATAAAGAAACTGAAAAACCTATGCTGAGAGGAAAAACCTTTGCCAGAGAAAATCAGAACCCCTATAGACTTCTCCAAGTGACTTAAAACGAAGCAAAGCACAATAGGAACCATATGCAATTTAATTCCCTTCCCAGGATATATAGGTAATCATTTCCAGACCCAATCGCAATGCCGCTGTCTGCACAAAGACATATCCATGAAGAACTCATCTCCCAACGCCCTACCCTAGAATTATCATCAAAAGTGATCCTGATGTAATTTTTGCATCATATCATCTTTTCCTTAGAACTACACCTGTGATTTGAGTTTCCACCTCAAAGATATGTATACAATCCTTTTCGGATTCAATCACACCTCATTGTCAATCAATTTTATTTTAATCATGAATAAAGTGCATTTATTTGTACTAAATATATGTTCTTGCTTTAATTTTTTGTGATGCGGGCAGTACCTACTCATTCAAAATGGGGCCCAAACTTTAAAAACTTCGCACAAACGCAAGTCTAAAAATGTTCAAAGTTTAACTGTTAGAGGAGCCTCCTTTAGCCCAATTCGTTTGAAACAGTTAACAGCTTGGAAGACTCGAACCGTAATAAGTGCGGTAATGATTGGCGGGCTAAGAATAGAGGCACATGGCGCCTTGACCCAGAAGTTTAATGCACCATCTGGTTTGGAAAGTTTATGCAACTAGCAAGGTTGTGGGTTATGACATTCAATCTTGGGCTCTACACCATTCAATAGAATAGTCAAAAAGGCGATCTAGAACTTATCCGAGGGTGGTTCTGATATCCGACCCCAAGTACGACTACTTCTACCCTGAACCAGCACACTAAGTTAACTGTGTTTTGCGACATCTTATGTCGGTAAGTTCGAATGGGGGTATCCAGACTAGTAAACCCCAAGAGGAAGTTTATTCCAATAGAGCTCTAATACTCAAAAATGCCTTGGCCAAGCCAGCTAGAGTATTCTGATAAAAAACACTCAAGTCCAATGCATAGAGTCTGATAAAAGGATTCAAAAAGTGTTTCTGACCCACATGCAAACAACCATGTTTCCAAAGAACTTTTGCTTAAGATTCACTGGAAACGAACATGTAATCCGAACCAGGGGAAACTCTTCCAGGCACAACGTTACACGTATTGTAGTCGTTACCCTAAGAACTAGGGCAAGGCATGAAGAAATCAACCTCCGCTTGTATGATGTTATCTGGCCTGATTTTGAACTCTTATATCTGATGAAAGTATTTCAATAAGTGCATGAGCAAAAGTTCTCTCATGGGTTTAATGTCTAATTCCTCGTACCAGAGTAAGGTGGTATTCTAGATATCGGGACAATAATACCTTATGAATACTAAGTTTAGGAGGCAACATTTTTCCCGAATTAACGTTGCTAAGTGGAGTTGATGAGCTTTGTCTCGATCCTACAAACTTACTTGTATTCTGCTGCACCACTTATTTCTTAGATAAAGTTCATCTACTTTAGAGAAATTTATCGAGATTAAAACTATCCCTCACTAAGCAAAGAAACGAATGAAGGAAAAAGCCTAGTATTACAACAAAAGGTTTGCGAAAGGGATAAGCTCCCTACCTAGCCAGGAGCAAGTGCAAATTAATCCTCTTTTAGGGCATCTTTTCCTTTGAATGTAGCAGAGGATTCACAAGGGGCATCAGATGCTAGAATGCCTTCAAAATCGTGTTCCTCTTACTTCACCTCCAAGTCCGAAATCTCGTCTAACAAATGATATGACGAAGGAACTCCATATGTTTGATCTCCTCATAAGACACTCCAACCCCTAGGGTAGTCTCACTGGGCGTAACCAGTGAGAAATTCGATGTCGAACTCCTCCTCAAGTAGCTTTTCATGGTTTTCCCAAATGCGTAGACATTTCAGAGTAATGCCTATCAATAAGCTGCTGAAGGTCTGCGATACGCTTGTTATCTTTATGATCGACAGTTAAGGCTGGGGAGTCTCATTCTCTTCTCAGATGCCTTCAGAATGGATGTCCCTGATCAACAGTTGAGGCTGATGAGTCGTAACAAATGAATGAAAAGAAGCACTATCAGGATGTTTCCACTTCTTTCGAATAGTTGACAAGGTCACTGCTGATTTGAAAGGAATGAGTCATTCTATGGGCATTATGAATGTCAATCTACTCTGGCTCCTTTATAGGGAATCTGGAATAGTGGAAAGCATCTATATCTTTCCTACGATTGTTGAAGCGCTCAGTGGAAAATATACACTTCCAGTTACAATAAACGGTCGGAATCTGCATTGCCCGTCGAATCAAGTTTGTACAACATACACCAATGTCACACATATCATCTTTGAAATCCAGATTGGTTAGAGGACGAGACCTGATTCGGAGTCTGCTTATGTCTCCCTTCTAGGCTTCGTCAACAACTAGTATGTCTTTGTAACAATCCTTGTTGTGGCAGAGGATGTCCTGAATGTATGCCTCCCAAGCGAGACTAGCTCTGGCCAAAAAATAAGAATGGCCATCCAAACTCAATCTGATCTTGTGCAACACTCTAAACTCGAGTATATCCAACTTAACCTCGAACCACTAATTTAGCAACTCGAAGCAAGTGAGAAGCTTGAAGGCACATGAGAAAGTTGCAGATGGCTATGTCATAGCACAACAAAATGCCTTTCATAAAAGTAGAAAGAGGAAAACGAAGACCCAAGTCGAAGACCAGAAGTAGATTCTAGTATAAGAACGACAAAGGTCAGACAATGACAGTAGATAGGCGTAGATATTGTGACCAGGTTCCTACCAAACGTTGCAATCGTTTAAAAATATCAGGATGCTTTCCAACAAAAGATTCACCTTCCCCTCGACTCTAAACTCTCATCAGAGGAAGATTATAGGGGAGATCTTAACCAATTTGGACTTCTTACTTGAAGACGCCATAAGGAAAGATTCAAAAGGGAGAAAAGATATTGAAATAGGTGCAGATAAAAAAGTTGGAGACTTTTTTCGATAGTGATCAACTTGGAAGTTTGTGGTAGAAGTGAAGAAGTGAGATCCGAGGATATAGGCATCATTTTGTGGAACCATGTAACCGTTAAATTCAGACCAACTTGTTTTGGGATTAATCGATCTGATGCTTCATCATTACAAACTTTATGGCACGATACACAAAGGTACACGTTTGAATATGAAACATGCCACATCAGTATTAGAGGTCACCTCACATTCATGAAGATTAAACAGTACGTATTCCAGCTTACTCCGAAAGGCATGATCTTTGGATAACTGACGTGATATAAACTAGCACACAAATTAAACCCTAGAATTGTAGTATGTGTAAGTAGGGATCGTTCTAGGCCGGGGATTAGAAGGGATGCTAATCTACTCAAATTAGACTCAAAAATACTAAACTTGACTCTAATGACTTAAAACAAACTAGAATGACTCAAAACAACACAAAACAAGTAAATTGACGCAAAACATAAACTAAGGATTACTTTGGACGAATTCTAACTTAACTTTGACTCAAAACACTAAAAGAAACAAATTAAAATAGGTTCTAACTAAGTAAACACGAAATATTAAAGGGGGAATTGGTTTTGACGAAATTAAAGTAAAAACAAACAGATTTAAAGACTCTAAACAATTTGGACGAAATTGGGTGTTTAAATGGGTGAATGGCTAGCAAGAGGATTCTTCTCCACATATGACACATATGCATACAAATCGATTTCCAATTTTTATTCCTATAAACCATGAATGACAATGCCCCAAATTAATTGTGAAATGCACAAATTAACTCTCAGATTTTCCTAATTTCATTCAATTGGACTCAGTGACGCAATCAAATTATTTTTGTCAAGTTCCCTATATGAACTGCATGATAGAGATACATATCAAAGATTATTAAGTTCTATGAAAATCATAAGCATTGACATGACATTCCTAACTATGAACTGCATAATACTCCTGCCATGGATTTACTTAACACAATCTTGACTAGTGACTTCCACTACTTATAAATATAAGTTCATAACTATTAGGTGAAACTTCCTTATATTTTAGCATCAAATTCATGCATGCAAACTAAGTAGGCCTCTTTAATCAACATACAAGAATAAGTTATCAATCAAACAGATAAGTAAATCGCATTCATGTTTTACGAAACAATAATTGGATGAAATCAATTCATATAAAACATATGTCCATAGTTTTGAATTCACCTTTAGCTAAAACGTGTTTAGTTCCTTATGTTAGCACTTAAACAAAGATAACTTAAATTAAACATTGAAAGCAAAAGATAGAATACACCTAAGAACGTTCTAACACTCCAAGCTTGAATGGCAGGGCACGACTCCAAGGGCTTCCTCTCCTTTCTCCTTGCAAGGCTATGGCACTAGAGAGATTTGTGTGTGAATGATGGGTGTGTGTTGTGAATTATGGTGAGAGATGGGTGTTGAATGAATGTTGCGGCACAATGTATTTATAGGGAGAGGGGAAGGCATGGCATAGGCTGAAAATGAGGGGAATTAGGACTCCAAATGAACAAGGAAAAAGGACACTTATCATTCAGATTCCAGGGAAGACAAGGAATGATCCTTGTGGCAGGAAACATGGCTTCCAGAAGGGGTACATCCGGCATACTTTTAGGGATAAGGATAGGGCTTCTAGAAACCTGATATTTAGATGTTCTAATGTCATTTAGATGTTCTCCTTGCAGCTGGAATTAAGGTGGAAAGAGATTAGATTAGGATAAGATAAGATAAGGTTGGATAAGGTTTGGATAAGATAAGGTTGCTTGGATAATGTTTCCTTCTTTATCGTTGATTCCTTATCTTCCAAGTCTTGAATTAATTCTTCCAGATGTTTAAGCACATTCCTAGCCTCTCTTGAACTTCAAATCCGCCCATCCACCTTGCTCCATGCTTGTGTTATCCATTCCAAGCCCAAAACTGGTCTAAAATGCTCCAAATTGTACTTTCTTGCCAACTTTGTCATTTGAACCTGAAACCACATGAAAATAGTCTAAAACACTCTAACAAGTAGAAATTAGCTATGTAAATGCAAGAAAACAAGCTAACTAAGTCGCATAAATATGCTCCTATCAATAACAATTCATCCTCAAGGTGAACGGGTTGCTTCTCAGATAAATAGTTAGGGGTAATTGTGGGACCATGAGTTTTTAGAGCTGGATTAAGTCTAATTTGAATATTATTACCTCAAAAGTCCGGGATGAGATGTGTGAGACGAAGCAGGGTACCACCATCACTCTACTCTGGGGCACTAGGCAGAGTCCTAGCTACTCCGTTGGATGACCATGTGTGTTCCGCAAGACATGCGATCTGATCCAGATATGGACACAATCAGATTCTATAGGTCTTGGAGTCCCTACAATCTAGGGATAGGCATATACTGCAAGTAATCACAACTCCTAGATTGTAGGGATAGGGATAGACATGAAACATCAAAGTGAAGCAGCTATTTATATGTCTCACATGAAAAAGCCGTAATTAACCTAACGAGAAAATAAAGTCTCGCATGAAAAATGTTTTCGAGCTAAAAAAATATACTGATTAACAATCACGTAGAGGCACAATAGACATACCATTCTACAATATTTGTTTTTTGATCAATACCTTCAGATTTCGTTTGTTAGAGAGAAATTGATTTATCTACGATTATTCACTATATTGAAGAGAATCTGAAAGAAGAAACAGATGACAATTGTGAATAATCTTAGCAAATAAAAATAAAAAATAAAATGAACAACAAACTTCTCTTATAAAGATAATTCCAAAACCTGACAAGGTGTACAAAAATAAATTAAATCCTTAAATCCCTCGTTTAACACAATCCCAACTCATCTACCCTTCATTGCTCTCATACTAAACCTACAATGTCTAAAATGTACAGGGTGAGCAAAACCACAGCTCAGTAGGGACATAAGTCTTATCAAGGCTAAACCGAGTGTCATTCCACACGTAATCAATTATAACATGTTATCATTAATCACCATTTAAATGATAAATCATGAATGTAGCATAGCTTCAATTACCCAACCCGTTAATCTATATAGTAAAACAAGCGAACTTGCATGTTCTATACCATGCATTTTACCACTACAGTAGTGGTCCGAAAGCTCTATTATATAAACCCACACCCGTAACTCAATCATCCCAAGTACCCGTTTTGTTAATCATCTTGTTCTTCTCGGTCGCTATAGTGCCCACTACTTCGTACCATTCCTATAATTTCACTTTTGCCACCCTTGCTAGTTCCTATGAGAGTCATCCTCAACCACACAAAGAATATTTCCATTTCCATTACCCAATCTCTGAATATATCAATAAAGATCATCCACTACAATATGCAATGACATATGCATATAATCAGCATTATCACCATACCCACATTATCAAAAATAACAATAATATATCAAAGTTCCAATATTAATACTTATATATCACTTATAAACATACCATGTATTACACATTTCACAAAAAGCTTAAACAAGACAAGTACACTAATGGTGATAAGTTCCAATAAATCTCCTATCTCAATTCCAAAACTAAAACAAAGACCTACATTATTACTGCAATAGCTAAACTCCACGCGTACTTAAACAAGCTCCTCATCAAACCTAACGCCATATGTTTCTTCCACTCTCTTTTCTTTTCTGCTCTCTCTCTCTCTCTCATACCCTAGGAGAACCATATTGCATGCACTGCATGCTGTCTATTCTTTTGCATGATGTAAAACCACGAATTGAAACTTCTATTTATAGTGGAAGACTTGCGGTTACACCTTTACTCTAATTGGAGGATTTGGGCGGCAGATAGATGAGCTCAAGTGGCTGGAAGATAACTATGTTGGAAATTTGATATAAAATTTGACATTAAATTTCTTTATTTTTGGTCAGAGCCCAATATGATATTTTCAGTATATTATTTATTCAAATATTTATTAGGAATTTGATTTGGGGTCAGATTCAAAGGGACGTACATTCCCTTCCAAGGAATGTCTCCTTTCAAAGTTCAAATAGATGAGTTATCAATTGCATCATTTTATCCAAAATGATACATTGGTTGACTCTTCAAGTTGGGACGCACTCTTTTGGAAGAGATTCATCTGCATCTATAAATATAGGAACACTCATCAGGTTTATTAGTTCAATTTTCATTCCATTCATTGCATATTGATACCAATAGAAAGACATTAGGATTTCATCATCCCATTTTTTGAGAGGGTTCCTTGAAATCGTGCCTTAGGTAGCGTAAATAGATAACCAGAATATGATTGGACAAGGATTTCAATTCCAAATCAAACTAATAAAATCTTGCAGCAGAAGTAAATTAACACAAGGATTTTTGTACCCAATGGTACGAGGAAAAAACCCAACCGGGAAAAACCTCTAGAAATCCACTAATAATGGACTATTACAAGACTCAAGATGATAAACTCTAAACAAGAATCTACCCAATACTTTTGTCTTGCCTTACTCGGTCCTTGCTTGAACTCTCTCGAATCGATGATCCTCATGAACAAGCATGCCATCACACAGCTTCCATTGCACACAACTACCAATATGGAATATGAAATATGAAGATCCAAACTAGAAATGAAAAGTCACAAAGTTGCTTTGTCATTCTAATTTTCCATGAACTCACATTTGCTTCTCTCAAATATAAATCCCTCAAATCTGTTTTTGCAGAAGTGAGTAATAAAGGTCTTCAAGCTTTGTTTTTTTAAACAAGAGAAAACACGTTCCAAAAAGAGTAGGAAAAAGTAGAATTGGTTTTAACCTGAAAAAGAGGAAAACAATTCTGCTGATTGATTTTATTATGAATTTCATTCCTAATAAAACTAAATCACAAAAATATAGTTTTCCTAATATGATATGCAAATACAAATTACCTTGTAGACATAGTCAACCCTTGATCTGCTCAATCTAGATAAGTCATGTGCCCCAAATTAATTTGCCTAAAAACTAGGCCTAAATCTATGAAACGAGGACACAATTACAAGTCTAGGAAATTAGCCAATTCCTAAGTAAATTCACACTTACATTCCTGCATAATCTGGTTCAAGAATCCTTGAGAATTGAAGTGCTGCTTTCACAAGGAAGTGAAGTCGTTGTATCTTGGGAGGTGAGCTCTAGTAACCATTAGCACCTGTAGGGCATAATTTGCTTAAGGTTAGAGCGTCCAACACTTGCCTCAACTCAATTAAGGTTCTTCTAAAACTCATTTAATTTTGTATGCCAGTTCTACTTTGATTACTATTTAATAGCAATTTAGCACTATATTTACCAACAATCTTAAGACGAATTATGCCCCACACAAGTGCTAATGGTTACTAGCGCTCGCCTCCCATAATATAACGACTCGTGTCTGAAGTTAATTTGGTGAGCAACACTAAAGAATGGTGGGTGGATAATGGTGCTACGCGTCACATTTGTTCTGATAGAAACATGTTCTCTACCTATGAAAATAATGATAATAAAAAGCATCTGTTTATGGGAAATTCTTCCACCTTCAATGTTGAAGGCCAAGGGAACATGGTTCTGAAAATGGCATCTGGGAAGGAGATCACTCTCAATAAAGTGCTTCATGTTCCTGACATTCGGAAGAACCTGGTTACTGGATCATTGCCTAGCAAGAATGGGTTCAAAATGGCTTTTGAGTCTCATAAGTTTGTTCTCACCAAGAATGGAATGTAAGTGGGAAAACGGTACCTTAGCGGTGGTATGTTCAAAATGAACGTGATGACTGTTTTTCTTAAGGAACAAGTAATGGTGGTCGTGCTCAAAGCTAATGTGTAATGGTTGTTGTAATCAAGGTTAATATTAAATAAATAAAGTTTCTAGTACTACCAATATTTATTTAACTCGTTGTGTTGATCTTATTGTGTTGAGAAACTTGAATGAATGATCAAAGTTTGTTTATGTCCAGTTAGAGACACATCAGTATGGAACTCGTGTTAGACATCTGCGTTAGTGAAGCGGTGCAAATCATTTTTGTTGGATGATTTGTTTAAACTCATTTGTTCTGTTTTAAATATTTAATTTTTATGCATCTCTGGAGCCAACTTATGCACTTATATTTGGCCAATCACTGACAGTAAGTGATATGCATGATGTGTGTAAGTTTGTAAAATTAAGAATATATATATATATATATATATATATATATATATATATTCTCACAAGCGATGCGTTGTTTGCATTCTAAAAGCAGACAACTTCTTGCGAAAGAGCAAACTTTGTATGGATCATTTGGTTCTTTTCTAAAAGAATGAGCGGGTTTTAGGAGTTGTGTCTCTCTTCCGTTAGATATGTGTACCCACAGTATCAACTACTTGGAGACGCCACCAAACTGGTAATCTATACCCATGGTGGGTCTATCAAAGTGAATTTGATATATGCGTGGTTTTCATGATGATCAACTAAGTTTCATGAAAAATTGTCAATTGTAAAATGAATCTTGTGATTCTCACATAATCAATCCACCGTAACGATACAAGGAGATGTGTTATTGTGAGACACAATCACTGTGGTATGCAAATACATGCTTATCCCAAGAAGACTAATGAGGTCTCAAAGCCTGAAAGTATAGATAGACAAAGAACCTATCTTTCACATGTATTTATTGAAGTATGAAACTAAATTAAATTATTGATAACATTAAAAGGCAGCTACAATGTGAGGGAATAGTGGGGGTATGTCTTATCCTTTAGACTAAGTATCTATGTAAGAAGAAATAAAAAGTAATTTGTTTTGTAATTCATAGTGATTAATTCACTGGACTTCGTAAATTAAATCTTATGATTAGTAATTTTTTAAGGTATATGGAAAAACTGGAGTTTTTTTTCTACAAATACCTTGGGGGACCATACCCAAATGTTAGTCAAGTAAACTACTTAGTAAATCCGGACATATGTTTTCAAGGAGCATATGTAGTATGTAATAAGGACTTAATATGAAAAAACAACTACTCTCGAATGAAATATAATTTTTATAAGATGGAAGTACGCACAAAAAGGAATAGTCAACCTAAGGGATCCAAATTTAAAAAGATTAACTAGAGTCTAAGTTCTGTCATCAATTGGAATGGGTTAAAAGCCGTAATTAGAGTAGTTATAGTGGAAACCCAACTTAGTTGACTGGAGATCCCAAGATGTAGGTTTAAAAGGAACAACTAAATTAAGACAACTCGAAGTATAGTACTGCGGAGATATACTCTTCTACACTTGTCCCGTGATGATAACAGCGTTGGCTACCATTGAAATTAAGTTAAGCATTATGCTTTTAATGATTCCTATAGCTTGGAAGACTTAAAAGTCCAAGTAGGTAATGCAGGATACTCTTAATGGGAAGTCATCTACCTTGAGTGAGGAATGGGGTCGTCCTATGAGAATTTCTAAAGGACTTAATTCTCTAAAGCACTCATGAGAAACCGGGAATTGTTCAGGCTGAAAGGAACACAACCGATCGAACCAACATATGTTTAGGAGGGTAATGTGTGAGTACTATTGTCTAGGTTTACATAACGGCTAAACAATTCAAGATATCACGTTCACTGGTTAGCCAAGTAAATCCGATAGAACTCCACTACAGAAGGTTCAAGGCCAAAAAACTACCTATCCCGATGCGTTATCTTTCTTGGAACTCTCTCTAGTGTCTACATATTCATTTGGGTAAATTACATTTTACCCTCTCAGGTTTGGGGTTGATTTCAATTTCTTACAATATCTTTAAAACATTTTAATTTCATACATTGACTTATCATTTTATTTCAATTTCATACATCCGTTAGAAAATCTATTCAGTAAACTGTTAAGTGATGACGTGACAAATATAGAAGAATCTACATTTGTGCTGATGTAGCTGTCAAATTTGTGTCACATGATAAAAAAGTTAAAATTTTCATTTCAAATATAACTAGCTTTTTGCCACATGCATACGCGTGTGGCAATTGCCCTTTTTATATTTTTTTTATTTAAATAATTAATTTATATATTTTTAAAAAATTATTTTATAAAAAAAATAAAAATGAATTAAAGACATGAAACCACCCACTAACATTGGAGGTTTTGTTTTTGTTTTTTTTTTCTATAATTTTAAATATTAAATTCATTCAAAATAAAAATATGGTTAAATACTTTAGCTTCTTTTGGTTCAATTGTAATTTATGAAATTCT
This sequence comes from Pyrus x bretschneideri, assembly GCF_019419815.1. Lineage (NCBI taxonomy): Eukaryota > Viridiplantae > Streptophyta > Magnoliopsida > Rosales > Rosaceae > Pyrus > Pyrus x bretschneideri. Next base: position 2,451,701 of record NW_025999624.1, read on the forward strand.
TATAGAGCAATTTATGATATTTTGAATATTTCACTATTTTAGAATGTCCACTTTATATACATAGATAATATTTATCTTATTAAAAAAAAGTAAAAAAATAAAAACATCAAACCCAAAAACGCATTCCCCCCGGGACCCACTCACTCTCCTCCACTCTCTTCATCTCCCCTCCGATCTAAAAACCCAACCCATCCCAACCCACCCGCACCCCAACCCCACCTCCCCCGCAACCCTGCCACCCCACCCCACCCACCAATGGGAATCTCAGTCCCTAGCTTTTTCGAAGAGCGAAAGTTCCAATGGGAATCTCAGTCCCCAGCTTTTTCGAAGAGCGAAAGTTCCCTTTCGTTTTCACTCTTACTCCCACTCACCTGCATCACCATCATCCTATTCACCAACACCACCACCAACGTCCCTTACCCTCACTTCTTCTACTCCGATCTCCAGACCTCCCCCTCCTCCTCCCAACCCATCTCTCCTCCCGCACCCTCCAACCCCGCTGTGCCTGGAGCCGGTTCCCAAAGGGTACAAGGTGCCGGTTCCGTGGCCTCAGAGCAGGGACATGGTGAGATTTGTACTTTGGTAAGATTTGTTTCTGGTTTTTCTCAAATGGGTTTTGTTGATTTGATTTAAGAAGGTGGGTGATTTGGTTTGTTCTTGGATTTTCTCAAATGGGTTTGTTGATTTGAATGAAGAAGACGGGTGATTCGGTTCGTTGTTGGATTTGATACTTGAAGCAGTTGGCTTTGAATTTAATTTTCCGAGAAAAAAAATCATAATTTTCCTTTCTGGGAAAGTGTTTGTGGAAATGTGAAGTGGTTGTTGGCATATTCTGTTTACTTGCAGTCAATAATGTATTGGTGATGTTCTCTGTTTCTAGATATGGTATGACAATGTTCCTCACCCGAAAATAGGTGGGTGGGGTAGGGTGGCGGGGGTTGCGGGTGAGGTGGGGATGGGGTGGGGGGGTTGCGGGGTAGGTGGGGGTGGGGTGGGATGGATGGGAGGGGAGGTGAAGAGATTGGAGGAGATGGAGTGGATCGGGGGATGGGTTTTCTGGGTTTGATTATTCGTAGGGTACTAGCTATTGTGGCGCCTTCTGGAAGATATTTGTCTGAATAATTGCATCTCTCCTAAGCATGGCATGAATGCAAGCGTGCATACCTCAAATATATTCTACGTACATCATGCAGGCTATACAGCTGATCTGCTTTTGATCAGGAGCTCCTTTCTGCGGGACTCTATCATAACAACCACACAGAGCATTTTGTTGGTTAATAAATACTAAACTGTTATGTTTAGCTTTAATTAACAACTCGTTGATGCGGCAACAGTTATCAAGAGTACTCGCAAATTTCTTGTTAGGAATTTTTACCACCTAGATAAAAACACTTAAAAATATTTGCAAGAGTACAATGTTATCGTAGTATAGTAGTTCAAGCAAAGTCGTTTTTCACATGAATTGAATAAATAATTTATATAAATAGAAAATCTTAATTAATTATTTGAAAATAAAGTTGGAAAGTGGTTGATTTTATGACCTAAAATATTAAAAGCAAATTTAATTAAAAATAATTAAATAAATTGGGAAAGTAAAGAAAACAAAAGAAAATAGTTTTAAAAATAAATTTGAGCACTAGGGTTCGGTCTTCATCTTAACAATCTTACTTATTTCTTCCAATTACTTATGACTTACACGTACATATTTGAATGTTAGGTTTTCTTAAAGTATATCCTACTTGGAACCTCCAAAATAGAATGTATATCTAACATGCAACCCATCCGTGGCGTCCAGATCAAATATGAACATGCAAGACTCATTAAGCTTTGTGAAATCCTTTTTAAAAACAATATAACTCTTAAAACGTGTCATCCATCCTAGTAAGTTACACATATTAACCACAAGAAGCCAGCGCTAATTTCAGGGACAACCCTTCGTCAAAATTACATCAAATTACTTTTCTAAATATTGTAATAGTGGCTAATCATCAAGACAATTAGATAGTTTAGACCGGTGATTAATAATTCAAAACTTGCATGCATAATATCATAAGTAAATTAAAAATAAACTACATATTCTTGTTAAGGCTCGTGGCCTCGCCCTAACAAACGAAACTAATTACGAACAATCATAAAATAAAATATTATTATCAATATGGATAGAAAACCCCTTGAAGATTAACTTGGAAAGATCTCTAAGTGGTGCATGCGTTCTCCTCCCTTCCTCTTTTCCTAATGGCTTAATAGCCCTATTTATACTAATACAAAATAAAGCCCTAAAAGTTCTTAGAATAAAACTATGAAACATAATAAAATAATAAAACAGAAAATAAAAGATTTCCAATTTAAACTAAAATTCGGACTTCTCAGAAAATCCTTCTTTTGACCTACCAAATCAACTCAAATTTGGTCCCAAAAGTTTCTTTTTAAAGCTTGAGACGTCGCTAACAAATCCTCAGAAAGAATCTTCCTCAAAATATGTCATCTTGACCTCCAAAATACCCAAAAACGTCAATCTAGGAAAGCTGCGCGCTGGCCTTTTATTTCATCGCCACAGTCAAACGGCTTGGTAGAAAAATCTGAAATTTTGACACAATCATCTTGAAAGACTCACGAACATTCTCCAATTGGAATCACTCCAAAATTCATCTGTTCGATCACTTTTTGCTCTAGAGGAAGTCGAATGTCCTACATTGAAAATATATAACAAAGTATCAAAATTCTACCAAAATAATAAATAAACTATAACAAAGATAAGGGTAAAATATATGGTATAATATGGACTTATCCTACATCATGCAGGCTATATAGCTGATCTGCTTTTGATTTAATTAACAACTTGTTGATGTGACTCTATCATAACAACCGTTCGTTAATAAATTCTAAACTATTATGTTTAGCTTTAATTAACGACTTGTTGATGTGGCAATAGCTATCAAGGGCCGAGATTGTATCTTTAGTCTTAGGCTCAGATGTTGAGCAAGCGACAAGGTCTTATAAGGCTTTGTAAATGCATGGTAGGATGAACTCATAGGCTTTCCTATATTCTCTCTAGCCTAACGGCTAGATTTGTACTCTTGTGATGGAATGAAATACACACACAGATAGCATGTTTCATGCTCCTTGAGATTGGGACCCAAGTTTTTGTTTCACCATTTTTCTTCGTTTTACGTTCTTCTTCCTTCATCTGGTTATTTCCCAGAAATTCATTTGAATACAAAGAGAGATTGTAACATGGTATCTAGAGCTCAAGTTCGATTCTGAACTGGGTATTTGTTCTATGAAATTTTTGTGAGTAAATCCAATGAGAAATCTCTTGACTTCATTCCGATTCGAGCTAGATGGCTGCATCTAGAAGCAGTGAACTACGAGCTCCCTTTTTCTATGCAACGGAATTTGAATTCTAGAAAATCAGGATGATTACTATCTTCAAATCGTAGGAGATTTGGAAGCTAGCAGACAAAGAGAACGTAATCTCATAATGAAAGAAGAAGAAGAAGGAGAAAGCTAAGTTGAAGATGAAGGAGGATGGATCTTCATCCGTTAAGTTGAAGATGAAGGAGGATGGATCTTCATCCGTTTGTTGAATTGTAAGTCTATAGTTGGTTAGGAAATAAGATGTGTATTAAATTTGTGTATGTTAAGTCTAAATACCAAGTGTGCAGCTCTAATATAGTAAGGCAAATAATGCTAGATGTAATGATCCTAGCAGCTAACTAAATATAAGGCTGAGATTGTTTTGTGAAGAGAGAATCCACCTTGGATTCGAATGGTTATGAAAAGCACAGAGTGTGTGTGAATTGTAGTCAAATGAATAAGAATATGCTCTGCTAGATTTTTCAGAGAGAGAAACCTTCAAGAAAATTCCTCCATTGTTATCCTTCCTATTTTTTTGTTCTTCAGCTATTATTCATAACCAGTCTTTTGCAAATCATAACATGGCCTCAGAGTCAGGTTCGATTATTTGAATTTGGGCATGAAACTGTGAATATGTGAGCTAAATCGTAGCTACCTCGAAGCTCTATGAAGATCATCAGAGCTCCGTTACCATCTGAAACCTATATTCAACTAATTCAGATCAACGATATCTGGATATGGAGGCTCAGAAGTGAGAATTCAATTTTCTCCGATGAGAACTATGAGTTATGGAGAATTAAGATGGTGACAATTTTCAAATCACATAGGTTGTGGAGTGTGGTTGAAAAGGGAGTTATAACTTCCTATTCGAAGAAGAAAAAGAAGGTTGAAGGATCATTAGAGGATGAAATCGATGAAGAAATGGCTACTGTGTTGATGAAGAACGCAAGGGCCCTAGGAATTATCCAAAATGCAGTCTCTAATCAAAATTTCTCTTGAATCACCAATGCTGAAACGACAAATATGGCATGGGATCTGTTGTATGAAGAGTGCCATGGTGGCGATCAGGTTAGATCAGTAAAACTTCAAAACCTTAGGCGTGAGTTTGAATATGCTAGAATGTGTGATAATGGGCCTTTATCTGGGTATCTTACAAGACTAAATGAGTTCATTAATTAGATGAAAACATTTGGTGAAATTCTCCCTAATGAAAGACTTGTGCAGAAGGTTTTGATTAGTCTTAGTAAACCATATGATCATATATGTCTGGTTATTGAGAATACAAAATTCTTGGAGACTGTAAAATTGCAGGCGGTTGTTGCAATCTTAAAGAGCCAAAAATAACGGTACAATTTGCACAATGTTGATACAATTAAGAGAGCTTTTGCCTCACTCTCTATGAATTCAAAAGAGCAAAACAAAATCAGTGCTCATTCTGGTCCATCCATATTTCAGAAAAAATTGGAATCCCAAGGGTAAGAAGTAGGAATCAAAATCCAAGTTTCAACAGAAACCTTTTCTGAATACCTATCAGAATGTGAATTCAACTCAACCAATGAGTCAAGAAGTTACAAAACCTTTGTGCAAGGTGTGCTCTAAGTAACACTTTGGTGAATGTAGGCACAAGGGGAAACCTAAATGCTTCAATTCTAACAAGTTTGGGCATTGGGCTAGACAGTGTATTACAGGAAAGGCAATGCAAAAGGCAAACAGTGCAAACCAAGTGGAAGTGATTGGAAATCTGTTTTATGCCAACAATGCAATTACTGAGACAAAACTAAATGGACAATGGTACATTGATAGTGGCTGCACCAATCATATGACAGGGAATGTGGAGCTGCTTGTTGATGTGAGAATCAATGTTGCAGGCAAAGTTCAAATGCCAATTGGAGATCTTGCTAATGTTGCTGAAATGGGTTCGTTGGTCATTAACACAAGCAAAGGGAGAAAGTATGTTAGAGAAATGATGTACCTCCCTGGTTTAAAAGAAAATTTGCTCAGTATTGGTCAAATGGATGAACATGGATACTTCTTATTATTTGGTGGGGGAATGTGCAATGTGTTTGATGGTCCATTATTGGATTGTTTAGTTATTAAAGTGAAGAAGAAAGTGAATAGATGTTATCCATTAACCCTTCTACCTGAAAATCAAATTGCAATGAAAGCTTGTGTCACTTATTCTACTCAGATTTGGCAAAAGAAACTTGGACACCTGCACCTTGGTGGTCTCAGGTAATTGAGAGACAAAAATATGATTCATGGCTTGCCTCAACTTGAAGATCATAATAGTGTCTGTGAAGGTTGCCAATATGGGAAACAACACAAAGATGAATTCCCAAGGAATCAAGTGTAGAGAGCCAATGCTTCACTTAAACTTATTCATGTTGATTTATGTGGGCCAACGAAAAATGACTTAATTACTGGAAATAAGTACTTCATGCTTTTGATAGATGATCTTACCAGAATGACTTGGGTATATTTTTTTTAGATACAAATCTGAAGCATTCGATTGTTTTAGAAAGTTCAAAGCTATGACAGAATTGCAAAGTGGATTCAAGATTAAATGCTTGAGAAGTGATAAAGAAGGAGAGTTCAAGTCATATGAATTTGATTTGTTCTGTGAAAAAAAAGGGATACAAAGACAATTCACTTTAGCATACACTCCACAACAAAATGAAGTAGTGGAGAGGAAAAATAAAACAGTGATTGAGATGGCAAAATCCATGTTACATGATAAAGGAATGCTATATTATTTTTGGGCTGAAGTTGTTCATACATCATTGTGTATACTGAATAGATATCCTACAAAGGCTTTGGATAACACTACACCTTTTGAAACCTACTCTCGAAGAAAACCAGGTATTGCTCACTTAAGAATATTTGGTGCACTATGCGATATACATGTTCCAACTAAACTTAAACATAAACTTAAGCCTAAAAGCTTCAAAGGAGTATTTGTGGCATATGCAACCTGTGAAAAGGAGTATAGAGTATTTGATCCAATATCCAAGAAACTTGTCTTGTCAAGAGACATTGTTTTTTTATGAAGAAATTGGTTGGTTGGAAAGAGAGTGCAAAACAATCTTCCCCCATTGCTGGAAGATTTGTTTATAACAGTTCAAGCATTGAAAGCAATGGAGGTGTGGTGTTATCACCTGCATCACCTACACTTAGAAGAAATCTCAGTATTGATGACTCTAGTATTCAATCTAATGTTCTCTCTTCAAGTGAATCCTCTAGTAAAACAAGTTAGAATGAGAGTCTCACCCAATATTTGATCATACTCCATTGAAATAGAGCAAACTAGATGAAGTACTAGCATAATGCAATCTGTGCATCATGGATCCAGAGAAATATGAAGATGTTATGCAAGATGAGTCTTGGTTAAAGGCAATGAAGGATGAATTGTTTATGATTGAGAAAAATGGTACCTATAAGCTAGTTGATAGGCCAACTGAAAAACCTGTCATGAGGGTTAAATGGGTCTTCAAAACCAAGCTAAATCTTGATGGTTCAGTTTTGAAGAATAAGGCAAGGTTGGTTGCAAAGGGCTATGTACAAAAGCTCGGATTGGATTACAATGAAACCTATGCTTTAGTTGCTAGGTTGGATACTATCAGGACTCTAATTGCCTTAGTTGCACAAAAGAGCTAGAAATTGTACCAGTTAGATGTAAAATCAGCCTTCTTGAATGGAGTGTTACAAGAAGAAGTCTATGTTATGCAGCTTGATGGTCTTGTCATAAAAGGGAAGAAAGACAAAGTCTACAAATTGCACAAAGCTCTTTATGGTTTAAAACAGGCACCAAGAGCCTAGTATGGAGAAACAAACACTTATTTCTCACAATGTGGGTTTGAAAAGAACTTGAGTGAACCAACATTGTACATAAAGACAAGGGGAGTAGACATTCTGATTGTTTATATATATATGGATGATATAGTCTACACTGGCAGTTGTAAATCAATGCTAGAAGAGTTCAAGGAGGACATGAAGAAGAAATACGAAATAATAGACTTAGGCCTCCTTCATTACTTTCTTAGGATGGGGGTAATTCAAACTAACTCAAGTATTTTCATCCATCGGAACAAATATGCAAGTTCCTTGCTGAGCAAGTTTGGATTGAGTGAAGGAAACTCTATGATCACTCCTCTTGTAGCAACTAAGAAGCTAACCAAAGATGATGGAAGTGGACTTGCAAGTGAAGAAATATATAGAAGCATTGTATGAAGTCTCTTATACCTCACTGCCACAAAGCCTGAACATTATGTATGCATCAAGTTTATTAGCTAGGTTTGTGCACACCCTACTAATAGACACTATGGAACTTCAAAGAGGGTGCTTAGATACATCAAGGGGACTCTAGACTATGGATTGGAGTATGTGAAAGGAAAAAAAGCTTGCTTAATTGGCTATTGTGACAGTGATTGGGGTGGTTCTTTGGAGGACAACAAGAGTACATCAGGATATGCCTTCTCTATTGGTAATGGAGTCTTCTCTTAGGCTTCAGTTAAGCAAAGTTGTGTTGTACTATTGACTGCAGAGGCAGAATACATGAGTGCATCTGAAGATACAGCTCATGCAGTATGGTTGAGGTTTGTTCTAGACGACTTTGATGAGTTACAAACTAATGCAACCTTTCTTTACTGTGATAACACATCTACCATTGCCATTACCAAGAACTTTGTGTTGCATCAACAGACTAAACACATAGACATGAGATATCATTTTATCAAAGATGCATTGCAAGAAGGCATTATTGATTTAGTGTATTGTCCCACAAAAGAGCAATTGGCAAACATCTTCACAAAGCCTCTTGCAAATGATCGATTTAGTTTTCTCAAGAGTATGCTTGGAGTGAAGTCAGCTTTAGACTTAAAGGGGAGTGTTGAATTGTAAGTCTATAACTGGTTAGGAAATAAGCTGTGTATTAAATTTGTGTATTCACTTGAGTTTAAATACCAAGTGCGCAACTCTAATATATTAAGGCAAACAATGCCAGATGTAATGATTCTAGTTGCTAACTAAATGTAAGGTTGAGATTATTTTTGTGAAGAGAGAGAATCCACCTTGGATTCTAATGGTTATAAAAAGCACAAAGTGTGTGTGAATTGTAGTCAAATGAATGAGAATATGCTCTGCTAGATTTTGTAGAGAGAGAAACCTTCAAGAAAATTCCTCCATCGTTATACTTCCTATTTTTTCTGTTCTTCAACTATTATTCATAACCAGTCTTTTACAAATCACAACACCGTTGACGATAAAGACGATGGTGAGCTTGATACTTATGGAGAAGCAACTTATGAAGGATGTCAAAGCTTTGGGGATCATCCAAAGTGCAGTGTTTAAGGAGATATTTCCTCGGAACATGAACAGGAAACATCAAAGGTGTCTGGGATATGCTGCAGGAAGAATTCAGAGGTGATGAACAAGTAAGGTGTGTCAAACTTCAAAGCTTACGCCATCAGTTTGAATATATGCAATGAAAGATAATGAATCATTGTCTAATTATCTTTCTCAAAATGTTTGAATTTTTTTTATGGGAAGTGTTATTGGTACTTCAAAAATCTCATTCTACGCTCCTCACAAGTGTATTTTTCTTATGGGAAGTGTTATTGGCACTCCAAAAATCTCATTCTACACTCCTCACAAGTGTATTTTTCCTTCCTAATATAGAAAGTTTGGAGTGTAGAATGAGATTTTTTAAGTGTTAATAACAATTCCCTTTTTTATTATAGCCGTTTCTAATAGTAATATAATCAGGGATTTTAAATTTGAGATTTATGCTATATAGACACACACACACACACACACAATATGGGGTTATAAATCTCATAAAGTGTCAAACAATTAATGTCAAATATATAGAAATATACATATTAATAGTAATATAATAAGGTGCACAAAGTCAAGGGACTTTGACCAAAATTTGAATACCATTAAGGTTATATATATATATTAACATTATGTGACCTAAATACATTTTATTAGGGCATAAAGTCATTTAGTATTAAATTTTTATGTGATATGTATTCAACAATGTATGGAGTGACAATAAAACAAACCATTAAGGATTTATAGGCCAAAAAAGACTTTAGACTGCTTGGGGGCTTAAAGATCCAAGTCCATACTCTTTGAAGTCCATGTGGATAAGTTTGAGAGAGCAAACCTAGTTTCTTCCTTTCGCTAGTAAGCTAACCAACTTAGTTAGGAATGAACCAAGCCCTGAGCCTTAGAGTCACTTGAAAGCCTAGCAAGACACGCATTTAATGAAGAGAGAAACTGACTTTCCTTTCCTAGCTCACGCAAAAGATCAACGCATGAAAGCAAGGAGACATGTTACTAGAAGTAACACGTGTGGAAGGTTGACCTAGGAAAGCAACGCCTCAGTAAGAAAGTCCAGCGCATGCTTCATGAGGTAGCAGCAGCTAGTTGCCTTGCACCAAAACGGAAGTGTAGGGAGAAGGGGAGAGAAGACCAAGCCACAATTAGAGATTCCTTAGGAACCTAGAAAAAGTCATTCACGTAAAAAATAGAGGTCTGAAGCTATTAAGTGGGGATCATGAGAACACAAAGGTTCAAGGGGGAGAACGTGAGGATGATTGTATTGCACTAAGCTAGGGAAATATCTCCATTAGTGCAAACAGCCTTAAATCCCACAAAGCATCACTATGCAACTTAGTATTTTCCATAACCTTCCTTTGAGTATTCCAGCCCTCAGAAACCTTGTTACCACTGTAAGAAGCCCAGATTATCCAACCTAGAACACCATGTAACCATGCAAGAACTCTCTATCTCTCATGCTAAACTAATAATCTTCTAGGTTCCACACCACGTCTCACTTGAGCAAGCTATTATTTACTTAATCGTGCTATCTTCGAGTCATTGATATAATCGGAATATTTCTTAAGACGTGCTAATTCTTTTGAGATATTCTTGGACTTTATACAAAACCAAACCAAGAGACAAGAGAACATTCTCAAAGCCCAAGTCCACCTTGACCTAAAAGTCCTAAACAGGTATAAACCCGTAATGATTAGTTATCTATAAGTTTAGGGGGACGACATGCTTTTCTTAGATGATTAATGCATAACCCACCCATAATAAGGTTCGACTAACTCATGATCCAAGCTAATCGAGAAGTTTTTCTTTCTCTATTGTACTTAATGCTTAGGCAAACATTTATGAACAATTGCACTCATATTTGACCAAAAGTTACTAACAACTCTGTTTAAAATCTTGGGGTTAAAGAGACATGACCTCAAGCTTAAAAACCTATCCTTATCTTTTTAGGAGAGTTGAGGCTTCACCATAACAATATAAGGAGTAGTCTAATTCTCTATAAGCTCATACAAGGTTTGTTCTTCCACTAATACGGGATTCAATCTCAACAATATAAAATGAGTTCATGGTCATATTACATCTCAATTCAATAATACATTATTATCTGTTGAAAGACTTACACATCTTTTTCTTTTTTATTCAGAACAGAATGACACAACATTAAAGAACTCGTTACGTGTATGTCCTTATTTTACCACCAACACTTCTGGCTTGTGTAGTGGATGACAAATGAAGCATTTTACAAAGCAAAAGCAGACTGGAAAATGGAAATAGCCAACCTAGAAAATGTTTTTGGAGCTACATACAATAACAGTATGGGGAAAAAGAAGTTAAAGCAGCTTTTATTATTAAACAACCCCGTGATATTGACATAGCCACTGGAGGAGAACCACGTGTATGCACTGGAAGCCAACTTGCTGATTACTGCTACCTTCGTTCCGAGTCCCGACCTCGCATGCGTTCTCTTTGACTAACCCTTGGCACTCGGCTGTGTTTGCAGTCGATCACCTCAACACATGACGATAAACTCTCTTCCATGATGATCATAATACCACATGATAAACCCTCTTCCATATAACTCTCTAACTCCATAAAAAGCATGAGTTTGTGACCTGATACGAGTTCATCACAGAGACCAGCCAGCTAAAACCTGGTAATTTCTTACACGATCCATTAACACGATATATAAATATTACGAAAATAACGCATTTCGGATCAACACGATAACAAATCGGGTTGTTATTGGGTCACACGATAAGAATCCGTTAAATAACGGATTCTTAACAGGTTTACACAAAGATAACACGCGAGTAACATGTTTCAACACGTTAAGAAAAAAAAGTTATTTTGTTGATTTTAACTTTTTAAACTACCAAAAAACTTACTATAAAGTACAATAACCATAGCGTATATGTATATTGTATATTAAATATGTATTATTGTATTATTATTCTATATAAATTTAAAAAATTTAAGTTTTATTTATTTATTTTTATAGTATACTATAAGCAAACAAGTGAGATTAAAAAATTATAAAACACACATTAACAATAAAAGTATCAAGTAATTTAAAAATACTAAACACATAATAATTAATTTACAACTACGAAAAATGTGAAAAAATATACAAAGACTCGTGATCGCAACCTCTATTCTTTGAGTATAGGTACATTGTCGTTTGAATTTTTAAAATCATACAAAACCTCATGAATAGTATTTTTAAGAAAGTTCAAATAAATAAAATTCATAATAATTAATGTACAAGTTTAAAAAATGTGAAAATATATATAAACATGCAAGGTTCCTCAACCTTAAAACAAAACTCCCTTTAATTTGAATATCTTTAAACATTTGGTATTTTATAGTAATGTACTAATGTTTTTTTTTTATTAGGTTCTTATTTTGGAGTATGTAATAGTTGAAAAAAAAATGTTTTTTTTTAATGTTTTGAATTATGTGATAATGTGATATGCATATACTAATTTAGTATTATATTTTCTATTCTTTTTTTTTTATCAAATTATATTTTTTATTTTCATTATTTATTGATTTAAAATATATTTTTTAACGAATAACAAGTCGGATGATATTATTTGATAATATTATCTGATGAATTTCGAATTGAGTTATATTATTTATTAATTCTAATAAATATTACACAATATAATCTGTTAAGATATTAAATATAATATAAAAACGATACAAATAGAAAAAGCACGACATGAATGTTAAATCTAAGCAGCATTACCACTTTAACTTTGATCATTTCATTTCCCTTACTGATTTCAAGCTTCTCAGCTACCCTTTCTTTAACTCTCTCTCACGTGTATTTTGAAGAGGACGAAAAGGTGATAAATGGGAGATGAGAGATGTGAAGGTCACGTCCAGAAAGGTCAGTTAGTTTGACTGGGAACTGTCTGGAAGCGTCTCCTCTCAATGTAACATCTGCAACTTCTTCCAGACGACTTTCTAACGTCTCTCTCTCTCTCTCTCTCTCTCTCTCTCTCTCGATTTGATTAGGCATTCAGCATTCAGAGATCAGAACCTAGCTAGCTAGCTAGCTATCTTCTTCAGCTTCAGACTTCAGTATATAGTGGCCTGGAACAAGTGGACAATGGCCACTGACTAGGGAGATGTGTAAACTGGACATTTACATTCACAAAGTTTCGGCATCATCGCAATGAATCTTAAAGACAAGACATTTCACATAAAAAGAGGTAAAACTTCAATTTTTTTTACTTACAACATAAGTAAATTGGCCTTCGTTTTTCAGTGAAACTTTAATTTTATTTACTTACAACATAAATAAATTGATAATATTACGTAAGAGTGTGACTTTGATGACATAAATTTACGTCAATTTATATTGTTTAGTTTGACCCATCATCGATGATAATGTAAGCAGAACGTGAATTTCATATGGACAAGGAGAACCGAAGATAAAACCAGTTCAAGATGGATGCAATAGTCTAGTCTTGTTACCTTGTTTGGAGAATAGCGTATGTCATGTTTATGGTTGTAAACGTCGGGGAAAGATTCTTTCTCATCCTAATCTTTCTTCCATTCCCTCCTCTCCTACTTGAATGGTTACGGTTAAGTCACGTCAATATCTTATATTCATTTTTTAAAAAACTAGATTTTAATCCTTAAATAAGATGAAGTTTAGAAAAATGTCTTATATAAGATTAAAAATTAATTTTAGTCCCTAGATTTTATTTAATGCGAGCATATTAGTGTCTCTCTTTTTTATTTATAATTTTATAGTGTTCATAAATTAAATTTTATGAAAATATTATAAATTTTAATTCTCATTATGGTAATTATCTTATATAAGAAAATATTTTCGTAAAGTTTTTCGGTACACATGTTTTTGTATATTTTTTTATGTGCCACTAATTCATTACAATATATTTAGGTACGAACATTTCGGTATACTAAGTTAGTATAATATGTTTAGGTACGGACATTTCAACACATTAGTTTATTATAATATATTTAGAAACCGATATTTCGGTACACTGGTTTAGTATCATATATCCAAGTACGGAATTTTTCGATACATTTATGTTTTTGCATATTTTCTTATGTTCCACTAATTCAGTACAATATATTTAGGTACGAACATTTCTGTACACTAATTGAGTAAAATATATTATAATACAGACGTTTATGTACACTAATTAGATAAAGTAAATTAAATATAATGAATTAAAATGTGTATAATAATAAATAATTTTAATTTTAATGTAATGACATTAAATAAGATATCTATTAAATATTAAAACAAAAATATAATATAAATTTAAATTAAGTACACATTAGAGGACGAAAATCAGTATTCAATTTCAATCTAACACCGGGTTTTTATTGAATTTTAATCTTCTTTAAGAATTAAAGTTTAAAAATTCCTTAATTTTTTTATAGAAATAATAAGTCAAAAAGCAAAGTGTGCCAAGACGATAGGAAATAAATTAAGAATAAGAACAGAGAAAATCCTATTCCACTAACTTTGGACTTTGAATATTGTAAATAGGCCCTTCCCGAGGCCCTGACATTCATTGGCTGCTGCTAAACACAGTAACACCACCAAACTAGTTAGCTTACTTGCCACGCCACACCCATTACCACTAGGATTTCTATGGCAAGGTTATATCACTGTCATAGCGTACTGCTAGTTTTTATCTACAAACACTATATTCTATTCGTTTTTTCAAAAAAGAGATATTTATTATAATCATGTTTTTTTTTTTTTTTAAACTAACGAAAAATTAAAAAAAAATAATTTTAATGAAAAATAACAAATAAATATGTAGTTAATAGTATCAAAAAAAAGTAAAAGTATGATTTTTCGCTAAAGATAAATAGTACCGAAAATATTTCGTTAAAACTTCATTTTTTTAAATTCATTTACCTTAAATCCGTCCAAGCATATATGTATGTCCCTTGCCCGAGGAAATTTTTATACTAGTATGTCTACAGCCTTAAAGCTAAACTAAAAGAGAGACTTTGAAACATTAATTTTCAATCTCGTTTTCTATTATTTGATTAGACCTTTATTGCTATTGCTATTTCTTTTTTTTTTTTCTTTTAATTTATCCAATAAAAAAATGAAGAAAAATGGTTGGTACATAGAAAAAGAGTAAACTCATTATTTGGTACAAGCAACAAATTGCCAGAGACTTGATCGTGGTGTTGCTAAATTCTAATCCTCAATGGTTGAGGGAGTTGCATGACTTTTCTTTACATAATTTTTCTATCTTTGGATTAGATCATAGTCCCATATTACTTACAAATAATGTAAACCCTGTTAGAAAAGGCTCTTATTCCTTCAAGTTGAAGCTATGTGGTTACGTCATCCTAATTTTAGGAATTTTGTCAAAAGTGCTTAGACCTGTACAAATACGTTAAGGCCACAAGAAAAGTTTGTTGCTTGTACAAGGACATTCAAGTATTTGGTAAGGAAGTGGAACAAAGAGACCTTTGGTAATGTCAAAGATAGTAAAGATAAGCTTCTAACCTCTCTCTGTGTTATTCAAAATAAAATTATGAGGGATCAAGATAACTCTATAAGCATGGAGGACGAGGTTAAAATTAGAAATGAGCTTAATAGAGTTTTACAGGAAGAAATTATGTGGGCTCAAAAAGCTAAGGTTAAGTGGCTTCAATTGGGAGATAAAATACTAAATATTTTCAGACGGTGGCTTCTATCCGTAAGAAAAGAAATGAAATAAAATTTGTTAAAGATAGTAATGGTTTCTGGTGGAATTATGGGGAAGGTCTAGATCAAGTTTTTCTGCAGGAATTTAAACTGCGTTTTTCTTGTGAAAGTTCCCCTTCTCAGGAAACATTGGCTACAATGGTTGATATCATAAGTCCTTGTATTGATCGTACGCGTAATATGCAACTACTTGAATGTATTTCAGATGAGGAAACTTGGGAAGTACTGAATAGCATTGGTGCGTTAAAAGCACCCGAACTTGATGGTCTTTGTGCTACTTTTTACCAAGGTTGTTGGGAAGAGGTTAAAGATACTATTATTCCTATGATTAAAGATTTCTTCCAAAATAATTCAAGCTTAAGGTTTATTAATCATTCAAATATTGCCTTAATCCCTAAAGTGGATAATCTTGAAACTGTGTCCAATTATAGAGCCATTGGTCTTTGTAATGTTAGTTATAAGATTATAACAAAAATTATTATTAAAAGGCTTAAGCCTTTGCCTGACTTATGCATTTCTCCTAATCAAGGTGCTTTTACTCCGGGACGTTCCATTCATGATAATATCTTAATTGCCCACGAGTTACTTTCCAGTTTCAAGGTAAAGAAAGGCAAGACGGGGACCATGGGTGTTAAATTGGACTTGGAAAAAGCCTATGACCTTTTAAATTGGGATTGCATAAGGTGTGTTCTAATTCTCTTTGGTTTTAATGAGAAATGGATCAACTTAATAATGGAATGCATTACATCAACTTTTTTTCTCCATTTTAATTAATGGCTCTCCACATGGTTATTTCTATCCTAAGCATGGCATACGACTGGGTGACCCCTTATCACCTTACATTTTCATTTTATGTATGGAACCGTTTATTAGACATTTTAATCATTTGGCTTCTACTCCTAAATCCCATGTGGGAATCCTATCATCCCTTGGGGCATTTAGAATTTCGAACCTAGTTCTCACAGATGATTGTCTACTTTTTGTTTGAGCTACCTCTAAAGGGGCTAGAAATGTCCTTCAAATCCTTAAAATGTGTGCAGTGGATGTAGGGCAACCTGGTAAATTTTCATAAATCTTCTATTTATTTTTCGAATAATACTATCAGCCAGGATAGGAACAAATATTGTTAATATATGGAGCATTCAACATAAAATCTATTGGGAAGTATTTAAGGACCCATAATATAGTTTTCTGAAAGGATCTGGTTAATGAGATAGAATTAATAAAACGGGTGAAGCAAAAACTTGCCGGTTGGAAAGGGCAAACCCTTTCCAAGGCCGGGAGACTAACTCTTATTAATTCTAATCTCACTAGGATGCCGAATCATGTAATGTCTTGTTTTAAGTGCCCCAATAGGGTAACAACTAAAATTGATAAAGAATGCTGAGATTTCTTTTGGGGGAGAAATACTAAACTCAGACCAATGGCCTGGAAAAAGGTTTGTTCTCCAAAGAATTAGGGTGGTTTAGGAATAAAACGGATTGATCATTTTAACAAGGGTAAAGTACAAAAAATTACCTCAACTACTAGTGTCACGACACTTTCATACCTCATCTTTTAAAATTGGCAATGTCATACCTCATCTTTACAATTTGGTCCAATGTTATATCTTCCGTTACTTGGCCGTTTACTTTTCAATTAAATACTAATGTGGCTTGATTCAGAGCCTACTTTCTATTAAAAAATCATTAAAAAATTATTAAAAACTAAATTTTTTTTAAATTTTTTTAAATATTAAAATAAAAAAATTTTAATAATAAAAAATAAAACAACCCTCAGTTCGTCCCTCCCCCTCCCCCCCTCCTCTCTCTTCTCCCCATCTTCATCTTCTTCCCCCCACCTACAACACCCCCCAAAAAAATAAAATAAAATAAAAATTCCAATTTGTCTTCCCCCTACACCCACCCTCAGTTTGTCTTCCCCCTTTCCCACCCCCCTTTTCTCCTTCCTGCAACCCAGAAGGAAAAATAAAAAATAAAAAATAAAAATAAAAACCCAAATCCCGTCGGTAGGAAGATGGGTGCGCAGAGAAGGCGGAGGATGGGTGCGGAAGAGGATGTGGAGAATGGATGAGAGTGGTGGATTTGGGGTTGGCACGGGGTTGAGTTTTTGTTGGGGGGGGGGGGGTGGGGTGGGGGACGAACTAGGTTCGCTTTGGATTTGTTTTTTTCTTTCTTTTTCTTCTCTTTTTTCTTCTTCTTTCTGGGTTGCAGGGGGGACGAACTGGGTTGGGTTGGGTTTTTTTTTTCTTCTTCTACTTCTTCTTCTTCTTCTTCTTCCTTCTTCTTCTTTCTGGGTTGCAGGGGTTTTGGGGGGGGGGGGGTGAGGGGCGAACTGGGTTAGGTTGGATTTTTTGTGACAGCCCGTTCCGGAATTTTTAAAACGTACGCGTGAAAAGATGATTTTACCCCTAGTGTGATTTCTCCGTTGTATGGTTGTTTTGAACTTGGTGTGGCTGGTTGTGGACCACACACACTTCCCCACACATGTCTTTCACCCATTCCCTGTCCCGTGCCATTTCCCTTCCCATTTTCCCCCTCCATTGTACGGACACACACACAAACACACCAAATCTTCACAGATCGAAGAAACAAAGTACATATCCATGCTCGTGAGGTCCGTAAGAGTCCAACCATACCCATTTCAGGTAAGGTTACCTTCGTTTTCACGTCGAACTCGAGATACCAGATTTTTGGCACTGTTCATGCACATGTAAATTCTTATGTTTTTGGGAATTTCAAGCTTGTAGGAAGCTTGGTGAGGTCCTTAGGAGGCTCGGGGTGGTTCGTTTGAAGGTTTTGGACGTCGGGATCGCGAGTTTCGAGGTTGGCCGGAGTTGGGGGTATTTTCCCGGTGAGATTTCGTGGGTTTTAGCACTTGAAAGTGGTATGAACTTGTTCCTCTCGTTGTAAGCTTCAATTTGGTACCAGTTTTGTGAAATTTGGTTGAAAAACGAAGAAGATATCACGATTTGAAAATTTCCCGATTTTTCGGCGCCGGCGACGGCGCCGGAGCCTCGCCGGAGAAGACAAAACGACGGAATATTCCGTCAAAACTGACGGAATATTCCGTCAAAACTGATGGAATATTCCTAACGCCGTTGACAGAATCCGTTAAAGTTAACGGAATATTCCTGACGGCGTTAACTGACGCCGTCAGCGTGCCTGCGCGTGGTCGGCGCGTGTGGCGGTGCCTTGGCCGGCGCGGCGCGTGTGGCGGTGAAATTTTTTTCTAAAAATATGGGGATGTTCCTGAGGTTGAGTAGATCACGTTGGTGTATTCATACACCCCATTTGAGCATTGTATGAGAAGTTATTTCATAAAGTTGGTTATGTGCTTTAAAATTAACGTTTTTATAGTTGTTTCGCATATAGGTGAGACCTATCCCAAGGACGAGCGTGGTGACTGGAGGCAAGGGGGTTACGACCCTTCTACTTACTAGTGAGTGGGCTTTTGGTTTTCCGTATATACCTATATATTTATACTTTTCCCAGAAATTGGTTTGAAACCTTTATTCGTTTATATGCCATGTATTATACTGCCGTTTGTTCATACATTATTAGTTGCATATGTATATATATGTATGTGGGTGCTGTGGACGCACAGGTAAGTGCCAGGTGAGTATGACTTATGTTATGTTTAGTAGTGTTTCGAGATGCCTAGAGAGCTAAAAACCTGCACCTCCGGTGTTAGTGCTCCCGCCTATAGTAGGGCACAGTCCTTCACGTGATGTTCACCTCCCGCACCACACGCTCATCTTGGATCCAAGTTAGGTGCACAGGCTTGTCGTACAGACCACTTTAGGTGGTTTCGACTCGTAGGTGACCCGCGATTATTCGCCCAGCCTTCACGTGATCGTAGCACTTGAGCGTATTTATATATTACACCCAGGCTTGTCGTACAGACCACCTTAGGTGGTTCCGACTCGTGTGCAGGTACAGCTAGTGAGATGGAGATTGAGCTCTAGTTTCAGTCGTATAGGTCACGTTAGGTGACTCCGGCTGACAGATTACGTGACATTGAATTATTATTACCTGAGCACTTGCGTTTTACTTAATGGTTTTGGCATGGCATATTTCTGTGCATGACTTATGTGTATATGTATTATATTTTCTGGGAAGTATATAGGTTTTACGGCGAGGGGTTAGAAATTGTTTTGAAATGGTTTTTGAAAAGCTTTGTTTTTGCTCACTCATGCTTTTGTTTTGCGCCCCTCCAGGTTCTAGTTGGCTAGCACGTTTGGTGGTTTCCCTGAGGATTTCCCCGGCATATCTGACAGACCACCACCAGTGTAGGACCACCTTCGGGTGTGCTTTTGTTGTGTCGTTTTCTCCTGGACTGCATTAGGCGTTCTTGCTCTGAACTTAGTGTTCACACCTACGCTTGCACTTGTTGTTATTACTTTGTGTAAAGCTAGTTTTTAATTATTTGTACTATTTATTATTATTATTTTATTTAGCTTCCGTACTATGCACATGGTTACTGTCACTTCCACGTGACGGCCAACATGCCCTGATCTCGATCGGGGTGTGTTAGTTTGGTATCACAGCCTAGGTTTGGCAGTCCTGTACTTGTGTGAGTATTCTGATGGTTTTGGTTTCTTCTGTCAGAACTATGCCGCCTCGTCGGGAACCACGTCGCTCTGCTGAGCCTAGTTTCCCCGATATTGCTCAGCTGCGGGAAGCTATTGCTACAGCTATTCATTCGGCGATCTGCCCTCCCCAGAGGACTCATCTGGAGACTATGTATAATTTGAAGTTAGATAAGTTCGAAGGCAACGAGGGTCATGAGGGTGCAGAGCGGATGGCTAGAGCATATTGAGAAAACCTTTCATGTTTTGCATAGTCAGGGGAATCTCCCTGTTGAGAAGTGGGTAAAGACGACCTCGTGGTTTTTGGGTAATGATTCTGCATCCTGGTGGGAACAGAAACTTCGTCGTTTGACTCCAGCTGAGAAGACTGATTGGGATGTTTTCAGTGAGTTGTTCAAGAGAAGGTTTGTGCCTCCTGAGTATATTGACTGTAAGAAGCAGGAATTTACTGCGTTGAGATAGGGGAAGCTGACAGCGAATGAGTATTACCAGAGGTTCATTGATTTGTCTCACTATTATCCTAAGGTTGCTGGCAATCCGGCGGAGATGCTTCGTCGTTTCCGTTTGGGCACTAAGAAGAAGTGGCGTTCGATGGCGACCACTACCCACTGTGATACCTACCAGGAGTTTTATGAGATTCTGCTGAGAATTGAGGATTCGAAAAATATGCCGAGCGAGAGTGAAGAGGAAGAAAAAGACGGTAATCAGAAGAAAGATGATAAGGGTAAAGGTTAAGCGTCGCTCGGGCCTCGTCGAACTCAGAACTTCAAGAGGGGTGGACACTAGTTTTAGCTCTTTTAGCGGTGGTTTTAGCGCCACTGGTCAGGGACGTGGAGGTAGGTTTGCTGGTGGTGCTAGAGGCCAGAGACAGGGTGATGGTGGTAGAGGTAGGGCCCCACTTTGCCGCAGGTGTAATAATCAACATTTTGGTGAGTGTAGGCGTGGCAGCAGTGGTTGTTTTACTTATGGGCAGATGGGACATTGTGCTGCAAATTGTCCCCAGAGTCAGCAGCAGAAGCCGCAGCAGACATTCTTGCCGCCACTTGCACCGATCTAGCAGATTCCTAGCCCTGGTAGTTATGGGCAGACAGGTTGGGGTGGTGCCTACTATTATCAGGGCGATGCTGTTCCTTATGCCCCGGGACAGTATCAATATCCCGAGGACCCATATTCCCAGGGTGGTTATCCTCCGTATTCTGGTGGCTATATGCCTATCCTCCAGTTCCAGCAGGCAGTTCTCAGTGGTTTCAGGGAGGACAGATTCAGCAGGGGGAGATTGCTACGAGTAGTGCGGGGTCTTCGAGGCAGTCTGGTCAGCTCAGTCAGGGGCGTGGCACTCAGAGTCGTGGTGGTCAGGCGAGCAGAGGTCGAGGTGGACGACAGCAGACCTAGGGGCGTATTCATAACATTTCCCTGCAGGACGCTCAGAACAATTCAGATTTGATCATGGGTACGTTAAATATCCTTGGTTATTTTGCTAGAGTATTAATTGATTGTGGTGCTACACATTCTGTGATTTCTCATACATTTGCTCAAGTGACGCAACCTCGCCCCACACCTCTAGGGTATGATTTAGAGTTCTCTATGCCTAGAGGGGAGAGATGTATTGTAGATCGTGTGTATCCAGGGTGTCCAGTGATAGTGGAGGATGTGGTTATGCCAGCTGATTTTATCCCGTTAGATATTGTTGACTTTGATGTGATTTTGGGCACAGATTGGTTGCATTTCTATCGTGCCAATATTGATTGTTACGGGAAAATAGTTACATTCCATCGTCCTGGACTACCTGTGGTTACTTTCGTGGGTGAGCAGAGTGGGGTGAGACATGGCGTTATCTCTACTATACGAGCGAAAAGGTTGTTATCTAAAGGTTGCCAGGGGTACTTAGCTCATGTGATGTTGGATGAGGCTGCTCCTAGTAGAGTTGAGGACGTGAGGGTAGTCAGACATTTTCCTGATGTTTTTCCTGAGGATTTACCTGGGTTGCCGCCAGATCGAGACATGGAGTTCACCATTGAGTTGCTTCCAGGTACTAATCCTATTTCCTTAACTCCTTATCGTATGGCTCCCACTAAGTTAAGGGAATTGAAAGTTCAGTTACAGGAATTAGTGGATAAGGGTTTTATTCAGCCTAGTACTTCACCTTGGGAAGCTCCAGTATTGTTTGTGAGGAAGAAAGATGGAACTTTGAGCTTATGTATTGATTATAGGCAATTGAATCGGGTGACGATTATAAACCGTTATCCGTTGCCGCGTATTGACGATTTATTTGATCAGCTTTGAGGTGCGTGTGTATTCTCCAAGATTGACTTGAGGTCTGGATATTATCAGCTGAAGATTAGTAGGGATGATGTTCCTAAGAAGGCGTTCAGGACTCGTTATGGTCATTACGAGTTTTTGGTTATGCCATTTGGTTTGACGAATGCACCAGCTGCTTTTATGGATTTGATGAACCGGGTGTTCCAGCCATATTTAAATAGGTTTGTTATTGTTTTTATCGACGACATTCTGGTGTATTCTAAATCGAAAGCGGAGCATGTTCGACATCTTACTTTAGTGTTGAAAATGTTGAGGGAACACCAATTATATGCTAAGTTTAGCAAGTGCCAGTTTTGGTTAGACCAAGTTACGTTTTTGGGGCACGTCATTTCAGCTCAGGGTATCTTGCTGGATCCTCAAAAGGTGGCAGCTGTGGAGAAATGGGAACAACCACGAACCGTCACTGAGGTGAGGAGTTTCCTTGGTTTAGCAGGGTATTATCGATGGTTTATTAAGGATTTTTCTGTGATTGCTTTACCACTGACAAGATTAACGAGGAAGGACGTTAAATTTGAGTGGGATGATAAGTGTGAGCAGAGTTTCCAGCAGTTGAAATATTGTCTCACTCATGCACCTGTTTTGGCGCTCCCGGACGATAGTGGTGATTTCGAGGTTTACAGTAATACTTCTTTGAATGGTCTGGGATGTGTGTTGATACAGCATGGTAGGGTGATTGCTTATGCTTCACGGCAACTGAAACCTCATAAGTTGAATTACCCTACACATGATTTGGAGTTAGCCGCCATTATTTTTGCGTTGAAGTTGTGGAGACACTACCTTTATGGAGAGAAATGTAAGATCTTTACAGATCACAAGAGTCTTCAGTATCTTTTTACGCAGAAGGAACTAAATCTTCGTCAACGGAGGTGGATGAAGCTACTCAGTGATTATGACTGCACGATTGATTATCACCCTGGTCGTGCAAACGTTGTGGCTGATGCACTTAGCAGGAAGTCTCAGGGCCGTATTAATGCATTGTATGCTAGTCGTATTCCCCTTCTGGCAGACTTGCGGTCTACGGGAGTGAGGTTAGAGGCATAAGATCGAGAGGTAGCTTTACTTGCTAATTTTCAAGTTAGACCAATTTTAGTTGATCGGGTGCTTGAAGCTCAGGTAGCTGATAGGGAGACTCAAGAATTGATCCAAGCTCGAGATCGAGGAAGGAGGAGAGACCTCAGAGTTCGTGATTCGGATGGCATGCTGATGCAGGAGGGTAGGATGTTTGTGCCTAATAATTTGGATTTAAAGAAAGCAATTCTCGATGAAGCACATATCTCGGCTTATGCTATGCATCCAGGAGCTACTCAAATGTACCATACCATTCGACCGTTTTATTATTGGCCGGGTATGAAGAGGGAAATAGCTGAGCATGTGAGTAGGTGTGCTGTTTGTCAGCAAGTTAAGGCGGAAAGGAAGAAGCCGTTTGGGTTGTTGCAGCCGCTTCCCGTTCCAGAGTGGAAATGGGAAAATATTACTATGGATTTTGTGTACAAGCTTCCGCGTACACATAATGGTTTTGATGGCATTTGGGTGATTGTTGATCGGCTTACTAAGTCAGCACATTTCATTCCAGTGAGGGAGAAGTATTCTTTGGGTCGATTAGCTGAGTTATTCATCTCAAAGATCGTGAAGTACCATGGTGTCCCTATGAGTATTGTCTCGGATCGTGATCCAAGATTTACATCTAAATTTTGGGTAGCTTTCAGAAAGCTTTGGGTACTAGACTACTTTATAGTACGGCGTATTATCCTCAAACGGACGGACAGTCAGAGAGAACCATTCAGACTTTGGAGGATATGTTGCGAGCTTCGGTGTTACAGTTTGGTGATGCTTGGCACCAGCAGTTGGATTTAATGGAATTTGCTTACAACAACAGCTTACATTCGAGTATCGGCATGGCACCATTTGAGGCATTGTATGGTAGATCTTGTCGCACACCTTTATGTTGGTCAGAGGTCGGAGAAAGAGTTTTGGTGGGCCCGGAGATTGTTGAGGAGACTACTCAAAATGTTCAGGTAATCAAGTCTAACTTGAAGGCAGCCCAGGATAGGCAGAAGAGTTTAGCAGATCGACATGCTACTGATAGAGTGTATGAGGTTGGCGATTGGGTATTTCTGAAGCTTTCACCATGGAGAGGCGTGGTACGGTTTGGAAAGAAAGGCAAGTTGAGTCCCAGGTACATCGGACCATACATGGTCACTGAGCGAGTGGGTGAGGTAGCTTACAGGCTGGAGTTGCCTCCGGAGTTGGCTAGAGTACATAACGTTTTTCACGTGTCCATGCTTCAACATTATGTTGCTGATCCATCTCATGTGATACCTCATCAACCCTTGGAAATCAATCCAGATTTGACTTATGATGAGGAACCAGTGACGATACTAGATTGGAAGGAAAAGGTTTTGAGGAATAAAACGGTGAACTTGGTAAAAGTTTTGTGGAGGAATCATTCCGTGGAGGAAGCTTCGTGGGAAACTGAAGATCGGATGAGAGATTTGTATCCTCGGTTGTTCTTTGATCACTAGGGGTTGTTGTATGGTTGTTTTGAATTTCGGGACGAAATTCTTCTAAGGTGGGTAGGTTGTGACAGCCCGTTCTGGAATTTTTAAAACGTACGCGTGAAAAGACGATTTTTCCCCTAGTGTGATTTCTACGTTGTATGGTTGTTTTGAACTTGGTGTGGCTAGTTGTGGACCACACACACTTCCCCACACATTTCCTTCACCCTTTCCCTGTCCGTGCACCTGTCCCGTGCCATTTCCCTTCCCATTTTCCCCCTCCATTGTACGGACACACACACAAACACACCAAATCTTTATAGATCGAAGAAACAAAGTACATATCCATGCTCGTGAGGTCCGTAAGAGTCCAACCATACCCATTTCAGGTAAGGTCGTAGTCAACCATTCAGTAGTACTCTTCACGTCGAACTCAAGATACCCGATTTTTGGCACTGTTCATGCACACGTAAATTCTTACGTTTTTGGGAATTTCAAACTTATAGGAAGCTTGGTGAGGCCTTAGGAGGCTCGGGGTGGTTCGTTTGAAGGTTTTGGACGTCGGGATCGCGAGTTTCGAGGTTGGCCGGAGTTGGGGGTATTTTCCCAGCGAGATTTCGTAGGTTTTAGCACTTGAAAGTGGTATGAACTTGTTCCTCTCGTTGTAAGCTTCAATTTGGTATCAATTTTGTGAAATTTGGTTGAAAAACGAAGAAGATATCACGATTTGAAAATTTCCCGATTTTTCGGCGCCGTCGCCGGCGCCGGAGCCTCGCCGGAGAAGACGACGGAATATTCCTAACGCCGTTGACGGAATCCTTTAAAGTTAACGGAATATTCCTGATGCTGTTAATTGACGCCGTCAGCGTGCCAAGCACGTGCCTGCGCGTGGCCGGCGCGTGCGGCGGTGAAAATTTTTTCTAAAAATATGGGGATGTTCCTGAGGTTGAGTAGATCACGTTGGTGTATTCATACACCCCATTTGAGCATTGTATGAGAAGTTATTTCATAAAGTTGGTTATGTGCTTTAAAATTAATGTTTTTATAGTTGTTTTGCGTATAGGTGAGACCTATCCCGAGGACGAGCGTGGTCACTCGAGGCAAGGGGGTTACGACCCTTCTACTTACCAGTGAGTGGGCTTTTATTTTTCCGTATATACCTATATATTTATACTTTTCCCAGAAATTGGTTTGAAACCTTTATTCGTTTATATGCCATGCATTATATTGCCGTTTGTTCATACATTATTAGTTGCATGTGTATATATATGTATGTGGGTGCTGTGGACGCACAGGTAAGTGCCAGGTGAGTATGACTTATGTTATGTTTAGTAGTGTTTCGAGATGCCTAGAAAGCTCATAACCTGCACCCCCGGTGTTAGTGCTCCCGCCCATAGTAGGGCACAGTCCTTCACGTGATGTTCACTTCCCGCACCACACGCTCATCTTGGATCCAAGTTAGGTGCACAAGCTTGTCGTACAGACCACTTTAAGTGGTTCCGACTCATAGGTGACCCGCGATTATTCGCCCAGCCTTCACGTGATCGTAGCACTTGAGCGTATTTATATATTACACCCAGGCCTGTCGTACAGACCACCCTAGGTGGTTCCGACTTGTGTGCAGGTATGGCTAGTGAGATGGAGATTGAGCTCTAGTTTCAGCCGTACAGGTCACGTTAGGTGACTCCGGCTGACAGATTACGTGACATTGAATTATTATTACCTGAGTAGCTTGCGTTTTACTTAATGGTTTTGGCATGGCATATTTCTGTGCATGACTTATGTGTATATATATATTATAGTTTCTGGGAAGTATACAGGTTTTACGACGAGGGGTTAGAAATTGTTTTGAAATGGTTTTTGAAAAGCTTTGTTTTTGCCCACTCACGCTTTTGTTTTGCGCCCCTCCAGGTTCTAGTTGGCTAGCACATTTGGTGGTTTCCCTGAGGATTTCCCCGGCATATCTAACAGACCACCACCAGTGTAGGACCACCTTCGGGTGTGCTTTTGTTATGTCGTTTTCTCCTGGACTGCATTAGGCGTTCTTGCTCTGAACTTAGTGTTCACACCTACGCTTGCACTTGTTGTTATTACTTTGTGTAAAGCTAGTTTTTAATTATTCGTACTATTTATTATTATTATTTTATTTAGCTTCCACACTGTGCACATGGTTACGTCACTTCCACGTGACGGTCAACATGCCCTGATCTCGATCGGGGTGTGTCATTTTTTTCTTTTTTCTTCCTCCTTCTCCTTTTTTTTCCTCTTCTTTTTCTTCATCCGTCTTCCTCTTCGGGGAGGCCGAGGGGGTGGGGGGTGTTGATGGGTTTTCAAATTTTATTTTTTGGTTGAAGATTAAGAAGGGAAGAAGATGAAGATTTTTTTTGGGGGGGGGGGGAAAGGACGAACAAGGGATTTTTTTTACTTTTCTTTATTATTTTAAAAAATATTAAATAATATTTTTTAGTTTTTAATAATATTTTATTAATTTTTTAATAGAAAGTGGGTCCCGAATCAAGCTACGTCAGCATTTAACTGAAAAGTAAATGGCCAAGTAATGGAACGTATAACATTGGACCAAATTCTAAAGATGAGGTATGACATTGTCAATTTTAAAAGATGAGGTATGAAAGTGTCGTAATACTAATAATTGAGGTAGTTATTTGTACCTTACCCTTTTAACAATGCTTGTTTAGCCAAATTAGGTTGGAAAGTTTTAACCAACAAAGAAAATTGGTGGGCTGAAATAGTCAAAAGTAAATACTTACGTAAGTCCGATTTTTTAAATTCGAAGATTAAACAAAATTACTCACTTGCTTGGAAAGGCATTCTTTCTAATAGAAACATCATTCATGAGGGAATGAGATGGATTGTGGGTAGTGGTGAAGACATACTCTTCTTGACCCATCACTGGGTTTTTTCTTACCCCCTTTTTCATTTAATTCCTGTGAATGATAGGAATAATATTGATCGGAATCTTAAAGTAAGCAACTTTATAGTTCATAATAGTTGGGATAACATTAAATTAGCTACTGTAGTTGATGATGACATAATTAGAAAAATTTGTCGCATTCCCGTCCCTTTACAAGAGTTGAAGGACAAGCTAATTTGGGGCTTAACCAATAATGGGAGCTTTTCCATTAAGTCAAAATTGGAACAATCACTCTAGTAATCGCCTTACTTTGTTAAAGAAAATGTGGAAGCTAACTATTCCTCCTAAGGTTAAAATGTTTGCTTGGCTTATGATTCAGGAAAGATTGCAAACCAAAAAACGCTTAAGTTGATTTGTAAAAAACTTTGATAAGTTATGTCCATTATGTAATACAGCCGAAGAAGATCAATGTCATCTCTTTTGTAATTGTGTTTTTGCTACTAAAATTTGGAGCTAAACTTTTGGTAGTTTTAATAATGGTAACATAAGTACTAATGATAATTTTTTTTTATTGGATGGAATCCTTAAGTTCTAATGACAATGACGGCCTTTCTGATCTTAGTAAAGTAGTTCTAAACTGCTAGCAAATGATGGAAAGAAATAACTTGGTGTTCAGAAATGTGCCCCCGATCTCGGCGCGTTGTGTTTCTATCGCCAGTAGTGTTGGTTCGGCTTTTTGACAAGGCTAATGGGAAGTGTGACTCCAGGGAGGCTTTACCTATCTCTTCCTTTATTAAATGGCATCCTCCTGACCGGCATGATGTGATTAAACTCAATTTTGATGGTTCAATTTCGAACAACCGTGCTGCTACTACCTTTGTGCTCTGTAACAGTAATTCACAGGTGATTAGGGTGGGGGCTCTTAACCTTGATGGTGCTATTATTTTGGTAGCAGAAGCAACAGGTTTGCGAGAAGGGCTCCAGTGTGCTAGGCGCAAGGGTTTCACCAAAGTGAAGGTGGAGGGGGACTCTAAACTCATCATTGATGCTGTGCAGGGTCACTGGGGGATTCCTTGGAGAGTCAGCTCTATAATCAATGATATTCGTATCCTGGCTCGGTCTTTTAGTCATGTTGACTGGAAGCACATTTTCAGGGAGATAAACTTTGTTGCGGATGCTTTAGCTCACCTTATCCTCTCCCTCTCGAATCCTCATTATTGGGATTTCTGTTTACCTGATGTTGCGACTCCTGCCTTTAATTTTGATTGTATTG
The DNA here is from genome assembly GCF_019419815.1 of Pyrus x bretschneideri. Lineage (NCBI taxonomy): Eukaryota > Viridiplantae > Streptophyta > Magnoliopsida > Rosales > Rosaceae > Pyrus > Pyrus x bretschneideri. The sequence continues at coordinate 2,480,666 of NW_025999624.1, forward strand.
GAAATGGTTGTACTAGAGGTTTCATGCTTTAATGAATTTCTTTGCATCAAAAAACAAAAAAAAAGCAATAAATTTCTAATATTGAAAATAAAAGTTTTAAACAGTTGTCTGTGAAAATTAAGTCTATAGTGGCTAAATTAAACACCCTTCGGCCTTGGCACTAGTATAAATCAAGTCTAGCTACTAAAATATACATAGCATTGAAACCACATTCGGGTAAAAAGAGTTAAACAATATATTAATCTTAATTAACATCCAAAACTTCTGGGTTACAAAGAAATTTACCGCACGTACAGTAACAACAAGAAGGAGATACGTATGCCATACTGTACATTTAATTACTAGATAATGCTAGGTAGACTAAATTTGTACATTAAATTTACAAACTAAATGATGTGTCATTAATAAAAAATAAACACATTACAAAATTTGATCTACAAATTTAATCTCTCTAACATTATCCTTAATTATATAATGCTAAAATTGTTTTAACCAATTTACCTCAACAGAAGAAAGATGACACGAAACAAAGAAATTAGGATAATGCTAGAGAAATTAAAATTTTATATTAAATTTACAAATTAAAAGATGTATTTGGCCTATAAATTTAATTTCTCTAGCATTACCTTTAATTATATAATGCTAAAATTGTTTTAACCAATTTACCTCAACTAGGGGTGGGCACGGTGCGGTTCGGTGCGGTTCCACTCCTAAACTGGAACCGGAACCGTAATATATTAACGGTTCGATTCGGTGCGGTTCCACTTAAATTTATTACTAGAACATTACGGTTCGGTCTACACCGGTTCCGATTCGGTTCTTGCCGGTTTACGGTTCCTAATAATAAATTATTTGAACACCAAATCATTATGCATTCAAATACATCTTCTAAAACTGATTACATAAAGTTGCATACAACACATCTTTTTTAATGCAAATGTCTTTGGTAGTGGCACCAAGTCAACAAAAAGAGACATAAAATACATATGCACTGGTCAATCAGTCAACAAACAAAAAAATGATGAAGCAAATTGCAGGTTTTCAAACTTCAGAGAGCAAGCAGGAAGCAGCAGCTCCTGTACACAATTTTTCAACCTATTATACCATGACATGTGTGTGTATATAGAATTTTATTTATTTATTATTAATAAAACGGTTCGGTTCGGCCGGTTCTTGGTCATTCGAAACCGGAACCGAAACCGGTTTGAACGGTTCGGTTCGGTTTTTCTCTCAAAGTTGACTTTTCCAGTCAACACGGTTTTTTTCGGTTTTTTTTTCTTACGGTTCGATCCGATTTTGCGGTTTGACGGTTTTTATGCCCACCCCTAACCTCAACAGAAGAAAGATGACACGAAACAAAGAAATTAGGATAATGCTAAAGAAACTAAAATTTTACACTATATTAACAAATCAAATAATGTATCACCAATAAAATTAAGTAAATTACACAACACTTCGAAGATAACTCAATCATCAACAGCCACTTCTATTGGTTTATAAAATTTAGTTTAAAATTTTACTCTCCCAAATTTTAATATTGTTCCAACTTGCAAATATTTCCTCAGTTTTCTTGTTCAATATATAGTATCACTTGTTACCAAGGAGCGCGATAGAAATTAACAATAAAATAAAGCCTAGTTCGCTATTTTAGCTGAGGAACTCAAATTACATCAACGTATTTCATTTTTAGGTTTCATCAATAACTAAAACTACAGAGAGAGAGAGAGAGAGAGAGAGAGAGAGAGAAGACAATTATGCTAAACCATATGTTGCTGCCAAAATATCACAAAAGAAATTACTAGGCAGCTGCTACGACTAAGTAAAGATGGCATCATGAATTAATTCCAACTTGAAAATATTTGATATTTCAATTGTTTTCTCAGTAAGGAGTGCGAGATGGAGGACCCCAAGCCATGACTTGATGATGATGATCAGGAGGGCTAGTGTTCATCTGGCACGTTGGACTCGCAACACCACTGCTACGGCCGCCGCCGCCGCCGCCGCCGTAAGTGTGACAACTTTTTTCATTAATGCAAGGCTTAGTATCCTCCTCACCTTCATATTCACCGCCACCCTCAACAGTCAAAGGCAACCTCTGAAGGGTCGGATCCAAAAACGTGGCGGCCACAACCATCACAGTACTCGCCGCCACAACCTTGCCCCCAACAATCCCTCCAAACACGTGCCCTTGCGCCCCCGCAAGACATACCGTGAATGACGAACAAGCCAGAAGAGAACAAGTCCCGGACGTCGGTAGTACGGCCGAACCACCATCACCACCAGCGGCGGAAGGAGAAGAAGAGCAAGTGATGACGGCCGGGAAGGAGTCTATGTAAGAGCCGGAGAGAGAGAGGAGATTGAATGGACCCTGAAGAGACAGTGACGGTTCGTGGGGCCCGGCTGGGTGTCTCAGCTTTACGTTCAACACCGCCCCTGAACCGCTTAACACACTGATGCCAACGTGGCGCCTTCGGGCGTACTGTACAATCGTCTCCACCACATCGGACCCGGCGGAGATCTCGAGGACCACCGCCTTCATCGCTGACCCCGAGTCTTTGGTGATGACGATCGGGGGTTTGGGCTTGTTCTTGGACCCCGGCGGTCTCCCTCTCGGTTTCTTTGAGTTTGAGATGATAATATCACCCGACGGTGATACCATGTTCTTGTGTCCGGACGACGAACACCTTCCTCCTCCACCACCACTTGCGCCTCCAGAGAGTGTGGGGACGCTCCGGGGGCTGTGCATGGAGTCATCGTCGGAGGCTTGTGGAAGAGAAATTGCTGCAGCTCCACCAGCACCAGAGTCTGCCATTTTGAGAAACAAGAACAACACAAACACGAGAGAAGAAATAATTTGTTTGAAGGGCAAACAGTGTTTGGGGTTGTTTTATATATAGCCAGTTTCAGGTACTATCTGGGATTTATCTGTGCTCAGTGATGGACAAGTACTGAAGAAAGCAAGGAGGAGGGCCCACAGAAAAGTGGACCCAACAGAGAAACAGAGAACAGAGAGCTTCTAGTTGGACAGAGAAACGGTGGACGTATGATCCTCTGGTTATTGGTTCTAGGAAAAATTTTTAGTTGTGACAGGAACAAAAGTGGTACATCACTTGTTTTAATAAGAATAATGAGAAATTTTATTTTTGAAGTTATTAACTATACATATCCCATTATTTATTTAGTTACATATGATGTACCATTTTATGTACCGGTCACAATGAAAAATCTCTCAAGCTAAGGCTCCAAGTACATTGTGACATTGTCCATTTCCATGTATTGGACCCGCAAATACGCTGAGGCCTACACCTGTCAAATTTCTTGCCCACCTGAACACGAAGCAAAAATATTAGGTTTTAGGTCAATAGTTAATTGATTGGGTTGCCTGTTTAAAGAGTTCTTAACAAGTTTATCTACGAGTAATCTCTTTCACCCCATTAAAAAATATTAATTTGATAATTTTAAACTACTAAAAAAATCTTACTAGCTACCGTAATAGCCAAAAAATTTAATCTTATATAAGTGAGATTAAAATATTCCAAAGTACATTAAAAATACCAAAACAATTAAAAATTCATAATAATTAATTTACAACTATGCAAAATGTGAAAGAAAATTATGCAAACGTTTGGGATTGCATCTTCTAGGCTTTAACGATGGATACATTGTCATTTGGATTTTTAAAACCTTACTAAACCCTCTTTATTGAAACCAAATTCGTGCACTGCTGTGAGCAGTGGAGATGAACAAATCTGAGTAACATGTAAAAAAGAAAAAAACCGTGAGCAAGCCTAAGATCTTGGGGGGTGGGGGGGGGAAGTGGGGGTTTGCCGGCCAAAGGCTCTGCGACAATCAAGTGAGTAAGCACATATAAGACTCAAGTAGTGAGCAAGAAAATTTTAAGTGCAGAGATTGTATTATCAGAGACGAAACCTAAATACGTATATATATATATATATCAATATGGAGAGAAACCTTTTGAGGATAGAATTCTTTTTCTAAGCTGGGAGAATCCTAAAGGAAATCTAGAAATAGATATTGCATCCTCTTTAAGAGTGTGATGTGGTGCACACCAATTCTTAGATTGCAGGAACACCAAGACTTATCGAGATATGACCAATTCCATTCTGGATCGATCAAATCCTGTGTCTTGTGGAACAAGCATGGTCGTTCCAACTAAGTCGCTCGGACTTTGCCCATTGCCCTGGAGCAGAGTGATGGTGGCATTGCTGCTCTGTTTGATCCAGCTCCGCTCATAGCTGGTGAGTCCATGACCGGACTTCTGAGGTAGCTATATCCCGATCAGCCTTATTTTGGCCCCATAACTACCCCTAACTATGTATCTGAAAGCAACTTGTTCTCTTTGGGATGGATACTTATCCAAAGATCACACCTTTCAAAGTAAGCTGGAATACGTACCATTAATCTTCTGTTTTCATGTGGTGATCCGACTCCTTGCAAAGTAATGAAGGCGTTTTGGATTGAGACGTGCAGTCTTGAGTACCGTACCATAAATGGTGTAAAGATGATGTCTACTTTTGTTGCGTGCGCACGAAAAATAAGAAATTACCTCTGAAACTCTTCACTGATTTTGACCGTCAGATTCGTTGATCCTAAGAAAAGCAGTTCATATTCAATGGCTAGATGGCTTCATTAAATGCTATCTATTAACCTCGAACCCCTTTCTTCCTCTTTCAAAAAATCCCTAAATCGTTTAAGGAAAAAGGCTCCAACTTTCTTCCCTACTCATTCAAAAAAATTTCTAATCTTTTCAACCCCTTTCCATGGTATTTGCTAGCAAGACTTCAAAATTACCTAAGGTCCCACCTTACAATCTTTTGCTAACAATATTCTGCAGTAAAGAAAAGGACCAAGCCTTTGTTGAAAGTCGTCTGGATATCTTAAATCAATGTAAAGTTTGGTGGGAACCTAGCCAAGATGTTAATGTTGACCTTCTTGTGCTGTTTGATCCCCCTGTGTCCCTACACCAGAATTCATCCATGGTTCTTAGACCTAAGTCTAAGGTTTCCTCTACTTGACCTTCTGAATGACATCTTGATCAGCTACAACATGGCTATCTGCAACCTAACCCCTAACCGCTTTCAGACTCATCGCGTGCTTCAAGATTCTAAATCAATGGTATGGGGCTAAACTTGGCCTTCAAGAATTTAGAGTGTTATTCAATGCACGTAAAAACTTTGATGGCCACTATTACTTCATGGTAAGACCCAACCTCATCTGGGAGCTATACATCTTGGATGTGATTAACCAAGCAATGCAGATTCCTGCCAAGCACTATAAAGGGAAATGGTTATTTTTCCCAATCTGATTTTCTGGTCGTGGGAAGAGTCGTACTGTCAATATTGCTCAAAGTTCCTCATCTTGAATCCGGAATGGATTGGAGCAAAAAATGCCCATAAGGGGATCCATTTCTTTAAGTCCAAAATATCTCCAACTTCTGATAAGAAAACCCGAAAAAGATCTGACTCTGCCTCTTCAACACTGTTAGCTGCTCCTTACCAGGCATGTATGTCGATAATAGATACGGCACCTGGGAATACAGAAACAGAGAAAGAGACTCCATTGTTAAGGAAAAATAGAGGTGTCGCCATTCTTACAAACGTAGAGCTATCTGCTCCGCAACTTTTCATTGAAGGACCCCCAACTTCCTCCATCTTTCTGACAAAGACCATCGCAAACTTTGAACCTGATGCCCTACAGTCACAGAAACGGAAGGCTTTTCCGGCACATTCTAGTGAAGTCCAGTCCCACGAACTTCCCTTTTCTCCAATTTAGACTCTTTTAGTGGCAAAGGGTCTACCCAAACCCATGGGGGCATTCACCATGGCTGATACTTCTTTACCTACTGCTTTGCATATACTTGAAGGGAGGATGCAGCCTCTACTTGTGCTCAAACCTTGCTAAACCACATTGTTTTCCCGATGGATGCCAGCGATCTTCGAAACGCGAATTACGCTTGAGCTCTACTTGGTACTGCGATTGCTCTTGCAAATTACAAAAAGGTTTGCATAACCTTCGAAGATGTCATGAAAGCCGTTACGAGGTAATACATCATTCCTTTTTTCACAAAATGATTTCAGTAATTTTCGTCTTTTCCTTCTCACTCGCGTTGGTTAGGATCACGTATGGACGCAATAGTCATTCTTTCGACAAGTGGAGCAGATTCGCCATCTTGATCAATTTTCCTTACAAGATTCAAAGGCTACATTGAAGCTCGAGTAGCAAGTACAAGCTCAGTCGGCGAAGCTTAGAAGAATACAAGCGGAACAGAAAGCCATGAAGGAAGCCCATGAGAAAGAAGTGGAGAAGTACATCGACGAGGCCACCCTCGAGGAAATAAAGACGAGTAACTACAAGGCGGATCTCATCAAGGTGCAAGATGAGCTAGAGCAAGAGCTTAAGGTCAAAGTTGAATCGAACGGGTATTATCTTCAAAACGGAATGCTGAGGAAGTGTACGTGCTGGCCTGCAGTCATAGGTGGAGAAACTTCGTAACGAGGTTCAACAAAAAGACAACGTTCATTGTACTATCTTCAACAACTTAAGGATTTGCATGAGTCAGAGTTTGCGGCTTTTCGTGTTGCTCATAGGAAGGCAATTAAAGAAGAATCTACCAAAGGGTATAACCTCGGGTATTTTTCAGGCTACACGCAGCAAGACCATCTTGGTGGCTAGGACATCCACAAGATCTATAAAGAAATCGAAAATACACTTCCTTGTCCTAGAAAACTTACTGAACAAGATCTTGGACTTAGAAGTGAAGTGAGAGGAAGTGTTTAGTTCTAGTGATGATCTAGTATCCAATGTGCCTACTAATCCTTCGACTTTTGCTAGAGAAAAGGGTGCCGCTAAAGGAGATTAACTTAATGTTTTGCCAGGATGGGGGCATATATCCCTTCTATGACTCAAACTTATTTGTCTATGTATTAAAAAGTTTTCTTCTTTCATTAATTGCTTCTTTGTATGTGTATATGTTTGTCTTTTTAACTGAACAGCGATCAAGTTTTGGGAACTTCTCATCATTTACTTCTATATTCGAGAATATAGTTTAATCCGACAATCATTGACAATCTTTTGAAGTAAGCTAACCTCGAAGTAATGAGTGACAGAGCAAAAACGAGTAAGTTTGTGAGCCAAGGACAAAGCTCGAACGCCTCCTCAGTAATGCTGATTCGAAAAACATTACCTATCCCTATCATGATTATCGAAGTACCACCTTACTCTGGTACCAATATTAAACCCATGAAAAATATTTACTCTGCACTTGCCTCAGTTCATTGATCGAATTAAGGATGGGAAAGTAACATCTTAAGTTTTGGAATGGCTTCCAGTCTTTGTCTTGCATGCCCCCGATTCATGGTTGAAGGTCTTCGTATATGTGATGTGTAACTTAAGGAAGGTTTCTTCCTTAGGTCGAATTGCCTGTTCATTCCCAATGAATCTTAAACGAAAGTTCTTTAGGGACTTACCCGCCAGCATACGGGTCGAAACACCTTTGAAATCCTTTTGTCAGACCCTACGCATCGAACCTAAGTGTTTCTGATCTGATTACCTTGGCTGACTTAGCCGAAGAATTTTTGCATATCGGAGCTCATTTGGAACAAATTTCCTCTTAGGGATTGCATAATCTTATGCCCTATTCGGACTTATTGAACACATGGTGTCGCAAAATATACTTGACTTAATATGTTGGTTCGAGATAGAAGTAGTCGTGCTCGAGGTTGGAGTTTAGAGCCACTCTCAGATGATTTCTAGATCGCCCTTTCAACTATTCCATCAAATGGCGTAGTGCCCAGGTTTGAATGTTATAACCCACAACCTTATCAGTTGCATAAACTTTTCAGAGGCCAGATGGTGCATTGGACTTTCGAGTCAGGGTGCCATGTGCCCGTGTTCGTAGCCAGACAATCTTAACTTAGCTTATTATGGTTCGAGTCGCCCACTGCTAATTAAACAGTACGAAATAGGCCAAAAGAGACTTCTGACAGTGTTACTTTGGACTTTTAGACTTGCAATCATGCGAAGTTTTCTTAAGTTTATGCTTTATTCAAGGGAGTGAGGTATTCCCTGCATCACCGAAAAAAAAAAAAAAAACCATTGAACATAAGATAAACTAACTTCAGAATCTTTTATGGTAAAGAAAATAAGGTTGTTTTATAAGATGATGTGATTGAATTTGGGTTAGATTGCATGCATATCTCCGAGAATGAGAATCAATTGACTAGTGTAGTTCTAAGAAAAGATGATATAATATAAGAATTACAACAGGGATTATCATTTACGATAAGCCTATAGCAGGGCGTTAAGGATATGAGTTCTCTGTGGACTTGTCTTCGCACAGACAGCAGTGTTGCGATTGAGTCTGGAATGGATGACCTGCATAGCCTGGGAAGGGAATCAAACTGCGTGTAATTTAGAGGGTGTTTGTTAAGTGATCTGGAGATGTTTGTAGGAAGAGGTGGGGGTCCCTTTTCTTGACGTGGAACTTTCAGCTTCTCTGCCTCTTCAGTGTTTCGCCCCTTGTAAATTTTGATTAGGGCTGGATAATGAGGCAACTAATGGTTGGTTGGGTGGACAGTTCCCATGCTATGTGATAGGATTTTTACCACCTGCAAAAGTAGGGATAAAAACACTTAAAAATACTTGCAAGAGAACAAGATTGTTGTAGTAAGAATGCTCAATGCAAGGTCATTCCTATAAGGATTATTTGAAATAATTTATGTAAAAACCAAATCTTAATTAATTATTTAAGACAAAGTTTTAGAAAAGGTTGATTTTATGACTAAAAATAATTAAAAAAAATTTCGATTAAAAACAAAGTAAAGAGATTGGCAAATAAAATAACAAAAGAAAACAGTTATACAAAAATCAAGTTGTAAAAGCACTAGGATTCCACTGTTAACTTAGCAATATACGTAGTTCTTCTAATTACTTATGATTTATACATGCATATTTTGAAGGTTAGGTTTTCCTAAAATATGCTTTACTTGGACACCCAATCTAAAACGTATACCAAACATGCAATCCGTCTGTGGTATTCATATCAAATCTAAACATGCAAGAGTCATTAAGCTTTACGAAACCCTTTGAAAAACCATGCAACCCTTAAAACGTGGTATTCATCCTAAGTGAAATTACAATTATTAACCATAAGAAACTTTAGTCAATTTCAAGGACAACCCATCAACCAAAGTTGCTTCAAATTACTTTTCTAAATATCCTAATTGTAGCTAAGCATTAAGACAAATAGATAGTTTCAAACATGGTGATTAATAATTCAAAACATGCATGCATAATATCACAAGTAAATTGAAAAAAAAAAAAAACTACATATTCTTGCTAAGACTTGTGGCCTCACCCTAAAAAAAAGAGAATTAGTTACATATAATCACAATTAAATAGCAAAATATCATTAAGAAAATGATTGAAAATACCTTGTAAAATAAAGCTAAATCTTCAAAAACTCTCTAAGCCAAGTTCTCCAAAGCAGTGTGTAGTGAACCCTCATGGTTAACTAGCCTTTATTTATACTACTACAAAATGAAATCCTTCCTCGGAAAGGTCTTAGAATAAAACTAGGAAACAAAATAAATTAAGAGAAACTAGTAAACGATCTCCTAGTCAAACATGGAGAAATCTATTAGCAAACTGATCAGCCATGTTCTAGGCTGAAAAAAGCTCCAAAAAGGCCCAAGACAGCTTATTTTAAAGATTAAGATGTCTTGAAATTATCTCCCAAAAGAGCCTGAACCCAAAAAAATGTCATTTTGGAGCCAAAAGGCCCAAAACGTCACTTTGACAGATTCGTGCGCTGGTTTTTTATTGCATCGCCATAAAATAACTGCTTGGTTGAAAATTTTGAAACTTTGTTGCAAACAATTTCAAGGACTCACAAAGATCTTCTAATTGGAATCACTCTAAAATCCATCCATTTGATCACTTTTTGCTCAAGAGGAAGTCGCATATCCTACATTGGAAATGTAATTCGAAGTATCAAAATTTCACCAAAATAATAACCAAAATATACTAAGAATAGGGTAAAATATATAATATAAAATCGACTCATCAATGTGATACCAGCTTCGGCCTAGAATGGCGTTTTAAGGAGAGAGGCAGTCCATAACATGGAAAGTCACCAAATGGTTGCATGGTTTTCCCTGGACTGTTAGTTTCATCGCATGGTCTGCACTGTGACGCCACTAAAAGAGTGGAGGGTAGCTCTTGTTGTGTTCCTTTCAAGTGCAAATATAAGGATAGTATAATGGCACAAGTAAGGGTGTCAAACCACAAGGATTGATTAGACCTCTACAAATTACTAGTTTTATGTGAACCCTAACTAAACAATGAAACTAACAAATTGAGTTTTGATTTTGATTTGAGGAGTAAAGTAACTTAAAATGCAAGAGAATGTAAATATGAATAATAGAATGATTCAAAAACAATGGGAATGGAACTAGGGATACCGATTTCACCGTTACAAACCAATTCCATGAAAATTAAGTCAAAACGCGTTCAACTCTCCAATCTGTAACTAGGGTTACTCATTTATGATCATCCATTTGATGTGCGGTTGTGATCAAGTACTCCTAATTTGCAACCTAGTTATGATGTTCAACTTAGATTACCAAATAAGAATCCATTAAAAACTAGAAAACTTCCAAGAACCAAAGAAATCACATGGCAGGATGTATGCATAGTAGTTTTTTCATTCATTCACATGTCTACCAAGATTAAGCATGATGTGTACTATAACCTTGATCAAATAATTTGTAAGAAACCATAATGGTGATCAAACATTAAGATAAACAAACAAATTGAACTATAAAATCAGTGAATGAAACAAGAAAACGGATTGATGAATCGAATACTTTAACTTAATAACATAGAATAGTTTTGCAAGGCTACATCGAAATCCCTAGTTATGAACTTAATTACACAACATGATTGCAGAATATATAAATATCAAGAACAACATGAGTGAAATTAAAGTTCATTGAAGAAACCCCCTTGAAGCATTTATGATGTGGAAATCCTTTAAGCACAGCGAAGCTGCATGGTTTCTTCGGTGGTAGCGGATGGTGAAGGGAAATAGGGTTTTGTTTATGGTAGAAAGGCTAAAGAAAGAGAAGAGAGAGAGCTCTACGTGACCCCCAAGGGGGGCTTGTGAAAAAGTGATCTGAAACCCTAGTATTTATAGGCTAAATGAGGCTGTAGCTGATTGCAAGGTGATCCTAACCAATAAGCCAAAGTTTTGAACATTTTTCCTTATTTGGCTCTTCCAAAAAAGGCTAGATATTCCAATTCATTTCCCATTCTGCTCCTGGTCTTCTAACAAGCCAGATTCGTCTTGGATTTTTTATTTGGGCTTCAAAACAGGCCACAAAACTTCTTTCCACATTTGAATAAGGGTCAACCCCAAAAATGGCATGTTTTCACTTCTTTTGCCTTCAAATTGATCCTAAAGTATATGTAACTGCACACTAACACAAAATAAGGTAAAATGCAACCAGTTTAACTCAAAAACATCACAAAGAGGCTAAAAATGGATGGTATAAATGCATGAAATATATCAGCTCTCCTCTTGCCAACGTCATCGGGATGCTAACTCATTCGGCCGCACCCCTAAAGAAGATACTGACTATTGATTAATTGTCTATTAGGACTCGATTAACCATAGCATTGGAGATCAGCAGTCTGATGATAACAGTGTTGTCGCGAGGGGAGTAAGCAGCTTCTAAATCTTGGTCGGAAGGCATCTGGGCGTTATGACCGGAACCGTTGTTAGAGGTTTCCCACGTGCTGCCATTTCATCCTTTCACTTCCTCATAGGCATCCCTGGTTTCTGCCTATGCTATAGATTCTAAATAATGGTCTTTTTTCCCAAGCAACGAGTAAGAAAAGGTTTCTAGCCTTACAGGGCCTTTTGAGTTGTGTTCCTAGAGCAGATCCTTATGGTTATGCATCTAGGTTTAGACCAGCAATTTTTATCAGAGCATAGGCAAGCATCGACTGGACAGTTGGCTCTTCGAGGGGAGACGATGTCTCCAAGGTCCTTACTTGTGTCTCTAATCTGGTGAGTATCTTCAACATGTCATCCCACACTTGATCTATAAAGAAATCATTTTCGTCGAATGGGGCGATGGCATGGTCACCGCGTGATTGCCCGACAAAATATTCCATTGGGGTAATATGATTTGGTCGAGAGAAATATGAGTTCACTCTAGAAATGAAAGTACTAATTGTTAGAACCAAATTCATGCACCGCAGTGAGTAGCGGAGATGCACAAATCCAAGTAACTTGTAAAATAGCAAACAACCGTGAGCAAGCCTAAGACCCGGGGCGAGGGCGAAGGGTGTGCCGACCAAAGGCTCTCCAACGGTCAATTTAGTAAGCAAGTATATGACTCAAGCAACAGTCGCGGGCTAATAGTACACTTGTTAAACAATCCAGTGGAATTTCCAAAATTAAGGAAGCCTCGCATGGAGGAAAAGGATTAGAAATTAAATGATTGTTCCAAAGAGTCTTACGTCGACAAATCAATGACGAAGCAAACTTACTGGTGGACTTTCCAATACCAACTTGCCAACATGAACCCTATTCAAGAACCACTCTAGCTGCCAATATAACATGCCAACTAGCAGATGCGCACAAGCCTAAATTAGCTTTCTATTTTCATCTCCCTCTCCCCCTCCTCTCACACTTTGCTTTTTGTCCTTTTGTCCTTATAAAAAATCAATATAAGATATTGACAGGGCTCAATCGCAATGGTTCAAGTAGGAGGGAAGGGAAGGGGAAAAAGATTAGGAGGGGAGAGAATCTGACACACCCCGACCCGGAATGCCCACCAGGACTTCGAATCGAGCTGTGTTGGCCGACACCCGAGAGGTGACAAAGCCATAAAGTGTAGTGATGTGGAAAATATGAATAAATTTAAACCTAAAAATGCCTAAGTATAAGGTGCGCTAGTGAGCGGGAAGGAACCCATTTCACACATGATGTCAGAGTATAAATAAAGTACAGTAAAGTGATGAGAATATACCATCGAGGGTAATCTCCAATACCAAGATTTGCCAAGAATCCTCATCTACATGAAAGCTTAGCACTAAAACTTGGAGAGGTGAAAAACAAGGGTGAGTAGGCCTAAAAATAAAGCTTTGTAAAAATCTTTTCAAAAACATAATAACCCCTTGCCATAAAACAAGTATAGTTTCCAAAATACACATCTACGTATAGTAAGAAAATACTTACTGTAGCCTGCAATATCTCAAGATTCAATACAACATAATATTTCGTAAGTAAACGCATAACGTTCGTAATCAACATAATCTCGCATATGCAACCATATCATATCTACTGCTCATCAACACATGCTGACACACAAGTTCATGCAGAGGTATTCTGACATAAACAGGACTAGGTGTAACAATGATATACGCACTAGTACTACAATCACGTGAAAACTGGCACTATGCACAGCACATACGAGTTCTAATTGCCTATAGCAATCTAAGATAGGACTGGCACCTACAATGAATCCAAAGTGAGCATACAGTGCGATGTGCACATACACGTGAAATACTGGCCCTAGCCCGGGCAAGTACTAACATCGGTGCAGCAAACGATGAGCAAATAACATAAATGCAGCCATGCCATAGTGATTTGATAATTCTAGTCAACATGATTTTATTCATAGTCGTAAACTTAATTAAGGCATCCCTTAAGATTTATAGTGATTACCTAATTTTCACTGTTACTAGATGTATATATGGAAACTAAATAGGTGTATGTGTGTGTGTATGTATATATATATATATATATATATATATATATCAAAGAAAAGACTCATTCACAGATCATGTCGTCGAGTCGAACCTGCCTCGTAGCATCGAGGGTCCTTGCGATGCGTTTCACCTAGAAACGAAATCATTTATGTAAATATGTAACGTATTAACGTATAAATGCCTTTTCGTACAAAGTACGGCTAATAAAGAAACTATTTTAAAAAGGTTGAATTTCGAAAAACGGACGGCGGATTCAGGTTTGGCATGTCGAGAAACCTAAGAAGAGACCTCAGGTTCCTCCACGCGCCACTTGCAGTGGCTCTTTCATGCGCACCTACGCGCCTGCGAGTACAAATGTAGTCGCCTTCTTCACGAGGACCTGCATTTTGTAGGTTGAACAATTGACTTCCAGAGCTCCAAACGAGCTCAAATCTCAACCAAAATTAATGATTCAAAAACCTAAGTGAAGTAGCAAATGCAGGGAATAGACTTATACAAGAGCGAGGCAGAGATATGGTCAAAGTTGGCCAGAAAAATTCTCTAAAAAATGGCCTAACGTCCACGGTTCCAAGCTCCCAAAATTTATGGGGAAAATTTCACTGAGGTGTAACTGCACCAAAAACCACCAAGACACAGTCTCAAGGTTTTGAATAGAACCAAACATCACTAAGGTCCAATGGAAGGAAAAATAGAACTTACCCAAGTCGGAAAACTAAGATATCTTGCTAGATTTCCATGAAAGAGATGATGAATCGTGGCAAAGTTCTTATGTAGTGTCGAGCTCCACGTCTGGGTTAATGCTCACAGTCTGAGCTTACAGAGATAGGAAAGGACAAGGCATGGTGGTGGTCCGATGGTCTAATGCACCGGAGTAGTCGAGTGATGGTGGTTCGGTGTTACTGTGCATGAGGAGTGCAGAGAATTTTGGATGAGAGAGTCTTAGAGAGCTTGAGATGAGAGACAAGTCGTGGCCATCAGCGGTGGTAGCTCCAAGACAAGGGATTTCGTTGAAGTGGTCATGTTTTGCCGGTCTCTGTAACACGGATGAATAAGGGAGAAAGGATGAGTGAAATGCGAGAGAGAAAGGGAGAGAGAGAGTCTTAGTGAGAGAAAGAGAGAGTTTGAAAATAAGAGAAATAATGGGAGAGAGAGACCGAGATCTCTAGAGGGTGAAGATATGGGATAGGGTAGGAATGAGGTGTGGGCCCTACGTGTCTCACAAATCAATACAAAATATCTCTAACAATGAAATTACCAATTTGTCCTCAATGTTCAATGTTTCATAAAATTTTAACCGTAACTTCGATTTTGATTCCGCTTACACCTATGCGTTCGTATGGTCGAGTACTTCAAGAATACGCTAAAAGAATGTTTCATACATATCTCTAAACAATGGTCAACGGAAGTCAAAATCCTTGCCTCTAGGGGCATTTTCGTCAATTCACACTTTTAAAATTTATAAAATTGTAGAATTAGGGACACGTTGTCCCAATCTACCCACCTTAACAAAATTTCATCCCCGAAATTTGAAATCACTTGTTATACAAAAATAGTAAAAAGACAGCAAAAAAATAAATATGTAAAGAAGATATCAAGTTAGAGGGGTTGCATAAAAGAGAATGACATTCCGTCGCAATCAGAGTGCAATGATTCCTCTTTCATGCCTCCAAACTCATACTTTCCTTCTCCTTCAGTACAATGTTATAGTATAATACTCATTATGAAAACATAAAGTTGAAAATATTTATATATGTATAATAACCTCACGTCAATATACATATATAATACGTAAAGTTAAAATAATTGTACTGAAATTTAACATGAACATAGAAAGTTTTTTTTTTTCTTTTTTTCACCTACGCACTCGTTGTATCATGTACTCCAATGGTAAGTGCGTAGTATCCTTGGGTCAAGCCCAAGCAATGAATAAATAACTAAAAATGCAAACGTAAAAGGTCCTACTTGTCCACTTGCTTAACGAACCCAATGAATAAGTTATCAATATTACAGTCTGCATCCCGCAATAATGACAACTCACTGTTGTCACGATAAGAAAGCAACAAATTCCTGAGGGTGCAATATTACCATCTTGCCCCTCATTGGGAGATACATACAAATCGTCTAATTAAAGTCTCGACTATGCCTCTATACTACCCTCTCGGGTGACAAAGCAATTAGCACACAATTTCCTAAATTGTAATCTCGATTATTCAAATACCTGTTGGTAATACTCTTATCTCAATCATGTGCTATTCATAAAATCTCCATACACATCTCAAATGGTATCATACTCAAAATCAAAAGTGTAACTGCAGTTACGCATAACTCTAACAAAGATAAATGTCAATCATAACCATGCTAAAACTGTAAAACATACAAAAGAAAAATGTTCTCTAAGGTCTAGATAGTTCATTTAGACTAGTCGTTAGTCTGAGGGTGAAATGTGGTGTTAGACAAAAGCTGAGTATGCATGGCTTTCAAGAAGACTTCTTAAGACTTGGAAGTGAAACGTGCATCACTGTGAGACACATTAGTGACATGCACACCATGTAGCCGAACAATGTAGTCCACAAGTACCTTAGCGAGCAAATTCATTGTGAATTTCCCTCAGATTTAGCGAAAAAATTATGTCTAGTAGGATAAAAGAACATTCAAGAATTTGAGGGTCAAAACAAGTTCATGAAATCTAGAATACAAGACAACTGGATTGAACACATAACATCTCGCTATAACAGCAGCTTCAAGAATATTCAAGCACCAATGGTAAGGATTCGTTCAGCAGAGTATTTATTGGGTGATTGAGAAATTAATGGTCACAACTAGAATTTCAAGGTTCGAGCGATTCACCTAAACGGTCTATCTGCTTCAAAAATAATATGAAGTGTAGTAGGGTAAACATGTGCCTAAAGTTGTTTAGAATGTCTTCCAGCACAAAATGTGAATATGGAATCACAATCAACATAGATGTTGATCGAAATGGCAAAAAAATATGATAAATTTGAGTATGAGTAATTTTACCAAATGGTCTAAAATGTAGTCCTCCCAAGACCAACGAAAAGTAAGTTAACTAGTTAAGTCGATTGATAATCACCGAAACATCATCATAATATTCACATGTACAAAATACCTCGTATCGAGAGTTTATGGTGATATTTCCCATCTTTATTCAAATACAGAAGGTGATTATAACCACTTGAACGATTTCTTGATGATTTGTAAGTAACGTCTAACCAATACCCATGAATTCCAACTAAAACAGAATAGGACCAGCTAAAACTATTTCAAGTGTAGATAATGTCTTTTGCTGCAGTAAGCAATAATTACGTTTGCACAATTGAGGTGATACATGATAGTGTAATCGTAGATGTTGGTTTGGTTTGATCCTTCCACTACCACTGCCAGAAATTTAATTTATTTCCAATGAGGATGTATTTGAGAAGTCTAAGTTTAATAAAAGTCATGGACACATTTCTCCATCGAGAAGTGTCATTCAGTTTTCAAACGAAGATGATAACCGTTAACTCTAAGTCATAAGTAAGATGGTTCGTTTCCTACAATCCCAAATGCAGGGGAACAAATGTAATACTCTGTCATGCTATATCTACACAGTCCACAACATCCAGAGAAAACATCATCTTGGATTTCCAAAATTATTGATGCTTCGAAATGCATGAACAATGGTAGGAAATAAACAGCACTTCAGTTGTCATAACTTTAATCGTATTTCATGTCTCAGCTAAACTTATTTTCCCCCGGCCATGTGGAAAGGAAAATCACCACCGCTGAAAGTCACTAACAACCTGCCGATAAAATCAACGACGCCAAGATATCGCAACTTCACAACTATTTGTGGAATATGAAATTTTCGACATTTGCAACCTTTTTCGAAATTGACAAGAATGTCATTTGTTGAGATCACGTCCCCCAAAAAGTACCAACTAAACAAAGGTAATATTTGAGGAATTTGATATAAAGCTAAATGTCGGTGTAAGGAGAATTTAATCTCGTTGCTGAGATAAGTGAGAAAGTCATCGGTAAGACCACTATGAATTCGACAAGCTACGGAAGAAAACTCGAGTTCCAAAAGTTGGTCAGGTAGACCATCAATTTGAAGTATGGGTTAGTAGTTTTAATCGTCATCCGATGGAGTTACTAAAATTTAGGTACGATCCTAAGGTTCAATCTTTCACCTTCGGGAACAGGTTTTATATTTCCTAGATAAGGTGTTTGGTTTGATAAATTCCTAATCGGTAAGCCTATGTAACTAAGTTCTCTCAATGACGTAGGAATTGATCGAAAAAACTCAAGGAAACTGGTGTAGTACGAGAAAGTGGATTGATGGTGTGCTTTACTTCACCATTTGGTGATATCCCAGATAAAATTTTGAGAAATGACGCCAAATGTATACATCCTCAAAACGTACCATACTACTTCATTTCTATACCCCACGTACTAAAAGGTCTTCACAATTTTCTCAATGCTCATTTCACTTTTACAGCGGGAAAATAATTCATGCCTTAATTCTAATATTTGTTTGTGGAAGTGATCAAAAAGGTGATTGGTCAAAGAGGTTTTAGTTACCTAAATGGGTAATATGGTTAACACAACCGTGAGTTTATGGTCCTCCTACAAAGTTTGCCCTTAAGTTTCCATAATTTTAATTTCTTCGGCTCAGATAGCCTATGTTACTCAGTCTATCAGTCGCGCCGCTAATTAACACATTTATGATATTTTAATATTGTTCGTTACCCTGAAATTGTAAACCAACGTTTTGACATAAGGGTATCACTCCCAGATACTAGCACATGTGCCCGGTATCAGAAATCATACCGCCTGAATATTGGTTGACAGTTCCTAGATATCAGATAGTATCGTCAATTAGCAGTGCCACAGTATGCTGATTATAAACTAGAGCCCGCTCGGGTGGATGGTTTCAGATGGATGGTAAGAAATTGGTCATTTAAGGTGGTTTCATTAATTCTATGGAAAATACTCACTACTTCGGGGATTTCTACTTACCGTAGGTATAACAACTCGTATGTCTGTGCCTATGCTCATCGAATTGAAGAATACAACGTCAAAAGGAAATCTAAGACTAGTGTTGGTTGGAGTGTCCTAAGGCTGGAAAAAGAAATTTGCTAACAATCTACTTTAGAACCAACTTAAACGGAAGTCAATCTTCCTCCTTAAGATCCGAAATGATCACTAGTGCATTAGAAAAGATTAGTGCTATCGGCGACCAAAAGTGTCTGTCCCCCAAATGTTCTTCCGTCGAGTGCTACCCCTTTAGCACCACATTGTCACTAAAGACATTTCTAGAAATTTTGACGAAAGTACAACTTCGTAAGAATTCCGTAGATGGTATACTAATCGATACTGCCAAGGAATCAAAACTATTCTTGGATCCTAACTCGAAAGGATTGATAATGATAATGAGATAAATGTAGTGGAATTGATTGGTAAATCTCTAGTGGCACACAATTATCGATACATTAGCCCTGCTTTGGGGCCTTCCACTTATACCAAAACGGGATTTTCCTTGGTAGGAAATTTCTTCATTTCATGTCTAAAGGCGTCTGCCAAAATGATGTTCTAGAATGTCGATAAGTCGTCAAAGTCATTCAAAACTTAGAAAAAGTTAACACATTTTTCGTGCTCGACAAGGTGGCAAGATTCAAGAATTAGGCTTAAGAACCAAAAATGCTTACATCACGTGTGTGATGAACGCAATACTGCCCAAACTTATGTTCTGATACCAAACTGACACATCCCGACCCGGAATGTCCACTTAGACTCTGAATCGAGTTATGTTGGTCGACACCCGAGGGGTGACAAAGCCATAAAGTATAGTGATGTGGAAAATGTGAATAAATTTAAACCTAAAAGTGCCTAACTATAAGAGTGCGCTAGTGAGCAAGAATGAACCCATTTCACACATGATGTCAGAGCATAAGTAAAGTATAGTAAAGTAGGATGAGAATTATACCATTGAGGGTAATCTTTAATACCAAGATTTTCCAAGAATCCTCATTGATATGAAAGCTCAGCACTAAAACCTGGAGGGGCGAAAAACAAGGTAAATAGGCCTAAAAACAAAGCTTTGTAAAAACCTTTTCAAAAACATAGTAACCCCTCGCCGTAAAACAAGTATAGTTTCCAAAATATACATACTACATATATATAGTAAGAAAATACTTACTGTAGCCTGCAATATCTCAAGATTCAATACGGCACAATATTTCGTAAGTAAATGCATGACGTTCGTAATCAACATAATCTCGCATAAGCAGCCATATCATATCAAGTGCTTGTCAACACATGCTGACACATGAGTTCATGCAAAGGTATTTTGACATGAACAAGACTACGTGTAACAATGATATATGTTCTAGTACTATAATCACATGAAGACTGGCGCTATGTGCAACACATATGAGTCCTGATTGCATATAGCAATCTAAGACAAGACTGGCACCTACAATGAATCCAAAGTGAGTGTACGGTGCCATGTGCAAATACACGTGAAAGATTGGCCCTAGCCTGGGGGAGTACTAACATCGATGTAGCAAACGATGAGCATATAACATAAATGTAGTCCTGCTACAATGATTCGATCATTCTAGTCAACATGATATTATTCATAGCAGTAAGCATAATTAAGGCATCCTATAAGATTTATGGTGATTTCCTAATTTTCACTGTTATGTCATCTCTTATAAATGTTAATTTATTACAGCAGTCATAAAGAAAATTCATTATTAGATGTATATATGGAAAGTAAATAGATATATATATATATCAAAGAAAAGACCTACTCATAGATCATGTCGTCGAGTCAAACCCACCTCGTAGCATCGAGAGTCCTTACGATGCGTTTCGCCTATAAACAAAATCATTTATGTAAATATGTAACGTACTAACATATAAACGTGTTTTCGTACAAAGTAGAACTAATAAAGAAACTATTTTAAAATGGTCAAATTTCGGAAAATAGAGGGTGTATTCGGGTCCGACATGTCGAGAAACCTAAGGATAGGACCTCCGGTTCCTCCACGCGTTGCCACATGTGTCGTCATAAGGTGGCTGCACCGGCAGCCACGCGCCTCACATGCCACTCAAGGTGTCTCCCTCACGCGTGCCCACGTGCTTGCGAGTATAATCGCCTTCTTCACTAGGACATGCGTTTTACAGGTTAAACTGCCAACTTCTAAAGCTCCAAACGAGGTCAAATCTCAACCAAAATTGATGATTCAAAAACCTAAGTGAAGTAGGAAATATAGGGGATAGATCTATACCGGAACGGGGCTGAGATACAGTGGAAGTTGGCTGAAAAAATGCTTTGAAAATGGCCTAACAACCACGGTTCCAAGCTTCCAAAAATTATGGGCAAAATTTCCCCAAGGTGTAACTGCTCCAAAACACTACCAAGACACAGTCTTAAGGTTTTGAGCAGAACCAGAACATCACTAAGGTCCAATGGAAGGAAAAACATAACTTACCCAAGCTAGAAAACTGAGAAATCTTGCCGGAGTTCCATGAAAGAGATGATGAACAGTGGCAAAGTTCATGTGCAGTGTCAAGCTCCATGTCTGGGTTAATGCTCATGGAATAAGCTTACAGAGATAGGAAAAGACAAGGCACAGTGGTGGTCCGATGGTCTAATGCGCCAGAGTAGTCGAGTAATGGTGGTTTAGTGTTACTGTGCACATGGAGTGTAGAGAGTTTTGGATGAGAGAGTCTCAGAGAGTTTAAGATGGGAGACAAGTCGTGGCCGTCGGCGGTGGTATCTCCATGACAAGGGATCTCGCCGCAGTGGTCATGTTTTGCTGGTCTCTATAACACAAAGGAATAAGGGAGAAATGATGGGTAAAATGCGAGAGAGAAAAAGAAAGAGAGTCTTAGTGAGAAGGAGAGAGTTTGAAAATAAGAGAAATAATGGGAGAGAGGGAGACCTGTAGAGGGTGAAGATACAGGATAGGGTAAGAATGGGGTGTGGGCCCCACGTGTCTCACAAATCAATACAAAATATCTCTAAACATGAAATTACCAATTTGTCCTTGGTATTCGATGTTTCGTAAAATTTTAACTGTTTTGATTTCGATTTCGCTTACACCTACGTGTTTGTATCGTTGAAAATACGCTAAAAGTATGTTTCATACGTCTCTCTAAACAATCGTCAACGGAAGTCACAATCGTTGCCTCTAGGGGCATTTTGATCAATTCACAATTTTAAAATTTATAAAATCATAGAATTGGGGATGGGTTGTCATAGAATCCTCCTCCAGCTGCAAGTGACTCGAGATTCTATAACAAATGCCACCCTTGCATAGTAAGAAAAGCAAGATTGAAGTCATAAAGTAATTGAAAACCCATCCCTCTTCAAATTTAGGCCAATACATAGACTTTCATGATAAGAGAAAATAATTTTTTTGTTTCAATACAAGTATCGATATCCATTTTAGACATTATAAACAATGAAAATATCTTCTACGAAACTTTTACAAAGACCTATTAGATTCAAGTAGTGGATTGTCCTTATAGATATTACCTTCCTTTTTAGCCTATTTCGTTTCGGATTCAAGCTCATCCCCATTCGCGTAGTTTAGATGAATCTAAATCATATTTGCAACCCAACTGATTCCTCTCAAAGCTTTATTAAACTAGGGGGCTTTAAAAAAAAGGAATTTTAATAAAAAGGGCCTAACACTATTCATTCTTAATCAAAATGACATTTTGTGTATGAAATGTCCACAATAGATCAAGCCTTTTTTTTTTATTTACTCTTATGCCATTATTTCATTATTGTAGCGGGGTCCACAATGATATTGACATTTCTGTCTTGAAATACATTGTTTTACATGATGTTATTCAACTTACGCTAATTTGCTGCCAACTCTTCTGCTTCCATCATGTCGTCAATGTTATGCAGCTCTTCTTCTGTCAAATTGTTCCAGTACTCTTCATCACCTTCTACTAGCTTTGCATCTCTTTCTCTATCTTCTTTTACCTTGTAATACATATCTGTTGTTTCTCCTTTAAAATTTTGAGGCTTCTAGTAGGGCTGATGATTGATTCTTGTCTTACTGTAAATATACATTTCTTCTTCTTCTGCTACTAGTAACATATCATACCTAAAATCTTCAAACTCATCTAAGGCTAGCATTTAGATCCCTCAAAATCTTAGAATATTTTTGTATCAAGCAGTCCACCTGTGTGGGGAGATAGAGGATAGTCTAAAGGACTCTTCATTAATCATGGTTATATGCCTAGCTTTCTCCTTATGCATATGTGCATACCAATATGGAGGACTACTGATAAAACTTATGCAAATTTCTTTCCATTGTTCTAGATAATCTTCTACTACTTTTATAAGTTTTTCAGGAAATTATTCTAGTTGGGAAATATGGTTAATAAATATTTTATCAAGATAGCCAAACTCTAATAGTAAGGCCGAGTTAACTTCTACTACATTATGCCTTTTTATGATGCTCATAACTAAAATGCCATGGTTTAAAATTTCTCATGTTAATCCTGGGTACAGCTATGCTAACCTCTGGTTTACAAATACAACTCTTTATACTATCACAAAGACATGGTGGATACATCTTTGTAATAATATTCATCCTTGGTTTTGGATGAAAGATGGACTGATACAAAGCATATTATAATTGTAATTGTAACTCTTTCATGGACTATGATGCTCTGCTCAGCATCTCATTTTGCATATCTGGTGGCATTATTCTTAATTTTGCTTTTGAAATTTCTTCTAATAGGATATCATCTATTATTAAGTCTAAAGATATATTCCTAGGAAAACTTTCATATCTTTCTTGCTTTTCTTTGTCACTCAGATGTTGATGCTACTCCATTTCAATGTCTTCTTCTAAGAGCTCAATCTTAATCTCTTCTATAGGCTCATTAGCCTCTTGTTCTATGGGTTCAATAACCTCTTTTTCTTTATTCTTATGATGATCAATTTCTAAACCTATTTTCAATTCTCTTTTCAGGGTGTCACTTGCCTTTTGCTACATTCTAAGAGATTAGAGTTCTTGGTTCATTTTGGTAAACTTACTAAGTAATGACTCATGGTCTCTAGAAATGACTTGAAGGTTGTGCTCAAGAGAATGAATATGATGCTGGCTTTGATGGAAATTAAAATTAAAGTTATCAAACTCTTGTTTATCTATTAAACTACAAGGCATATCAGTTGTCTTTATGGTTAAATCTGGATTAATTATATCTTGGTAAAAAGAAGCACGACTGTCAAGATAATAAGGCGCGATCGACTGTTACTATCTTGGACATTCGGTACCCCGCTCCCGATCAAAACGAGCATGCGGCACTTCTAAGGGACATTCACACTTTGATTCATCATAAATTGTTGAAGAAAGAACAAGATGTTTCTTTTGTCCCTTCCAGGCGATCGGAAAATAAAGAAATAGTTAATGTATTCAAGAAACTAACTATTTGAAATTCAACAGATCCTCTGTTTTCGTCTTTTTCTTCTTGTGAAATAACTGAGATGAATGAATTTTAATTTTGCTAGTATTTTATTTTTACTCCAATGTACTTGTGGGTCTTCTCCTATAATTCTAGTTTGTTCTACTAATTGTAACAATTCTTCTAAACTTTTTGGTCTATCTAATTGTAACATTTCTATACGGTTTCCTTCTTCTAAAACCGGATATTCATGTTCAAATATTTCTTCATCAAACTCTTCTATATTATTATGCTCATCATTTTCTTTTGAGTCTTCTAAATAATAACTATCTTAGCCACTAGACTCTTCTATACTTATGTTTTTGTATACTTCTACAATATTACTTTGATCAGTTATTGTGATGCCTCTTTTGAAAATGCTATGTTAGGATTCATAAATAAAAAACCTTGCAAACTTTTCAAAAAGTTTAAACCTAAAATGAATGGGTATGATCCTACTGGTGAAACAAATGTTAATGGTAAAATAAATTGTTGTTTTTTTACTTTAATAGACTCATTATTAATACAATGTGTTAAATAAGCTGATCTCTTATCAAACTGTGTTATTTTCACTGGTTTTGGTAATTTTTGTCAATATTTTTTTGGTACTAACTTTGCTCTTATGACACTCTTTGTGTTTCTTGTATCTATCATAGTTGTTGTTTGTATTTTGTGTTCTTTTGCTATTTCTATTTCACAATTTATGGTAATTAAAGAACTATTTTTTGGCTTTTCTATACTATAAACAGTATTTCCTAATATTTCAGTACTTTCTTGTGATTCTGCTAAATTAATATCTAATAACCTATTACTATAACATTTTTCACATAATATTGAATATGTATTATAATATTTATTTGCAACTAGCTTGCTACACTTCTTCATGTTGTTCTTCTATGAATGCACACATATATCCTTCTAAATCACTATTTGAACTATTTGAATCTTACGAGTCTGAATCTAACTTATTTATATTTTCTATACTATAAATACTCTCATTATCACTTAAATCATCGAAACTATATATTGAGTGTATATCTTCATCCTCTTCTAACTTAAACAACTCCATGAAATGTACTTTTTCTCTTGACTATTTACCTAATTTTGGACATTTAGGTCTAATGTGTCCAACTTCTCCACATAAATAACATTTACAACTACTCGTATCTTTTGGTGCTTTATATTTTCTAATCCAAGGTCTACCACTTCTTTTCCTAAATTGTTTTGGAATATGTTTTCTCTTTCTATATGTTCTTGAAGGTCTTATGCTAAAATTCTTATGTTGTTTGTAAGGTTTATATGACCTATATTTCCTTTTATATATTTTATTATGCTTATTTTTCTTATGACAACTGTCACATCCTCGCCCGGGCCCCCACCACATCCCGGGCTCGACTCCACCGTAGCACGATATTGTCCGCTTTGGGCCCCAACCACGCCCCCACGGTTTTGTTTCTAGGAACTCACACGAGAACTTCCCAGTGGGCCACCCATCCTAGGAATGCTCTCGCGCGAACTCGCTTAACTTCGAAGTTCCTACGGAACCCGAAGCCAATGAGCTCCCAAAAGGCCTCGTGCTAGGTAGAGATGGGAATATACATATAAGGCTTACAGGATCCATTCCCCTGGGCGATGTGGGATGTTACAATCCACCCCCCTTAGGGGTCCGACGTCCTCGTCGGCACACTTCTGGGTAGGGATTGGCTCTGATACCAAATTGTCACGTCTCGAGCTCAACTCTATCGTAGCACGATATTGTTCGCTTTGGGCCCCGACCACGCCCTCATGGTTTTGTTTCTAGGAACGCACACGAGAACTTCGTCATAAGTCACCCATCTTGGGAATGCTTTTCACCTATTGGTCTTTTTATTTTTGTCATATAAGTATCTAATAAATTAATATCGCTAATTCTACCTATTCTTCCTAAATATTTAAAGAAATTTGTAGTATACTCAGCTATATACTGTAAATCACAAATTTGTAATTGTTCTAAACTTCTAATTACTCTTATTTGTTCTTGTTAGCTTCTGTCATCTAACCTATTATGATCTAAAAATTCTTATTTAATCAAAGTAACAAAACCATCAATATTAAAATGCGTTTTAGCTATCTGATGCTGTTCTGGATTTTGAACTTTCCATGATTGGAAATAATAAAAAACTAGACCATCTAAAGTATGCTTGAAGTAATCTAACATATTTTGTGAATTACCAAAATCTAACATTAATGCTGCATGTACGCAACCTTTCTCCTATCTCTCAATCGTTATTTCCCAATCTTGTGGATCTACATTATCTAAATTCAATATATTTCCTGCTATATTAATTTGTTCTAACCCTCTCAAATATAGAATCCTATTTTTTCTAGGTGGTTTTATGATACTTTCTTCTATGCAATCTACTCCAGCTTGTTCTTTATATTGCTCATTTGTTGTCTCAAAAATTGTTGATCAGTTTTACCTATGTATCCTGGATTTTCTACTCCTAATGTACTATTTTCTTTTGCTGGATTACATTCTACTTTCAATTCTAATAAATTATTATATTCTTTTGATCCTAAATATGTTTTACTCCTATTTCTAAAATTAATTTTTTCATCTCTTCATCTGAAATTATATGTAATCATAAATCATATGTCTTATATTTTTCTAAGTATTGTTCTTCATCTAAATGATCAATATCTTCTATAAGCTTATTTACAATATGATCAAAATTTTGGTCAACTAAATTGATATCTAAATTATCAAAAACCATATGAGTACTCTCATTTTCGATCTCACTATCATCCTCTTCTATATTTTCTAGTTGCTTGTAATTACTAAACCTATTTGTTGCTTTACCTGTACTAGTCTCATATATTTGTACTCTATCTAGGTGTCTATTTTTTGCTACTTGTAAAGTAGGTAATGTCCACTGAGTTCCTTCTAAAAAGCTATTATCTATGGGTTTTGCTTCTATCATATTTACATGCTTACTACCAAATGTTTGAACTAAATTTTGAATTCTAAATTAAACTTATGATTATATTTATCAGACACTTTACTAATATACATTAAGCTAATACACAAATTTTTATACTCTCCTTTCATATTATAATTTTTTTGTTCTTATGCTTACTTTAATATATTTACTAAATTCGTTTATTGTCATAACATAATTTGGAATACATCCTATGACTGCTAAGTTTGAAATTAAGTCTACTTCAGCTATTGCTATTGTTGCTTGTTGGTAATTATCCCATCTATCACCATATATGTATACTAAAGCTTTTGTGCCTACTTGTGCTCTGGTTAATCCTGCTATTCCAATTAATATTGTTCATATGCGAATCTGACTTAAATGTGATTTTCTCAAATGCATAACTGCTTCCTTACTAAGTAAATTAAGTGTAACTTCTTTATCAATACAGCTACCTTCATATTGACTGATGCTACTTACAATTCTACTTCTATTTTCAAATAAACCTAATTGATACAAATTGTATTTATTTTTCTGCGTTTTCTCAAATCCTCTTCTAATAAATTCTTGTGCTTCCTTTTCATTTGGATAAATATCCTTAGCTCTAACCACTTCTTTTCCTTTTCTCCCAAAGAGTTCCATTTTCTATTATCAAAATGATTTATCTTAGGTCTTCTAATATGATTATGTGCACTTAAAATTAAATTTTCTAATTTTTCTAGCAAAGATGGTGGAAGTGATGAAGATGCGTTATGTAAAACTTGATTTATTTCTTCTAGTGTTCTTCAACTTGATCTAATTTTTCAGCCAAACTTAAAACTAATTGAATAATTAAATTATTTTGCCTAATGGGAATAGTACTACTAGTTACCAGTGTTGAAAAATCTATTAAACCTATTGGTTCTTTATCTAACTTATTAATTTCTTTCAAACCTTGGATATATTTTATGCTAGTTCTAGAATCGATCTTTAACTAATAATCTATCTATTTTATTATGCAACTTATCTACTTGTTCACTCAACTCTTTTTGCACTAATTGAAGTTTATGAACTTCTAATTTTAACTGCTCAACTATTTATAATGATTTGAGTTCTATTTGCTTAGGCTTACTATCTATGAGGTCACCAAGCTCTTTTATCTCTCTTTTGCTAGGAAACCTTTGAATATTTTTATTATTATCTTCTAACTGAGATGTAATATAATCTAAATTTTGTCTAATTGTTTTTATGGAATTTTTTTGAAAATGTTCTAACAACTGGTTTAACAAATGATTATGCTTATTATTTTCTAATTTTATATTTTCTTTTTGACTAATAATAAGGTCTACAATATTATTGGCTCATGGATTTTCTTCACTATGCAAAATATGATTATGCTTTCTCAATGGAAAATAACAAACTAACCTATTTTGTTCTAAGGTTATTTTTCTTTTTTGAGGTTCACTAATTTCTAAATTAAGGTAATTTATCATAAATTACAGTCTACCTTTCTCTAAAGTTATGGCTAACTAGTTTCTTAAAAACTCTTTTTCTTCTCTCAAGGTCTCTAAAACTTGATTTGTTGCTCTTTTTGCTTCTAAAACTTTATGCTGCACTTCTGTATTATTATATTTACTAATAAATGAAAGATGTTCAAGATAACCAAGATAAAACTTCTACTTCTTCAAAGTCCTGGTAATTCTTTTTGAGATATATGCTAATCTTCTCTTTATGCTAGCTATAGTTGGGTGTTTGGGATAATAAGTACCTGGTCGTTGTGGTTGACAAGGTCTACAAGGACAATAATATATGATGTTCATACAAAATAAACAAGTGTGATATCAGTTGTGTTAATGACTTACATCCTCGGGGTACTTTACTATTATAATTATACTATTGAAATGCTAAACTAGGCTCTGATACCAAATTCGTTAAGCAAGCCCGATTAAATAGTCGGATGGCCATTATAACAACTAGACATAAAACCTTGCACATAGCACTCGACATGTTTCAGCATGACGGCCACTCACAATGCAAGTATAAGGCCTTAACAACTGAACTCAGAGGTACGAAGAACTCAGAGGTACCCTGGTTAATGTCTAGTTATTTGTATGGCAAGCATTCAACTATAATAGAGTTCTCAAATAAAGTATGATCGTTAGTTTAGCAGGTTAATAATATAACTACAATAGTGTTTCCTTGCTTTGGACTAGAAGTCTAATTAAACAAACACGCTAAAGAAAGAAAAGAAAACTTACTTAAGATTTGAAGATTGCTTGAATCTGTACACTTGAACTTTTATTGATATATAGAATGTTTACAAAGATAAGTGTTTACAAAGGATACTAGGATGGTTTCGGATGCTTGAGTGTATAAGGATTGAAGTTTGGTGTGTGTCAAGTGTGAAATTTTTTATGTTTGGGGCATTGATTTTATGGGTCCTTTTCCTTCCTCACATGGTTTCCTTTATATCTTACTTGCTGTGGATTATGTGTCGAAATGGGTGGAAGCAAAAGCCACCCGAACTAATGATTCTCGAGTGGTTGCAGATTTCATTAGAACTAACCTATTTGCAAGGTTTGGAATGCCACGAGTAATCATAAGTGATGGAGGGTCTCACTTTTGCAATCGAACCATTGAGGATTTGCTCAAGAAGTACAATGTCACGCATAAGGTTTCAACACCTTATCATCCTCAAACCAATGGGTAAGTCGAGGTTTCAAATAGGGAGATCAAGCAAATTCTAGAGAAGACCGTTGGCCCAACAAGGAAGGATTGGAGCGTACGTTTGGAGGATGCATTGTGGGTATATCGCAGGCAGTGGCGGATCCAGGATTTTAAACTCGGGGAGTCCCAATTATAAAGGTCAAAAAAATTATAGACAAAAATAACATTGAAAATTTAAATATAATACATTTCATTCAAAAATCATATGCAAAACAATATTACAAATTATAAAATCATAATTCAAGTGTCCATTACGAGGTTTCATAAGTTACTAGGGAGTACCTAAGTTATTGATTATCTAATATGAACCACTAAATTTAAAGGGGTGTGCTATTCACACACCCCTTTTTGCTTCTCACACACCCTTTGTTTATTTTTGTCATTTGATCTTCTTTAATTCAATCGATCCGACGGCCGCAAATTAAGAGGGTGTGTGGATAGCACACCCCAATTTCAAACACCGGTCAAATAAAACTCTCCCCAAACTCCCACTATCTTTCTAACCAAACACACCATTTTTCTCTTTTACTAGTTTCCAAACATCCACCTTCTCTCTCACTAAGAACAAAGCTGCCATACCTCCACCAACCGCCTCCCTCCCCATTCTCCCGAAGCCATGGTAGCTCCACCACCAAATTTCACCAACCCATGACTGATCATATCCATCTTACTAACCTTATGAAGGAAATTTCACCCATAAGAAAAATTTCTAAGATGGTTGAAATAATTTGGGAAAGTTCGGGCTTATGTACTGCCCCCGCCAGACGACAGAGAAAGGTTGGAGGAGAAGTGGGTGGCACCGACGGATGAGACCATGGCAGAAGCAAGGAGGAGAGAGGCAGGAAGGGTCCCTATTTCTTTCTTCTCCGTGCACGGTCATCTTCTCCGAGAAGAAGACAGCCACTGCAACCTACACAGACCTTATGCTCGAGTACGAGGGGTCCCCGGAAAATTTATAGCAACGATTTAGCATTGCCAACGGGTCATGGGACCTCCCTGGTCCCTATGTGGATCTGTCCTTGATCGCAGGGCATATAAGACACCCCTGGGCATGTCCCCATTTCGGCTCATCTATGGCAAACCATGCCATCTTCCCGTAGAATTGGAGCACAAGGCGCATTGGGCCGTCAAAACATTCAACATGGACATTGATGCCGCTGGAATTCATAGGAAGCTCCAATTGAATGAACTTGAAGAGATTAGGAATGAGGCATATGAAAACGCTCAAATTTACAAGGAAAAGACAAAGGCTTTCCATGATAAGATGATTCGAGGCAAATCATTCTCCATAGGGCAGAAAGTGCTACTCTTTAATTCCCGCCTTCGCTTGTTTCCTGGTAAGTTGCGTTCTAAGTGGATTGGCCCATTTGTTATTACTAATGTCTTTCCTTATGGTGCAGTCTAAGTTCAAAGCTTGAAAACAGGACAAGAGTTCAAAGTGAATGGCCATTGGTTAAA
Source organism: Pyrus x bretschneideri (assembly GCF_019419815.1). Classification (NCBI taxonomy): domain Eukaryota; kingdom Viridiplantae; phylum Streptophyta; class Magnoliopsida; order Rosales; family Rosaceae; genus Pyrus; species Pyrus x bretschneideri. Next base: position 2,512,066 of record NW_025999624.1, read on the forward strand.
GCCCTACTATGAGAATTTCGAGGACCATGTTGTGGATGATGTACCCCTCCATGCCGTGGGGACTAGTGAAGCTTAACATGGCATATTCGTCCGGCTGGAAGACGTTAAAACAAGCGCTTCGTGGGAGGCAACCTATGCATTCAACAAGGAGAAGATGGAACTTCCACTCCAAACCCAAATTTGCGTTTCTAAACCCTTCTCTTTGCTGCTTTATGTTATTATTGTTGGAAATGTGCCCTAAAACCAATCATATGATGATACTTTATGGACATTTCACATGTTAAACTAATCTAGTTTAATATTAAGGGCAAATATTATTGTTTGAGCCGTCTCATATAAATGTTATATGCTTAAACAATAAGTCCAAGGAATATGTGATTGGAAGAATGCGATCTAAAGAAGTTAGATTCATGAGACCATTCTTTCGTTGACACATCCTAAACGTTCCTAATCATAGGATTGTCAATTGGGCATTGACAGTCCGTTAAGATCAGTACGTACTATGTCTTCTCTCAGGGAGAGTGACTAGTCTCGAGTCATTGGTGTGTGTGACATCAAGACAAGTACGTAGGTGCTCAATAGAGAATGAGTTCACTGAACACGATCAACGAAGAGTTCTCATATTCATGTCACATGAGAACTCATGGTTGGGATAATGCAAATTAGTCTTTTGACCTGAGGCATCACAGTTGTCTTGTGGTTAGGTCCTTAATCTTTGATTATGTCAAAGTCACTCCATCAGGAGGGTGTCCATGGCATCGTTGGGGTTAAGCCACTTAGCCATGGAGGCAAGTGAATGCGCAACAAGGGATCTCTAACCTTCAAACTGTTTGAGGGAGAATACTCTATGATATGATTGAGAATCTTTGGCCAAAGTATGAATGAGATTTAGGAATGTGTTCCAAATCACATTCAAGGTAATCATATAAGCACAAGACTCACATTGGATAGTAGACATGAATAAACTATCAAACCAAACAATGTGGTCAAGAGTATTGTATTAGAGAAAGACCGTATTGCATTTGTAATCCTAAAACTGAATAGGTTCTCCACCTCTTCTGATTAGCTTGGGTAACCATGACATGCTGCTAGGCGTCAACCATGGTTTGTGGAAGCCCTAAAAGTGTATTATCACTAACGGGAGAATTGAAAGTAAGTTTGAATTCACAATCGATTAGAAAGAGTTTTAATCGCCCACTGCCTCGCTAAAAGGAACCTAATGGATCGTTCACCGAGTAAGGTAGAGTTTGAAGAAACAACGGAGATGAGTAAGAATAATTAAATGGTTTAATTATTTATCTAAGGCTAGGATTAATTAATATGTTAATTAATCAAACGAATAAGTTCGTTAAAGACCTCGGGTTAGTTTTGGGCCGCAAGGCCCAATGGGATTTGAATGTCAAGCCCATTAACTCAAGTTGTATGACAACTTGAATAAACAAAGGGCTTGAAAGCCCAATAAACCTATAGGCCGGCCATGTGTAAAAGAATAGGGCTTTTGGTCCATTAGGTCACTTATTTGAAGGGACTATATAAAGGACTTTATAGCCTAAAATTTACTAAGGGTTATTTTTGGGGAAAGGATGAGAACACAAGCTCTCCTTTCTCTCTAAAAATTTCGGCCACCTTGGAGGGATCATCTAGCAATCAAACTCCTCCAAGGTCACTCATTTCTTCTTCATTATGCCTTGGTGATGAATCATTAGAGGTTCTCAATTTTGGGAACTTGGAGAAACCTTTTCATCCATCCAAATCCATGGATCTAAGATGCAAGGAATGAAGGCCCTCTCTTTGGGTGATTAGCCTTTGCTTATGCAAAGAGGAATCTACAAAGGTATTGATTTCTCAACTCACTTTGTTTTTGAGTTGAGTCTCGGTTCACCTATCTACTAGGCTTTGAAGTTCATGGGTTAAGTTTTGTTTTTGAGTGCATATAAACATGATTCCGCCTTTTAATTGTTAATTGCATGTTGTTGATGTTGCTCAAATGAACTTGTTTTTCACAAATCTTCCTTCAATTATGCTTAGTTGTTTGTGTTTGTTTGCTTTTGTGTGAGTCGTTGTGTGAAACATTGAGGACAATGTTTGATTTGAGTGTGTGTGTGTGTGTGGGGGGGGGGGGGGGGTAAACGAATGTTTTTATGCAAATTCGTGGGATTCTATCACCTATCACTTCTAATGTTGTTTCTCACTGTTTTTAAGTGTTTTTAGTGCATTTTGAGCTGCTTTGGTGTGTTTTGAAGTAAAAATCCGAAAATTTAAAAAAAAATGGAAAAAGTGTTTTGAAAAAGCCAAAAAGAGTTGTTTTTGTGTGTTTGTTTGCGTCTTAGGGTACCTTCCAACAGAGTGATGAGGATTTGGTTTTTAATGCATGGCTGTTAAAGAGAGTTACAAACATGGATGGAAGTTTGATTTGCTCTTTGGTTTATTCTTGGTTGTAGTTATAGTTTACGAATTCACATGTAATCACAAAGGATAAAATCAGTTTTTGTAACATGCTTGAAGGAAGGAACTCAAACAAACGTTATCCCTTAGAGATTTGAGCCTAAACGTTTATTTGGAGAGTTATTAATCTGTGCATTCTTGTTTTCTGAAGTCGTTGCATGATCTCATTATTCTTTGCTTGGTTGCTACTTAGAATGCGTTTCATCACTATAGTTCCAAATACTAGAACTCATACCCGTTTTATTCAAAGCATGAAATTGATTAGCATAACAAATAACAAGATAAAGTTGTTTAGTAGTCACCACCATAGCCAAATAGCGGAATCCACCCTTATCATTTGTATTGTAGGATTAGCCCTTTGAGCCTTATTTAGCCTATTTTCTTTGTTAACCACATCCCCCTTACCTAGCCTAGAATAAGACTTTTCATACCCTTGTTCTTGAAGTATAGTGGAGCATGACTTAGAAGGAATTCTTTTTGAATGACATTCTTGTAGAAAACAAGTGTGGGGGAAGGGATTTTTGTGTGTATGTGTGTGCCAAAGTCTTAAAGGAGGCACGGGAAAAAGGAAAAAAAAGAAAGAAAAAAAAATGTGAAAAAGAAGAGAAAGAAGACGAAAAGAAAAAAAAAAGAGTTGAAAATAAGTGAGAATGAACTCACAAGTGTTGATTGTTGAAGAAAGGGTCCAAAAAGTTTGAATTTGACCCTAAGTATTGCATGAATCTCCCCTTGTGTTTAAAATGTAGTTTTCTGCATTCTAAAGGGAATTCTAAGTGCCTAATTCATTACTTTGCTCACTATTGCTTTAAGAACGTTTGTTTCCTCTACCTTTCCTTGTTAGCTAATACCTTAGCCCCGTTACAACCTTTATACTTCTATCTTGATTGTTATGTGTTTCAATATGTGGAGTTTAAAATTGGTTTGAGCATATGGTATTCCTGGTTCTCGCATCTAAGTAGTAGCATTCCATTCATGAGATCATATACATGTCATTGTCATAATTCCAGAAAATGCTTTCCTTGTTATAACATATGTGAGTGTTCGTCTACATGTTTACATCAATCTTCTCACATATACCTAGTGTAGGGAATGTAGTGAGAAAATTTGTGTGAAAATTGAGAGTACATCTAGTAAGGAATTGAGGGAATTCTCTAAGGCATGTTACTACATTCAAAATGTTGTTTTAATTGACTAAATATGAGCTAGTGAATGGTGACTATGATTAAGTCTGCTCGAGGGTAAGGATTGCTTAAATCTATGTGAGTGATGATCTTTGACATTATGTTTCATTGGAAATCATATCTGGTGTTTTTCTGGTGTGAGTATCTAGTGTGTGTATATAATGAATGGAACTCTTCTTATATAGACTGAATGACGATACTCTGATAAAAATTTAAAATCTTTACAAAATGATATGGGCATCTTCTTGGTACTTGTCATCTACTACTGTTGCTGAAATTGTCAGCACTGTTTCTGAAACGTGGTTTGACTTATTTGTCTTCTTTTGCTTTGCTTTGATAAATGCATGTGAACTTGCTTGTCTTCTTTGGCTTTGTCTTGATAAATGCATGTGAGCTTGCTGCATGGCTGTCTCCTGAAGCCCATTTTTTGCTTTTGTTTTGAACATGCATGTGATCTTTCTGAAATGGTTTGTCTCCCTTGTCTTCTTTCCCATGCCCAATTTGGGTATTTTCAAATTGTTTTGTCTTGATGATTAAAAGGAAACTTTTTTGGGTGTTTTCATTAGTTTTCCCTTAAAAAAAAGGTTCTTTGCATTTCGATTCCTCTTCATCTTTATTTGTAGTATTGCTGTCTTTCTCCAACATATCTCATTTTGTATATTCTAATTGGGTTTTTATCACAGATAATCTTTGAGATTGATCAAACTCATCATTTTGGTCCCTCACTTTCAAAATCAATAAATGTCGTCTCTAACATTCACTACCGCATATCAATTTGGTCCTTTCGTTTAGGTTTCATCAACTATTATGTTAGTTTGTATGCGGGACCCACAAACCCAATAAAATTGTGACACGTAGATTGCACAAAATAAGGGTTTTTATCGCAAATGGTCCCTGACATTGATCCAACTCTTCATTTTGGTCCCTGAGTTTCAAAAATTGATAATTTGGTCCTTGTCTTTCACTGCTGCACATATATTTAGTCATTTCCTTATAGTTTCGTCAATTTTTTTTTTAGTGTGCTGATATGGTCCCACTAATCCAATCATATGGCACCATGTGGAGTAACTATAAGCAACTAGTTTTTTAAGAGTGAACCAACTGATGAGTATTCCGCGCTGGCATTTCTCTCGCTCCCACAATCCCAATTGGAAAAAAAATTCAATCTAAATTCGATAAAATTGAATCCAAATGTAATTCGAATTTGATTAGATTATAACCAACTAGAGGGAATGAGAAATGAGTTCAGGAAGGCCAAGTGCTTTAGATGTCATGATGCCTTCCTCATTTAATCAATCTCAGAGACCATTTATGATAAAAACCCATTCTCATTTAATATTCGTAAGGTTGGTGCTTGTATTGTATTCTTGGAGTGCAAACAATGGCGTCCAATTTGTTGGCCTTGAATTCGTGACTTTGTATAAGAACACTGTTTGGTGGAGAGCTTAATTAGACAAATAAAGTAACCATGTTAGCTCAAAGTGTGGGAAAAGTATAGTACTTTGACTCTTCTTTTAAAATTAACAGCTGGTGTGCAGCCAATGTTTTCATGCCATGAAATCAGCTCAAGTATTTGAAGGTTTGTTCGTAGTTGATAAAATATTTGTCAAATTGTTTAGGGTCTTACTTGTAACGTTTTCTAAAACAGCTTTTCGTTTTATAGATAAAAAAATAAATGTAAATTAGTATGATGTTTTTAAAGAATTAACTCAGGTTATGAAAAAAAAAACACAAATTACAGTATTTACACCTCGATTGGTATTGTTTTTTTTTTTTTTTTTTTTTTTTTTACTAAAAGATGCTTCACTTTAAAGTTAAGCAATAAAAAAAATTATCTGTAAGTTATTTTTAAAAGCTGCTTTCATAAAAAGCAGAGTTGAGCCTTTAAATAATTTCAATTTTTGTGATTCCTTCTTTCATTTTTTTTTTTTTTAAATGACATTACTTATCCTTCTACTTACGTTGTATTCCTTGTAGAACAAAGTGACTAACACCACATACCACTATAGACACAAAGCTTACACAACCACTGCCTTACCACAAAATTGTTACCACCACAACCACAACCGCCACTGCCGTCACTACCACCATTGTTACCTCTTCACCTAAACCATTACACTACAACCATATCTCTACCATTGTTGCTACCTGTTGGAAGTATGCCCACAAAGCCACTCATTTGATGTAATAGCTTTTTGGAATACTTAATGTATTAAACTTTTATATGTTTAATGAAGGGCAAAGCTTATTGTTAATCACTATTTATTGTATCTTGTGTTTAAGCAATAAGGGAATCCAAGGAATGTATTTGATCTAAGAGATAAGTGATCTAAGTAAGTTAGATTTTTGAGACCTTTCTCTTATGTTCATTCCTAAAACGTTCCTAGCCATAGGGTTGCCAATTGGGCATTGACAATCCGCTAAGGTTAGTATGTGTTATGTCGACTCAAGTATGGATATGACAAGTCTCAAGTCATTTAGTGTTGGACACTAAGACAAACACATAGGTGCTCGAAAGAGTAATCGAGTACACTGAACTATGATCAAAAGAGAGTTCAAACATACATGTCATGTAAGAACTCGATGGTTACAATATGCAAAGTAGTCCTTTGACCTGAGGCATCATAGATGTCTAATGGTTAGGTCATTGATCTTTGATCGTGTCAAATGGCATTCCTTTGGAGTGTCCACGGCATGGTTGGGGTCAAGCTATCTAGTCATGTAGGCATATGAATTCACAACAAGGGATCTCTAACCTTCCATGGTGGAAGGAGAATACTCTAAGATATGATTCGAGAGTCTTTGGCCAAAGCATATGAATATGACTTAGGAAGTTTGTTCCAAATCTTATTCAAGCGAATCATATAGGGAAGTATCACATTGGATAGTAGACATGAAACAAACTATCACTTCAACAATGTGATTAAGAGTATTGTATTAGAGAAGGACCGTATTGCATTGTAGTTGTAACTGGATAGGTTCTCCAACCACTTCTACTTAGCTTGGGTAACCATGAGATGCTGCTAGGTGTCACTCATGGTTTGTGGAAGCCCTAAAGATTAGCAAACACTAATCTTAAGGGAGAATTGAAATATGGTTTAAATTCACAATCGATAGTTAAGAGTAACATCGCCCACTGCCTCGCTAATTGGAACCTAATGGATCGTACACCGAGTAAGGATGAAAGTGAGGAAATTAAATGAAATGGATAAGCAATTAAATGGTTAATTGAAGTATGGTCAAAGTTAATTAATTAGTTAATTAATTATACGAAACGTTCGTATTGGACTTCTAAGTTGGTTTTGGGTTTAGGGGCCCAAAAGTGTTTTGGTCCACAAGGCCCATTATGTTTAAGTTGTATGACAACTAAAACAAAATGGGCAATTAGCCCAAACACTTAAGAGAGGCCGGCCATGGATAGTGAGGGGTACCAAACTTGTGTTAATTACAAGTTTGCCACTCACAAGAAATGAAGTATAAATTCAAAATTATAACTTTATTTTGTCAAGGGTTTTTCTTGATGAAATTATTCTCTCTATTTTTCATTAAGGGAGGCCGGCCACTTAGGGAGGGAGATCTAGCAATTTCCTCTCCCCTAAGTCATCCATTTTTATCTTCACAATTAATCTTTGGTGTAGAGACTTGGAGACATCAAGCTTTTGGTGTTTTGGAGAACATATCCTCAAATCCTCAAGGAAGCAAAGGAGGTGACTTGAAGGCCCTCCACTTGGGTGAATCCCTTGTGTAATCAAGGATGAGCTACAAGGGTAATGATTCTCTAAATCCTTTCTTCTCTTTAATGTTGTTAAAGAGTTATGGTTCACCATATACTAGGCTTTGAAAGTCATGGGTTTTATGAATTGTTTTTGGATGCATGCCTACTTTAATTTGTTAATAGTTTGCCTATGTATTCAAATGTTCTTTACATGTTCTTAGTAAGGACATAAATTTTCCTTCACTACCATCACCACTCGCCACCACCATCACCACCACTGCCCTCGCCACCACTATTGTTGTCACCACCCCCACCACCATGTCCATTTTTTTTCATTATATATAATTATATCAATTTTACATTAAAAATTACCAAATGCTTGTACATTGGTTTTCATACTCAATCACTCTTAAAAGTATAGTTTATCAAACTCTTATCTGCTTTATTTTACAGTTGGTTTTTTTTAAGTACAACAGAAGCAATTTTTTTTAAAGAACAGTAATCCCAAACTGACCCTTAGCCCGCGTCAGTTTGTTCTAGTATAACCCTTACAGAATTTAGGTATCCTACAAAGAATATAATAAATGCATGAGCCTAATTCGATGAACCGACAATTTTTAATCCTATTTCTAGTTTAAACACTCACACTTTAATGTAAAACTCAAGAAGTAATCACATCAAATTTTCAAAAAAAAATGCACAAACTTTTGATGAAGTCATCTCGTTAGATACAATAAAAAGAACACGTAGTGTAAGAACTTGAGGATGATCTGGATTGTTATAAGCCGGCTGTTTGGTTCAAATAAATGCATCAAGTCTTGTAGAAAAAGGTTTTGGTTTTGTCAGTTCATTTAGGATTAGAAAATGGTTTTAATCATGTGTTGCAATTTGCACTCACTATTTTTTTTTTTTTTTTTTTTAACAAATGATATTATCTACAATAAAGGGGTATGGAAGTGGACTAAACCTCATAATGGGATAGTAATAGTGTGGTTCAAATTCGCCTTTAGCGAGAATCGAACCTAAAACCCCTTACTTACAAACGAGAAGGAATAGTTAGTACTAAGTGATCACTATTAGACAAGCATTTTTTTGTTCGATTTCTACTTGGATTCTAATAGGAGAGTACATGTGTATGGTATAAATATGATGGTTTCGAATTACTTGTTACTTTTAATAACTGAACCGAATTGTATATGTATATATTCGGTTCGGTTCACAGTTTAACTGATAAACGGGGACGAACCCACCCTAATAAATAGTGAGGCTGAGTCCTTCAACTAAGTAGATGCAGCCGAGACCTGACATAAGAGACCTGCTGGAGCTAAAAAGAATTGGGGAGCTTCCCATGTTGGATAAGGCGGCGTATAATATTAGGCCAAGTCTTTTTCTTGTTTTGTATAGCGTTTGGAAGACCAAAGGAAATTTCCTGACCAAACCAAATGATGCCCATTTCAAAGCAGAAACTGCACAACACAAATGAAAATCACATCGACTTGACTTTTTAATCGAAAATGGGGAGACATGATTCGAACTAGAGTGCAAAGGCAGGCGTCGAGCACGTTGCTCTAATCAATTTGGCTATGCCCAAGTACGCTACCATATGGTTGTTTTAGTTTAGGCAGCAAAAGCTGTACATCTGAATTTGAACTCTGAAGCAACTATTCACATCAGAAATATAGAGCAACAAATTAAACAGAGACTAAAAGGAAGACATGTTCCACAAACGTAATGCATCCTATAAAAATTAGTTCGGATAAATTAAACTCAATCTTCTGCTAAATAAATTTATACCGTCAAACAGTGCAGCATTTCAAATAGCAATCAGAAGAAGGCACGGCTGCCGTAGAACACCCGCGATCCGTCCTTTTTTTTATCAACTTCTAAACTGTTGTTGCTATGGTTTGGAATCACTTCGCTGCGGTCTTCACATTCTGCTTTATCAAGATCCATCGGGAGCTTCATCTTCGCCAAAGACTCAGTGAATTGCTGCATGCTTCTCATGTACATGTCCACTATTTGTTGCTGCATTGCAGATTGCTCCGCCTCCATATTTATATTCCCAAGTGGAGCAGAAAATACTTGACCAAATTGACCAGATCCAACTTTCTGTTCCTTGTTGCTCTCCTCTTCCTTGCCTGACAAGTTAGACTCCTTTTCGTCTCTGCCTTCTCTGCCCTTTCTTGAGGTTGGGGTGTCTGGACAAGCAGCGGAACCTTGATTAGCTGCTCCCGCGGTGACAGAAGCGTTGAGAGAATTCGACGATTCACCAGCCACAAGTTTCTTCTTGTCGATTGAATCAGCGGAGTTTCGATCATCGCTCAAGCTAGTGGTGGTGCAACTTAAGAAGCCGGAGTTCTGGATGCTCCCATTGGGAGAAACAGGGTCACCCTGAATCCCCTCACCTGAACTTACAGTCATTTCATGGTCAGGATCAGCAGCAGGCTGAGGAGATGCACCGAGATGAAGAAACGATCCAAGACCTTCGGGACCAGGTCTCCAAGCACAGTCACGCCTTGCCAAACTAAAATACTCAGTCACCATTTGTTGATTCGTACTCGCCACATCAATGTCTGGGAATTCCATCCTCGAATACTCAACAGGGTCTAACGCAACTTGAGATATTTTTCGATCAAGCAATACAACTTCTGAGGTTATGGAAGAGTTAGCGGATGATTCCGACAACGAACTAGTGGAGGGTTTAACAGGCAAAGAAGTATGGAGAGAAAGAGTTAGTTTGACAGTTCCAGCAGGGGAATGGAAGAGATCAGTGGAAGAGAGATTATAATCCTGAGTGACCTTTCCCTTCCCATTCACTTGAGAAATTGGGACCAAAGTGAATCCCAACAGCTGGTCTTCCATGTAGTTTCTTGCCCTGCTCAGCATCCAAATCTCGCATTTGAGGACTGCATCCAGTTGACCAATTTTGATCCTCAAGCTTTCGTTGAATTCGGGGTTCTTGCCACCTCCATTGATGACCCTAGTGGTGAGCGTCTCGTCTGGATTGTACGTAAGAGAGAATTTGGCGTACACATCTTGGTTTTCATAGATGCATATGTTGTGAATGTTCCTAGCATGATGAGCATAGATTTCAAGAATCCCTGAAAACTGATCGGAAACGCCATTTTCATCGGCTATTGTGCTTGAATTCAGGTTGTACCGGAATCCGGCTGTTGGATTGAATGATTCCATAGGAATTTAGGTGCACCTGGATGTTCTAACAGTTCTTTCTGTTTGGTAAGCAAGAAAGCTACAAGAAAAAAACGGATACAGAGTTAGATTAAGGGATCAATCTTTAGATACAAGCAAAGAAATTTCACAAAAAAGGAAGGTTGTGCAGGGGGAGAGAGAGAGAGAGAGAGAGAGAGTTACAGTGGAAAGAAAAGAATTTTTGGAGGGTTGCTTAGTGGTGGGTGATGATGGTTGGTGGGGTGGCAATGAAGAAAACAAAGGGATCGAAAGAGAAAAATTGATGATGGAAATAGGTGCCAACTTTTATTTTGGGTTGGGTTGGGAAGGAGAAACTTTTCATAGGATCCGATATTCAATCTGATATATCACGTGTTATAAAATAAATGTAGGGGATTGTTATTAGCATTTCAAAATTTTATTCTACACTCCAAACTTTCTATATTAAAAAGAAAAATACACTTGTGAGGAGTGTAGAATAAGATTTTCGAAGTACCAATAACACTTTTCTAAATATAATAGTACCAAAAAAAAAATACATATATATATACACACACAAATAAGATACATGAATTACCGTTTGAATACCTAGCAGTTGGAAAAATCTGTCGCTGGGAGGTTGGTGAAGGATAGGGATTTGTTGGAGTTGCTTTGCCTTGACATTACAGCTTCCACTTGTAAAGTCTCTAATTTGCTCCACTGAGGTAATTGCGGAGCCCCACATGGCCCCACTCTTCATTATCAATCTTCCTCCATTTCTCTCCACACCGAGAGAATCTGTCGGTCACCAATGTTAGTAGACCAAAACTCTCTCTCCCTCTACTCTCTGCCAAGAAATCTGAAATCTCTTAAGAATCCCATATCATGGTTTCAATGGCGTTTTACAAATTGGAAAGGACTCAAAATAATGGATATGGCTGATATGAAGCAAAGAGTAGGATATGGCTGATATTAAGCAAAGAGTACTCTTTAAATGTATGTAATTCACTTATGTTTCGTTTGGTCTTTAGGATTGAATTGAAATGATTTCGAAAATATATTGAAATTAAAAGTGAAAATTTTGTGTCAACTTAACGGTAGAAGAAGAAAGGATTAGAAGGGACAAGAACCCCGTTCTAGTATCTCTCTAATGAAAAATCATTCGCCTTTGTCTTAAAATCTTTCGAATTCAATAGGTTATCAATTTTATTGTAATCCAATACTAGAGACCAAACGAAGCTTAATATCATTTGCCTTGTCTTCAAAGTATTCGAATTTAATAGGTTATCCACTTTATTCTAATACAATCCTAGGGACCAAACAAGACTTATTATTAAAGTCATAAAATAAATGAAAAGGTAAATTACATTTTACCATTCAAGTTTGGATGCAATTGCAACCTCATATAATATCTTTAAACATTTCAATCTCATACGTTACTTATAATTTCATACATTTGTTAATCAAACCGTGATGCAAATATAAGGCCCACATGTTTGACGTGGCAAATAAAAATATTAAATATTAAAGAAACAATTAAAGAAAAAATTAAACTAAAACAAAGTGGGCCTCAACCACCTTCTTCTCCAAGGACCTTAACACAGAGATAGAGGAGAGAGATTGCATCCACTTACTTTCATTGCGATTTTAGCGGGGCAGCAAGGTTGGGCCCCCCTTTCGATTTGGTTCGAGCCGTCGTGGCAAACAGATATCAAAAACACTAAGGAAAACTAATGAAAAAGGCTTGAAAACTTTGAGTTTTAACCAAAATGACAAAAAGGTGTTGTAGGTAAATAGTACCTAGGAGTGACTTTTTAGAGTAAAATTGTCCTTAACGTTAAAAGTGAACAGTACCAGGAGTGTTTCGTTAAGACTCTCAAAACACTAATCTTTAAAAAATGAACAACCTTGAACCCATATATCAAAAACAACTTGAAGAACCCAGAAAAGACTATCACTAGAAAGATGACTTTGTGCCTTTAAAGCATCTCCACTAGATAATGGAGGGTAATGGCAATTGGAAATTTAGAAGGCAAGGGCAATAAAATTGCCCATACTTTTCACTCTAAACAGTAATTGCCTTTATGCAAGTCCATCAGTTTGGGAGGAGGAAGGGCAATGGCAAGAGTGATTGTTGTTCACAAATATATTTTTTTTAATTTCTAATGAATGTGGGCATTACAATAAACATAATTATAGTCTAATTCCAATAAATAATTTCAAATACAACAGAAAGTCATCGCATTACAACAAACATAATTAATTTTAAACTAGGGTATAAAATCAGTGTGGCTTGATCCATCTTCCCTTAGAGTGTATGGACTTCCTCATCTTCCAAGGAAAACCTTTTTCTCATGACACAATTTTTTTCACTTCTCCAAAAACGTTTTGAATTAGGAGATTCACCGTCGAGGCATCGGGACATGATCTAATCCTTGAACTCTTGCCTTTCTTGCCAATTCAACTCTCTTTCTCTGCCTTTGCTTCATCTCTAGCCTTGACTAGCTCATATGTTAACCTGTCTCGTTCCATATTCAATGCATGTTGGCGAGCCAATTCATCAACAACTTTTGAATAATCATTATTCGAAGAACTTCCTCTTGCAGTTTTTTTCTTAGCAGCCTTCTTACCAATAGGCCTCATTGTTTCTTCAGTTTCTGTGACCGATTCAATAAGGGTCGTAATGGTGTCTCCAATGGGTCTCTAATGACAACTCTTCAGTAGTTGATTCATGCAATGGAGTCTCGCTTAACTGAACATGTGGACCAGTGATGCGTTACGAATGTGACACATAAATTAAACCCTATTTGTGACAATTGTAGTAATGATGTAAGTAGGGATCGTTCTAACCGGGGATTAACTAGGGGTGCTAAACACTTGACTCAAATAAATAAAACTAATCTTTAAACACTTAATTCACTTAACGAAAACTCAAAATAAGTCCACAAGACTCCAAATACTTAAAAACACAAAATGAGATAGATTAAGACTAAACAAAATATGGGGGGGGGGGGGGGGGGATTGAGGTTTTGACAAAATTAAACTAAAATGCAAAGATTGTAATTAAGGGCAAAATGTAAATATGAATGTGATGAAAATATGGATGAATGCTAGCTAGAAGGTTCTTCTCCACACATGTTACACTTGCATACAAGATGATTTTCGGTTGGTCTTTCGATGAATTATGAAACTCAACACCCCGGGTTAATTAGGTCCGCTTAAATTAACCGTCAAGTTTTCCTTAAGTTAATGAATTGGATGATTGCATACGACAACCCAAAGCATTCCCCACAAGTTCCCTACATGAATTGCATAATAGAGATACAAGCAAGAATCATTAAGTTCTTTGAAAACCATAAGTGTTGACGAGGCATTCGTTACTATGATGAGCATGAAACTAGTGCCCAGAATTCATTTAACGCGATTGTTTATAAGCAACCTCCACTACTTGTGAATATAAGTTCATAACTATTAGGTGAAACTCACTTATATTTTAGCGTCATATTCATGCATGAAAATTAAGCGTGCACTCTCAATAAACATACATAAATAAGTTATCAATCAAACAGTTAAACAAATTGAATCCACAACTCATGAAATTCCAACCAAAGGTAATCAATTCATATTGCAAGCATAAACATGGTTTCGAATCACCCCCTAGCTAATGGGGGGTTTAGTTCCTCATACGTACAAAACAAAGATAAGTAAATTTAACCATTGAAATCAAGGAAAAGAAACACCTAAAAATTCCAACAACTCAAAGTTGAATTGTATGAACGTTTAGGCCCTTCTCCTCCTCTTTGTTGCGGCACAAGGTCTAAGGATAGGTTTGGGTTGGTGTTTGTATGTGGAATAGAGTGGGGAATGGTTGGGTAGTGTTTTGGAGGGATGGGGAGTGGTGGAAATGGAAGGGAAGAATGGTGGAAATGGAATGGGGAAGCACGGCAATGGTTTCAGGATCTGTTTTTGTTGTTGTTGTTGTGTTTTTGTGTATGAATGCATGGGTTTTTATAGGGGGAATAAGAGAATATGTGGCTGATTGTTTAAGAGTGCATGTGGCTCTTATGATTGAGAGTGCATGTGGCTGAAATAATGATGGAAAAACAGCTAGGAAAAGAATGATTAAAGAGGGAATGTGGAAGAGAATGTGGTGCAATGATGGAGAAAAGCTGGAAAATGGAATGGGATGCACGGCAAGGTGATGTTTGGTGTTGGAAATGCATGTGTTTGCATGTGAATTAAAGCTAGGGTGAATGATGATGAATGCATGTGGATTAAAGAGGGAATATGGAAGAGAATATGGTGCAATGATGAAGTGGGAAGCTGGAAATGCAAATGGGATGCACGGCAAGGTTTGTTTGGTGCTGGAAATGATGGTTTTGCTGGTTCTAAGGCTTTGTTTGATTGGACTAGGCCCTTTGTTTTATGTCCTAAAGTGCATACAAGGCTTCAATTTCGTCCAACACTTTTGCTCCAAGCATAAGCTATCCATTCTAAGCCCAATTTTGCTCCAAAATGCACCTTTTTGCTTCCTTAGCCATATGAACCTAGAAACACACGAAAATGGCATAAAGGACTAAAATAACTAAAGAAACACAACGTAAATGCACGAGAACAAGCCAATTAAGTCGCATAAATATGTTCCTATCAACCAGTAGGCAGAACTTTGTACTCTAGAGTTTGCTTCACAATGTTCCAACATTCGTGCCTTATGAATGATTACTTGTTATCAAGATTGAATCACATTTGAGCTTGTAGTTGCTAAAAAAAAAAAGTGTGGGACAACATAAAGATTTACATAATAAAAGTTTAAAAAAAAACATATTAATTACATTTTTACTAACAATAAATAATATTACATCAGCTAGATTAGTGCCACTTTGATAAATTTCTTCTGCTTTTGCAAGGGTTTTTACCAAGCTTTCAAATCTTTATGTAAATGTATGTATTTACTTGACATAGATTGTTCACTCCTAGATGTTCCTTGAATCAGCTCAACAAATTGGGCATGAATCTTATGTCTGCATGTGTTGCACTTTCATCTCCTGGTGAAAAGAAAGGGTGCCTATCCTTGCAACAATTGGCAGGGCAATTGTCATGCTGCCTTTACCCTACCCTTGCATCAATTGCCATCACTCTTTACAACTGTTGGAGCAGTTTTTAATGGGTTAGGGGGGCAATTAAACCTAATTGCAAGGGCAATTCCTAGCTGGTGGAGTTGCTCTAGAAGCCCATTTCTTTAATGGACTAATGTCTTCGTGTAGGCCTGGCAAATGGGTCGTGTTTGTCGTGTTTTGTGTCGTTTTCAGTGTAACACCTATTATCTTAACGGGTCGTGTTGTGTCACACCTGTTATCTTAACGGGTCCTTAACAGGTTGGGTCACTTTACCCAACTGGTAAAATGACATGACCTGTTATAACCCATTAAGATTTTTTTTTTCCCTTAAATTTGCACATACCACATTGCCACATAAATATTACTTCAAAACAATAAAAACACATTTGTCGTTAAGTACTACATCTACACTCCAAAATAATTGCCTAATAAAAAAGCACCAATACACTAATAGTCTACTATAAAATATCATATACGCAAGGATATGCAAAATAAAGGAGTTTTTCTTTTCAAGGCTGTGAAGCTTTTCTTAGAAGTTAAAACCTTGTCAATGAAACTCAAAGCTTGCATATTATTCTGTTTACAAAATCCTTCAATTTTCATCGATCATCATGGAAAAATTGTATTAGAACCTTGGCTTGATCTATTACCTTCAAGAGTTATGTTGATGATGTGTTTTCAGTAAGGTTTTCCACACCAAAACTCTCTTCCGCATAAACTAAGTATATAAAAACTAAACACTATAAATCATTCAAATTATGAGAAATTTACCAAAATAATTGTGAACAGAAATAAAACAATAGTATTATACCATATTAAAATATATTACCTCATTTTCCAAATTTTCTAAATTTAGATTAATATATATATATTATATTTTATTATCATTATTATTATTATTATTATTATTATTATTATATATATTATAGTATTTTCAGGGGTATAAAATTATTAAATTAACATTCTACTTATCGTGTATCGTGCTTACTCACGTATATAGCTAGACAAACCTGTTATCTTAACAAATGTTTATCGTGTTAGATATAACAACCCGATTCGCTATCGTGTCGACCTGATAACCTGTTAATTTTATGTCGTTTTGTATCGAGTTAACGGGTCATGTTAGAAATTACCAGGCCTACCTTCGTGGTTTTAATACTCAACAAATCAAATGACATTGCTTCGTACCTTAAAGATTCAACATATCAACTGAATTGGCTTGTGCCCACAACAACGCACTAATTGTTTTGCACATATTTAAAGAATTATAGCATGCAATTCTTCAAACAATTCAGAAAAAATGTAACTAAAAAAATAACCTTCACAAAAAATCTTCAGCTCAGCATTTCGTCAAAACACTTGGACTGCATACACTTCTGAACTTTCCTCCGTAGAGAACAGAACACCAATCAATAACCGAACTCAGAGAGCTAAGCATTTCGTTACAAAACTCCCAATCTCACAGTTCTCATTTACAACTCCCCCATCTCGTGGAATTCCATTGTCAGACCTCGATTTGCACCCTGTTCTTGATTCCGCGATCGACAGCACCGACGAGGTCGATCTCCACCTCAATGTAGGCCTTCCATGATTTTGGTCAGATGGGTGGATGTGAAATCCGGGTGGTAAACAGAGACCGATGCGAGCAGACGATTTGATATGTGTCTCGGGGTCGGAGGGTTTCGAGAGGGAGATGAGGATTCTCTGCTTGAGCTTCACCATGGCCAGTTGGGTCGAGAGGTAAGAAGAAGCGGAAGAAGTGGAACAAGAAGATTTTTTTTCACTTTTATTTTTTACTTTTTTTCCTCAATTCTATTTTTAATATTTATTTATTTATTTTTATTTGCCACATCATCAACACATGTGGCCTTTATATTTGCGATGTCATCACCTAACAATCAAATTGACGGTTTAACTAATACATGTATAAAATTGTAATGAAATAATAAAAAATGTATGAGATTGAAATATTTTAAAGATGTATAAGGTTATAATTCGACCCAACCTTGACGGGTTAAATGTAAGTTACCCTAAATAAAAAAGCCAACAGCACAATGACATAACATGAGTTACAAAGGAAATACAAGCCTAGGAAACACCAGTATGCAACAAGGAAAAACCACATGAGCCAAGGAAGCCTGAACTCAGGAATTTGAGGAAAATACAAATAAATACCAATTAAGAAACATAAATAAACAAATACTTCAAGCAGTAACTAATAAACGCTCACTTAATATTACTGTCTAGTAGTATTCCTTTTCACTTAAAAATAAGAAGTCTTAGTTACGATTCTGACTAAAGGCAAATTTGAACCACATTATTGTTAGCCTATTGTAAGGCTTAGCCGGCCCATCCTTACCCCGAAAAGAAAGTTCGCTTTGCTCCTCTGGGCACTAGGCACTCCCGTGGTTCGCAAGAAGGAAAATGATGAACTCCCTCACTCATTGAGTGTGGATAATATCGTTTGTTCAAAAATAAAAATAAAACTAATAAACGAGCCTAGTTTAAACCAATCTTTGAACTATCTCAAGCTACTTACGAGCTTTCTAACCAGATTTAAAAGTTTGACAGCTTTTAATAACGAACCTAATATTTTGTTTAAGCTTTGGCTCATTTTTCCTACTAACCAATCTTAAATGGATCAAAAATGAATTGGACTCAAATTATATCGAGTCGATTTATAAATTCTAATGGAAGGTGTCTGATCAACTACAAGGATGACATTGATCAAATTTCCGGTTAAAAAACTAAAATTCAAAGAAGTGTCAATTTCAGGGGCCACTTATAATAAAAACCCAAGAGAGCTTTAATAAAACTGGCTTAAACTAAATTTAATTTAACCAAAAATCATCCTAAACTGTTGTTTAAGGAAAATGGCTTAAATTTTAATAAAAAGGACTTCAGCTTTAATGAAAAAAACAAAAGTTTAATATAATAAAAAAAATTTATCACAAATGGTCCTCGAAATTTACCCTCACTATCAAGATGGTCCCTAAAATTGAAAGTCAATCAATGTAGTCCCTGAAATAGCTGTCATAAATCAATGTGGTCCTTCCATTATAATTCTGTCAAAATTTCTGTTAAGTGCTAATAGGCCCCACAAGATTTATTGGTTTTTATCACAAATAATCCCTAAAATTGACTCACACCATCAAGGTGATCCCTAAAATTGACTCAAACCATCAAGATGATTCCTAAAATTGAAAATCGATGAATGTAGTCCTTGAAAATAGGTGTCGCAAATCAATATGATCATTCCGCTATAATTCTGTAAAAAAAATTGTTATGTGCTGATGTGGGTTTAATAATTAATTAAAAAAGTTGTCTAAATACCTTTTTGCACAATAGAATTTCTTTTCTTATAGTAGGACCTACTCCAAAGAGGGATCCCCTTCATAAATTTTCAAAGGCACAAGGCTTAACCAAGGCCTAAGAGAGGGTTTGGAAATAGTTTTCAACCAACAATAGACGCACCTCGGTTATAACCTCATTATCTCAAGGCAGACCTCGTCTTTCTTTAAGTCACCAGACCACCAGGGAAGTCTCGAACAACCTCTCCAAGATTAAGGTTGTGAGGATGTTGATCCCCTAAATGTTAACAGTGATGTCCCAGAAGTCGTTGCCAATCAGCCAAACCGTCACCAAAGGTGATCTCAATCCAGGTTCAATTCGGTAAAGGGTGTCGAAGTGTATAAAGATGGGTGTATTGAGAATTTTTTTAAAGGATAGACAGCGAAGGAGGTAGAGGAATGTGGATTGGGATCAAAGGTAATTGCAGGACTGGGTTTTGGGTTCACAACTTTTTATTAACTATTAAGGGGTGTTTGTTTGCCCTCACTAAGCATCACAGGACTAGATTGGACTAACTATTAGTCCAATCTTCTGTTTGTTCAGTACTGGGATTATTTTTAATGGGACTAAAGGGGACTCGCACGGACAAACTTCTTCGCTAGGAGTTCTTAGCAAGACCCCCCAATACCCATGCGATTGCTAAGACCTTCCCTTCCTCTCATTCGCATCATATCCTTTATCTGCACTTTGTTCTGACGAACACCGAGAGTTACCACTGGTTATACTCACCAACTTTGGCGAGATCGCCACCAGACCACCACCACACTCTCATCGCTCGGAACCACAACCGGAAAACCCAATCTCTCGTCGTCATCTCATTCGAACAAGACCCCAGAATCACCACCACTGTCTCATCGTCGTCTGATTCACCTTTGATCCGCCTGGGTCCTCACCGGAAGACAAAGGTGGAGAGCTTGACAGGCAACGGCCATGGCGAATAGAGTTTTCTGAGAGTGAAGGATTTGATTTTTTTTTGCGGGATTTTGGGTTATGATTTAAGGTTTTTGGGATTTTGGGTTTTGATTCAAGGGTCTGATTTATTAGAAATTTCGAATATAGTTCTGTGGGGTATTTGGGAGGTTTAGATAAAGGAAGTGGGCGGATTAAAAGATGATAGGTTTGGATAGAGGAAGTCTAGAAGATGATTCTAGAAAACGAAAAATGATAAACTAATAATAAATATTAGTAGTATAGATTAAATTAATAATAAAATATTATAGATATAGATTAAATAATATAATATTAGAGTCATATTTTTTTAGTCTAACACTTTACCAAACGCTTCACTAAATCAGTCCAGCTTAGTCTATTCTAAGCCAGTCCAACTTAGTCCCTGAAGCTAGTCCAGTCCGAAATAGTCCGGTGCAACAAACGCACCCTTAAATTATTAAACCTATTTGTAATTTTTTTTAATTTAATTAGACTTGTGTGATCCATTTATGTGTCACATTAACATGTAACAGAATTTTTGACAGAATTGTGATGGAATGACTACATTGATTTGAGACACTTGCGGGACTACATTGATCAATTTTCAATTTCAAGAATCATTTTGATGTCACAGGTCAATTTCAGGAACCATTTTGATGTCGCGGGTTGTAACATCCCATATCGCCCAGGGGAGTGATCCTTATATGTATATTCCCATCCTTACCTAGTACGAGGCCTTTTGGGAGCTCACTGGCTTCGGGTTCCATAGGAACTCCGAAGTTAAGCGAGAAGGAGGCTAGAGCAATCCCATGATGGGTGACCCACTGGGAAGTTGCTCGTGAGTTCCCAAAAACAAAACCGTGAGGGAATAGTAAGCCCAAAGCGGACAATATTGTGCTACGGTAGTGGAGTCGGGCCTGGGAAGTGATCCGCCCCGGGCCAGGATGTGACATTTGATATCAGAGCCTAACCCTAGCCGTGTGTGTGCCGACGAGGACGTCGGGCCCCTAAGAGGGGGTGGATTGTAACATCCCACATCGCCCAGGGGAGTGATCCTTATATGTATATTCTCATCCTTACCTAGTACGAGGCCTTTTGGGAGCTCACTGGCTTCGGGTTCCGTAGGAACTCCGAAGTTAAGCGAGAAGGAGGCTAGAGCAATCCCATGATGGGTGACCCACTGGGAAGTTGCTCGTGAGTTCCCAAAAACAAAACTGTGAGCGAATAGTAAGCCCAAAGCGGACAATATTGTGCTACGGTAGTGGAGTCGGGCCTGGGAAGTGATCCGCCCCGGGCCGGGATGTGACACAGGTGAATTTCAATGACCATTTGTGAGAAGAAAAAAAAAATTATGGGACCCATTTATGTGTCACATCAATACTTAATGCAATTTTTTACAAAATTGTGACAGAAAGACTACATTGATTTGCGACACGTATTTTCATGGGCTACATTGATTGATTTTCAATTTCAAGGACTATCTTGATAGTGAGGATCAATTTCAGATATCATTTGTGATAAAAACCCTATAATAAAAAAATAAAATAAAATAAGTAATAGAAAACTAACGTGCAAGATCCCACGCGTCCATTACACACACACACACACACACTCTTCCCTCCCACACTATTTCTGAAACTGACTATTTTTAAAACCGATTATTTTTTAAACTGAACATCGGTATTCCACTATTTCTTAAACTAAATACTGCATATTTCTGAAAACTGAACATGAGTACTATCACCTATTTCTTAAACTGAGCATTGATACTATCACTATTTTTTAAACGGAACATTGACTATTTCTGAAATTGAACATAGGTAATACACTATTTATGAAACTAAACACAGATGATTCTAATCTCATATGTTCTTAGCACTGACACTTCCTCTGTTTGAATAAAAGAATTTCAAGAGAAACAAACGTCAATATGCAGGTTCGATTGTCCATGAAAGACAATAAAAGTCCTCATTATCAACTTCATTTGTATATTGTACATGTACAGAACTTGCTCTCCACGATTGCGTAAACTCAAACAGCCAACACTTATATTCCGACTAACTGAATCATTCATGTAAGAAGAAGAAGACCATTAAATTTTGGGAGCTTTAATGAAGAGGGTTTTGGCCAACAAATATTTAACCAAAAACCATCCCAAAATGTTATTTAACCAAAAGGGTTCAAAGTTTAATAAAAAAAAACCATCCAAAACTATTGTCCACAAGTCAAACTTACAAGCCTAACCCACTACAAATCTACACTTCTATAAATACCCCTAAACAATTTGATATTGTCTTGACTCTTCACCAACTTCAACCCAGCATGAAACCCCCATAATAACTCCATGTCTTCCGATAAAATCGAATTCCCCCATTTCAAAAATAACCAAATCAAAATTCAAATCAAAGTTGAAAAAGGAAGCATTCATCGAAACAAAGCCGTTGAAACAAGTTCAAAGAAGTTTAATGGCAAAAACCAGCAAAAAAGTGTCTAGAAAAAAAAATAGAACCAAAACGTAAAACTATTTCTGGATAACCCAAAACATAGAACTGTTTCTGAAAAAAAAAATATCAAATACAATGTTTGTTTTGTCTGTGCACAAACAAACAATTATCTGGAAAGAAAAAAAACCAAAATCCAAAAACAATGACTTAAATTCTAGAAACAGTCTATATTTTAACCTTTGACTGTTTCTTTTCTTTCATGTATCAGTTGATTATATTTAAGAAACATGATGCTTATTTTGCTTTGAATCCAAATACAGTGAATTTCACTATTTCTTTTCTAGCTTACACTTAAGAAACAGTGTGTTTATTTCATTTGCATCCAGAAAAAGTGACTTAGATTCCAGAAACAGTAACTTAGATTCTAGAAACAGTGTTACTTAAAATCCAGAAACTGTTTATTTTTACAATCCAGAAATAGTGACCCGTCGTTATTATTGAATAGCATGCATATCTCAAATTTATTTTCTAGAGAAACAAACGATGAACTCCACTGACGATGAAAAATTGAAAAACAGTACCTCGAATACACTATGAATAATAACGATGATCACATTTCAACGAAATAATACAAAATATAAATTACATAGCATGAGGATCTATATTTTTGTTTCAAAGAAAAAGAAGGTCTGCAAAACAACAATGAACTCCATTAATGACGAAAATCTAGAACTCAACCTAAAAAAGTTAAGGGTAAAATCGACAAATCATAATTTATTATATTTGGGTCATTTTTAATTAGACTACCTTAATATGAGCCTTGTACTAATCATTAAACAAAACTTATAACCTGATTTTTTTATTAAAACTAAAACTTTTCGAACTCTTTTCATTAATTTTCTTTTAAATTTTTAGTCATATATTGATGTCACATGCATATATAATTATATTTTGCCGAAGTTGCAAGATCAAATGGCGGCCACTTTTTTAATTTCCCATCTGGAGCTGACTAAAAGCCTTTGATAGAATTCTTTTCTGTGTAGAGCCTACATAAACTCATATTTTAACAAATAAATATACCACACCGTTGTTCAGGTTTCTAGGGTTTAGGGTAAAGAGAAGAATGCAGACCCAGTCTGCACATGCATTCATATATTATATACAATTGTGGGCGCATTGGACACGCGCTTTCTTTGATTTTTTTTTCTTCTTTCTCATGTCCTTGTCATTTAATAAAATTATTAAATGATTTTTATTAAAATGTAAACTTTTGAAGTTTTTTTTCATTAATTTTTCAAAAAAATAAATAAATAAATAAATAACAGGAATGCAAACATGCAGAATGAGAATGTACATATCTGAATTCTTGTTTTCGTTAATTTTTTTTCATTTTTTCTTTTTCTTTTTTCTTTTTTATTCTTCCCTATTTTATTACCTTTGATGGTACATTATTTAACATGGTAGACCGAAAATACAGTCTTAACCCAAAAGAAAAAGGTCAGGGGAATACTGTACATTGAGATGGCGAAGGGGTAGTTAATAATCTGCCATATAGTGCAATTGCATTAGACTGAATTACTTCCGACCCAACCTCGCCAAATGCTGCTGATGTTTCTCTGCGGCTGCCTTGTCAGCCGCTTCCCGTTTGAGCGCCCGCTTTGCCCGTCTCCCGGTTTTATCCACTGCAGCCTCTTTCTTCCTAGGCTCACAAGACGAACTAGCACCCGGGTCCTGTATGTTTGATCTACGTACAGGCCTTGCTTCTTGACGCCCACCCCTCACGTATCCATTATCTCCCCATCTTCGATTACCAATCCGGATAACCGATGAACTGCTGAAGTAAGCGTCATCTAGATCATCATCCTCTTCATCATCATAGGGATAGTAATAATAATCCTCATGGCCATCATACACATCTTCACGCTCCTCCACAACTAACGGCTCAAACCATTTGGCTCTAAGGAGTAGGCACACACTCTCCTCGAACATGTAATCTTGTATGCTGTCAGAGCATGAAAATGTGAAGGTAGTGTAACTAAGACAAGATATGCTTTCTTTTCTTAGGCAAGTCAAAAACAGCTTCTACTGGGAGGTTCTCTCGTAAGTCATAACCAAGTTTCTCCCTATCTAAATATGCACATAAAGGGAAACAAGAGGACTTTAGATACCTGCCATCAAGGGAACGATGGACGTTCAGGAATTCAAATGGATGTTTACACTGAGGGCAGGTGGGCTTTTGGCTGTATGTCACCCAACGAAGAATACAGGTTGCGCTGCACAATAGGAAAATGAAAAATTATGAATCCAACAGCCCAAAGACTTGATAAAACATAAATAGAGTCTGTGAAGCTTTCATACGAGCACTCATTCTCAATATCATTCACGACTACAACCTAAAACGCACCTCCACCATAGCTCATAAACAACATCAAGACTGGAAACCACAAGAGCATATCTCACTAACATACAAACATGCAAAAACAGAAAACTAAGCACCCGTTTGATTAAAATTCTTGCAGTCAAAGAAAAATGCAAACTTTATGGTTCTGAAGTGCAGATAAAATCAGAGTTCCAGTGTTCAAAGGGTCGTTAACACAAGAGAATGATATGAAGAAATCAAATTAACTCAAGCATAAACTGGCATGGAAAAGACTCATCTCAAAGTGCAATGCCAAAGTAAATAAGGTTTATCTTGGACAAACAAATATAAAAAAGTTCATAATTACCATTCAACGAAAAAACTTTCACAAAAAATTCTGCAATAAAAGGATAATGCATAGCTTTATGCTACTTAAGCGCACATAGAAACAAAGTCCAAGTGTTAAAAGTGTGGTAAATGTAGAGAATATGATATGAAGCAAACAACTTGCTTTGCATTAAGAAGTAGCTTGGGACAAATTTAGTAGACACAAGCAACCTGATAAGTAAAAGTTAGAGCATGGTCTCAAAATGCGATACAGAATCTATGGAATTTATCTAGTTAAACATAAAGAAAATGACCAAATGTGTCAAGGCAACAATAAAATCCATTCAAAACATGAGAACGAGCCACTAATATTCTATGGGAAATTCATCTTCATTGATAAAATCAATAAATCATTAACAGATGTGAAAATTTCAAACATAAATTTTTATCTTGAATGTCTTTAGAGCATTTAAAACTAAGTCATGCATACTGTCAATGGTAGAAGTAAATATACATCCACTAATTTCAACGTCCTTCCATTTCTGGTCTAAATGTCTACAAAACATCTAAAAAACTTATTTCATCACTTCATAAATCTCATGCTTACCCACCTCTTATCAATACATCACTATGATCTAATATTTCAATAATTATACAAAAAAAAGAGCTATACATGTATATACAATCAGTTTTTATTTTTTAACTAAAGGAAACCTTTTATGTTACAGTCTTCCGTCCTTTTACATGTTAAGCTACAAACTTGTATTGGAGAGCACCTTAAACACATTGCTTTTAGCCTTGCCTCACGGTACAACAGGTGCTAATTGATTTCGTTGTGTTTTCTCAGATCACAAGTGCTCCAGGAAAGCGCCTTTCCCGATATTACTCACAAAACTCTTAAAGACCATGAACTATCATACCACTAGAGACTACAAATTATTGTATGAAATGTTTATGGTAATCACTGAACTGTGAAATGCCAGAAGCCTGGCGAGCCCAGCCTAACCCATGCAAAAACAAACCCAAGTAGCCCTTTTAAGAAAACTGAATTAAGGGATACACATATCGTGATTGGGCTATTGAGTTATAATCACCAAAGATGTACAACGCCAAAACCAAATGATTAAACGACTAAAGCAGCATTACAAATACAGTACAAAGAACAACATAGCAAAGCAATACTTCAAAATTCCGGAAAAGCGGAAGCGTAAATAGAAAGATAAAGAGACTGATAAGACAAACCAGTAGGCATGCTCGCAACCTTTTATCAGAGCGGTGTCTTGAAGCACAATCTCATCCAAGCATATTGCACAAACCCCATCATGATTCCCACATTTCTTTTCAACATTTTCCTCTTTGCTCTGCATTTCCCCCTGAAAATTTCGAAATCCCCAAATTTAACAAATTTAACAAACAAAAAAAAAACCCAAAATTCCAAACAAACTGGAAACATTGCCTAAGCTTTCCAATCAGATATTCCGTTTCAAAAATATTAACATTTGGCAACCTGGAAAATGCATGAAAACATAAAAGTACAGAAATTCCAATTCGACCCCAACAAAATTTGCATTGACCAGTTTCAGATTCTAGGTGACCAGCATCAGGGTTACGATAAAAACAAATCGATCGGAAAATGAAGTTAGTTCTGGCCGGAAGAAGTACCTGATCGTGATGATGTTGCAGGGTGGATAAATCGGTAAGATCATCGGTGAGTAGCTGATCATGACCGTCCATGTTGATGACCGAAGTCATGGTGATTAGAATTGATGAATAGTTGTTCTAGTGATCTAGCTTAATTTCTATGCTGCCTGAAAAAAAATGAAGAAATTGTATATATACAGATGTATAATGATATTAAGTAGATGCTGGAGAATTATTCTGATTCTTCTATCCTACATGGTATATACTACTACAGGGAAGAGGTTAGAGAGAGAGATGCCCTCTTTTGGAGATGAAAAGCCCTAGGAACAACAAGACGGGAGGGAGAAGGTTGTGGATGGCATAAAGAGAAAATGAGCCGGATTAAGATTGACACGTGGCGTCTAGTCATTATTCACGCAAGCGTCACTTTACAGGTTAATTATTGTTTTAATAGAAAACTTAACATAGTTATAAACTATCTTAGAATTATCAATTTAGGTATTAGACTGGGATAAAAAAAAAAAAAAAAAAAATTGATGTGTCAAATGTTGAAAACCACGAAACTTCAAGATAGTAAATTGAGATTTACCAGTTTTTAATTATTTTTAATATTTAACATTTTACTTTTTAACATTTTTAATTTTTTTAATGTCCACGTGGCTCTAGATTGAGACGTGATGTCCAGTCATTGTCCATGTGGGGGCCATATTATCAATTAACTAAGGTTCTAGTAAAAAACTTAATTGATGTCCCTAAATTATGACTTGAGGTTCCAGACTAGGACGAAAATAATTTGTTGTATGAAATGTTGAAATTAAAGAAATTTCAGAATAATAAATTAAGGATAATCCAAAATAAATAACAATAAAAATAAAACACAAAAAATAAAAAATCAATGTTCCGATGTTTTGGGAGTGTGGACATCTGGTGAAAGTTAGGCCATCTTCAATTGACCTGGTCAAAGGGCCCTATGGCTAAAAATAACTCAGAATGACACAAAAATCGTCTCCAATTGAGTGCTAGGCCAAAGGGTTTGTGGACCCCACCTAGCCAAAACCCTAAATCAAGCTAGTGGGCTGGCCATTTCCAGCCAGCCAGCCTTCCAGCCTCAGAATGTCAAGCTTGACTTTGTGGCAAGTGCAACAATACCATGCTTTCTTCGTTATTGTGGCAAGTGGCGCTCAAAATATATCTGAAAATCTTATTTTAATATGGAAGTTTAATTTAATTAACCATATTAATTCAATTAAAATCATAAATTATTGAGGGGATTATGTTTGGCCTATGGCCATTTGGCCCTCTCGGTTGGAAATGGATTTTTTTATCAAAGGACTATGTTTGACCTATGACCCTTTGACATTCCCGGTTGAAGATGGTATAAAATATGGTCTGGCACTGTTGATTAAAATATAATTTCTTGTAGGGTTATAGGGCTAAACATGGCCCTTTGACCCTTATTCGGTTGGAGATGGCCTTAGCTGTGACATCCTACATTATCCAGGGGAGTGATCTTTATATGGATATTCTCATCCCTACCTAGCACGAGGCCTTTTGGGAGCTCACTGGCTTCAGGTTCCATTGGAACTCCGAAGTTAAGCGAGTAGCGCGCCAGAGCATTCCCAGGATTGATGACCCATCGGGAAGTTCTCGTGTGAGTTCCCAAAAACAAAACCGTGAGGGCGTGGTTGGGGCTCAAAGTGGACAATATCGTGCTACGGTAGTGGAACGGACCCGGAAAGTGGTCCCTCTCGAGCCGGGATGTGACATTAGCTGACTGATGGGCTTATGATCAAATGTGGGAGTGTATTATTTTTACACGTTTTGCCTTTCGTTTATATTTTTCAACTTTTTCTTTGAACCTTATCGTTCATGTTTTCGATCATTCTGCTCGTCATGCAATGTATCATCGAAATATAAAATAAGAAATGTATAATCGAAATCGTTTACTCCTCATAAAATAAGAAATTAAAATGATAAAACGAAAAAGTTTAAATAAAAAAATTGCTAGCATTCTTTTAATTTGTGAAAGCGTAGCTACCAAAAATATATTCCAAATTAATTTAGGAACAAAATATTCACAACATGTAAAGTTTCTAAATTTGACTAGTTGATATAGATCAATTCACAATTGCATTCTCTTATCTAACTATATATTTTAGGAAACTTTCATGAAAAGGGTTTGATCAAAGTTTATTTTAACAAAAAATTATGTTATAACTTTATTTAATGAAAAAGACTTAAATTTTAATGAAAAACTCTTAAATTTTAATAAAAATGACAAAAGAACTTAAATTTTAATGAAAAAGACATAATTTTAATATTAAAAAAAATTAAAAAAAAAAAAAAACCTAATGCGCTGGACCTATGCCTCCTCACACATTTTGTTTATGAAACTTACTATACTGTTTATGAAACTTAACCGTACTACACTGTTAATGAAATTTACTAAACTATTTATGAAACTTATTAAACTGTTTATGAAATTTACTAAACTGTTCATGAAACTTACTACACTATTTGTGAAACTTTCTACACTATTTATGAAACTCACTACACTGTTGATGAAACTTAACGTACTACACTGTTTATAAAACCTTGAGAAGATTATGTCCTCAATAATTATATTTAAAAATTTGTTTTCAATTACCAAATTAAAATTCCCTCACATTATTTACATACCTACAATAATTAAATGTAGCTCTCCATCCAATTTCTTTAGCTTAGGTGTCATCTTCGAGAAATTTTTCCTTATGCTCGTAACACAAGTGGTACACCACGTGTTATTATGTAAGTGGTGGGAAATTTTATTTTTTATGTTATTTATTTTTTAACGCAAGAATCTTACCACTTGTATAGAGACATGTGGTGTACCACTACGTGTTCCGAACACATTAAAAAATCTCTTGTCATCTTGACTACTACTAGGAAACAACACCACCAAAATAAAATTGGAAAATGTAATTCAATTTGAAGTTTTTCTCTTATTCTAAGACAAAATTAAAAAATTAAAAATCTCTCAATGATAGCTGACAACAGAGAGAAAAAAGAATGTAAAAGGGGGAGGGAGTGGGGTTGGGTGGGGGATACGAGCGATCAGCGCATGTGGTGTTTTTTATGTTTTTATTTTTTATTTTTATTCTTTTATTTTTATCATTAAATAATTTTAGTAGATAATTTTTTATTAAAATGTAAAGATTTGAAGGTCATTTTATTAGTTTTCTCTATATTTTATTCTTGACTATAATATAGAATTAAATAATAAACATATAACTGGTAAAGAACCTAACGTTAGTAGAGGACATGTACGGCAATTTTGGAATCTCCTTCGATTGTCAAACAAAAGTAACTCATGGGTCAGCGCCCAATGTAAAGCCTATCAGAGTACATTTGGCTTTAGGTAGAGCGATAATCTTAGCAGATTAAATGGTTAGTTATAAAATTAAAAAGCATAGCAACTGCAGGACCTTCGAAAGAATTTCTAACATAAATCCAAAGGTCACACATTATGAGGATCACTGGACCGTCAAAATTTACTATATAGGATTCACTATTTTTCATTCTATGAATACATTAGGGTGGGCATAAAAACCGAAAAATCTCTAAACTGGACCAAACTAGTCTAAGCTAGTTTTGGTTCCAGTATTATCTACATTAAAGGGTGGAGTAGTGAACTAAACTTCACAATGGACTAGCCATATTAATTTGTTTCAAATTCACCTTTGACGAGAATTGCACCTAAAACTTCTCACTTACAAACGAAGAATAATATAACCATATAAGTGCTAATAAGTGGTATTGGCCAACATTGGGCTTTCTCCAATTACAATTCCCTCAGGAAGAAAAACTCAATTACAATTCCGACTTTGGGCTTTCTTCGAAGATTTCAAACAACCAAGCATCCCACATTGGGCTTTCTTCCAAGCTTTAAAACAACCAAGCATCTCAATTGGATAGAGAGGTGTGCTATTCAAGCATTTCTTTTTACATCTCACACATCATTTGTTAATTTATACCATTTGATTTTCTTTAATTCAGTTGATGCGACGGCTGCAAATTAAAAAGGTGTGTATGAAGTAAAAAAGGATGTGTGGATAGCACACCCTTGGATAAATCCCAAGCTACGAACTCTTTAAATGGGCCAATCGACTCTGTGTGCAATTTTGAGGTTTAATTACATCCCTAGGAACTAAAGAAGCCCAACAATCTAGCAAGTACCTACATTTTCTACCATTTTTTTTTTTTTAATACTCATTGACAAAAGTAAGATTTCTAAGATACTTGGTTGAGAAAAAGAAGAGGGGGGAGGGGGATGTGTGTTTCCATCGCTTGCTTCCCTCGAATCTTGTCCCATCACTCTCACACATAACTGTAATGCAAAGGTGGCACTCATACATTCATACATGAATGAGGGCTCACTACCTATAAACTTAGACAGGGACCATCCTTGTTGGCTACAAACTTTTTACACGGCTTAGACTATCTCCAAAGGAGATGGAACAAAATGAATTGAAATTTTAAACATAAAATAAAAATTCATCATCACCTGTACGTGGTAGATTTTTCATTCAAATCTCGTAAACGACGAGTTTAATATTAAATTATTATTGTTGATTTGTTATGTGACTAAAGTGATCAAACTTGGCGTAGTATTAATCCTGACAATTTACTAAAACCTAATTGAATGAAGATTATGAATATGTTGTCACGGCCCAGCTGAGAAGGCGAAGCTGAACCAGACATGTTGCCTAATGTGGCCCATGGCCTTCTTTAGCATACGAGGTAGTAGAAGCCTATACGAAAATGACCTAATCCCTCGGGGACTGTCTTCATCTGAAACCGTTTAGCAGGCTCTTAGGTACCGTTTGGTACGTGGGACGGGACGGAACAGAGTGGGACAAGGCGTTTCATCCCACGTTTGGTGCGCCTAAAACGGGTGGAACGAGTTGTTCCACGGGACGAGTTTTGGGTGAATTTTCGTTCCATCTCACCCTCCTGGAACGACTCGTTCCACATCCGTGGAATACAAAATTATAACCTCTCCGTCTCCTTCTTCTTCCTTCTTGTTTCCATCCTAGGGCATCTTTGCTCCCGCTCCGTTCCGTTCCGTCCTGTCCCATTTCATTCCGTCTCGTCTCGTCTGCATACCAAACGATACCTTAACTATAAGGTTTTCCTTGGTGTTTAATTTGAACAACCATAATGTAAATAAAGAAGTTTAGTTCCTCATGTGATTTTTAGCGAATTAACTTGGCTCATCAATGAATGGAGCTGCTCTTCAATGTTAAAATGCCACTTCAACTTTACTCGTATGTAAGAGATATTGACAAGAACACTAATACAATTGAATATTCATTCACTCTTTTGCATCTGCACATATCTCAGCTTGCGTAGATGGTGGCAAGCTTTAGATCTTCGGCTCAACAATTGAGATACATGGTCTAACTAAGTGTTGTCACTCGACATCCTAACATTCAAAGGTACTTTGTTACCAATTCATGAAGTTTCGTGCTTGTGATTGAAACAACTCATATTATAAAGGCCTCTATAAATATAATCTATGCCAAAAATCAATTAAATATGAGATTGTTTAGTCATCCAATTGTGTAAAAACAAATGGTCAAATATGATAAAAAGATTACAAATCATCTATTTATTTGCTACAGTTGATTGATTAACTGATTTTATTTATTTATTTTTGCAAAAAAAAAAAAATCTTTACGGAGTGTTTTTTTTACCTATATTTTTATATTTGAGTATAAAGTGTTAGAAACCTCTTTTGATTATGAGTCGGGTTAGTTATTAATGAGCTCGAGTCGTACTGTGGATAGGCCTATTAGCGTAGGAGTTACTCATAAGCTTTTGGTTATACTTTTTTCTATTGTTTCCACATTGGCTTAGGCTTAGGTGAGTGTAATGCACTATGAATTTAATTCGTATTACACTATTATTATAATAGTAAGAATTTGATATGAGTGAGTTTTATATGTTTAATGTGAGACGCCTTACTTTTTTATTTCCTCTATTTTACGGTTTGTTACCTTTTTTCTCACTCTTGTTATTTATTGTATATGATGAGTCCAAACTCAAAAATACGAATCACTCTTATATCGTTCAAATTTTCTAACCTACCAAAAGAGTTTGATTTTTATATTATTCGTATCACATACACTCAATTTTTTGGCCAACTATAGTAGGCCTAAGGCCAACAAGCCGCCACATAGGACCATGAAAAAAAAAAAACTGTAATTGCGTTATTTTCAATTCTACATTTTTCTTTCTTTGTTTGAATTAGGATACAAGGCTTTTAAAACATTCTAATTTAGAACTTATGGTTAAATTTTCTTCATTCTATCAAAGTTAAGGATGGGCATACTTTGGACCCTTTGATCCGGACCGTATTACCTGGTTCAATGAAGAACTATATGGTTCTTACTTTTAGTTTTCAAAATGATTCGAGTTGAACCCTGCTTGTGTAAAAATAAGTCCAAAACTGAGTCTATATTTTTCATGTGCATGTAACTCGGTTTGAATCGTCCAAATGTTGTCTTAGCACTTGTCATTTTATTAGTGGTCCACAATAAAGTCTGTAATCCATAATTCCATATCTATTTAACCCAAAGAAGTAAAACAACGATCAAACTTCTTCACTTAGAACATTTGTTGGTATTGGCTTTGTTCGACATAATTCTTTTATAACAAAAAAACATAGAGATTATTTTCTATTGTTGTTTTGTTATGCGACATGATTAAAACAGATCCGCTCGACATGTAGGAACTAGACCATATCAAACAGATCAAAATGAGTCAGTGGATGCTTAATCAAGGTTTCCATCCAATATGTAAAATGACCAGCACAGCCAACCAGAAGATGCCATGTGGTTCATTTCCATGTCTTCAACACCCACGCTTTTAAGGCTCAAAATTTCCATGTCTTCGGCAGTGAAGTGACTGGTGTCCAGTTGAATGCACGTCGGCCCAGAATAAAGTAGCCCATTTCTCCCGGTCGGCCTCAGTTACTTTAACACAATCTGCCTGAGCGCCGCTCCAAACCACTTTGCATCCCATCCGGGGTCTTCATTGTTGTCCCCGAGTGGCCATGTGGCTTGAATGACATATGAGTTGACATTTCTCCCGGTCAGCATTTGCGGTCCATCTCGGTCGGCCGGTATCCAAGTCAGTGTTCGGGGTGCTCAGTCGTGTCCTTTTCCAGGCTTCTCAGCCTTATGGGCTTATACGTCCTTTGGGCCTTTTCATCTCTTCTTCTCTAAACCGATTTTGCAGACTTGGAAAGTCTGGAGCTCTTATCCAATGGAAGATTAGAGGTGATAGTCTCCCAAAGCTCTCTCCGTTGACACTTGAAAGCTAAACATGATGATGATGTGGCAGAGGTGGAAGAAGAAGACGAGCGAAGTTGATTTTTTGTTGAAATTCCAATAAATAAATCGCTTAATGCCATTGTCCTCACGAGTAAATGTCATGCACTTTAAGTCAATATTCTGTTTTGTTTAATGTTGTAGTATAAGATTAAGAACAATCATGTGATTCTATTATCATGATTGAACGAAAGACAAGATTGTAATGTTGTTTCAGTTCTACCATCTATGTAAACAAACTAACGTATCATCGCACTGCGTTTTAGTTACGATAAGGTGGAAGCGAGTGATTGTTGGTTTGGATTTGGGATTACATACATGGAGAGTAAGTATTTTCCTCGCCCAGTGCCACAATCCACCGCCCAAAGATGCTAGCTATATCTCCAGATTCGGCCCCAATTCCTGTTTAAGGATGCTGGTGTCCCCCAACCCTTCAATCAAAAGCCCCAATTAGATTTTACAAATCTCTAAAATTAACAATATATCTCTAGAAATCCCTAATCTTACCTTGAATACAGGAGAAAGAGCACACATATGTGTGGTCGACGACGAGATGATAGAGGAGTCGGTGGTATGGAATTACGCCGGAGATGATAAATAAAGAGAGTCGAATGGATATAGAGAGGAGGGTCCAAGGTGGTGAGGTGTGGCCAAACAAGTTGCAAACTGATGTGATTATCGGGTTCCATTTTTTGGGTCTTGGGGGTTTTTTCCCACCTTTTAACAACTAATGTGATTTTTATGATAATATGAATTTGCCTAGAAACTGAGATTGAGAAAATGCACGATTTCTACATCACCATTTGAATGGGTTGGTGCTGGTTAGGAGGAAAGGAAAGCTTTTATTAGGAGATGATTTTTACACAATCTTTTTGATTTCTCAAACACCTCTTTTTATGTTCATCCAATGAATAACTAAAACAACAAACAACAAACAACAAACATGATTAAACAAGTGGGTTCTTATGAAGCCAAAAGAAGTATGCATTATCATTTTTTTTCGTTAGTGCTACCATGACCACTCAGATGATGTGATACCCCATCCTAAATTTGTCATATTCTTATATTATCAAGCGTATGAGATTACCAAATTGCCCTTGCAGCATGAACGTTGACTTTCGTTGATTGTCTCGACGTAACGCTTGTGACTAATCTTTTTGATTTATTTTTATTGTACTCATCGCCACAAACGCATAGGCACGAACGGATTCGAATTTGAAGTTCTAACGAAGATTTTACGTTTCGAAACGTCAAACGCTTTTCAGATATTTTCGTGTTTCGTCTTTAGTGACCTTGTTTTGTAAGCCACTAGGGCCCACATGTTTTCTCCCTTCCCTCCCCCCCCCCTAACCCCCTCTTCTCTCTTCCCTCTATTATTTTCTAAAAACATCTCTCTCTCTCTCAAAAACTCTCTCCCTCACTCTCGGCCCTGTAATTTCTCTTTAAAAAACCAACCCTCATAGAGGGTTTTCACTCAAACAACAACACACAACAATAACCTAGACCACACCACAACCTTCCCTAATAGTCCCTACGTGTTCTTGAACCAAGAAAATAGAAGAAAAACCATTCAAAAATTTACCCCCGAGACCACTATTCAGGGAACTTCTCTGGCGATTTCTCACCATTTCCGACAAAGGAACTCCGAAAAACTCAAGGAAAGTCACTGTGCAATTCTGGAAATTTCAAGGCTGTGGTCGTTTAGCCATCTTTCACACCATTTTTTGGCCAACTCCAGCCACCACTCGGTCCCTACTTGTTTCCATCGGGTTCCCTAGTTTTCTAGTAGACGAGTCACTTTTCAGGCCATTTTCCGGCCTTCTCTGGCAACCATTGAGCTACTTTCCTAGCTTCGTTTTGATATATTATGGGTTGAATTTGGTTAAAAAATGATGAAAATTGGCCAAACATCCAGCCAAAAACCCAATTTCCGGTGAGCTTCGGCGGCTTGGCTCGACTCGGCTCAGCTGAGCGTTGACTTCTGGTCAGCATTGACCGTTGACCGTTGATCGGTCAACATTGACTTTTGGGTTAACTTTTTCGGGTTTCAGCTAGGACCCCTCCTAGACTAATTTCGACATCCTGAATCTAATTTCTACGTTCGTTTTTTCAAATTCAATCGTTTGAGTAGAGTTTTATTAATTGGTTCCTTTAAGTGCTTAGGTGCATTTGTTAGTGGCGTTTCCGTCCTCCCCAATTCACACGGCTCTTCGACTACGGAGTATCTGTGAGTGGACCCCTTATAAAATGCATTATTTTATTACTAGAAATGCATACATGAAAAGCATGATTTTTGGTGTGTTAAAAACTAGCACACAAATTAAACCCTATAATTTAGACGATTGTAGTATGAGCAAGTAGGGATCATTCTAGGCCGGAGATTAGGAGGGATGCTAATCAACACAAATTAAACTTAAAAATTGAAAACTAAGCTAGACTAACGCAAAATAAGAACTCAGGGGAATTTTTGGACAAATTTTAACAAAAATAAAGTAAATTGCAGCAAATGAATTAGGTCTTGTACAAGATATAGGTGAAAGGCTAGCTAGAGGATTATTCTTCACACATGAAACATATGCATACAAATCGATTTCTAGTTATTATTTCTATAAACCATGAATGACAATGTCCCAAATTAACTGTGAACTGCTCAAATTAACTCTCAGATTTTCCTAGATTCATTGAATTGGACTTAGCGACTCAATCAAATTATTCTCCTCAAGTTCCCTAACTATGAAAAACATGATAGAGATACATCTCAAAGATCATTAAGTTATGTGAAAATCATAAGCATTGACGAAGCATTCGTAACTATGAAAAGCATGATACTCCTGCCAAGAGTTTACTTAACTCAATCATGACTAGTGACTTTTACTACTTACAAATGTAAGTTCATAACGATTAGGAGAAATTCCCTTATATTCTAGTATCAAATCCATGCATGCAAACTAAGTGTGCACCCTTAATAAACATACAAGAATAAGTTCTCTATAAAGCAGATAAGTAAACTGCATTCATGTTTTATGAAACAATAACTGGATGTAATCAACTTATATAAAACATATGTTCATGACTTCAAATTCATCTCTAACTAAAAAGAAATTTAGTTACGCATGTTCATCATAACTGAAAAGCAATCTAAAATAAACATTGAAACTTAAAACAAAGATAGAAAGAACTCTGAAAATTCCAGCAACTTCAATGGATGAATGGTAGGTGCGGCACATTCTAAATCATTGCAGGAATTTCATATATATAAGGGGAATGGCAGAATCTAAGGAGGAGAAGGTTTTGGCATTTTGAATTATTTTAGGACTCTAAAACTCAGGGACAGAGTGTTGGAATGTGATTAGGATTCCTCCTTACAGCTGGAGATAAGATAAGATAAGATAAGATAGGATAAGATAATGTTCCTCTCCAATTAGGATTCCTCTTTCTTGTGTAATTCCTTACTTTCCAAGCCTTAACTTTAATTTCTCCAGATTTTAGCACATGTCTAGCACCATTTAAACACCAAAAACGTTCAGCCCATATGCTATCCAATCCAAGTCCAAAACTGCTCCAAATTGCTCCATTTGACTATTTATAGTCACCTTGACCAACTGAACCTACAATAATACGAAAATAACTTAAATTACTATATTAAATGGAATTTAACTAAGTAAATGCAAAAAAATAAGATAACAAAGTCACATAAATATGCTCCTATCAATTTTATGACTACGTTTTATGAACATTTATGAGTAAATGAGATTTACGCTTTATGAAATATCATGCTTCACTGGATTTACGTTTATAGAGATATTCACAAAATAATTTAAGATATGATGTTTGAGCTATTGAGCTCCATTGAGATATATACATATATTTTGGAAATATTATGTTCATATTTTTATTGTGCTTATTCAGTGGTTACTCATACTATGTGCCTACGGGTGAATGATACTTATATATGGCTTCGATCAGGTGTTGTAGGCCCATACGGGCGAATGATATCTATATATGGCTTCGGTTGAGTGATGTAGGGGCCTATGGGTGAATGAAGATATATATATGGCTTCAGTCGAGTGATGTAGGGGCCTACGGGCGAATGAAGGGCTTCAGGCGATTCTGATACCACTACTAAGCACACTTGATATGATATATATGTTTTATGAAAGGTTTTATGGCACCCTAGGGTTTTCGAAAAACCTATTACATATTATCCCGGTGTCAAGGCACACCCGCATCGGTATCTTTGAGTCCTCTCGGTGTAGGACCCTTTTCTTTGTAATCTTAATTAGTAGTATGCTCTGAACATGTCATGCGTCATCACCATTATTTTGTTGGTAGTTGAATATTATTATATTGGGTAAATGAAAAAAAACTATCTCAATTATTGGTCTGACGACACTTTCATACCCCATCTTTTAAAAATGACAATGTCATACCTCATCTTACGAATTTGTGCCAATGTCAGACCTCCGTCAGTTTTTCTGTTACTTTTTATGTTAAATGTTGACGTGGCCAGAGACGGGACCCACTCACTAATCCAACTAGATTAAAAAATAATTAAATATTCACAAATTAAAAAAATTAAAAATTAAAAAACTAAACAAATGAAAAAGGCCTAGGGATGTGGGCCTTCCTTTCTTCCACCTACACCAACCCTTCTCTCTTTCTTCTCTTTATCTTCTCCTGCATCTCTCTCCCACTCTAACTCCCTGTTCTCTCTGCAACCACCAGCGCCTAGGAGGAGAGCAGCGGAGAGAGGGAGGAGAAGAAGGGTCTGAAGATGAAGAGATCGGAGGTGGGAAGGAGATGAGGGTTTTGCGGCCAAGATGAGGAGGAAATTGAGAGGTCGAGAGGAAGATAGAGGTCGAAGGAAGTGTTGGGTCGACGGCGAATCAGACGGAGGAGAGAGGTTGGAGGAGGGACTGGGTGGAGAGTGATGGGTGTGTAGGAGGGGAAGGGGATCTGGGTGTGGGTTTGTTTTTTTTTTTATTTTTTTTTTTTTTGGTGTAGGATTTGGGTGTGGGCTTGGTTTTTTTTGGTTTCTTCAATGGGGTGGTGAAGCTGGAGGAAGAGAGGCGGTGATGGGGTGGTGAAGGAAGGTTGGGTATAGAAGGACTAGGGGAGGGATGGGTCGGGTTAGGAGGTGGTGGTGTGGGAAGCACAAGTGCAAGTTGGGAGATCAACGGAGGAGGGAAACTGCATCCCAGAAAGAGGGAGAGAGAAGATAGAGAAAGGGTGGTGGAGGAAGGTTAGGGGGACGGGGAAGGGTTTGGTGGTTGTCAAAGAGAAGAAGAAAAAAGGTTGGTACGGGTGGAAGGGAGAGCCGGATCCCTTAGGCCAATTTTTTTTTTTTTTTAGTTTTTTAATTTTTTAATATTTAATTATTAAAAAGATATTTATTATTTTTTAATCCAGTTGGATTAGTGAATGGGTCCTGTCTTTGGCCAGATCAGCATTTAATAGAAAAAGTAATAGAAAAACTGACGGAGGTTTGACATTGGCACAAATTCGTAAGATGAGGTATGACATTGTCATTTTTAAAAGATGAAGTATGAAAGTGTCGTCAAATAAATAGTTGAGGTAGTTTTTTGTAATTTACCCTATTATATTATTTTGTAAAGGTTGTATTTGAATATTACATTGTGTAGTTCTGTGCAAAATTTGTATGTATGTTTTACATGTTCTCAGCATATGCATTCATAAATGGCTTGCGTCACCCTTGGATGTTGGCCAGCACGTGGCCATCCCATTGTCTTTGGAAACAGGGATTAGAGCGTGTCAGATGACCTATTTCCCATAAGCTCATATTGATGGGGAGTGATTTTGGCACACATCTTTTCACTTTATGTATGCCCCTATTAATTCTATTATTAGAATATCTTCTGTGGATACAATGGTTAGAAATATTGGACTTGTGCTAGTTGTTTACGCTCATAATTGAGTGGTCAACAAACACCAGTACGATTGGCCCCTCGGTGGGCTTGGATAAAGACTATAAGAGATTGACAACAAGGTTTAAGTGGTTCACCCTTAAAAATTAGGCTACATCGGCTATAATGCTCTGTATGTATTTGATATAGGTTACAAGATGTACTGGTTATAGTGTAATCTTTCTTTTATCTTGTGTCGTCTCCCTTATATCATCCACCAATAGGCCCCAAAAGCCCCAGGTTCTCCAGTTTCCATTGGTCTAGCATGAAAAAGTTGTAACATGTAAACTTAACTTGCTAATGACTCCTCCTTCATTTAGTCGATATGTAGAGACGGAGTGACACTTGCTCAAACTAGTTGCGAAGGTCCATGGGCCAACATTTACCAAGTGCTCTACTCGGTCTTAAGTAGTTGAGGAAAACCGACTTGAGCACTTGATCTGACAACCTTAAGTGCCTTCATAGGTTTTTGCTCTTACCAATGGCCAACAGGTGGTTTGGAGTTGACATTTGAGTGGGTCTATC
The DNA here is from genome assembly GCF_019419815.1 of Pyrus x bretschneideri. Lineage (NCBI taxonomy): Eukaryota > Viridiplantae > Streptophyta > Magnoliopsida > Rosales > Rosaceae > Pyrus > Pyrus x bretschneideri. The sequence goes on from NW_025999624.1 coordinate 2,552,566, forward strand.
TATAGGGCTTCGTGCTATAAAGTTGTAAGTTTGTACACTTGCCTCAAGTGATTGGAAAGTACTTTTTGAATAGGTGCTCGTCATCTTTACTGATACATGATCTAGGCTGTTAAGTGATCATTTCATTTTGGTCGGGATTTCTTTGTTTGATCCTATTAGGCTGGTTTGTAAGCCCAATGACTTAGTCTTCTTTTCTCTCTTTGGACTTCTTCTAAGCCTGTATTATTTTAAGTAAAAGGATCTTGCATTAACACTAGTGAAAAATAATGTCCATAATCATTTATCATATTGATTTGTTATATATCATTTTTGTTATTGGATTTATTATCTATAGTTTAGTTATAATGGGGGTGAAAAATATTAAACAAGTGAGTTGACATCGTAGCACTCTCTTAATAGGAAATTTAGAAAAATAACCAAAATTAGAACTCCATATAGAATTATAGCCATCTTTTTAAATGTATGATAATTGTAATAAAAAACTAATATAAAAAAACTTATATACCCTTAATGATTAAAACTTTTTACAAAACAAATGCAAAGAAATTCAAAGCCTCAACTCAACAACCTAGACAATTCCAACCCTCTCAAAAAGCTCAGCCAATTTTTGGTGAGAAGTTTTAATCATTATTAAGCCCTGGGTTATTTTTTCATATGCTCTTAATAGTTATTCTTCTAAATTTCTCAAAAATCCCAATCTTTGTCATCTCCTTCCCATCAGAACAAAACCCAGAGGTTGGAGCCTCATGCACCGTTACAATTGTTTTTGGAAGACAATCATATCATTCATTCAAAGTAACCACTAAGCAATAAGCTCTCCCCTTTTCTGTCCTTCTTGCATTTCTCTTTGTTGAAGATTCATTTGGATTTAAGTACACGTTAAAATCAAATTGGGTTCTAATCTATAACAAGATTTATAGAAAAAGGATTGTGCTTTTTGCAGATCAACTGTTTGCGGATTTGATATCTTTGCAATGGTGGGTGTAATTGCTTTCCTTATGGTTTAAGAGTATATTAGTATTTTTATATCAACTTTTTTGTTATAATTATAATAAAATTATAAGGGTGACTATATTCTATATGGAGTCCAAATTTTAGTTATTTTTCCAAATTTCTCTTTTTAATTAATAGTTTAGATGTCCAATAGTTAAAATTGCACCTTAAAATTAGACGGAAACTTGAATGAAATCATAAGAAATTAACCTAAGGCCCCGAATTGACAGTGGAGTTAAAATTTAAAAGGCCAAACTTAAAATAGAAGGAGTACGGGAGGAGGATACGTACATACATACAATTATATGGACAAAGGAATTTGAAGAAAAAATTAAAAAAATAAAAAAATTAAAAGGGCAGAGAGAAGGGGAGGGGATGGAGAACGTAGTGGCCAAGGTTCCCAGATCTGGAGCGACCGTCCGTGACTACTCTTTAGCTCATAATCCTCATTCATCGTGCCCCGTGTAAAAGATAGGACACCACCACCACACCCCCCCTACCTCCCTCTCCCTCTCTCGCGTAGGTTCTTAGGCCCCGCCCTTTGCAGTTTGCATTTTCCTAGACTTCTCTTTTTGCAGTTTTGGCATTCCACATTTCAAACCCACCCGCACCCCGTAAACCAAACCTACCACTCACGCGCTAGCCCGACCTCGTATTCCAAAATAATTTACGAGATAGGATACATCCTCACATAATCTTTTGTGTCTTAAAACAAGAGTGCATGAACAATATTTCGACATTTCTATTTTATTGGTGCAAAACGTTACGAGAGAGGTGTATTTGTGTGATGTAAGCTTTTCCTCCTCCAATTCAAAAGGGATTGAGATGGTACGAGAGTAGGTGTGTGGAGGAAAAATAGATGTTGCACTACTAAAAAGAAGGATCGTAATTTTAACAAAAAATGAGAATTAGTACTCATTTCATATCGAACTTCAACGATTCAAACCATTTATTTTGTGAATTCAATTCATAGATAATATTTACAAAACTTCAACTCGATCTGAAACCATTTGTCTATTTAATTATCACGATGAAATGTCAATGTTAAACATTAAAAAACAAAGTGTTTATCAATTTGTTTGGGCTCAATTAGATATCTCAAATATTTTTGATTTGATTAATATTTTACAAAAATAATTTATGAGGTACCACTTAAAAAATAAATGATTCAAATCATTAAAGTTCAATGTGATATAAGTCTCACAATTAATCTCTATTTTTATTAAAAATAAAAAAAAATTTCTTTAAAGGCTTCCTGTAAGTCGTTGTTCTCGAATTTAAAAGGAGGTACATGATAGGAAAATTGGCGCGTGGTGGAAAAGTAGGTGGTGTAGTGTCGGGTGTTTGTTTATTGGGGTGAGTTGGGAAGCAACGTAAAGTAAAGGGAAGAAAAAGGAAGTGAGTGGCGGGTGGTAATGTTTGCAGGGCTCGAGGCAACCTCGGCATGTGCGTTCCCTTTCCCTAGCTCCCTAGCTGGTCTACGTATAGCCTATAGCTATAGTGGCTGTGCTACTCTATAATATAAGCACAAATAAATAGCTCTTACATGCTTCCTTTGCTCCCTCTGCTCCCTCAGTCTCCGCGCGTGTAGCGGACACGCACCTATATACGATTGGAAGAGCCACTAACTAAATTTGAAGAGTTTAATTTCTGCACACTTGTTTGATTTAGAGTCTTATTTGTTTTTGATTTGTTCAATCCAAATTATTAGAGTAAAAAATAGAGGTATGCAGACGTAAATGAAGTGTACAGAACTAATCTCCTTTATATTACATGAAATGTTAGTGATTTAGTAACTTGTTCGCTTTGTGTTGTTTCTAAAGTTTAACATATATTGGGTTCAATTGGCATACACATTCATGTTAAGTACTCGAAATTTTTTGTGATTTTATATTTTTCGAGTGAAAATTAGCAAAATAGAACACAAAAAGTGTAAAATTTTCACATGGTTGTGCAAATAAGGTCTGGTTTAAAAAAAACTAAAATCTATTATCTTTTAGGAATAAGCCAAAATTGAAGATAAGATGAGAGAGAATCAGTTGAGGTGATTTAGACATGTCAAACAAGGACCTATAGATGCTTCGATTAGAAGATGCGATTACGAGATAGAGGCTTAGGGCCAAAGGAGATACGGAAAGACATAGGAAGATTTGAAAAGAGACTAAGAAAAAACTTGGACTACTTAGATCTCAGAAGAAATGGCACAAACCGATCGCAATGACGTTCTAAGATTCATACAGCCGACCCCACTTAGTAGGACAATGCTTTGTTGTTGTTGTTGTTATTGTGTTTATGTAGTGTAATCTTATCAAAAATCAAATTCCCAATAATCTCAAATACATACATGTTACAATCCTAATAATTTAGGAATGTGATTGTGTAATTTCTAGGAAATTCTTATGGGATTCTACTATATTTTATCTTTAGATATTATTCTATTAGAGTTATAATCCTATTGGGTAAGAAATTAACCTTCCTTATTACTAGAAATAAAAGCACAATGGAGTGAGAAAACACACACCAAAATTCACTCAATTCTCTCTACTTTATGTTGCACCCTCTTTCTCAATATCTGTATAATTCTTAAGTCAAATAGGCCTACAACAACCATGATGCATAAAAACATTCCTCATGTTGCATGAACTCCCTACATTTATATTTACCTTCATATATATATATATATTGTATATGTATATATTTTCCAATATATATGTTCATGCATATGCAATTTATGAATTCGCTATGTGGAATTTGTGAGTCAAAGAAAAGAAAAAAAAAAAAAATAGAAGCACAATTAGAATTTTGAAAACCCTAACTGAAAAAAATAAAAAAAAAGGAGGAAAAAAAGAGGGGAAAAATCGAGTCGAGCTGCTAAGATCATTGACTCGCGGGTGTAGTTGAGCCATTGCACTGGTTGATCAACTATCAACGTAGCTGCCGAGCTAGCCGCCTTTGCACTGAGCCAAGCCGTTGCTTGGGCCCCAGGTTTGGAACGATGTTGTTTTGGAGTCTAGACTTCTCCTGAAGGAAAATTTGTGAAAAACTAAGTTCATTAAGCAACATAATACATGCATTTAACAATTAAATGGCGGAAGCATGTTTCTATGCACTTTAAAACAAAATATAAACCTTGAAATTCGAAGCCTAGTAGTTGTGATGAACCAAGACTCAACTCAATATCTTAAAGAAAAGACTTGAGAAACTTTTATACATATGAAGCACCTCTTTACTTAGCAAAGGATATTCACTAATGTGAGGGCCTTCTTTCCTTTGTCTCCTTGCTCCTTGGCAACATGGATGTGGATGGAGGAACTTTGCTTCTTGGCTCCATGACTTCTTGGATATGGATAGAGGAAGGATTCTCCAAGTTCCCAAGAAAGGGAACCTCTAACTTTCCACACCAAGGAGAGCATTGAGGAAGAGATGAGCGACCTAGGAAGAAATGGATGCTAGTGCATTTCTTCCTAGGATGGTCGATCTTCTAAGAGAAGATAGGGCTTTTGTGTTTCACTCTTTTCTCTCTAGAAAACCCTAAATGAATTTGGCCTATAACTTTCCTGTTATAGCCACTCACATTTGAGTGGCATGAATGTAATTAAGCTGAACTCTTCTCTATGGACGGTCATTAGGTGTTAGTGGGCCTTTTGCCATTTTGTGATTTAAGTTGTCATACAACTTAAGTCATTAGGCTTGACTATTCAAACCCCGTTGGGCCCCGAGGCCCAAAACTAATACGAGGTCTAAAACGATCTTATTCATTTGATTAATTAACATATTAATTAATCCTAGCCATAAAAAATTAAACCATCTAATTGTCCTTATTCAACTTCGTTGTTTCTTCAATCTCTACCTTACACGGTGTACAATCCATTAAGTTCTAATTACTGATGCAGTGGGCTATTAGAACTCTTTTAATTGATTGTGAATTGAAACTTACTTTCAGTTCTTCCTTTAGCAATTATACATCTTTAGGGCTTCCACAAGCCATGAGTAACACCTAGCAGTATCTCATGGCTACCCAAGCTAAACGGAAGAGGTGGCGAACATAATTCAGTTTGGGATTACAATGCAATATGGTCTTTCTCCAATACAATACTCTTGATCACATTGTTTGGTTTGATAGTTTATTCATGTCTACTATTCAATGTGATTCTCGTACTTATACGATTACCTTGAATGTGATTTGGAACGATTTCTTAAATCTCATTTATACTCTGTCCAGAGATTCTTAATCATATCATAAAGTATTCTCCCTCAACAGTTTGAAGGTTAGAGATCCCTTGTTGTGCATTCACCTACCTCTATAATTAAGTCGCTTAACCCCAACTATGCCATGGACACCTTCTAATGAAGTGCCTTTGACATAGTCAAAGATCAAAGACCTAACCACAAGACAACGATGATGCCTCAGGTCAAAGGACTACGTTGCATTATCCTAACCTTGAGTTCTCATGTGACAATAGTATGAGAACTCCTTGTTGATCACATTCAGATGACTCATTCTCTATTGAGCACCTACATGTTTGTCTTGGTGTCAGTCACACCAATGACTCGAGACCAATCACTCGCTCTGACAGATGACATAGCACATACTGATCTTAACGGATTGTCAATGCCCAATTGGCAATCCTATGATCAGGAACGTTTATGATATGTGTACGAAAGAGAATGGTCTCATGAATCTAACTTCTTTAGATCACATTCTCTCAATTACATATTCCTTGGACTTATTGTTCAAGCATATAATGTTTATATGAGACAGCTTTAAACAATAATATTTGCCTTATATTAAACTAGATTAATTTAACATGTGAGATGTCCGTAAAGTATCATCATATGATTGACTTTAGGGCACATTTTCAACATCTTTAGCCCACATCTATGATTGATTGCATCATTATGAATGTCATTAGTGTTTCTATATGGGGATATTGATATGGAGATTTACATGTAAGTTCCCGAAGAATTACATAAATTGGTTCAAATAGTTATAACCACAAAACACCTTCTCAACTTGTTTGAGGCGTTCACTTTACGAATTAAAGAAATTAGACGAATATGGCATATCCGTCTAAGCGATTATTCGATAAATCAGAGAAATGAAGGTATGCCCTTTTGTGTTAAGGTAAGAAGTTTTATAATGAATTGCTAGAGTTGCAGTTTTTTTTGTTGACATGAATCTCACTAAGACTCTTGAAGAGATTAAGAAAGCTGTCTCACACTTGAAGACGAAATTTGGGATGAAAGATCTTGGGAAAACTCATTTATGCCTTGACTTGAAGTTTAAGTGTTGTCCTGACGATATTTTGATCTACTAGTCGAACTATACCTCGAAGGTGTTGCCTTTAAGTATACCTATGATCTTCCATACGTTATATGCAAATGAGACCCTTGAAGATGTTATGGAATCGAAGTTCCATAATTGAGTCAAACTTTGCGCTTTGTTGTACTTACCTCATTGCATTAGATATGACACCTTATTTCCCTGTTGATCTATTAGTAAAGACACATCACTGCGCTTATAGGAAACCACTGAATTGTTATGCTAACACAGGTTACTTATAAAACCCATACAATGCATATACCAAATGGTTGTGTTTTTACCGTTAGAGATACCGTAATATCTTGGAGGTTCACAATATAGACCTTAGTTGCAAAATCTTCGAATCTTTCATAGACTTACCACACTTCACTACGCCATACATGAGACATGGTTGAGAGATCTTGTTGAGCATATTCGAAATACCTGATATTTTCATCCCATCGTTGAGTCCTAGTGAGGATTCATGAAGACTATGCTGCATGTATCAACTATACCAAGACATGATACATCAACGAAGTCAACGCCAAGGAATATTGCCGACCTTAGCAAAGCATCAGAAGATTGAAGTTAAGCAGTCTGATCCCAGATAACCTTGCCGACCTCTTCACGATGTCACTACCAAAGTCAACCTTCCAAAAGCTTGTCCGAGTGATTGGTATGCATAACTATTAATACGCAATGCTAGTAATTCTCATTTGGAAGTTTTGTCAAACTTAGGCGGAGTGTCTAGAAGTATACTCACCTGATCTTATTATACTTTTTTTTTTCCTTTGATTAGGAGCATTTTTCCCGCTAGGTTTTTTGCTACCTAACTAGGTTTTAACGAAGCATCTATCCTGGACTTGTCATACCTTTGTGAGCTTGCTACTTGAGTCCAAAAGATGTATAGTTTTGACTTAATGCAATTTCTCACATTTCTCCTTTGTCTATGAGTTTTATCCCATCTTGGGTTTTATCATAATGAGGTTTTGTGAGTTTTATTTTTATTTTTTGCATTCTTCCGTTGATTTGAGACTTGCACTCGCTCATTGTGTCGACAATTTCTTCAACTGAACTTACTTCATCGCTGAAGATCTAATGCGCCATTTACTTGAGTATTTACATACTCAAAGAGGAGTGTTGCAGTCCTAATAGTTAGGAATGTGATTGTGCAAAACTTAGGAAATCCTTATGGGACTCTACTACATCTTATCTTGAGATATTATTCTATTAGAGTTATAATCTTATTGGGGTAAGTAATTAACTTTCCTTACTACTATAAATAAAAGTACAATGGGGATGAGAAAACACATTAGAATTCATCAAATTCTCTCTAAGCTTTTAAATAATTAATTTATTGTGATCACAACATTTGGATATAATAATAAAATATTATGTTTAAATTGCTCTTTGCATAATAGTATTATTATTTTTTTTTTGAACAAACAATATAATCTATACTAAGGGAGATGAAATCGGTTTAACCTCACAATGAGCTAGTAATAATGTGGTTTAAATTCACCCTTGGTAAGAATCGAATTTAAGACCTCTTACTTACAAGTGAACAAGAATACTACTAGATCGTAATGCGAATTGACGCACAATATTGTAATATTAAATGAAAATTTATACAAATATTCTTATATATTATTAAATCGACACCGGACGGTGGTGCTGAGGAAAGTTATTTAATGCCAGTTGAGAGTAGATTATGTGTAGAGCTGGTTTCTCTGCCTTTCTACTTCTCATACACTTTTATTTCTTTTTATTTGTATGATCACGGTTAAGCCACATCAACATTTTATATTAATGTTGCTTTTTATTTTATTACCTTTATAAAAATATTAATATAAAATATTAACGTAAGTTAACCATGATCGTATAAAATAGAAGGGAATGAGAGTGTATGGAAAATGAAGGGCAGAAAAGCCAGCTCCATTATGTGTAGCGTAAAACTATTAATATGTCTCCACTTTCTCACTCTCTTTACTTTTTACTGTCTCTCGTTTGCCTCGGTAAAGTCATACGACGCTTCAACAATACAATGCCAGCTGCCCCCTTGCATGTCTTTCTGTCTTTCACCATAACGGACAATAATACTCTCCGGATCAATTGACACCGAATTCTCGGGATTAACCAATTCGAGCCATTGGGAATCGATATTGCGGTCGAAAATCAAGTTTTAATCTTGTAAAATCATGAGAAGGATTCAAAATTCTCCAATCCTCTTGCTTCAAGTCGAAAGCACTGCGTGCGAGAAGGGGAAAAGATAATTCGGGAATGCGAAAGAATGAGAAAGTAGGATTGGAGTCGTATTTTGCGTGAAAAAAGTACAAAAAATAAAAGTTGATTCTTGCCTACAAGAAGGATTAATTGATCGCGGAAATTCAGAAAGTAAATAAAAAGTAAGAACATATTGACTGCATGCACTTTGGTTTTATGGTCCCTAGGTCCTAGACAGTGGAACAAAACATTGAAAATACCACTTCACAATTTAGCAAGGGAGACGATAGCTAATAAAAATTTAGAGAGGTACAACATTTAATACATCAAGTTTTTTTTTGTCTCAATCTCCTAGAGTTATAATTTTGGGACATTTTCATATATTCATTAAGTTTTTTGTCAGAAACTTCGTTAAGTGATGATAGATGCCTACGTTGACAATGATTGAGCGCTACGTGTTAATCTGGCACCATGAGGACATGAGAAAATTAAAAACTAAAAAAAATTAAAAGATTACAGATTAGGGTAAATCTCAGTTTACTATCTTGAAGTTTCTTGGTTTTTAACATTTCATACATCAATTTTCTTTCATCCCAATATGGTACCTAAGGTTATAATTTTTGGACAGTTTCATACATCCGTTAACCTTTATGTTAAAACTGCAGCTAACCTGTGATGTGGCATCCATGTAGACAATGACTTGGTGCCACCTGTCAATCTAGGGCCCACGTGGATATTGAAAGAATTAAAAAAATTTTAAAAATTACAAATTTTAAAAATTAAATTTTTTTTAAATTAAAAAATAAAAATGGAGAGATTGAAAACACTGAGTTCAAAACTCAGCCTGGGAAGACTTGACCTCTGTGCCTTTGACATGTTGATGTGAAGATCGAAGACAGTTGTTGGGCTAACGTGTTGGGGCAGTGAGGCCGAGTCTTCCCAGGTTGAGTTTTAAACTCTCTGGGAACTCAATGTTTTCAATCCCTACATTTTTATTTATATTTAAAATTTTTAATTTCCACGTAAGCCTTAGATTGATACGTAGCAGAGGGGAGTTGAAGGGAAGCAAAATATGCAGTTGCACAGGGCCCCAAATTTGAAGGGGCTTCCAAAATTTTTGTAATATAATATTATGTACTAATGTTCTATATTTTAAAAAAATTGTTTTTGTTAGCACTTTAAAATATTATTGTGCACCTCTTATAAGAATATTTTTTTTCCTTTATAAATATAAAAATTTGGAGTACAATGATATATTGTGTGTGCCAGTAATAACACCTAAAAATGATTTTTTTTTTCAATTTTATTATATAATAGTGTTATGCATTCAAGTGGAACTTCAAAGTTAGAGTTTTGAAGTTTTTTTCTTCATTTTTGGTTGTTTAAGAATGAATTGCTTTTGATTATTTAGTGAAGGTTATGTTTGAAACTCTTTTTACTTATAATTAATGACATTTGTAAACTTGCAATCAGTGAGTGCTTAAATTTGTTTTGATTTAAGTAATTGTTTTCTAGCATCAATACATTGTCCTTTTAAAAAAATATATCTTAAGGAGGGGCTCTTTTACAAATTTCGAACAAGACCTCCGAAATCTCAAAGACGGCCCTGACACGTGGACCTAATCATTGTCCACATGAGCACTAGGTTACATGTTAATTGCGATTTTGACAAAAGCCTTAACGAATGTAAGAAACTGTTTAAGAATTATCACTTTAGGTACTAAACTAGGATGAAAAAAAAATTGATGGATGAAATGTTGAAAACAAGAAACTTTAGGATAGTAAACTACAATTTACCATAGTTTTTAATTTTTAACCTTTTTAATGTCCACGTGGAGCCAGGTTGACACGTGGCACCTAGGTAGACATGGGTGCCATGTCATAAATTAATGAAGGTTTTAACGGAAAACTTAATGGATGTATGAAAATGTCCCAGAATTATGATTTTAGGTACAAGACTGAGACAAAAAAAAACTTGATGTATGAAATGTTGAAAGCCAAAAAACTTTAATGTAATAAACTGAGATTAACCTAAGTTATAATATCAAATTTTTAGCTTAGTTACTAAGTGAAAAGGCAAACTAATTTGCTAATTAATATAACAACAATGCTCAACCCTACTATCTAAGGCCATAGCTAATCGAATTCGAAACACGAGTTAAAAATTAAATATAAATAAATAAATAAAAGCTAAAACGGGTCAAAAAATAAAATTTCTCTTATAAAAATAATCAAGAATTCTTTACAAGGATAAAATAAAGAAATAACAAGTCTAGTCTAGCATTTAATTCAATCTCATTTCACCTACCCTCTTGACGGTCTAGTTCGTAAGCATGCATAACAATAAAGGGGTGAGTTTAAACAGCTCAGTAGGGACATAACATTTCCACACAAAACAAATGCTTATGGCAAGTGGCACTCTACCATAGTGGTGGAGAGGATTTGTTGCTCTTGTACCATGGTGTGGCTTCGAATCCTGTTAGCTCTCTACTATAACAAATCTATCATTTGACAAAAAAAAAAAAAAAACACTTATTACTCAAATTGCATTATTTGTGGTAATGATAAAGATTTTATGTAATTATAATGCTAAACCCTATTTTCTCAACCTATTTATATTCAAAACGTTTCTTTAATGACGAAGTTATTTGTCACTTGTAAGTAAAAGGTTTTATGTTAGATTTTTATCAAAGGTGAATTTGAACAACATTATTATGCCTAGCCCAGTGTAAAGCTTAGCCCACTCCCCGACCCCCTTAGGCCTACTCTAACCTTTGGAATAAAACTCAAATTTTAGGTTCTAAACCTACCTCAACTTGCTCCAACTCTTGGGCCAAATATGAGTTTTAACCCAAAACTCATTTAACCCACCATATATGTGTTTAGTTTTACATTTATAAATTCATTGAATCCAACGGTTAAAATCTAATATTATCAAATCCAAATGTAAAAAAAAAAAAAGATCTGACAGTTCAAATTTAAATCTAACTGTTAATATAATATTATTTCATGTGTTATCTTTCATAGTGTTCCATAAGTTTCATGGTGTCAGTTTAGTAATTTTTCAATATTTATTGGAATCTAAATATTTTTAGGTTAAAATGTTCATAAAATTAAATTAGGATAGTCTACATAATTTTTTTAACGTTACTTTAAGTAAAAAAAAAAAAAAAATCTTAAATTCATCCTTTAATAATATTGGGCTAAAAATTTAACCAATAAAAGTTGGAGTAGAAAAACTATTTCTGGGCTAAAAATTTTAGATTTAACTCAAGGGTTGGAGATGACATTAGTGTAGATAATATCTTTTGTTAAAAAAAATGACAATGTTATTTTAAATCAACTAAAGAGTGGTTTTGGTTGTCGGACATTTCTGTCTGTCCACTAATTGGTGTAATTGTTGTAACCGTTAGGCCATTGATTATTCAAACGAATAGGTCATTCATTTCTCAATTGATTAGATAATTGATTCTCCCTATTAAATTAGGGATATTATGTCATTTGAAAGGATAGTCACACTACTATATAAAGGTGGTTATGCCTCACATTATATCTCACCAATAGTTTTTCTAATAGAATTCTCTCATTCTGTCTCAAATTATTTTCTTCTACAACACGTTATCAACACTTTGCTTTTAATGGAATCAAAACCTGTAGTTTGATTTATTTATTTATTTTTTTCACCTTTTGGCAACAATCCTCTGAATTTCGAAAGTAGGATCATCTTTGAGTTTTGAAGCAAGTATTTAGTTTCATGAGTTCAAGTTCATGCTAAACCCACAGTTATATGTTTAAACATCCCACACGAAACCGATTATAACTGTGGGTTTTTATGTTTGTCATATATGGTGTTAATTTTTTTATGTTTGTCATATATGGTGTTAATTTTTGCAATTTTACAAAACCCCTACGATACGAAAAATTACGATGGTGCATAACCCCTCATAACAAAACTAAGAAATCAAGAAATGAATATCTTCAAAGGAATTGGAGAAGAAAAGGAATGAAAGAATTGAGAGAGAAACTTTGTATTTCTAAGTAACTGAAACACTTAAAATGAATCTCTTACAAAAGCATATGAGCTTATATAACTAACTCTAACAACCAATCCTAACAACCTAATTTAGTTATAACAATACTAACAGATCAAATGCCAAGTCATCAACCAAGTCATCAATCCCCAACTGCAAGTCTGTCAAGTCATCAGTACAGTCAATATCCCCCCTCAATCTCAATTAGGATTTCCTAGTTGCAGATTGTAACAATGCTTGGTAAAAGCAGGACCATGTAAACCCTTAGTCAAAATGTCAGCTGCTTGATCATATGTGGGAACATACACAACATCTAGATCATCTTGTTATACTCTCTTTCTAACAAAATGATAATCTGTGTCTAAATGTTTAATTCTCGAATGGAACACATGTTGGTACTTAATAAGATTATTGACATATTATCACAATGAATGACAGGAGGATTAGGCAGAAATACATTCAAATCTTTCAAAATATACCTCACCCAAGTAATATATGTAGCTATATGAGTTAGAGCTTTATACTCAACTTCTGTTGAGCTTCTGGAAACAGAACTTTGCTTTTTAGACTGCCAAGAAATAGGATTACTTCCAAGGAATACTACATATCATGTCACTGATCTTTTGGTATTCAAGTCCACTGCCCAATCTGCATCTGAAAATTCATTTAAACTCATGTTTGCATTTGCTGAGTAACAAATTCCAGCTTGAATGGCTCCTTGCAAGTATCTCAAAATTTGTTTTACTGCTCCTAGATGCACATCAATTGGTAAAGTCATAAATTGACATACAAAATTTATTGCAAAAGCTATATATGGCCTTGTGAAGGTCAAATACTGCAAAGAACCAACAATTCTTCTATATGTACTATTAACAGTTTGCCTTCTGTCACAAGCATTGAAGTGTGAGAATTGCATGGAGCAGTTGCAGATTTATAAGACTCTAAACCTACCTTATGAATAAGATCTTTGATATATTTGTTTGATTCACAAAGATATCTTCATTATCTCTGCAGCCCTAGAAAAAAATGTAAGCCTGCCAAGATCTTTCAAATCAAATACTTCAGCTAATTCTTAAACAACTTTATTGATCTTTAAAGTGATGGATCCTGTAAGTATAATATCATCAACATACAACAATAATATTGTAGACATCGAAATTTCAGTAAAAAAAAAAACAAATGTTCACCAATGCATTAAAGTTTTGACGTGTCAAGGCATACATGGCATACGCCACGTGTTGTACAAATTGTACACATGGCGTGTGACTCAACAAAATAGGAAGAAATACCCTTGAAGGATTAAACAAGTTTTTCTTCTCATTTTGGGCAATGACAAGGCAAGTACATTTCAATCCATTGAGGATCAAAACAAGTTTTTCTTCTCATGTTGGGCAATGACAAGGCAAGCACACTTCAATCCATTACGGATCAAAGCAAGTTTTTCTCATTTGGGCAATGACAAAGCATACACATTTCAAGTTTAAAATGGTGTTAAGTGGGAAATTAGGCCATAAGTTACACCACTTCAAGTTTAAAATGGTATTAAGTGGGAAATTAGGCCATAAGTTACACCACTTCAATTTCAATATTGCATTAAGTGGGAAAATTAGGCAATGGTGCTTGGAAAGGAAAAAAATATTTTGTGGTGGTGATTCATTCTCAAAGCCTATAAATAGGCTTCTCCATCAAGGAATTCACAAATACATTTCTCTACTCCAAAATTAGAAGAGGAATTCCCCAAATCCTTGAAGCTTTGAAACTCCAAAGCTTCCAACCATCCAAATTCCCAAGAATTCCGAAGGATCAAGAAAGCTCTCTTCGTTCTTCGTTAAATCCTCTTTCAAGATCAAGCCCCGACGGCCCTTGAAGAAAGTGTTCATCCGTTCATCCTAAGATCAAGCCCCAACGGCCCTTTGGATCAACAACCTCAACAAATCCACACATCCAATCGTTCTTCAAGATTAAGCCCAAAAGCCCTTGAAGATCCGCTCATCCATCAACCTTCAAGATCAAGCCCCAACGGCCCTTGAAGAACTTCCACCAACTCAAGATCAAGCCCCGACGGCCCTTGAAGAAAGTGTTCATCATTCATCATCCGTTCATCCTAAGATCAAGCCCCAACGGCCCTTTGGATCAACAACCTCAACAAACTCATACACCCATTCTTCAAGATCAAGCCCAACGCCCCTTGAAGATCCATTCATCAACTGTTCATCCTTATATCAAGCCCCGACGGCCCTTTGGATCAACAACTCATCCACAAACCTACACCCTACGAAGATAGAATCAGAGGACCAAATTCGAGAGAGATCGTAACCCCAAAATCATTAAACACAAAAAATATTATTTTTGTACACGTGTTCTTGTTTCAAGAAATTTCCGTGTTCACAAATTTGGCACGCCCAGTGGGACATCTCTCTACCTCTCATCTCTATCCTCAAATCATCGAAAAAACGCAAATGGCATCAAGAAAGGATCAAGCTGTTCCTGCAATCAAAGCAAAGAACAAGAACATCATCGCCGCAAGTGGTGGTATTTCGGGCATCACAACCCGAAGTAAAGCAAGAGCTCTTTTTGCCGCGGCTTCCGCCCCTGCATTAACTCTGTCAAAGGAACAAGAGCACCTGAGGTACGAGCCTGTGATCACCCTAGCCTCGCTAAGGGCATCAAGGGGAGAAAGCCCGAGGAAATACTTAGAGTCCCTACTCTCCGACGCTGATTCGAGCGGCAGTACAACCATACAAGTCATGACCACTGGAGCAACTTCAATCGAGGAGCAGCTAGCTCAGATGAATGAAGCAATCGAAAAGCTCACACGGACTGTGGAAGAGAAGGACTTGCAGATTGCCGCACTTGTCAACCAACTAGATGCGCGGCCTGACGTGAAAGTCGAACCAAATGATAGCCTAGTAAAGAAAGAAGTCGACGAAGAAGAGGAGCCTCCAGCAAAGAAAGTCGAAGAAAAGCTGAAGCTAGACCAAGCAACGACGTTCATGGGATCTCTCTCTATCCAGCAACTACAGGAGATGATTGCAAGCACTATCAAGACACAGTACGAAGGAAGTTCACATGACTCTGTACTGTACTCAAAGCCCTACTCCAAGAAGATTGATGCTTTGAAGATGCCAAGGGGTTATCAGCCCCCAAAATTCATGCAGTTCGATGGAAAAGGCAACCCGAAGCAACATGTCGCCCATTTCATTGAAACTTGCAACAATGCTGGGACAGAGGGAGACTACCTCGTCAAACAGTTTGTGCATTCGCTGAAAAGTAACGCTTTTGACTGGTACACTGACCTCGAACCTGAGTCTATCAACAGTTGGGACCAGCTAGAAAGGGAATTCCTCAACCGTTTCTACAGCACTCGTCGTACTGTAAGCATGCTAGAGCTGACCAGTACGAAACAGTGGAGAGATGAACCTGTCGTCGACTACATAAATAGATGGCGCTCCTTAAGTCTGGATTGCAAAGATCGGCTTTCTGAAACCTCTGCCATTGAGATGTGCGTTCAAGGCATGCACTGGGGGTTACATTACATCCTCCAAGGCATAAAACCAAGAACATTCGAAGAGCTAGCAACTCGTTCCCACGACATGGAGCTGAGTATCGCTAATCATGGGAAAAAGGAGCCGATTACTAACTTCAATAAGGATAAAGTATTCGCCCCAAATATAGACAAGACTGGGAAGAAGCCCGCTAAGGAAGCTTTCACCGTCAACACTACCTCCATCAAGACCTCCTCAGCACCCATCAAGATCTCCTCCAAGAAGAAAGCGAAGGAGATAAAGACAAGTGAGCCTTCTCGCACCCAAGACAGATACAAGAGCACTTTGAGAGAGTTGGAACAGAAAACGTACCCTTTTCCTGACTCTGACATGGCTGCCATGTTAGATGACTTGCTGGAAAAAAAGGTGATTGAGCTACCCGAATGCAAGCGTCCTGAAGAAATGAATTGCACAAACGATCCTAGGTACTGCAAGTACCATCGTATCGTGAGCCATCCTGTTGGCAAGTGCTTCGTTCTTAAAGAACTCATCATGAAGCTAGCACAACAAGGGCAAATTGAGCTCGACCTTGAGGACACGGCCGCAACGCATACCACTACAATTGCGTTTGGATCGTTTAATCCTGTGCCTCTCCAAACGACACCTGACCGTTCCCGTGAATGCTCAAGTTGCACGGCACCTCCTACACAACCATCACTGGAGAGAAGCGACCAAGATGTACATGCTGATGATAAAGAAGGATGGATATTGGTAACCTACAAAAAGACAAGGAAACCAAGACCACGAGTCATACAGCCAAAGGTGGAACAAAGAAGAAATCACCACGGCCGCAACAATGCGAAGCCTAAAAGAAACATAAAGCATGATAAGACAACATATGCTGGGGAACCTACGGAGCAGGAGCCACGCATTCCCGTTTCCTTGCGTGAATACTTCCCGAATGACTTTTTCCAACAGTGCACTACTGTGGCCTGTCACATGGTTGAAGTAGAAATAGAAAAGCCCTCAAAAGGCAAAGCTATCGCCACTGAGGTAGAAAAGACCCTCACACCCGAAGAAGGTCTACCAACACACTTTAGCATCGAGGAAGCGCTACCATTGCCAAAAAAGATACGAAGAGCACTAGCAGCAGTCCTGGCAGGTCCCGGCGACCACGAAGTGGGAGAAAGTAACGACGAAGGCTCGAAGCTTCAGCCACATGAATGTGCCACATGTTGTGCCACCCATGACGCAATTAACTTCACTGACGAAGACCTACTGCTGGGATC
This sequence comes from Pyrus x bretschneideri, assembly GCF_019419815.1. Classification (NCBI taxonomy): domain Eukaryota; kingdom Viridiplantae; phylum Streptophyta; class Magnoliopsida; order Rosales; family Rosaceae; genus Pyrus; species Pyrus x bretschneideri. The sequence goes on from NW_025999624.1 coordinate 2,569,889, forward strand.
AAAGCCTCACAACCGTCCTCTCTTCGTCTCAGGGTACGTAAGGGAATACAAAGTCAACCGCATGCTTGTGGATGGTAGGTCGGCCATAAACATCATGCCAAAATCAACAATGACCATAATCGGCATCAAGGTGAATGAACTATCCCTGAGCCGTCTGCTGATCCAGGGTTTTAACCAAGGAGGACAAAGGGCGATGGGCACGATCCGAGTAGAGATGACCATTGGTGAGCTCAATCAAGCACGATATTCCACGTGATTGATGCAAGAACTTCCTACAGCTTGCTCTTAGGAAGACCTTGGATCCACGCAAATGGGGTAGTGCCGTCCACCCTTCACCAATGCCTAAAATTTTACCGAGAAGGAGTGAAGGTGATCCAAGGTGACACTAAGCCATTCACCGAAGCCGAATCACACTTTGCAGACGCCAAGTTCTACATGGACGAAGACATGGTACCCGAAGCTCTTCCGGAAGAGATCAAATCCACGGGCAAAGCAGCACCTAAAAAGTAGGAGTGGCAAGCCATGCCTAAAAAGCAAAAAGAACAGGCCGTGCCATCTTCAAGCAAAGACGGTGACGAGTTTGCTAAACCTGCAACAACCAAAGGGAGTAGGATGCCGTCAGAAGGACCGAACGCACCCATATTCCGGTATATCCCGATGTCAAGAAGAAAGAATGGTCAATCTCCATTCGAAACTGGAACAAGAAAAGCCGACACACAGTTGCACACGGATAATGTGAAGTTGCTCAAGACGAATGCAGTTTTGCCTCTGACACAGCTAGGGGGTGCTAAGGCCGCAAGACTACCACAAGGCTTCATAAAAGCTCTACCAAAGAAGGTGGAATTAAGCTTTCTTCCAACCAAGAGGACCGAGGAAGGTTTCGACCTAAACGCCTACAAACTCATGTCAAAGGCTGGGTACGACTTCGCTTCTTCTGAGGCGGCTGGAAAGAAGGTTTCAAACACTGTCAATGACAAAGAACGTAACCTCACCAAAACTCAAAAGAAGTTGAAGGAGCATGGTTACGGAGTTGACAACAACAAAGCCGGACTTGGCTTCACACCAAATGCACCCGTGAAGATTTCAAGCAAAGTGAAGAAAGCTAGCGCTCAACACATCAACGTGAGCATTGAACAAGACCAAAAAGAGCCTAAACCCGCCCCTCGGACGTCGGTCTTCGATAGGATGAGCCATTCAAGCTCCAGAATTTCAGTGCTTAATCGCATTGGTAATCAAGACCGAACCTCTGTCTTCAAGAGGCTTAACGCGCCAACATCCCAAAGCTCTGTTTTTAAAAGGTTGTTAAAGCCTAAGAAACAAAGCAACACAGCCATCTATCCTCTGCGACGATCAGCTTCGGAAAGATTTGAAAATAATGAGAAGCCTTTTGGGAAGAGGAAGACAACACCAAAGGAAGAAAGGTTCGATGGGTTAGCAGAAAAAGGCGACGTTCGAAGCTTGATTCCTTCAAGGATGAAGCGCCAAGCAATCCTAGAGGTCGACACAAAAGGACCACTGAAGGTAAGGAGGCGCATCATCATCCACACTGGCAAATCTTCATGCCAACAAACCCAAGAGAACGGCACTGAAGATGAAATCCCTAAGAAAGATGTCACTTCTGGCTCTTTCGACTCAAAGTCTTCACCTCGACTGTTGGGGGCATGCTCCAAGTCAAGTGAAATTGAAGGATGGACTCATGTCACTCCGAAGAAACTGCACGAGAAACATATGTCTTCTCCACAAGTGCACCAATCGGAAAGGGGGCAAAGCAGCTACCGTCAACCTTCAAAGCTACATGAAAATGTTGAGGATGATGAAATTACAACACAAAGATCGCTCATGCGGGATCTTTTCTTCCTCGAAGACGTCTTCAATTACTCGATCAAGGCTCCTTGCTATGAAGATTGTGAGGAATGCAGTTCGAAGATCGCTTCGAAGAAATTGGACAAGCAGCAACCATCTTGTCCACAAGTTTATCAGTCAAAAATAGGGCAAAACAGCTCTTGTCAACCTCCAGAACAATGTGAAAGTGTTGGAGATGTTGAAATTTCGACACAAAGATCGTCCATCCCCATCACAATGTGCGACCTCTTCCTAGAAGACTTCTTCAATTACTCGGTCAAGGCTCCTTCCTATGAAGATTGCGAGGAACGCCTCTCCGAGAACACCAGACAATCCTTATGCTGACAAGCCCGAGAAGACAGCACTGAAGAGGAGATCCAAGATGTTTTCCACATCACGGTTCAAGAAGGTAAAGAAGACGAAATCCCCGAGGAAGATGTCACTGCTGCACCACCACAGCTCGAAGATGGGGGGCAAGCCACGGTCGATGATCTCAAGGAACTCAACTTAGGTACAGGCAAGGAACCAAAGCCTATCTTCGTAAGTGCATTATTAAGTACAGATGAGATAGAGGAGTATTATCAGCTGTTGTTAGAGTACAAAGACGTCTTTGCCTGGACCTACAAAGAAATGCCCGGCCTGGACCCTATCATCGCTGTTCATCATCTTGCGGTCAGGCCTGGAACACGACCTATAAAGCAAACTCAAAGACGCTATCGATCTGAGCTTATCCCACAAATCGAGGTCGAGATCGACAAGCTAATCGAAGCAGGCTTTATTCGAGAAGTGCAATACCCCAAATGGATCTCCAACATCGTCATTGTCCTTAAGAAATCAGGACAAATACGTGTTTGCGTAGACTTCCGGGACCTCAACGATGCTTGCCCAAAGGACGACTTCCCCTTGCCAATCATTGAAATCGTGGTGGATGCAACCACTGGCCATGAGGCATTATCATTCATGGATGGCTCTTCTGGGTACAATCAAATTCGCATGGCCCTCGAAGACGAGGAACTAACAGCCTTTCGTACTCCAAAAGGTATCTACTGCTACAAGGTGATGCCCTTTGGTCTAAAGAACGCTGGAGCTACGTATCAACGCGCAATGCAGAAAATCTTCAATGACATGCTACACAAAAACGTAGAATGTTACGTAGATGATGTGGTGGTTAAGACGAAGAAAAGATCAGACCACTTGAAGGATCTGCGAATAGTGTTCGAAAGGTTGCGAAAATACAACCTCAAGATGAACCCGTTAAAATGTGCGTTTGGCGTCACCTCTGGAAAATTCCTCGGCTTCATCGTCAAGCACCGTGGTATTGAAGTAGACCAATCAAAGATCAAGGCCATTCAAAGCATGCCCGAGCCAAGAAACCTGCACGAGCTGAAAAGTCTACAAGGACGGCTAGCCTTCATCAGACGCTTCATCTCCAACCTCGCAGGGCGTTGTCAACCGTTTAGTCGCCTTATAAAGAAAGATGTTCCATTCGTATGGGACAAAGCATGCCATAATGCTTTTGAAAGCATAAAGAAATATTTGTCAAGTCCACCTGTCCTGGGGGCACCTGTGCCCGGGAAACCACTCATATTGTATATTGCTGCTCAGGAAAGTTCAATCGGAGCACTCTTGGCGCAAGAGAATGAATCCCAAAAAGAAAAGAGCACTTTACTACCTCAGTCGAACTCTCACCGGCGCTGAGTTGAACTATTCCCCAATAGAAAAGATGTGTTTCGCTTTGGTGTTTGCCATTTAGAAACTCAGACATTACATGCATGCTTACACCATCCACTTGGTTGCTAAAGCCGACCCTGTCAAATACGTTATGACTAAGCCAGTCTTGACAGGGCGACTCGCTAAATGGGCTTTGCTTCTTAATCAATATGAGATCATCTACGTCCCAGCTAAAGCCGTCAAGGGACAAGCGCTAGTAGACTTCCTTGCCGATCATCCAATCCCGGCTGATTGGAAAATCTCAGACGACTTGCCTGACGAGGAGGTGTTCTACATCGACATCTTCCCAACATGGACGATGTTCTTCGACGGATCCGCACGAGCAGACGGAGCGGGGGCAGGAGTAGTATTCATGTCGCCACAAAGGCAAATACTACCTTACTCCTTCCAACTGAATGAGCTATGCTCCAACAATGTTGCTGAGTACCAAGCATTGATCATCGGGCTCCAAATGGCGATCAACATGGAAATCACAGCTCTTGAGGTATATGGCGATTCCAAGCTCATAATCAATCAACTTTTAACTGAATATGAGGTGAGGAAAGATGATCTCGTCCCATACTTCCGGCTAGCGACCCAATTGCTACAAAAGTTCGAAGCTGTGACACTGGAACATGTGCCAAGAAAGGAAAATCAAATGGCAGACGCTCTTACCAATCTAGCCTCGAGTATGACACTAGGAAAAGATGAAGTTACAGACGTGCCAGTTTGCCAAAGATGGGTGATTCCGCTCGTTAATGAAATGTCACTAGATGATACAAATGTCATCTCAGTACTTCCAGTCGATGCTGAAGAGTGGAGACAGCCGCTGATCGACTACTTAGAGCACGGAAAGCTTCCAGATGATCTCAGACACCGTTCCGAAATACGACGACGAGCACCTCGCTTCCTTTACTACAAAGGAACACTCTATCGACGCTCTTTTGAAGGAGTGCTCCTGAGATGCCTAGGTGAGGAAGAAGTTAATCTAGCCATGGAAGAAGCACATTCAGGTGTGTGTGGGGCACATCAGTCTGGACCGAAGCTACATTTCCGGCTTAAAAGAATGGGTTACTACTGGCCGAGCATGGTGAAGGACTGCCTGGAACACGCCAAAAGGTGCCAAGCCTGCCAATTCCACGCCAACTTCATACATCAACCACCTGAACCATTACACCCTACAGTTGCTTCATGGCCGTTCGACGCATGGGGATTGGACGTTGTAGGACCAATTACGCCAAAGTCATTTGCAGGGGAAGCTTACATCCTAGCTGCAACAGATTACTTCTCCAAGTGGGCTGAAGCCATCCCTTTAAGGGAAGTAAAAAAGGAAACTGTTGTTCGTTTCATCAAGGAGCATATCATCCACCGATATGGGGTGCCTCGCTACATTATCACTGACAACGGAAAGCAGTTCTCCAACCGACTCGTGGACGAGCTTTGCGACAAATACAAGTTCAAGCAGCACAAGTCTTCCATGTATCATGCTCCGGCCAACGACCTCGCGGAAGCATTCAACAAGACGTTGTGCAACCTCCTGAAAAAGGTAATCGGCCGAACAAAGAGAGATTGGCATGAAAGAATAAGTGAAGCACTTTGGGCATATAGGACTACACATAGGACTCCTACCCAAGCTACACCTTATTCTCTCGTATATGGCGTAGAAGCTGTTCTACCGCTCGAAAGTCAAATTCCCTCACTAAGGATGGCTATACAAGAAGGCTTGACTGATGAAGAAAATGCAAAGTTGCGCCTTCAGGAGTTGGAAGCGCTGGATGAGAGAAGGCTCGAAGCTCAACAACATCTGGAATGCTACCAAGCACGTTTATCCAAGGCATTCAACAAGAAAGTCCGCCCAAGGTCTTTCCAAGCCGGAGATCTCGTGCTGGCATTGCGTAGGCCTATCATTACAACTCATAAGACAAAACGCAAGTTCACATCAAAGTGGGATGGACCCTACGTAATACAAGAGATCTATACCAATGGCGCCTACTTAATCATGGCAGAAGATGGGTTGAAGATCGGCCCCATCAACGGCAGATTTTTGAAGCGCTACTACCCCTAAAGCAAACGGCAACCAACGCTCCTAGCCCGCAAGAGCATAAACTGTGTACGGCAAAATCATCATCAAAACCATCACTCATTTGAACTACGTCATGACTTGATCCCTCCTCAACCAAGGGTACGTAGGCAACTTGAAACTTCAAAACTTCAAGTACAGTCACATCATCAAAATAAAAAAATAAAAAATAAAAAAAAAAGGGAAATAACACATCTTGGTGATGTATATGTTTTATCTGTATTTAGCACAATACACTGAATAAAATAAAGCATGTTCATTGATCTCCGAGAAATTACAAGTGTGTACAAAAAAAAAAAAAAAAAAAAAAAAAAAAAAAAAGATGAAGCTTTCACAAAGGATGTGTACGTGAAGCCCCACTACGTGGCAACACTCTCGGAGCAGGAGGCATCGGAGCAGGAGGCATCGGAGCAGAAGGCATCGGAGCAAGAGGCATCGGAGATAGAGCATTCGAGGCCTCAATACTTGGCGGAACGCTGGATGACCCAGGAAAAAGGTGCCTCTGGAAGAAAGACGCAAGCCTTTGACGGTCACTTTGCATTCGACCTTGAGATTCTTGCATCTCATCAAGCTTCCTCTTCATGCCCGACGAATAGTTATTTGCAAGCACATGCAAACTTCTATTCTCGTACTTAAGCTGTTTAATCTCCTGCTTAAGATCTTCCACCTCTGCCATCAATGATTCCACTTGACGAGACCGAGCAAGCAGGCGTTGGCCCATGTTGGACACAGAGATCGCACACTGAACACTGAGAGCGAGGGACTCTTGAACGGCCAACTCATCGGACCGTCCTGAAAGCAGCCTACTATCTTTTGGTGTGAGGAGGTTCCTAGCTACTATTGTAGCTGTTGTTGCATTCTGCATCACTGAGTCTTCACCTGTAAGAGGACCGTTAGAAGATAAGAAAGACGGGCACCATACATTACCTTGATGCGGCGCAACCGGATCACTGCTGAGACTCAATTCTAAGCTAAGGTTCGATGGGTTAGCCATTTTTCAAAGGTGTTAAAAGAGATGGGTGGATGGAGTTAAAACTCAAAAGGCCGGAGATGATTTTCAGGAATGAGCAACCTTCAAAGTGTGCATGTTAGAGGTGATCAGTACCTCTATAAAAAGGAAGAGGCGCTTGCTCAGAAATCGAAGAGGCGCTTGCTCAGAAATCAAAGAGGCGTTGGTTCAGAAATCGAAGGGCCGCTTATTCAAAAGTGAAGAGACATCGCTCTGTAAATCTCAAAAGCTGGATTTTTCGGCGTAAGTTGGTGACGCTTTCTCGGCTTTTCAGAGCACGGGTGCCACTTTGTCAAAAGATCACGTGGAGGTCATCATCGCAGCTACACATCTTTAGCCGACAAGCGCGAAGTTCGGTGGCGCTTTCTCTGCTTTTCAGAAAACGCGTGTAGCTTTGTCAAAAGAGGCGCTCGTTCAGAAATCGAAGAGGCGTCGTTCAGAAATCAAAGAGGCGTATTCAAAGATCGAAGAGTCGTCACTATTTCAAAAAGCCGGATTTGCGGGATAAAAAACGTTTGTCGACAAGGGTAAAAGAACAGTACCACCACTTGCTATTGGGAAATCCCTATATATGTCGACCTTCATCTTTTATGGCAAGGCAGACCTGCAAACAAAAAAAAAAAAAAAAAAAAATGCCCAAGTCTTCCTCACCTCCGAGAGTACACTCCCAGCAAAGCATCTCAAAATGCTCAGTTTTCTTCCTCTCCAGGAATGCCCTTGCAAACAAATGACACCAAGGCAAAAGTATCTCATATCATCAAGGGCGAAAGAAAAGGTATCTCATATCATGCTTTTCCCCTATCTTTTCCTTTGCCCTTGTTCTCACCTGCCAAGACAAGGACAGAGAAAGCAATATGTCGGAACCTCCACTCAAACTTGCGCTGCCACCAAGAAGTGATGGTCCATTCAAATGCAAGGTTTGCATTCAACTCCTGCATCAGGAATAAATACTACAAGAGAAGATGCTAAACCTGCATAAGGAAATACCACTTCTGCAAAGGGGAGCAAGTAAGGCAAGTGAAAATGATACATTGAAGCATGTGGAGACAAGCTACAACTGCATATGCTGAGCTATCCTCTAACCCTCTTCAATACGAATTGGAGAGATTGAACAAAGAAACAGAAAAAAGGAGCAAGCTCAGACCTTCGGAGGAGACCAAAAGAATCCTGCTGCCCAGTTCAAGAGTAGCACAAAGGAAAATCAACGAGTGGAGGAGACCAAAAGAATCCTGCACCCAGTTCAAGAGTAAGCCTGCGGAAAATCAACGATTGGAGGAAACCAGAAAATCTTCCAGTCGAACTCAAGATCAAGCCTTAATGGCCCTTGAAGAAATTTCCAGCCCAATTCAAGATCAAGCCTCGACGGCCATTGGGTTGACATCTACATTAAGGGACTTCAAAACGCATCTTCTACACGTGTCAAGCACATGTCTACGACGCGCCTTGAAGTGGGGGCATTTGTAGACATCGAAATTTCAGTAAAAAAAAAAAACAAATGTTCACCAATGCATTAAAGTTTTGACGTGTCAAGGCATACATGGCATACGCCACGTGTTGTACAAATTGTACACATGGCGTGTGACTCAACAAAATAGGAAGAAATACCCTTGAAGGATTAAACAAGTTTTTCTTCTCATTTTGGGCAATGACAAGGCAAGTACATTTCAATCCATTGAGGATCAAAACAAGTTTTTCTTCTCATGTTGGGCAATGACAAGGCAAGCACACTTCAATCCATTACGGATCAAAGCAAGTTTTTTCATTTGGGCAATGACAAAGCATACACATTTCAAGTTTAAAATGGTGTTAAGTGGGAAATTAGGCCATAAGTTACACCACTTCAAGTTTAAAATGGTGTTAAGTGGGAAATTAGGCCATAAGTTACACCACTTCAAGTTTAAAATGGTATTAAGTGGGAAATTAGGCCATAAGTTACACCACTTCAATTTCAATATTGCATTAAGTGGGAAAATTAGGCAATGGTGCTTGGAAAGGAAAAAAATATTTTGTGGTGGTGATTCATTCTCAAAGCCTATAAATAGGCTTCTCCATCAAGGAATTCACAAATACATTTCTCGACTCCAAAATTAGAAGAGGAATTCCCCAAATCCTTGAAGCTTTGAAACTCCAAAGCTTCCAACCATCCAAATTCCCAAGAATTCCGAAGGATCAAGAAAGCTCTCTTCGTTCTTCGTTAAATCCTCTTTCAAGATCAAGCCCCGACGGCCCTTGAAGAAAGTGTTCATCCGTTCATCCTAAGATCAAGCCCCAACGACCCTTTGGATCAACAACCTCAACAAATCCACACATCCAATCGTTCTTTAAGATTAAGCCCAAAAGCCCTTGAAGATCCGCTCATCCATCAACCTTCAAGATCAAGCCCCAACGGCCCTTGAAGAACTTCCACCAACTCAAGATCAAGCCCCGACGGCCCCTTGAAGAAAGTGTTCATCATTCATCATCCGTTCATCCTAAGATCAAGCCCCAACGGCCCTTTGGATCAACAACCTTAACAAACTCATACACCCATTCTTCAAGATCAAGCCCAACGCCCCTTGAAGATCCATTCATCAACTGTTCATCCTTATATCAAGCCCCGACGGCCCTTTGGATCAACAACTCATCCACAAACCTACACCCTACGAAGATAGAATCAGAGGACCAAATTCGAGAGAGATCGTAACCCCAAAATCATTAAACACAAAAAATATTATTTTTGTACACGTGTTCTTGTTTCAAGAAATTTCCGTGTTCACAAATATCACAATATCTAAATCATCATTCTTCATGAACAAACTTGCATCTGACATTAAAGTAGTAAACCTTACTGCAACCAGATAACTTGTGAACTTGGAATTCCAGACTCTTGGTGCCTATTTTAAACCATATAAGGACTTGACCAGTTTGCATACATAATTGCAATGTGAAGGATCAACAAAGTCTGTAAATCACCATGGAGGACTGCATTTTTGATATCCAGCTGTTTTCAATCCCAATGATTCATTGCAACAAGAGCTAACATGATTCTCACTATCTTACAACAGGATTGAATGTTTTAGAATAATCCACCCCATGCTCCTAAGAAAACCTTTGTGCAACCAGCCTAGCCTTATACCTTGAAACACTGCCATCTGGATTCTTTTTCACTTTATAGACCTATTTACTTCTAACTAGTGATCTATCATCAGGTGTAGGAACCAATTTTCAAGTTCCTTGTGCTTTCAAAGAATCATATTCCTCTTGCATAGCTTGCTACCATTGTGGTATGCTAGATGCCTTTCTAAAGTTTGATGGTTTGGTAAAATCAGTGACTTGAGTAACAAATAAAAAACCTCCAGAAAATGGCTCATCTTTTGTCAACTGCAAGGTCTGTAATTTAGGGAATGTTGCCAAATATGCTGCATAATTTTTCTTCTCAATTGTTCCACTTTTCAACCTTGTCACCATATGATGCTAAGGAATTAAATTTATCCTAGTTGAAGAGATACCGGAAGTTACGATATCATGAGGTGAAATAGGAAGACATACTTCTAGTTGGGAGCTGTGATGACAGGCAACAAGGGTGATGAAGAAGAAGTTGGAATAGAGTGATGGTGATGGGGAATTTCATACGATGCTGAGTCTGTCATACTTGAACCAGAATTAACTGTATCAGATTGAGATTGTTCTTCTGGTACTGATACAATTTGAGACTCCTGAGATGATCCAAAGTTTGAAATAGATACTAAACCATTTGCATTTGAAACTGGTAGTTAAACCAATATTGGAACATTTTTAGATTTCTGTAACACTAAATCATCATCTTCTACCTGTATAGGCAACCTTATACATGGAAAAACTGATTCATCATGGATCACATGTCTGGACAAGATTAATTTTCCAGTTTGCATATTGTAACAGATTGCTCCTTTATACCCAACTGAATATCCTAGAAAAATAAATTGAGCTGATCTAGGCCGTAACTTATTTTCGTTAAATGGTCTCAAGAATGGGTACACAGCAGTGCCAAACACTTTAAAATGAGATCGCTGTGGCATTTTTCCAAACACACACTGATAAGGGGATTTCATTTCTAGAACTCTACATGGCATTCTATTGATTAAAAAAGTTGCCTGTGCATAAGCATGATACCAGAACTTATGCTAAATTTTCTTCTGCCATTAATGATATTGCAATTTCCACACATATTTATGTTTCCTCTCAACAAGACCATTTTGCTGAAGAGTATGAGGATATGAAACCATATGTTTGATACCTTTAATACTCAAGAAATCATTAAACATCTTGCTTATGTGTTCACCAGCTCCATCAGACTGTACAAAAACTATGAGAAGCTTCTGATTTATTAACCATGGGAAAAATCCATATGAATCTTGAATATTCATCTACAAAATTCATATAATACCTATACTCTTCTATAAATTTTGTGGGAGATGGACCCCATACATCAAAGTGGATCTTATCAAACAAACTACTAGCTCTACTTTGTTTTATAGGAAGAGGCTGTTTACTCATTTTTCCCTTGATACATGAAGAACACATAGAAATACAAGTATCAGATTATGTACTAACTAGTATACTAGAAACTTTCAACATTGCAGTCAATATTTCTTCAGCAGGATGTCCAAGTCTTTGATGCCAAACTGATGCTTGAACCCTCTTTCGAAGAAAAACAGCACAATTACTCAATTTGACAGCAAATGATTCAGAAAATATGTTCACAAGTATCTTGAACAGCTCCTCACCATCACTCTTTCCTTGGTATAAAATAACCCTTGTGGTCTTGTCCTGTATAAAAAATGTAATGTGGATGCAAATTTCCACCTTCTTCTTTTTCTTAGACAAAATTGCACCTACAAAACAATTAACACATTTCGTCAAGGCCAAGAGCCTCACGCGCCCACGAAGAACCTTTGATGCCAAAGTTAGAATTTAAGGGAAAAGTGTTTAAAGAATTTGGAGAATTTTGCAAGAGTGTTGAACTCAGTTTTTTTTTTTTGGAGAAAATAGGGTGATATTTATAAGGTGTAGTCGGTCCCTTTGGGAGAGATGGGAATCGGCCACTTTAGTGGTTTTTTGGGTGTGATTCACAATTCATTAGCTAATTAATGAATTAATTGAGTAATAAATATATTAATTAGCCAATTAATATAATTTGAAAGAAATAATTTGGGAGTTACCTTGTGGGAGGATTTGATAAGGATGGATGAAATAAGTTTTGAATAATTACCTATTTTGATCACTTTTGACCTTGATTGAATTGTGATTGTTCGCTACTTGTGCATAGAAGCTTCGGTGTGCCTCGAGGGTAATTTTATCTTTTTGCCTAATAGTCCACGTGTCACCTCCATAATTTTCTTAATTATTTTGATTCCACAAATGCCTCCACACCATCTGGGCTGCTTGTGGGAAATGGCAGCAGGTGTAGAGGTCTCCAACTTTGATGCAGACTTGGACTTGGAATTAGATTCTTCTAGGAAAGGGAAATAAATTGCCTCCAAAGCCTATTTAAGCCTACTTTAAGTAGAGGATTAAATCAACTTTGGAGGGCAATTAGGTATCCCTACAAGAAAGAGAGAAAACTAGAGGATATTTGTTCCCCTTCCTATAGCACTTTTCTTTGCTTACCCGTGCAAAGAACCGCCTTCAGTTGATTTCTTTGTCTTTTTTGCACCACACCGAAGTAAGAAAAACTTAATTCTCCTTGTTTTCTTCTTGGGCGATGCTACCACGGGGCAGTTCTCGGAATGGCGCGGCACGTCGGCTGGCAGTCGGCTTGGCATAGGCCAAGGTGTGGCATGGCCACAGTTTGGGTTGCTCGCCAAAAATGAGGAAACTGCTTGAGTTTGATATCTCAGCTGTCGTAGAATGAGCAGTTAAGAATGAAGCTACCAAGAACGGAGCTGCTGAAGATGAAGTGTTGGATGAACGAACTGTTGGGTGCAAAGTGGTTGCTGCCGTTTGACTATTTGTTGCTTAATTGGTCTTCAAGCATTCGATCTTTTGAGCTATGTGGCCTTCTTGCACTGGAAAGCTTACCTAGATGGGTGTCAGGGAATTAGTTTACCCTCTCGCAGTGGAGAGCAATTAGTTTACCCTTTCGCACTAGAGAGCAATTAGTTTATCCTCTCTCACTAGAGAGTAGACCCTTTTGGGTGTCGGGGAATTGGTTTACCCTATCGCACTATAGAGCAGTTAGTTTATCCTCTCGCACTGGAGAGCGGACCCAGATAAGGGTTTGAGTAGTTGTTGTAGACAGCAGTTGAGCATGGTTTATGAATAACTTTTTGAATCTTCATTAAGAATAAAGAAATGGATCAATTGCGTTGGAAGGTAGAAACTGTATAATAAACTGGATAGTCCTCGGCTTGCAAGGTCGTGTTCGTCGAGCTGCTTGAGACTTCGGACTTATTTGGAAAAGCCCTAATAGGGTTCATGGGGTGATAGAGATTTCCCTTGCTTGCATAGGCCGTGTCGTTGACTTATTAAGATACTCGTCGCATTGGCCCTCTCTTGTCAGCTTCTCAAGGTATTGCTTTCACTTCTGGTAGTCGTTGGTAGTATAGGCCTGGTCCTTGATGGAATGCATAATGCTTTGTCTGATTCAGCCTGGTAAGATCACTTTTCACGGGTGGCGGCAGTTCGAACCAAGGTTTGTTCTTGAGTTTACGGAGAATTTGGTTGATTAGAACTGTGAACTTGGTAAATGTTTCGGGCGCTGAGTCTTCTCTGGTTGGGGAATGTTCCATGTACTTCTTTTTTGACTCATTTTTGTTAGATTGCTTGGCCTTATCCCATAGTATGTGCTTCTTCGCCAAAGCATACGAAGCTGCCAAGCTCAGTTCTTCTTCCATGACCAATTTTCCAAATAAAGGGTGTTTGGTGGGAAGCCCATTTTTGAATGTTGACATTGCTATATCTTTGTTGCAGCCAACAATCTTGGCCTTCTCCGCTTTGAACCTCTTGACATAGTAGTGAATTATCTCCCAAAGGCCTTTGACGATGCTAAAGAAATGGTCGGATATCTTTTTGATTGAGCGGTTAGACAAGTACTCCTTAGTGAAAACTAAGGAAAGATCATTGAAACTCCGGATCGACTGCGGTAGTAGGGTGTGAAACCAGTCTTGCGTCTTGCCTTGTAGAGTTGTGGCAAAAATTTTGCATATAAGTGCGTCGTTGTTCCTGTAGAGGATTATGGTACAGTGGTAGTGTTTAAGATGTCGGTCCGGATTTTCGTCTCCCTTGTATGGAGTGAAGTGAGGCATAGTGAACCCGCGAGGTGGATCTGTCTGCTCAATCTTATATGTGAATGGTGACCTACCTATGTTGGTTATGTTTCGTCGAAGCACATCGTCAATAGTCTCGTTGTGTTGGAAATTGCGTAATCGTTTAGTCAGGAGCCTCTCAACTTCTTCTTGAATTTGCTTCTGCTGGGGCAGTGCAACTAACGGCTGCCCTTGGTCATGACCTATTAGTTTAGGTCACTCTTCCCTATGCTCGATTCGTCTATGTCGTGGCTGTGAAGCATGTGGCATTCTTGGCCAGTAAGCGGTTGTTTGCGGGCTGTTGGTTGAACTTGAGCCGGATTAAGTGACTACTTCTCTTTATCCGCCTTGCTGCCAACTCTGAAATGAGGTGGAAAATGCTCCTTGCAAGCCTAGTTGTGAATAAACACTTCACCTGAACGGTTGTCCATGTTGATAATCGAAGTGTGGCCTCAACCGTGAACATATGCTCATCTGTGGGCTTGATAGAGAGTGCATGCTCATCCGTGCGTTAGTATACACTATCCCAAGGACCCAAGTGAGAGCGTAAACTGCTAGAACGCTCAGATCGTGGCTGGTTGAGGGGCTGCTTGCCAGGATGCTGTTGGAGAGGTTCTTTATCTGACATTGACCTACAAGAGCTGATTCACCAAGGTCTGATTCACCAAGGTCATTTGCTATGTTGGAGAGGTTCTTCATCTGACATTGTCCTATTTTGGGACACCCCGTTTGGGGCACGATGCATCTCAGTGCGCTACAAGAGCTGATTCACCAAGGTCGTTTGCTATGCGAGGGCGTTCGTCAATTCTATGACTTGTCGAGACAAGTGTTGTTCTCCATTTGGGTTGGAAGAGCTTAGAAGAATGCGTCTCCTTGAGCAGTGAAAGTGTGGTAGACTCCGGACGTGAGATTTAAGTTGGGAAATGTCAAATCCACGGAGAAGTGTGGTGAAAATGCCCCTAGTTCAATCGTAGGCCCAGAAATTTGAACGGTTGAACTAATCTTAGACTGATTTGGGCTGCTTGGAATACCATAAGAGCAGGCTGGGCCACGAGAGTGGGTTCGGCTGCTGGAACAGGCTGTGCCATATGCGGGTCTTATGGGCACGTTGAGGCACTAGAAGCATATTGGATTTAGACCGAGAGAATGGCTTGGTTGTTTGAGCCTGTTTTCCCTGGGCTTGGCTCAGCTGCCCTGCAGCATGGGCTGCAAATTGGGTCGCATGCTAGGCTACTTGCTCAGCTGTTGCCAACGTATGGGCCTGGGCTTAATCTTGGGTTTGGGCTGCTGTAGTGGCAGCGCATAAGGCCATGTTCTGCTGCCATGGAGCTGGCCCACTCCCCACTACCATGGTGGTCCTTGTGGTTGCCATGGTAGTGGTGCTCCGTGAAGGAAAATTTATGTCCTTACTAAGAACATGTAAAGAACATTTGAATACATAGGCAAACTATTAACAAATTAAAGTAGGCATGCATCCAAAAACAATTCATAAAACCCATGACTTTCAAAGCCTAGTATATGGTGAACCATAACTCTTTAACAACACTAAAGAGAAGAAAGGATTTAGAGAATCATTACCCTTGTAGCTCATCCTTGATTACACAAGGGATTCACCCAAGTGGAAGGCCTTCAAGTCACCTCCTTTGCTTCCTTGAGGATTTGAGGATATGTTCTCCAAAACAGCAAAAGCTTGATGTCTCCAAGTCTCTACACCAAAGATTAATTGTGAAGATAAAAGTGGATGATTTAGGGGAGAGGAAATTGCTAGATATCCCTCCCTAAGTGGCTGGCCTCCCTTGTTGAAATAGAGAGAATAATTCATCAAGAAAAACCCTTAACAAAATAAAGTTATAATTTTGAATTTATACTTCATTTCTTGTGAGTGGCAAACTTGTAATTAACACAAGTTTGGTATCCCTCACTATTCATGGCCGGCCTCTCTAAGTGTTTGGGCTAATTGCCCATTTTGTTTTAGTTGTCATACAACTTAAACATGATGGGCCTTGTGGACCAAAACACTTTTGGGCCCCTAAACCCAAAACCAACTTAGAAGTCCAATACGAACGTTTCGTATAATTAATTAACTAATTAATTAACTTTGACCATACTTCAATTAACCATTTAATTGCTTATCCATTTCATTTAATTACCTCACTTTCATCCTTACTCGGTGTACGATCCATTAGGTTCCAATTAGCGAGGCAGTGGGCGATGTTACTCTTAACTATCGATTGTGAATTTAAACCATATTTCAATTCTCCCTTAAGATTAGTGTTTGCTAATCTTTAGGGCTTCCACAAACCATGAGTGACACCTAGCAGCATGTCATGGTTACCCAAGCTAAGTAGAAGTGGTTGGAGAACCTATCTAGTTACAACTACAATGCAATACGGTCATTCTCTAATACAATACTCTTAATCACATTGTTGAAGTGATAGTTTGTTTCATGTCTACTATCCAATGTGATACTTCCCTATATGATTCGCTTGAATAAGATTTGGAACAAACTTCCTAAGTCATATTCATATGCTTTGGCCAAAGACTCTCGAATCATATCTTAGAGTATTCTCCTTCCACCATGGAAGGTTAGAGATCCCTTGTTGTGCATTCATATGCCTACATGACTAGATAGCTTGACCCCAACCATGCAGTGGACACTCCAAAGGAATGCCATTTGACACGATCAAAGATCAAGGACCTAACCATTAGACATCTATGATGCCTCAGGTCAAATGACTACTTTGCATATTGTAACCATCGAGTTCTTACATGACATGTATGTTTGAACTCTCTTTTGATCATAGTTCAGTGTACTCGATTACTTTTTCGAGCACCTATGTGTTTGTCTTAGTGTCCAACACTAAATGACTTGAGACTTGTCATATCCATACTTGAGTCGACATAACACATACTAACCTTAACGGATTGTCAATGCCCAATTGGCAACCCTATGGCTAGGAACGTTTTAGGAATGAACATAAGAGAAAGGTCTCGAAAATCTAACTTACTTAGATCACTTATCTCTTAGATCAAATACATTCCTTGGATTCCCTTATTGCTTAAACACAAGATACAATAAATAGTGATTAACAATAAGCTTTGCCCTCCATTAAACATATAAAAGTTTAATACATTAAGTATTCCAAAAAGCTATTACATCAAATGAGTGGCTTTGTGGGCATACTTCCAACACTCCATGATGGCAAAGTTGCTCATTTAGCCATCGCGTTGAGCCTTGTGGATCATTGTGGTGGTGCTACATTGCAATCTCCATCACTTGATCCGGATCTTTGAAAGTAGGAAGCTTCATTCATTGTGGTTTCCAAATTTCTTATCATTGTATTTTTCTTATACTTTTATTCAAAGAATTTTATAAAAATTTATAGCAAGTAGAACATACGAAAAATCTATAGATGAACGAGAAATTGGAAACGTTGAATGCGAGAATCTTCTTTAAGCATGTAAATCAAGTTCTCAATGAAAGCACCAATTTGTGGATGCAAATTTCCACCTTCTTCTTGGACAAAATTGCACCTAACATTTGGTCAAGGCCAATAGCCTCACATGCCCACGATGAATTTGGTGGGGAGGGGGGGCGAAGGGGGGCTTTGGCCGAAGAACCTTTGATGCCAAAGTTAGAATTTGAGAGAAAAGTGTTTAGAGAATTTGGAGAATTTTGCAAGAGTGTTGAACTTGGTTTTTTGGAGAAAATTGGGTGATATTTGTAGGGTGTGGCCGATCCTTTTGGGAGAGATGTAAACCGGCCACTTTAGTGGTTTTTTGGGTGTGATTCACAATTCATTTGCTAATTAATGAATTAATTGAGTAATAAATCAATTAGTTAGCCAATTAATATAATTTAAAAGAAATAATTTGGGAGTTACCTTGTGGGGAGGATTTGATGAGGATGGATGAAATAGGTTTTGAATAATTACCTATTTTGATCACTTTTGACCTTGATTGAATTGTGATTGTCTGCTACTTGCGCGTAGAAGCTTCAGCGTGCCTCGAGGGTAATTTTTTCTTTTTCACCTAAGAGTCCACGTGTCGCCTCCATAATTTTCTTGATTATTTTTACTCCACATGTAACATCATCACATATAAACCAACAAGCATTATCTTTGCACAATCGCTTAACTGATAGCAAATTAGCAGTGATCACTAGTACATGTAGCGCATTATGTAATTTTAAGGAATGACTTAATGATATAGGAATAATAGAAGAGCTAATATGCTTGACTACCAAACCTTAACCATTCCCCACAATGATCTTTCATCTCCATTGTAAGTAGTAGCTTGATTCAAAGTATTCACATTGGCAGTCATGTGATATGCGGCCCCTATGTCCACAATCCAAGTATCAGTTGCAGAAAAACCATGACCATTTGATGCATATGCATCTTGCTGTCCAACATTACCATGTGCAGTCATTGCAGTCAATGAAGATGATGGTGAAGTACCTTGATATGTGAAGTTGGTTCTGTGATAGGACTCCAATGCAATGTGACCCATTTTTCCACATATTTGACAAACTACAAAAGCCACCAGAAGATTTCCATTATTGGTATCAACTCTGTCATAGCAATTTGAAGCAATGTGCCCCATTCTTGAACAGATTTGACATTCTGGTGAAATTGCAGACTTATAGTTTGTATTGCCATTCCAGTAATTGCCTTTTGTGTTTCCAGAGTATAAATTACCATTATGAGGTTGTTTGCCATTCCCAGAGTAGTTACTGCTTCAATTGCCATCACCTAAATTCCCATTTATATTTCCAAAATTACCAGAGTAAGATCTCGAACTATTGTTCCTATAAGATCTCGAACTATTATTCCTATTATTGAATCTTCGATTATTTCTAGAGTAATAGTTGTTTCCAGAATAAGTATTGTTGCCAGAATAATTGTTCATTTTCTGAAAATACTTGTTTCCATTGCCAACATATCTGGACCCTCCTTAAAAACCAGATTGATTTCCATGAAATTGTTCCCCACAAGAATTTGAGCTTTCCCTATGTCCCTAAAATATTTGAGAATTGGATCATTCTCCTTGTACAACCATTGTTGACATAGTTGAACTCAGTGAATTCATTTGTGTTTCAATGCTTGCTTCAACTCCAAGTAACCGAGCCCTGAAATATTTCAATGACATAATTGTTTCCCTGGCAAGAATCATTGTTTTGATCATTTCAAAATTTGCAGACAATCCAGATAGCACAACAATCATGTAATCATTATTTGTAACTTTCTCTCCAGTTAAGACCAACTGGCCTTAATTTCAACATAAACTTCTCAATAGATTCTCCACGCTTCTGTGATGTATAGAACTCAATTTGAAATTGATTAATCCTTACCACAGAGATTGAGGCAAACCTTTCCTGCAGACATGTCCAAGCTTTTTGTGAAGTTTTGCACCCAATGACATACTCCATCGCATCATCAGATAGTGTAGCAATTAACAAATCGAGTAGCGCCAAATCTTTCTTTACCCAATTCTTCTATACTGTTGTAACCTCTTTTGTCACCCCCGTCTTTGCATGGGTAACAAATCTAGGTGGACATGGTGATTCACCCATAAAATGGTCAAACAGATTATATCTTCTTAGCACCGATCGAAATTGGTAGCTCTACTTGACAAAATTGTCATCTTGGAATTTCACAGTTAACATCCCCAATAACCCATCAATTTTAACCGAATTCGGCATGATTTACTATCAAGAAACACTTCAAAGATTCAAGATTGATCAAATTATCACACCTAATGAGCAAAAATCGAGAACTTAAAAATCTATATCAATACTGCACTTCAGCTTCGACCTTATGAATAGTAGAAAATCCCAGAAATCTTGTAAATAGCAACTCAATTGTTTGTGCAAGAAAGATTGGCTTCGGCCTTTGTAATCTTTCAATCTCTAACACTTTTCAACTTTCAATCATTCAACATATATGGCATCGGCCTTAAATTTCATCAAATTGTACTAGATTTTTCTTACTGAGACAATTTATCAAACAATTCATCTACGAGTTTTCAAGATTAGAAACTGTAAACCTGAGATCACCTGGAAACTTGCACCATTGAAACTCGCTGAAATCCATAGTCGAAGAACACACCTCGAAGAACACCGATCACTTCAAAACACACAGCAGAATATACACCATGGATTGTACCTTGGCGATGATACCATCATAACAAAACTAAGAAATCAAGAAATAAAGATCTTCAAAGGAATCGAATTAGAAAAGGAAGGAAAGAATTGAGAGAGAAACTTTGTATTTCTGAGTAAATGATATACTAAAAATGAATCTCTTACAAGAGCATTTGAACTTATATAGCTCAACTGTGCTAACTAACTCTAACAACCAATCTTAACAACCTGATTTCGTTATAACAATACTAACAGATCAAATGCTAAGTCATTAGCCGAGTCATCAATCCCTAACTGCAAGTCTACCAGGTCATTAGTTAGTTGCCAAGCCATCAGTACAGTCAATACCATGAAGAAAGTTGAGGTTCCACCATAAAACCAATTGGAAATATGGGGAGTAGCCCAACCTCTTATAAGCTCATGCAAGGTTCCTCCTCCCACCAATGTGGGACTCATTCTAAACACGCCCCCTCACGTGTGGTGAATTTTCAAGTCTAACACGTGGACAACACAACGGGGTGATGTGGAGCGCGTGTGGCCGTTGGGCTTCACAGTGGGACAAGCTGCTTTGATACCATGAAAAAAGTTGATGTTCCGCCACAAAACCAATTGGCAATATGGGGAGTAGCTCAACCTCTTATAAGCCCATACAAGGCCTCTCCTCCTATCAATGTGGGACTTATTCTCAACAATCCCCTTATCTAATTTTATGCATATTAAATTGAAAATAGTCGCTTGTGATTTTTTCATGATAAACATGTGTATATCATATGGAGGCTCAAAATGATACTCAATCTCTATTGCTACACAACCCTAGCAACTTTGTTGTTAGTGGGCTTTTAGAAGTAAGCCTAACTCAACACCCGATAGTGTGTTCCTATGAATTCCAGTCGAATGCCCAAATTGACATTCCAATCAATAGCCAACTCATACTCCAATCGAATACAAAACTCATTTGTTAGACACCAAAATGTCGTAGGTTTGAACCCTAGATCTGCTCTTGTTTGCGAAGCAATAGGAAGTGTTTTTATCTACTCAAAAATAATTAACCTGTACATTCATAAGCTATGTTGATGTAGAAGATAACTTTTACTTGTTTTCCATTTCACATTGTAAAAATGTAGGCAGATCTCAATAGAGATGAACATTTCTGGTGTAAAACTGTACATATTTGTCCCTCAAAATGGTTTTGTTAACCGTGCATATGTTCGTTTCATCAACTAGCTATTAGTCTACAAGATAGTGTAGTAGATTTTTTAAGTTGAAAAAGGTTCTACGTTTAAATGTCTATCATGTGTTGATTAATAAAAAAAATCAGTTCACAACGGTAAATATGAGAAATTACGAAGTTTTATTCTATAAAGTTATAAACCAAATGAAAATGTGTTTCATACACGATATACGTACTTGATAGGAGCATATTTATGCGACTTAGTTGGCTTGTTCTCGTGCATTTTTGTTGTGTTTCCTTAGTTCTTTTAGTGTTTAAAGTCACTTTTGTGTGTTTTCAGGTAATAAAGCCAAAGTGTGCAAGAAGATGCAAATCGGAGTCTTTTGGAGCAAAAGAGGAATGAATGAGTTGAAGACTAGAAGAAATATGAATCCCGAATTGAAAGTCGATTCCTACTCCAACAAGAATTCCTACTTGAAGTAGGAAAGTTAAGCCTAGGTTTCCCATTTTGGTAACCTTTCGTAATCTTAAACGTCTGTATTTTCTAGCCACTTTGAAGGCCTTGTATGCACTTTAGGACACAAGACGAAGGCCCTAGACCTCCTTACAACCCTTGTCGTGGCCTTTCCCTTTCTTTCCTTCCCTTGCCGTGCAAGGGGGGGGCATTTTTGTCCAAAGTTATGCACTTAAACCTATTTCCCTTTCTAATTAAACCCTAGCCGCACCTTGCAGCCAATTCCCTTTTAATTTCTGATTTATTTTCCTAAATTTTAGCAGCCTTTGACTTAAATTTAGTTAATAAAAAGAACTTAGGGTTTTATTTTCTGAAACCCTATATATTCTACATCTTAGCCGCACCCTAGGATCAATTTTCAGGCATTATTTCATCCCACACATCTCTGCCGCAGCCACCATCCCTTCTCCCACCTTCAATCCGCAACACCCATCCATTGCAGCCCCCTCCACCTCCTTGCCGCAGCTACCTATCCATTCCCCCCACCATTCCACACCTCCATACACCACCCACACCCCTTGCTGCAACCCTTTACCACCCTAAACCCATCTATAACCCAGAAAATCATCCAAAAACACCCCAAACCCTCTCTGCCACAGCAAGGAGAAGAAGAAAGAGGAGCTTGAAACGTGCAGAAATTCAAAGTGGATTCGTTGGGCGTTCTAGGTGTAATCAATCTTGTGTTCTCTATGTTTAATTTCAATTTTGTTTCTCTTTCTGTGAACATGAGAGGCTAAATCCCTAGTTAGCTAGGGGGTGATTCAAAACCATGTTTATGCTTGCAATATAAATTGATTACCTTCAGTTGGAATTTCATGAGTTGTGGATTCAATTTGTTTAACTACTTGATTGATAACGTATTTATGTATGTTTATTGAGAGTGCACGCTTAGTTTTCATGCATGAATATGATGCTAGAATATGAGGGAGTTTTACCTAATAGTTACGAACTTATATTCACAAGTAGTGGAGGTTGCTTATAAACAATCGCGTTAAATGAATTCTTGGCACTAGTTTCATGCTCATCATAGTAACGAATGCCTCGTCAACACTTATAGTTTTCATGTTGCTTAATGATCTTTGATTGTATCTTTATTGTGCTTTTCACGTAAAGGACCTTGGGAGAATGTTTTGAATTGTTGTATGCGCTTTCCCATCCAATTCATTAACTTAAGGAGAACTTGAAGGTTAATTTAAGCGAACCTAATTAACCTGGGGTGTTGAGTTTCATGATTCATCGAAAGACCAACTGAAAATCATCTTGTATGCAAGTGTGACATGTGTGGAGAAGAACCTTCTAGCTAGCATTCCATCCATATTTTCATCAATTTCATATTTACAATCTGTTTTAATTACAATCTGTGCTTTTTGTTTAATTTCGTCAAAAACTAAATCCCCCTTTACTTTAGTGTTCAATTTAGTTAGAAAGTGTCTTAGTTTGTGTTTCTAAGTGTTTTGATTCAAGTTATAACCCAAATTCGTCCAAATTAGGTTAGGTGTTCAAAACTGCCCAGATTGTGTTTTTAAGGCAGTTTTGAGTGTTTTGTTGCTGTTTTGAGTCTTTTGGTTTGTTTTAGTGTTTTAGTGGTTAGTTTTGCATTCTTTGAGTCTAGTTTAGTGTTTTTAACCTTTGTTTTACGTTTTTGAGTCAGTTTTCAAGTGATTTTGCATTCCCTCCTAATCCCCGGTTTAGAACGATCCCTACTTATACATATACTACAATTATCAAAATAGGGTTTTAATTTGTGTGCTTATATATTCCGCATCAAATTTTTGGCGCCGTTGCCGGGGATTAGCAACTTTGCTAATCCCTTGGATTGTTACTTTCTGTTTGTTATTTTGTTAAAGTTCCTGACCTTGTTTTGTTTTTCTCGTTTTAGGTACTAGTTTATGACTCGGAGTTCTCAACCGATTCGTGAGAATATCTTGGACTTTGACAGCGATTTCGAGAGGACTTTGAGACGAAAGAGGAAGCAACACGAATCAAATCCACCAAGCCTGGAACCTAACCTTGAAAAACAAGTCCTAGAAGAGGAAGAGGAGGCCACGGCAAGGGTATTTGAAGAACCACAAGGCATGGCCGTGGACAACCGAACACTCAAGGAGCTTTCTACTTCGGGATTGGATAATGCCGCACCTTTGTGTATCCAATATCCCCCACCTGTCGAAGGTAAGACCGAAGAGTTCGAGTTGAAGTCAAGTTTGCTCCACCACATTCCGAAATACCATGGGTTGTCCATGGAGGATCCGAACAAGCATCTGAAAGAATTTGAAGTGGTGTGTTCAAGCATGACTCCCGTCAACGTCGATGGAAGTATTTTGAAGATGAAGGCTTTTCCATTCTCTTTAATGGACAAAGCCAAAGATTGGTTGTATGAATTAGCTCCCGGAACTGTCACATCATGGGAGAGTATGAAGAGGGCATTTCTGGAGAAATTTTTCCCAACTTCTCGAATCATCTTTCTACGAAAAAGGATAAGTGGAATTCAGCAAGATGAAGGTGAGTCTTTTCCTACATATTATGAACGTTTTAAATCACTTGTTGCTTCTTGTCCACAGCATCGAATGAGGAGTTACTTCTACAATACTTCTACGAGGGGCTCCTACCAATTGAACGACAAATGCTCGATGCCTCAGCGGGTGGAGCATTGGTGGACAAAACGCCCATGGCTGCCAAGGTCTTAATTGCTAATCAAGCTTTGAACGCTCAACAATACGAAGGAGTAGGCCAAAGAGGACCCCCACGGCAGCAAGTTCATGAGGTAAGTTCCACACTCGACATTCATTCACAATTAGCTAATCTTACTTCCATTGTGTCTCAGATGGCCGAAGGAATGAAGATGCAAGGACCAATTGTATGCGGTGTGTGTTCAATCCAAGGACATGATTCTGAGAAGTGCCCACAACTCATTGAAAATGATGGATGGGAAAGCGCAAATGCAATTGGATTTCAAGGCCAAAACCAACCAAGGAACGATCCATATTCGAACACATATAATCCCGATTGGAGAGACCACCCAAACTTCAAGTGGAGGGAGCCCCAACAACCACCACAACAAGGAGGCTTTAGACAACAACCCCCGGGGTTCTTCACTAAGCCATACGCACCCACACATGCTCCACAACAATCTGCCCCAAATGCATCAGGTACATCCCTAGACAATGATACACTTCTTAAGTTACTAACTAATTTGTCTCAGGGGCAAGAGAATCAAGCCAAAGCCATGCAAAACCAGGACAAGAGGGTGGATCAATTAGAGAAGCAAATTGGGCAGATTGCGGAGTTTGTAGGGCAATTCCGAGACCAAGGCAAGCTCCCAAGCTCAACCATTCCAAACCCAAAGGGAGGGTTCGAAACGACCAACGCAATCACCTTGAGAAGTGGAAAAGAAGTTGGCATTACATCCAAACCATCACCATCAAGCCCCAAAGAGGATGAAAAACTAAGAATTGAAGAGGAGGAAGCAAGCCAACCCACGGCAAAGGTGGACATACCTTTGCCGCAAGCTTCTAAAGATCCCAACTTGTCCAATTTGTCCAAAAAGGGTAAGAATGTGTCAAATTCGGTTCCTACTAATGTTTTTCCTTTGAATGTGCCTTTTCCTAGTAGGTTCATGCAAACAAAGAAAGAAGAAGCCGAGAAGGACATCCTTGAGACATTTAGGAAAGTTCAAGTTAACATACCCTTCTTGGATGCCATAAAGCAAGTGCCCAAATACGCCAAGTTCTTGAAGGAATTATGCACTACAAGGAAGAGGGCTTCACATAAAGAGGTAGTGAGGGTAAGTGAAAACGTTTCCGCTATTTTACAAAGAAAGTTACCACCAAAGTGCAAAGATCCAGGTAGCTTTATAATTCCTTGCATTATTGGCCAAACTAAGTTTGAACATGCTATGTTAGACTTAGGAGCTTCAATTAATGTCACGCCATACTCTATTTATGCATCCATGAACCTGGGTGAATTGAAAAATGATGGCGTGATTATTCAATTGGTCGATCGATCTAATGCCTATCCAAAGGGAGTTTTGGAAGATGTTTTAGTGCAGGTGAATAACTTGATATTCCCGGCGGATTTTTATGTGCTTGAAATGGACGACTCGGTTCATTCTCCATCCTTGCCACTCCTACTTGGAAGACCGTTCATGAAAACAGCCCAAACAAAGATTGATGTGGCCAAAGGAGCACTAACAATGGAGTTTGGTGGTGATATAATTAAATTCAATGTTTATGACTCTATTAAGAATTCTAATGACAGTCATTCTTGTTTTGCCATTGATGTGCATAAGGATATAGGGCCGAAAGGATCCACACTTATCAAGAAGGATGTATCAAGAACCACCATTGGAGAAGAACTTGGAGTGATTCCGCTACAACCACCCAATATGGCCGAAAGTAGCCATGGTGACATTGTTGCTAGGGCTGCCGATTTTGAGCCTTCACCACAATATGTTGGTAAGTCGTCAATCCCAATTTCCATTCCCATTTCAACTAATAGGTTGTTACCTTCTTTGGTGCAGGGGCCCAACCGATTTAAAGGTGGTGGGAGCATCTACATGGACTTTCGGAACCAAAACACTACCATCAGGGAGGATCACTATCCCCTCCCATTCATTGAGTCATATTATAGAAGTGTTGAAGGGCATGTTGTGGAGGAGATCCCATTGCATGCCTTGGGCTCCAATGGGGAATAAGCATACCATCGTCCGGCTCAAGACATTAAAGCAAGCGCTTCGTGGGAGGCAACCCATGCAATCACCAAGGAGAGGATGGCATTTACACTCCATAACCAAATTTGCGTCCCTAGCCTTTTCTCTTTGTTATTTACATTCTGCCATGTTTAGTGTGTTTAGTTGCTGTTTGTGTGTTTACTTTTGTTTAGTGTGATTTTAAATTTACTTAATAAAAAGAACTTAGGGTTTTCTTTTCTGAAACCCTATATATTCTACATCTTAGCCGCACCCTAGGATCAATTTTCAGGCATTCTTTCATCCCACACATCTCTGCCGCAGCCACCATCCCTTCTCCCACCTTCAATCCGCAACACCCATCCATTGCAGCCCCCTCCACCTCCTTGCCGCAGCTACCTATCCATTCCCCCCACCATTCCACACCTCCATACACCACCCACACCCCTTGCCGCAACCCTTTACCACCCTAAACCCATCTATAACCCAGAAAATCATCCAAAAACACCCCAAACCCTCTCTGCCACAGCAAGGAGAAGAAGAAAGAGGAGCTTGAAACGTGCAGAAATTCAAAGTGGATTCGTTGGGCGTTCTAGGTGTAATCAATCTTGTGTTCTCTATGTTTAATTTCAATTTTGTTTCTCTTTCTGTGAACATGAGAGGCTAAATCCCTAGTTAGCTAGGGGTGATTCAAAACCATGTTTATGCTTGCAATATAAATTGATTACCTTCAGTTGGAATTTCATGAGTTGTGGATTCAATTTGTTTAACTACTTGATTGATAACGTATTTATGTATGTTTATTGAGAGTGCACGCTTAGTTTTCATGCATGAATATGATGCTAGAATATGAGGGAGTTTTACCTAATAGTTACGAACTTATATTCCCAAGTAGTGGAGGTTGCTTATAAACAATCGCGTTAAATGAATTCTTGGCACTAGTTTCATGCTCATCATAGTAACGAATGCCTCGTCAACACTTATAGTTTTCATGTTGCTTAATGATCTTTGATTGTATCTTTATTGTGCTTTTCACGTAAAAGACCTTTGGAGAATGTTTTGAATTGTTGTATGCGCTTTCCCATCCAATTCATTAACTTAAGGAGAACTTGAAGGTTAATTTAAGCGAACCTAATTAACCTGGGGTGTTGAGTTTCATGATTCATCGAAAGACCAACTGAAAATCATCTTGTATGCAAGTGTGACATGTGTGGAGAAGAACCTTCTAGCTAGCATTCCATCCATATTTTCATCAATTTCATATTTACAATCTGTTTTAATTACAATCTGTGCTTTTTGTTTAATTTCGTCAAAAACTAAATCCCCCTTTACTTTAGTGTTCAATTTAGTTAGAAAGTGTCTTAGTTTGTGTTTCTAAGTGTTTTGATTCAAGTTATAACCCAAATTCGTCCAAATTAGGTTAGGTGTTCAAAACTGCCCAGATTGTGTTTTTAAGGCAGTTTTGAGTGTTTTGTTGCTGTTTTGAGTCTTTTGGTTTGTTTTAGTGTTTTAGTGGTTAGTTTTGCATTCTTTGAGTCTAGTTTAGTGTTTTTAACCTTTGTTTTACGTTTTTGAGTCAGTTTTCAAGTGATTTTGCAATCCCTCCTAATCCCCGGTTTAGAACGATCCCTACTTATACATATACTACAATTGTCAAAAGAGGGTTTTAATTTGTGTGCTTATATATTCCGCATCAGTACTTTTTACATAAATATGATTTTTTTTTTTTTTTTTGCCAATTCCTCAGTAATACACCATCATCCGTATTTCACAAACTAATCTAATGCAATAGGATTAACAAAACAAGCAAATGAAAAGCAGTAGGATTAAAATAACATAAGCAAAGCAGAATCTTTTATTCAGAAAAAAGAGAGAATTAATATATATTTTGTTCAGTGGTACTATTGAGTGCGTGCATGTGCATTATTCCTTGGCTTGAATTCTAACAGTATGCTTGAAAATGTCGCAGGCTACTACCACTGGCACTGGAGCTCCAGCACCGCGGCCCCAAGGTAGCAACAACCATATACCATGGTGAAATTTATATTATTTTTTCAGACCGCAACCTTTTTTTAATTTATCTGATTTTTCTGCTTCAGTTTTAGATGCATTTTTTGGTTTGGTTTGGTTTTGGACTGTTTTAGGTTTGGTTTTGATATGAAATCGGTGTGGTTCGGGAGTTTCACAATTTTTTTCAATCCTTAATATTATGAACAAAACAAAACGACAAAAGATTTATTTTTAAAAATTATTTATTAGGTATTCTTTTTAATTCAGTTTTTTTGTTTTTTTTTAAATTTTAAATTTAGCTGAATTACTTAATTTTCATTGAGCAAAGAGTTACTGAATAAAAATTATTACAGGTGGTCCAATGATTAGAGATGAATTCCAGACTCATATTCCATATGGCATATTTGACTTCATTTTTTTAACGCTCGTGAATTGTATGATGTTGATCAGATGGAAGTTGAAATGTTTCTTTGAATTTTCTTAGTTTCCGAAATGATGAATTGACGTAACAAAATCACTAATTAGTTTATTTAAAAAAAAAGAAAAAGAAAAGAAAAATCTCTATTATTGGATGAACATGTACACAAGAATGTCACAAATCATATCTTTGGATGGGATTGATGTAATTATTATTCTACATTTTGTCTTTCTTCCCTGCATCTCTGTGTAACACTGTGATATGGTCAACTGCATTTGCATGCGAGAATGACTTGGAAGGTGGACTTTGATGAAGGCGATTCGCAAGCTGGCTTGGCTACCTGCTTTATACTTTATACACCCACATTCAATAATGTTAATTTTGTTTTTGTTTGATGCCTAAAATCGAATTAGAATGAAATAACTATATCATTTGTGTCAAATAAACAAACCCTATTTTATGAACTCACTCTTCCTTCAACTGAAATTTGTGAACTCACATCTAGATTCAATATACTTGAAGAGTTAGGCCCATCTTCGATCAAAAGAACTAAACATAGTCCATTCCAGAATTATAATTTTGTAAAAAATTATTTTTAAATGAACAGTATCATACTCATGTACTATTTCCAACCGAAATGAATAAACATAGGTCCTTCAATAATTTATTGGTTAATTTGATTAAACTAGCGTTGGATGTTTTCAAATCTTTCTGTTGAATTTGAATGAATTTTTGCAACTGAGGAGCTGGACCTCAAAATAGGGGATATGGGGCCACATTTGGCCAGCCTAATGCCATTTTGACCAATAATGGCCTAGTGGACTTTATAGAATTATAGCTTAGCTATCAGTTGTAGATGAGTTTCTGGACAAATCAGGCCATAATTTTTTTTTGGCTTTTGGACCTTTAACCCTCTCCATTGGAGATGGCCTTATGGCTTAGGGTTCGACCCTAACTTAATTCTCAACGCTTCCATTGACTACTTGAAATTGTAAGGCTTTGAGGAAGTTGAGGCTCATTATAAAACCAATGGACAATATGGGAAGTAGTCCCACAACTCATAAGAACATGTAAGGTCCCTTTATGTGATATTCACTCCTATGAACATTGATAGGCAGTGATCATCTATCGTGGATTAGCCAAGCATGATCGTAGCATAGTATGGCCACCTATTGCAGATTAACCAAGTAGGACCATCCATATACCACTGCTACATGGTGTATACTCGATGTCACCTAACCTTGTGACACTACGGTAATAGTCCTCTACTAGCCTTCACGTTTCTCAAATATTTCGAATATGCAATTCAAATCACAATTCATAAAATAGATTTGATGGAAGACTTTATTCTAGAAATCCATGCCATATCCACTAAGTATACTAGCATGGGAATTTTCAAATAATAACCATATCCCATATATTTAAGTTACCCACCCAAAGTTCACGCTACGTTAACCTGGCACAAATATCGATACCCTCAAGTACGACCACTGCCTAAAACAAAGAAAAAGTCCCAACTTAGAATTATTTTAATAAATCACATAATTCTAGGTTCACATGTCCCTTACAAGAATTGAGAAGGATTCGAGACGCGTTGACCAAAAGTCAATCATCAATCAGTGCAATTAACGGTTGGGTTTACAACCCTACATCATTCACTTTGGAAGATCATATCAAGTTTAACTGAAAGTCAACTATGAAACTAGGTTAAGATGGTGAAATTACGTTCAATAGATGTAAAAAAACGGATTCAGAGCATCAAATTTAGCATAAGAAAACCTTTTGGTTCGTCAGCCACAGGCAGTCGCCATGCACCGCCGTGAGTCTCTTTACTCCTACCACTTGACATTGTGTGCCACTGTACGTGACGCTCACGGGCTAAACTACAATTGATGCCCTCCTTCTTCCTTCATCCAACGCCAACTCATGGTTGTTCGCTGCCGTTATAGTAAATGCCGAATTTCTAGGAATTTTTCAATTAGCCATAACTTACTTATTTCTTAACCAAATTTTACGACCCATATATGAAAATTTATCTACTTAACAAAAAAACTTGATTTATGGTAACTAGAGATCGCACCTTGGCCGGAATTAACGAGAAAAGAGCCGAAAAATTGTCGGCTCAAAATAATAACTTCATACTAGCATTTGGGCACTAATTTTCAAGAAATCAAACTTAGATTCACATTTGTAGGGTCTATATGAAGATTTTGATGGTTTGGGTGATCATTTGCTCATTGAAAATCGGTTTGGTGGATTACATTTGACGAGAAAAAAATGAGAGACATGAAAGATGGGAAAGAGAAGTGAGAGATCGAGAGAAAGAAGAAACGAGGGGATGGTTCCAGAATTGTGGATGTGGGACCCACACGACACACACACAATAAGGCCACAAAAGGACAAACAACATATGTGGAAATAATGGTCAAAATACCAAAATACCCTAAACTTCAAAATTAGTGCAGGAACGCCTTTTGTTTCGTTAGCCTTGGGCAGCCACCATGCGCTGCCGTGCGGCACCACATGCTCCCCCATTAGTGGGGCTGGGAATGATGGAATATTGAGTCACTATAACATAATATTTTGTCGTCGGGAAGCAATATTCGCAGTATATAACTAACGACATTAGGGAATATCTCAAACAGTAACAAAATATTCCACCTCATTCTACCTTCCTCAAATCACAGGTGCCTGCCGCTGTCATAATAGCCTGAATCTAGAAAAATGCCGGATTTATGGGGATTTTTTAAAAGCCAAGACTCACTCATTTCTTAACTAAATTTGTTGATGTATATATGAAAATTTATCTACTCAACATGACGAATTGATTTATGGTAACTAGAAATCTCACCTTGGTCGAAATCGACAAGAAAAACATCGATAAGGCATGGGCTCAAAACAGTGACTTCGAACTTTGGCACTAATTTTCAAGAAATTAAAGTTGGATCGACATTTTTAGGGTCGATAAGAAGGTTTTGATGGGGGTTTGGGTAATCATTTGCTTGTTCAAAATCAGTTTGGTGGATTGCATTTCATGGGAAAAAAGAGAGAGTCGAGAGAGATGAGAGAGAGAAGTGAGAGAAAGAAGAAAAGAGGAAAAGGTTCCAGAATTGTAGGGTTGGCCCCATATGGCACACACAATAAGGCACAAACAACAAGTGTGGAAATAATGGTCAAATTACTAAAATGCCCTTGACTTCCACACTTTGTAGAATCTTCGTTCTAGCTCCGAATTTCGTTACATTATGCCCACGTGTTTCTTTTGACATGTACTATCTAAGTATGCCAAGAAATGTGGAAAAACATGAAAGCATCTAAAACGTCCACGTAAAATTCTGCGTAGGCCAACAACGGTCTTTTCATTTTCTTACAAAATTCAAAATTAAAAAAAAAAAAAATTACACGTTGAAAATAAAAACAAGTCATAACAACTATGAAATACGAAATTTTAAATAATGAAACCAATGACAGGATTTCACATCTTTCCCCCTTTGAGCTTCTAAACCCAGCGTATATGTAGTTGTGTCAGGCTCGGCCTCATCCTTCTATGTAGAAAGTGCACTAACTCTGGCCACTCGCTGACAACCTCCCTACAATGTGCCAGGTCCACTACTTTGAGCTTCTACTCCTTGTTGACCGTCTCCAGCTATCGACCTCTCTATTGTCCAGTTCTTTGTTGTCCCGAGCTTGAATATATTCCGGATGACACTCTCTGAGATGAAGGTGCAACTAAGCCACCACTACTAGCCGTCACTATGCTTACACCAATAGTTGTCGCCTCTGGGTGCCCACGCATAAAATGACTAACCTAGTCGTAGTAAAAGTATATCCTAGTCCCATCTCTACATGGACCGCTATGTCAACGTCTACAATGTGAGCAAACTCGTGGTATAGTCTTCTGTGACTGCATCTGTGATCCTTCCACGGAAGAACAATGGGATCCGTGCCTGAAGGTACTCTAAGCATCAGCATGAAACCGACTGTGATGATTCCCTTAGTAAATTGCTGAGAATCTATCTTAGAAATAGCTAGAAAGCCTTTTTGTGTAAGCCCATGTTGTCCAACGTGAGAAATGCCATAAGTTCCACTAGATGCAAGCCCAAAAAGTCATCAGGCACTCCTTAATATGAATCAGACGACTGACCTCTAATCATGTCCTCTTCCACTACTCTACACTCGCTCGTGCATCACGCTCCTCATTAAGCTATGTTGTACGTGCACGATCAATGGCCTGAGCATATGAAGTCAATCCCTGAATCGATATCAGATTTCCAATGCTCGGCTCGAATCCTCTAATTAGCTTATTCATTGTCTTCTCCTCGGAGGGAGGTTGAGAAAAACAGTAAAGTCTAGTAAAGTGGGCCACATACTCTGCAACTGTATTTGTCATTGCTCGATGGTAGCGAACTCCACCTTAAGCTCATATCTGAAAGACTTTGGGAAGTATTGTTTATAGAATGCTTTTTGAAAAATGCTCCCAAGTGATAGATCCCCTGGATACTAAAAATGGACGAGTAATTTGCCACTACTTGTAAGCCTCGCATGTCAACATGTACACAACAAAGTCCACTTGCTCCTTAGATGAGCAATGCAGAATGGCACAAACCCTGGCAATCTAGTTGATCTAGAACTCAGATCCCCACGGATAAGTAGTACCACCAAACGAAGATAGCTTATATGTATGAAACTCTCCATAAAATGACTTCTCCCTTGCAGAAGTCGCACGTACGTGAGCCTGCATAAGTTGGGTCAAATCCTTAATGGTCGAGAAAGCTTCATTGGGTCCATCATAGTCATGCCTAGGCTTCTAATTAGTACCAGGAGCTCTGTCATCATTGGGAAAGTCATCCCAATCGCCCAGGAACCAACATGTGGAATGTTCATTGTACGTTTGAAGAATGAAAGATTTCAATGTAAGCGAAAAAGTAGGACTCAAGAACAAACTCACACTGTTTATATAAAGGTCTAGTTACCCTTGACTTACCTAACGTTCCTCACTCTAAGGTAAAGGTATAGGAATCTAATACCTAAGCTCTGATACCATTAAAAAATTTCATGCCTAATCCTGGACGTATCGACATACGTTCGAGATTGACACGTGACCTGGGAAAATAGGTGACATGGTAACATATGTACAAGATACAAAATGATATACTAGAACTAATACCTCAAAATAAGCATAATAGTGGCATTTCTTCCATAAAATATAAACAAGCCTGTACACCCAAGATACACAAACCTTCTTTAAGTCAAGACATGCCCGTAGGCACACAAAATATAAGTCCAAAAAATAATACAAGGAAGGTAAATGGGTAACCTAGCCGCTCCAACTCTCTGACCTTTAAACTGCTACCTTACTAACTTCTTGTATTTACTTAGGCTTGTCTCCTGCACAGTCAGCCCCTACACATTGGGAATAGTGCACCGGGCAAAACAACAACTCGGATAAGCTGCAAAGATGGTGTAAGTGATAATAATCTGACGTATATGATAATCATAAAATAGGTCCATTAGTCACAATTCATAAACATTAAATATAAATTCATACTTTTAAGGAGTCACAGTTCGACTGGAAATCCCTAAGAAGTCACCCAGACAACCAACAATTTTTCTAAACCAAATCACAAAGGATATCAAATCTATATTCATAAATACGTTAAAAACTAGGGCTAGAGTGACATAGTTTGGCCGAATCCTACAATAACTAACCAAGCAGGAAGTGGCCCTTATAGCAGATTAACTAAGCAAAACCACGCCTGAGAATAAGTAACCAGGTAGATAGTAACCCCCCATCACGAATTAACCAACCAGAGTTACTTCTGTAAACACTGATAGGCGATGATCACCCATTGCAGATTAACCAAGCATAATCACCCCTAAGTACGTATAGCCATAACTAACTAATAAGGATCGCCCATCGCAGATTAACCAAGCACGATCCTAAAATAGTATGGTCCCCCATTGTGGATTAACCAAACAGGATCATCCATGTACCGCTACTACATATGGTGCAAAATCAATGCCACCTAACACCGTGACACTAGGGTAAAGATCTTCTACTAGCCCTTATATTTCTTAAACATTTCAAATAATCACATTTCATAATATAGATCAATGGCAGCATTTAAAAGCAATAATTGAGCAAATAATATATTTTAGAAATCCATGCCATATCCACTAAGTATGATAGTATGGGAAGTTTCAGAGTAAAAACCATATCCCAATATTAAAGTCACTCACCTAGAATTCTTTTGATAAATCACAACGCCTAAAACAAAGTACAAGTCTCAACTTAGAATTCTTTTGATAAATCACATAATTCTAGGTTCACACGTCCCTTACAAAAATCGAGAATGATTTGAGACACATTGACCAAAAGTCAATCCTCATTCAATGCAGTCAACGGTCGAAATCAACACCTAATCATCATAGTTATGGTGGTGAGCAAAAATGCATCCATAGCCCTATGAAACTAGGCTAAAATGGTGAAAGGATGCATGGCTAATGATTATACGCTAGGTTGGGATTGGTAGACTATTTCGTCATCGAGACGAAGTATTCTGTTAAAACTAACGGAGATTCACAGTATATACTTGATGGTGTTATGGAATATTATGAACAATAACAGAATATTACCCCTCTTTCTACCTTCTTGTGGTCACCGGCGGCTGCCTCCGTCAATCAGCGTCACAATTACTAGAATCTGAAGAAAAAAAGTCGTATTTCTGGGAACCTTTCAGACAACCATAATTCACTTATTTTTTAACCACATTTGGTGATCCATATATGAAAATTTATCTACCTAACACAAGGAATTGATTTATTGTAACTAAAAATCCGACCTTGCCAGAATCGACGAGAAAAGCACCAAAAAAG
Source organism: Pyrus x bretschneideri (assembly GCF_019419815.1). Taxonomy (NCBI): domain Eukaryota; kingdom Viridiplantae; phylum Streptophyta; class Magnoliopsida; order Rosales; family Rosaceae; genus Pyrus; species Pyrus x bretschneideri. Next base: position 2,605,613 of record NW_025999624.1, read on the forward strand.
TGTAAGCTTAAAATAGTGACTTCGAACTCTCGTTTGGGCACTGATTTTCAAGAAATCAAAGTTGGATTCACGTTCGTATGGTCAATAGGAAGATTTTGATGGTGGTTTGGGTGATCATTTGCTCATTGAAAATTGGTTTAGTTGATTGTGTTTCACAGGAAAAAAAGAGAGATGAAGAGACGAGAAAGAAGAAGAGAAGAGAGGGTTCCAGAATTGTAGGGGTGGGCCCCACATAGCACACACAATAAGGCTACAAAAGAATAAACAACATGTGTGGAAATAATGGTCACGTTATCAAAATGCCCTTGATTTCCAAGCTTTATAGAATCTTCGTTCTAGCTCCAAATTTCGTTCTGCTTGCTCCCATGCATTTATATCGACATGTACTATCCACATATGCCAAGAAATGTGTAAAAACATGAAAGCATCTAAAATTTCCACGTAGAATTCCACGTAGCCCAACAAAGGCATCTTCATCCTTTACAAATTCGAGAAATAATTCTAAGTCGAATATAAAAATGCGTTGTAAAACTACGAAATATGAAATTTTAGATAGGGAAATTCGGGGACGAAATTTCATAGTTAGGGTTTAGGGTTCAACCCTAACTTAACTCTCAACTCGTCTATTGACTACTTGAAATTATAAGGTTTTGAGGAAGTTAGTTCATCATAAAATCAATTTGACAATATGAAAAATAGTCCAACAACTTATATGAACATGCAAGGTCTCTTCTTTCTCTGATGTGAGATTCCTGCTTTCAACACGCCTCTAACATGTATCCAACTTTAAGCCTGTTGTTGGGCTTCACACATGGGAAACGTTCTAAGATTCCATTATGAAGTTAAGGTTTAACCATAAAATCAATTTGCAATATGAAAAGCAAGCCAACTACTTATCAGCACATGCAAGGTCCCTTTTTTCTATATGGAATTCATACTCTCAACCGTTTTCATTAATACATGTCCAAGAGTTTAATCTTCTTTTCTTTTTTGCATTGACACAGTAAAATCGCATAAAAGGAAATTTAAGGTCATCCAATGATCAAGTAAGCAAGTATAAAAGTTGTTAAACTTTTAGACTCAACATGATCCACCACCGTCACTTATATATTCTCTAACTCAATCATCTATTATTAAGTGACACACCCCGATCGAGATCAGGGCGTGCTGGCCGCCACGTGGAAGTGATGTAGCCATGTGCACGGTGTGGAAGCTAATAAAATATTAATGATAGAAATAATACGAATAAATAAAATCCGGCTTAACAAAAGGTAATGTCAAACATGTGCAAGCAAAGTGTGTAAACAAAGTTCAGAGCACGAAGATCTAATGCAGTCCGGGAGAAAACGACACGACAAAAGTACACCCGAAGGTGGTCTTACACTGGTGTCAGACTGTCAGATATGCCGGGAAGATCCTCAAGGAAGCCACCAAACGTGCTAGACAACTAGAACCTGGAGGGGTGCAAAACAAAAGCGTGAGTGGGCAAAAACAAAGCTTTTCAAAAACCATTTCAAAACAAATTCTAACCCCTCGCTGTAAAACCTGTATACTTCCCAGAAACATAATATACATATATATAATCATGTTCGGAAAATGTGCCATGCCAAATGCCTCGAATATATGCAAGTTCTTAGGTAATGCCAAATCAAATGCCCTGAAATCTGTCAGCCGGAGTCACCTAACGTGACCTGTATGGCTGAATCTAGAGCTCAAATCTCCATCTCACTAACTATACCTGCACACGAGTCGGAACCACCTAAAGTGGTCTGTACGACAGGCCTGGGTGTAATATAGGTACGCTCAAGTCCTAATCTAGGCTAGGTGAAGATAATGTGGGTTAACAAAGACAGTAGGCGACACAAGGCTCAACGGGGTTAAATCCTACAAACAAATGAAAAGGGAAATATGGCAATTTGGCTATGGTGTTCACTACACAACTTCATCTTGAATACGTGTTATGCAAATCAATGACATGCTTTGAATGAAATGGGCATGAGTTCTAGCATTTGGAACTAAGTGATGAAACGCCTTCTAAGTAGCAACCAAGCAAAGAATAATGAGATCATGCAACGACTTAGGAAACAATGATGCATAGATTATAACTCTCCAAATAACGTTTAGGCTCAAGTCTCACAGGGATGTAGCGTTTGTTTAAGTTCCTTCCTTCAAGCATGTTACAAAAACTGATTTTTATCATTTGTGATTACATGTGAATTCGTAAACTATAACTACAACCAAGCATAAACCAAAGAGTATATCAAACGTCCATCCATGTTTGTAACTTTCTTTAACCATCATGCAATTAAAAACCAAATCCTCATCATTGTGTTGGAAGGTGACCTACGACACAAACAAACACACAAAAACAACTCTTTTTGGGTTTTTCAAAACAATTTTTCAAATTTTTATGGTATTTTCGGATTTTTAAGTCAACACACTCTAAAACACTCTAAAATAGCTTAAAAACACTTAAAAACAGTGGGAAACAAGTTTAGACATGCTAGGTGGTAAAACCCTACGAATTTCATGCACAAATATCTCAAAACAGAATGTTACCCCCCCACACTTAAACTAAACATTGTCCTCAATGTTTTAGACACAATTAAAAACATTACACAAAGCATAAAGTAAGCAACAAAGGAAAGGGTTTAGGGACGCAAATCTGAGTGTGGAGCGATTCCCAAGTTCTTCCTTTGTTGATTGCATGGGTTGCCTCCCACGAAGCGCTTGCTTTAACGTCTTCCAGCCGGACGAGACCTTCCTTCACTCTTCACTCTGGCTCACGGAATGGAATTGATCCTTGAATGGAAGATGATACTTGAAGTGAACCGGCATTGGTTTGAATTCTAGTGTAGGTGCCTGATTCATCAAAATCAGCCAGTTAGTATAAAATGTAATGGAATTTGGAAAAGATGACTTACTTGTTTTGTCCGACAAGAACTCAATGACAAACACCACTCCTTTGAAAGTTTCAGGGATATTGGACTTGGCCAGATTGCATGTGATGGTTATGACTTGTCCAATGTCATCAAATTCAACTTCTTTGGGTTTTGTGGTTTCAAATATGTCCTCTTTGATGCCTTCTACATCTTCTCCAGCCACTACCTTCTCTTGAATCATTCTTCTTGGTGTACAAAGTCCTTTGAAGAATTCAACACCATCTAAAACTTGTTGTGTTGCACCAAGAATTGGAATAGCATTCTGCACCTTTGGGAAGGCTTCCACGATGTCCTTTTTACTCTCTTCTTGGTTGAGAATCAAAAACCTGCTAGGAAAAGGGACATTGGGTGGAATAACATCAGAATAACATGAAATTGGGATGTCCTTACTTGTGGTGGGTGGTTTAAAGGGCTTAGGGGGCTGCGGCAAGGGTTGTTCTACCCTTGCCGTGTGCATGTCTTCTTCCTCCTCCTCAATTAGCAGCTCCTCATCCACTTCTTGGTCACGAAATTGTCCTACGAATTCCGCTATCTGCCCAATTTGCTTTTCCAAGTGGTTCAACCTTTTATCTCGATTTTGCATTGCTTTCTTTTGATTTTCTTGCCCTTGAGACAAATTGGTGAGTAACTTAATAAGCGTATCATTATACAAAGACGCACCTGAATTTGTTTGGGCAGGTTGTATATAAGGTTGTGGTGGCTGCATAGGGCTTGAATAGAACTCCTCATATGGCTGCCAATATGCTTCTTGTTGAGCCTCCTTGGCTTGATTTTGTGACCCCTGCACCAAAGAATTTAATTCATTAAGAGTTTGATTATAATCTATTGACGAACTTGAATTTAATTGAGCATATTGCATATGAAGTTGTGGTGGCTGCATAGGTCTTGAATAGAACTCCTCATATGGCTGCCAATATGCTTCACGTTGAACTTGTTGAGCTTCCCACCACATAGAGTTTGAATGATCCCTCCAATCTCTTTGTGGACATTGATTGGCTTGAAATCCTTGCCTATATGAAGCACCACATGTAGGGACACTCTGCATTGTGGTCCTTTCGGCATACGGCGACAATTGAGAAGTAAGATTTGCCAATTGAGCTTGAATGCTAGATAAATCCATATCTTACTTCTCTAGTACCTAAAATCAAAGAAAGAGAACTAAATCAAATATCAAAAGTAACAACAAACAAAGAAAACAACACTAAGTTAGAAACTAAAACGAAAACAACTAAACCAAAAAGAAAAGAACCAAGGGATTAGCAAAGTTGCTAATCCCCGGCAACGGCGCCAAAAATTTCAAAAATTTGATGCGAACTAAGTAAGCACATAAATTAAAACCCTCTTGTGACAATTGTAGTAAAGATGCAAGTAGGGATCGTTCTAGACCGGGGATTAGGAGGGATTACTAAATCACTTGGACACTGACTCAAAAACAGAAAACAAACGTTAAAAACACTAAACTAGACTCAAAGAATGCAAAACTAAACAATAAAACACTAAAACAAACCAAAAGACTCAAAGAATACAAAACACTTATAAACACAAATTAAGACACTTTCTAACTAAATTAGACACTAAGGTAAAGGGGGATTGAAGTTTTGACGAAATTAAACTAAATGCAACGATTGTAATTTAAAGGCAGAATTTAAATATGAATGTGATGAAATATGGAATGAATGCTAGCTAGAAGGTTCTTCTCCACACATGTCACACTTGCATACAAAATGATTTTCAGTTGGTCTTTCGATGAATTATGAAACTCGACACTCCAAGTTAATTAGGTCCGCTTAAATTAACCTTCAAATTTCCCTAGAATCATTGAATTGGATGAATATGCATCGCAAACAAATTATTTCTAACAAGTTCTCTATATGAACAGCATGATAAAGATACAAGTTAGAATCATTACGTTCTTTGGAAATTATAAGCATCGACAAGGCATTTGTAACTATGAAAAGCATGATACTCTTGCCAGGAATTCAATTAACGCGATTGTTTATAAGCAACCTCCACTACTTGTGAATATAAGTTCATAACTATTAGGTGAAACTCACTTATATTCTAGCGTCAAATTCATGCATGAACATTAAGCGTGCACTCTCAATAAACATACACAAACAAGTTATCAATCAAACAGTTAAATGAATTGAATCCAACATTCATGAAATTCCAACCAAAAGTAATCAATTCATATTATAAGCATAAACATGGTTTCGAATCACCCCCTAGCTAACTAGGGGGATTTAGCCTCTCATGTTCACAAAAAAAGAATTACAAATGAATTTAAACATAAAGCACAAAGGATTGATTACACCTAGAACGCCCAACGAATCCACGTGAATTGGTGCGCGTCGAAGCTCCTCTTTCCTCTTCTCCTTCTGCGGCAGATTGGTTGTGGGTGGTTTTTGGATGAGTTTCTGGTTTGGGAATGGATTTATGGTGGTTTAATGGTGCGGCAAGGTTGTGGGGTGGTGTTGGAAGGTTTGTAATGGAGGGAGAATGGATGGTGGTGCTGCGGCAGATTTGGAATGGCTGGAATGGTGGAGGGAGATGGCACGGTTTAAATGGGTTTTTGGTGGCTGCGTGAATATGGGGGAAGGCTGGAATTAGGTTCTTGTTGCTACGGCTTGGTGAGAGAATTATATGGAATTAGGGTGAAGTAGTTAGGGTTTGATTGGTTGCGGCTATGATGGAGAAAAGGTGAATGGCAGTTTGCGGCTCAAGGAGGAAATAAGTGAATATGGAATTTTTGCGGCTGATTTGGAATGGTTTTTGCACGGCCATCATGGGAATTCTGGAGTGGTTGATTAAAACAAATGGAATAATAATAATGGGATTTGCGGCTTGTAGGTTTGAATGGGAGAATAAGGTGAATAAAATAATGGAATGAATATTGTATTAGGGTTAATGGCATAATCACGGCTTAGGGAAATTATAGAAAAATATGGAATGGTGGCTGCCCTAAAGGACAAAATATTAGGGTATAAAATAGGTTATGGAATGCACGGGTTATGGCCAGGAATGGTGGGATTAATGATTAGAATGAATCACGGCTTAGGGAAATTATTGGGAATATTAGGGTGAATGTTTTTGGACACAAATGCCCCCCCTTGCACAGCAAGGGAAGGGGAGAAAATAAAAAGGCACGGCAAAGGGTTACAAAGTGGCTAGGGCCTTCGTTTTGTGTCCTAAAGCGCCTACAAGGACTTCAAAGTGGCTAGAAAATACGGACGTTTAAGATTAGGAAAGGTTACCAAAACGGGAAACTTTGGGTTAACTTTCCTAAAATAGGAAACCTTGTTTGAGTAGGATTCCTCGTTTTGGTAAGAATTCATTGTTGGAATAGGAATTCGTCGTTTCTTCACGTCTTCAACTCATTCATTCCTCTTTCGCTCCAAAAGGCTCCAATTTGCATCTTCTTGCACACTTTGGCCTTATAATCTGAAAATACACAAAAGTGGCCTTAAACACTGAAATAGATAAGTAAACACAACATAAATGCACGAGAACAAGCTAATTAAGTCGCATGAATATGCTCCTATCAGTGGTCTGTACGACAGGCCTGGGTGTAATATAGGTACGCTCAAGTGCTACGATCACGTGAAGGCTGGGTGAATAATCGCGGGTCACCTATGAGTCGGAACCACCTAAAGTGGTCTGTACGACAGGACTGTGCACCTAACTTGGATCCAAGATGAGTGTATGGTGCAGGAGGTGAACATCACCTGAAGGACTGTGCCCTACTCTCGGCGGGAGCACTAACACCGGGGGTGCAGGTTATGAGCTCTCTATGTATCTAAAATCACTACTGAATGTAAATGTAAATCATACCCACCTGGCACTTACCTGTGCGTCCGCAGCGCCAAGCATATATATATATATATATATATGCAACTAATAATGCGTAAATGATGGCAAACAATAAACATGGCATATAAACGAATAAACGTTTCAAAACATACGAAAACATGAGTATATAGGTATTTTAAAGCACATAACCAACCTTAACAAATAACTTCTCATACAATGCTCAAATGGGGTGTATGAATACACCAACGTGATCTACTCAACCTCAGGAACATCCCCATATTCTTAGAAAAAATTTCCACCGTCGTACGCGCCCCCACACGCCGGCCACGCGCAGGCACGTGCCTGGCATGCTGACGGCGTCAATTAACGCCGTCAAGAATATTCCGTTAACTTTAACGGATTTCATTAACGCCGTTAGGAATATTCCGTCAGTTTTGACGGAATATTCCGTCGTCTTCTCCAGCGCCGGAAAATTGGGAAATTTTTAAATCGTCCTATCTTCTTCGTTTTTCAACCAAATTTCACAAAATTGGTACTAAAATGAAGCTTACAACGAGAGGAACAAGTTCATACCACTTTCAAGTGCTAAAATCCACGAAATCTCGCCGGGAAAACTCCATCAATTCCGGTCAACCTCGAAACTCACTATCCCGACGTCCAAAACCTTTAGACGAACCACCTCGAGCCTCCTAAGGACCTCACCAAGCTTCCTACACGCTTGAAATTCCTAAAAACATAAGAATTTACGTGTGCATGAACAGTAACAAAATCGGGGTATCCCGAGTTCGACGTGAAAATGAAGGTATCCTTACCTGAAATGGGTATGGTTGGACTCCTACGGACCTCACGAGCATGGATATGTACTTTGTTTCTTCGATCTGTGATGATTTGGTGTGTTTGTGTGTGTGTCCGTATAATGGAGGGGAAAATGGGAAGGGAAATGGCACGGGACAGGTGCAGGGACAGGGAAAGGGTGAAGGAAATGTGTGTGGGAGAATGTGTGGTCCACCATCAGCCAACCACCAACCAAAAACAACCACAGAACGTAAAAATATCACGCTAGGGGCAAAATCATCTTTTCACGCGTACGTTTTAAAATTTCTGGAACGGGCTTTCACAACCTACCCACCTTATAAGAATTTTATCCCAAAATTCAAAACAACCATACAATAAACCCCTAGTGATCAAAGAACAACCGAGGATACAAATCTCTCATCCTATCTTCAGTTTCTCACATAGCTTCCTCCACGGAATGATTCCTCCACAAAACTTTCACCAATTTCACCGTCTTGTTCCTCAGAACCTTTTCCTTCCAATCTAGAATCGTCACTGGTTCCTCATCATAAGTCAAATCCGGATTGATTTCCAAGGGTTGAGGAGGTATCACATGAAATGGATCAGCAACATAATGTCGGAGCATAGACACGTGAAAAACATTATGTACTCTAGCCAACTCCAGAGGCAACTCCAGCTTGTAAGCTACCTCGCCAACTCACTCAGTGATCATGTATGGTCCGATGTATCTGGGACTCAACTTGCCTTTCTTTCCAAACCGTACAACGCATCTCCATGGTGAAAGCTTCAGAAATACCCAATCGCCAACCTTATACACTCTATCAGTAGCATGCCGATCCGCTAAACTCTTCTGCCTATCCTGGGCTGCCTTCAGGTTAGACTTGATTACCTGAACATTTTGAGTACTCTCCTCAACAATCTCTGGGCCCACCAAAACTCTTTCTCCGACCTCTGACCAACATAAAGGTGTGCGACAAGATCTACCATACAATGCCTCAAATGGTGCCATGCCGATACTCGAATGAAAGCTGTTGTTGTAGGCAATTCCATTAAATCCAACCGCTGGTGCCAAGCATCACCAAACTGTAACACCAAAGCTCGCAACATATCCTCCAACATCTTAATGGTTCTTTCTGACTGCCCATCTGTCTGAGGATGATACGCCGTACTATAAAGTAATCTCGTACCCAAAGCTTCCTGAAAAGCTACCCAAAACTTAGAGGTAAATCTTGGATCACGATCCGAGACAATGCTCACAGGGACACCATGGTACTTCACGATCTTTGAGATGAATAACTCAGCTAATCGACCCAAAGAATACTTCTCCCTCACTGGAATGAAATGTGCTAACTTAGGAAGCCGATCAACAATCACCCAAATGCGGTCAAAACCATTATGTGTACGCGGAAGCTTGTACACGAAATCCATAGTAATATTTTCCCATTTCCACTCTGGAACGGGAAGCGGCTGTAACAACCCAAACGGCTTCTTCCTTTCTGCCTTGACTTGCTGACAAACGGCACACATACTCACATACTCAGCTATCTCCCTCTTCATACCCGGCCAATAATAAAATGGTCGAATGGTATGATACATTTTAGTAGCTCTTGGATGCATAGCATAAGCCGAGATATGTGCTTCATCGAGAATTTCTTTTTTTAAATCCGAATTATTAGGCACAATCATCCTACCCTCCTGCATCAGCATGTCATCTGAATCACGAACTCTGAGGTCTCTCCTCCTCCCCTGATCTCGAGCTTGAATTAATTCTTGAGTTTCCCTATCCGCTGCCTGAGCTTCAAGCACCCGGTCAACTAAAATTGGCCTAACTTGAAAATTAGCAAGTAAAGCCACTTCTCGATCTTCTGCCTCTAACCTCACTCCCGTAGATCTTAAGTCTGCTAGAAGAGGAATGTGACTAGCGTATAACGCATTGATACGACCCTGAGACTTCCTGCTAAGTGCATCAGCCACTACATTTGCACGACCAGGATGATAATCAATCGTGCAGTCATAATCACTGAGTAGCTCCATCCACATCCGCTAACGAAGATTAAGATCCCTCTGCGTAAAAAGATACTGAAGACTTTTATGATCTGTAAGGATCTTACATTTCTCTCCATAAAGGTAATGTCTCCACAACTTCAACGCAAATATAATGGAGGCTAACTCTAAATCATGCATAGGGTAATTCAACTCATGAGGTTTCAGCTGTCGTGAAGCATAAGCAATCACCCTACCATGCTGCATCAACACACATCCCAGGCCATTCAAAGAAGCATCACTGTAAACCTCGAAATCACCACTATCGTCCGGAAGCGCCAAAACAGGTGCATGAGTGAGACAATACTTCAACTGCTGGAAACTCTGCTCACACTTGTCATCCCGCTCAAATTTAACGTCTTTCCTTGTTAATCTCGTCAGTGGTAAAGCAATCACAGAAAAATCCTTAACAAACCGTCGATAATACCCTGTTAAACCAAGGAAACTCCTCACTTCAGTGACGGTTCGCGGTTGCTCCCACTTCTCCACAGCTGCCACCTTTTGAGGATCCACCAAAATACCTTGAGCTGAAATGACGTGCCCCAAAAACGCAACTTGGTCTAACCAAAACTGGCACTTACTAAACTTAGCATATAATTGGTGTTCCCTCAACCTTTTCAACACCAAAGTAAGATGTCAAACATGCTCTGCTTTAGACTTAGAGTACACCAGAATGTTGTCGAAAAATAAAGTGGCTGTGGAAAAAAAAAAAAAAAAACAGTGGATGTGGGAAGCGGGAAGGAGAAAAGAGATCACTATGGAAAGGGTAGAAGGATAAAGAAGGGGCTAGGAGGAAGAAATGAGAGGATGCCGCCAGCCCAAGCCTAAGCAAGGCCCAATGGTGCACGGGTTTGTTGCTAGGGTTTTTGTGCTCTTTAAATCACATTGTAAATTAGAAGTAGACTTTCTCTAAGCTACTTGAATTTTAATGTAATCTTAAGTACACATAAAAGATCGTAGTGTTGGAGATTTCTACATTTAATCACTCTTTATAATAATAGGCAGACATGAAATTGGAACTTCAATTGTTTAATGATAGGTAAATAATTAGTGATCAGTCAAACCTAGCCATAGCACAGTGGCATGGTGGCACAATGGCGGTGGCAATGCTAACAAAATTAATGATATAAGATAAACCACCACAAACACAACTTAACAACAAACAGTTTGACATTATTCCAATCCATTCTCCTCACCTCCATCAACTGACAATTATAAACCCAAATTTAGATCCAAAAATGACAAAACAGGTAGATTTTGGGACTCTACTTAGTCTCCACGATTTGTTGATGAAAAATGAAGAGATTAATGCGCACGCGTAGTGTACACACGACGCATTGCAACTCTCCATTAGTGTGGGCACCACCATTTTCAGTAAGACTAGTGGTAGAATAATGAACTCCACGCGCTGCGGGAAAGTGAGGTATACACGCACCATGAAGTTAAGAAAAAGGATTAGTTTCAAGGCAATTATTCAGTGAACCTGAAATATAGTCATGCAATGTCCTGTATATTATTTTATTAATATAACATTAAAAAAATCATTAATTTTATTGTCTATTCTTGTTTTAACATGTAGAGTTGTGTTCCAAATGCATATAAAAATTTCTTTTAATGTTGAATGAAGGAGTAAACTATTTGCCCTAATGAATGAGGGACTTTCATGTGAATTTAAAGCAATTCCAACTATTAGCAAAGGGCAAGAGCTTGTGAATGCCCTTTAACCTCAACAATGTCCTCTAGAGACCCAAAAATCAGAGGGTAAATGGTGGCCCAAGTGAAGCTGATCAATGTCCGTGGGCCAAGTCAAGCCCGACCAACCTACTAGTTTGGCAAGATGTCAACCACGTTTCACCTTTTTTTGTCTTTGGCATGTGTGAAATTGGGTACTAGGCAGAATATCCTGCAAATAAAAATTAACTTTGTATTGTAGACTAGTCAACTAGTTACAAGTTAGTCAGAGATGTAATTGCAGTTATAATAACGAAACATAACTGTCCAATATGTTCAACTAATCAGAGTCTGCCCAGATTAGTTTCGCAACAATAATTCCTAAGCTTGAACACATTTACAATTGGTTCATTATGCAAACAGTAATAACAAAGTAATTATGAATTAAAGTATGTTCGATTAACTAGTCAAGCTCACCAGTCAACTAAGTAAAGATTCGTTAGTTAATCAAATGCAAATCTATGAATCAAACTTAGTTCACTATGAGTTATCTTAGTCAACAACAAATTAGTTCATTGCTCGTAATATGCAGTGTAAACTTAGTTTATAACACAAGAAGTTATTGGCTAGAAAAACTCACATTTGAGTTAAATAACCGGGGACTCTCCGCTAAGTCCAATCCATTAGTGAAATCAAGATTCTTACAAAGTAACCACACAAGCTGGATTCCTAGATCCTAATCTATGAAGCAGCTTTACCTTTGTGCAACCTTGCTTTACACAAGATGGATTCATTCGGTCTTCATGAATTGGCAGCTCTTCCTGAGCTCTTCACATTGTGGCACGAATCCAAATCAATTTATGCAAATAATGTTATGATGAAGTTGATGCAAATTTGGATTCGATGTCTAGTCAATTTCACCAGTCAAACACTTGAAAGATGAAACCAACGTGAATCTAAAAAGAGGTCAGTTTAAAGATTTGAAACTTGAAAAACTTGACCACCAAATTAAAACAAAACTATGAAGACAATGTTATCCTAATATGCAGTGATTGGGTGTTTGATGTATGAACATGGTTTTGTGGCTAAGATTTTAATGAAGAACACAAGAGGTAGCTCAAAGGTAAAATCAACTATTTTCTGAAAATGCAAAACTCCTAGCCAAAACAAATGAGCATATAAAACGAATTTAAGCAAGCAATTTCAAAGATAGGTTTAGAAAATGAAGAACATTACCCATAAAATATGTTTGATGCTCCTAGGAGATATGAGATGGAGATGAAAAATAAAGCTTTAAAAAAATTTCCAATCTCAAACCCCAAAAACAAATGAACCCTAGATTTGGCTTTTAAAGAGGGCTTAATGTTCAAACAGAAAAAGGACTAGAAAAACCACGTGTCATGTGCAAAATCAATCTGAAAAGATCGAGGGCGTAAAAACACACTTTGGAAAAAAGTTGTCAGAAAAGCCCATGTGGGTTATCTTAAAGTGTGCGCCTAGCTCGCGTAAAGTTTTGATGAGACAGAACCACTAGACAGAATGAATTGGAAATAATGTTGTGAAATGCATATGTATGAACAAACCTTTGATAAGAGAAGTTAAGCTCTTGAAATGATATTTCCAACAGCATGATCTCAAAGTAGCATTTAAACCCTAAATCTAACTAGACCATGTGGTATAATTTACAACATTTGACAAGGGAAGCCAAACAATAAAACTAGACTTCACAATGTGCATTGCACGTTTGATTTGGGCAAGTGAAACCCACGTGAGGCTGAGCCCAAAAAAAAAAAAAGAAAAAAAAAGTCTCAACCATTAAGCCATGTGACGTGATTTCAACCTTTTGATCTTCAACAATCAAGATATCTAACGTTCCAGTATTTTCATAATTTTAAAACAAAAAACATTTTTGAATATTGAAAAAATTTGGAAAATTCAAAATTATTATCTATAAAACTACAAAAAGAAAAGAAAAAAGAAAAAAAGGTTATATACTATTTTCTATATATACCTAATCATCGTCTTCATTTTCACATAAAAAATCTAACCCGTTCATGTATTAATAATCAAAGGGTAAATGGTGGCCCAAGTGAAGCTGATCAATGTCCGTGGGCCAAGTCAAGCCCGACCAACCTACTGTTTGGCAAGATATCAACCACGTTTCACCTTTTTTTGTCTTTGGCATATGTGAAATCGGGTACTAGGCAGAATATCCTGCAAATAAAAATTAACTTTGTGTTGTAGACTGGTCAACTAGTTACAAGTTAGTTAGAGATATAAATTGCAGTTGTAATAACGAAACATAACTGTCCAATATGTTTAACTAATCAGAGTCTGCCTAGATTAGTTTCGCAACAGGAATTCCTAAGCTTGAACACATTTACACATTGATTCATTATGCAAATAGCAATAACAAAGCAATTATGAATTAAAGTATGTTCGATTAACTAGTCAAGCTCACCAGTCAACTAAGTAAAGATTCGTTAGTTAATCAAATGCAAATCTATGAATCAAACTTAGTTCACTATGAGTTATCTTAGTCAACAACAAATCAGTTCATTGCTCATAATATGCAGTGTAAACTTAGTTTATAACACAAGAAGTTTTTGGCTGGAAAAACCCACATTTGGTTTAAAAATCCGGGGACTCTCCACTGAGTCCAATCCACTAGTGAAATCAAGATTCTTACAAAGTAACCACGCAAGCTGGATTCCTAGATCTTAATCTATGAAGTAGCTTTACCTTTGTGCAACCTTGCCTTACACAAGATGGATTCATTCGGTCTTTACGAAGTGGCAGCTCCTCTTGAGCTCTTCACATTGTGGCACGAATCCAAATCAATTTATGCAAATAATGTTATGATGAAGTTGATGCAAATTTGGATTCGATGTCTAGTCAATTTCACCAATCAAACACTTGAAAGATGAAACCGATGTGAATCTAAAAAGAGGTTATTTTAAAGATTTGAAATTTGAAAAACTTGACCACCAAATAAAACAAAACTATGAAGACAATGTTATCCTAATATGCAGTGATTGGGTGTTTGATGTATGAACATGGTTTTGTGGCTAAGATTTTAAAGAAGAACACAAGAGGTAGCTCAAAGGTAAAATCAACTATTTTTTCAAAATGCAAAACTCCTAGCCAAAACAAATGAGCATATAAAACGAATTTAAGCAAGCAATTTCAAAGATAGGTTTAGAAAATGAAGAATATTACCCATAAAATATGTTTGATGCTCCTAGTAGATATGAGATGGAGATGAAAAATAAAGCTTTAAAAAAATTTCCAATCTCAAACCCCAAAAACAAATGAACCCTAGATTTGGCTTTTAAAGAGGGCTTGATGTTCAAACAGAAAGAGGACTAGAAAAACCACGTGTCATGTGGAAAATCAATCTGAAAAGATCTAGGGTGTAAAAACACTCTTTGGAAAAAAGTTGTCAGAAAGCCCATGTGGGTTATCTTAAAGTGTGTGCCCAGCTCGCGTAAAGTTTTGATGAGACAGAACCACTAAACAGAATGAATTGGAAATAATGTTGTAAAATGCATATATATGAATAAACCTTTGATAAGAGAAGTTAAGCTCTTGAAATGATATTTCCAGCATAATGATCTCAAAGTAGCATTTAAACCCTAAATCTAACTAGACCATGTGGTATAATTTACAACATTTGACAAGGGAAGCCAAACAATAAAACTAGACTTCACAATGTGCATTGCACGTTTGATTTGGGCGAGTGAAACCCACGTGAGGCTGAGCCCAAAAAAAAAAAAAAAGAAAAAAAAAAGTCTCAACCATTAAGCCATGTGATGTGATTTCAACCTTTTGATC
Organism: Pyrus x bretschneideri; assembly: GCF_019419815.1. Lineage (NCBI taxonomy): Eukaryota > Viridiplantae > Streptophyta > Magnoliopsida > Rosales > Rosaceae > Pyrus > Pyrus x bretschneideri. The sequence continues at coordinate 2,620,708 of NW_025999624.1, forward strand.
TTCAACAATCAAGATATCTAACGTTCCAGTATTTTCATAATTTTAAAACAAAAAACATTTTTGAATATTGAAAAAATTTGGAAAATTCAAAATTATTATCTATAAAACTACAAAAAAAAAAAAGGTTATATACTATTTTCTATATACATCTAATCATCATTTTCATTTTCACATCAAAAATCTAACCCGTTCATGTATTAATAAATAACATAATTGTGCGTTAAAAAATAAAAAAGTATATTTGTGGCTTGTTCGTTCTTTTACCCTTGTTCAACGAGTGAAGTTTTACAGTTTAAACCGTTCGTCTATTATTAAATAACATAATTGTGCATTTAAAAAGAAAAACCGTGACTTATCCTTGTTCATGCTCTTGTTTGCAAAAGACAATTAATTTTCAAAATAAATAGTAAAGACAAATTAAATGTCATTGTCCATGCCTTTGTCCTCTCAGTCCCACAACGGGTGGAATTGCTCTCAAGACTCACAAACCTACAAAAACTAGAGAACAAAAGTCTTTATACTCTCTCTCTCTCTCTCTCTCTGGCTTTATTGTCCTGTGTCTCTCCTCCTATGAAATATGTTGTGTTGCCCTTGGGCTAAGTGATTATTAGAGCGAGAGAGAGAGAGAGAGAGAGAGAGAGAGAGTGAGTGAGGGTGGGAGTGAGAGGTAGAGAGGAACCCACCTCCTTCAGTTGGCTTTCTAGGAAACATGCTGAGGAAGGGTTTGTAGGGAGAGAGAGAGTGAGTTAAGAGGAAAAGATAAAAAGGCTCATCCGTACTAGCTCTGAGAGAGAGAGAGAGAGAGAGAGAGGAGAAGAGAAGAGAAGGGGATGGATAGATATGGATCCATGATGATGATGAGAGAGAAACGTTACTGGGCACAATAGCAACAACAGAAAATACCCAGCAAAGGTCGTTGTTGCTATTAGTTTGTTATTGCATCTCTCTCTCTCTCATCAGTAGAGAGGAGATAGGTTATGCTTGGTGTTGTCTAATTCTGCTGTACTCTCAGTTTGGGGTTTTTGGGGCAGCCCCCCACCCACAATTACAAGAACAAGCACAACCAAAAGCAGAAGTAGAAACTCTCCATCTGTTTCTGATCAGAAATAAACCAACTTTTTCTTCATAAAAAGCCAAACGAGTGACAGTGGAAGCAGCAGCAGCAGCAGCAGCAACGGAACCACCAGTGACGGCACCGCCACTATTCCAATTACATATATATATATATATAGGCATATATATATTCACACACACCCAACACGACCCTCTCTCTCTCTCTCTCTCTAAAAACTGAACCTAGCAATAGCTTTATTCTCACGTCGATACAACAACCATCTGTTGCGCCAAATCTGATCAAATTTCAGACACACAACTTTTTCATACAAACACATAACACCCAGACATAGATTTTCTCCCTCTCATCCTCCTCCTTCACATATATATATATATATGCGTGTGTGTGTGTGTGTGAGAGCGAGAGGGAGAGAGAGCTCAGAAGAAGGAAGGAAGAACAAGCCGATTAGAAAATTTGAGAAAAGGGTGTAGGTTTGAGCTGGGTTACTTAATTCAGTAGTTGTGGCTACTACAAGGAGGCTGCCTTCCGATTCGGGTGCATTTGCAGATTGGGTGGGTTCATCTTCCTCCAACAACTCCGCTACCACAGGGCGGCCCACGACTCACCATCCCGACATCGACGTCCTCTCCCTCGGCTTCAATGCGGGGCCCGCCGCCGCTGGACCCTCCTCCGCCTCCCCTTCCACCATGTCCATGTGGTCCTCCGCCCCTCCCAACAGACCCCTCACCTACGGCCACCTCCCTCCCGAGATGGCCGGCATGGTCGGCCTCCGCGACCTCTTTGTCGTTGCCCCAGCCGCCGCCTACCACCACAACACCCATCTCCACCACCACCCTGGCCACGACCCCAATCTCCTCTCCTCCTCCTCCGACCATCACCACTCCATCAATGCCTCCAACCACCCCGCAACCGCTCTTGGTGTCGGCGTCGGAGTCATTCCTCTTCTCACAGCAACCCCTTGTCTCGCCCCACCTAATATGTCAAATGTCGATGACGATGACGAAGACACTCACACACCTGCGGGTATGAGCATGGGAATGGGAATGAGTATGGGTATGATGAGTGGCGGCCATCAGCGCAACAACAGAAGCTCCTCAGCAGCAGGAGGAGGGGAGGGATTCAATTGTGGCAGCAGAACCCGCCACATTTCTTCAAGAAAAATCATCATGAGGCCGCCGTTACTACTAATCTAGGCGGGATCCACTTAAACCAAGATGGAGATGGTGGAGGAAGAGGCGGTGGTGGCGGCGGGGGAGGGAATAACATTATGAACGCTGGGTCTGCTGCTGCATCGTCGGGGTCGTCCACCATGACGTGTCAAGACTGCGGGAACCAGGCCAAGAAGGATTGTACGCACCGGCGGTGCAGGACGTGCTGCAAGAGCCGGGGTTTCGACTGTGCGACTCACGTGAAGAGCACGTGGGTGCCGGCGGCTCGGCGCAGGGAGCGGCAGCTGATGTCTGCAGCGGCTGGCGGTGGGGCTGGGTCTAATTCTGGGTCGACTTCTAGTGCCAAGAAGCCCAGGCTGGTTGGCGCCTCTCAAACCACCCCTTCTCACACTTCCACTTCCAACACTACTCCCCCTAGAAGCTACGACACTAGTTCTAGTCACCAAGGTTCTTTAATTCACCTCTCTCTCTCTCTCGAATCATATATATACATGTGTATTATTTGAGTATCTAGGGTTTTGATTCACTTGTTTTATTTCACTAACAAAAATGTACCATCTTATGTATAATTTATGCATACAGATGCTGGTTTCAAAGATCCATTGCCGGGACAAGTACGTGCCCCAGCGGTTTTCAAGTGTGTTCGAGTGACTGCCGTGGAGGACGGCGAGGATGAGTACGCATATCACGCCGTTGTCAAAATTAACGGTCATGTGTTCAAAGGCTTCTTGTATGATCAAGGAGTTGATGGTAGAGAAGGGTTTCCTGACATCTCTGAATTGCATTTGGGGGGTGGTGGCACTACTAGTGGTGGCAATGGCGGAGGAAGAAATGGGGCTTCTTCTCCGATTCTTGACCCGTCGGATGTTTATGCCGCGTCTGGTGCAGGATTGCTGGGAGGTTCAAACTTTGGTAATCCAATAAATTGATGTTATACCGTGGATTTATTTAATTAGGTACCCCCTACCCCTTGTGGTTTGGAAGGAACAACATTGTACTTGTCTAACTTTTCTTCCTACTATATATGTTAACCTGTTGTTAATATTTGAAACTTGCATTCTACTAACATGTCTATAACTCGTTTAATAACCATTTTGTTTTCACTTTTTCTTTTTTGAAAAATGAAAGGTCATTTGTTACCAAAAACTGATAGCTACATTTTTCGAATTTTCAAATTATGAATTTCAATTTTCAAATTTTTGTTATAAACTAAACAATTGTCAAACGAGTGAAAGCTGAAATAGTTATCAACTAGGCCGTTAATTTCTCCCCTTCATTGTTTTCAGATTCACGGCTTCTAACTTTCTAGTTTCTATTTGGTTGCATTTGCATAAGATGCTCTAGGTGGATTATAAGGGAGGCTAAATTTGTAAATTAAATCTTGTAAACTAAATGACGTAGAAGTTGATGATTAGATTGTTATTTAAGTGTTGATTAACGTGCTTATTTCTATTAGTGACACATCATTTAGTTTGCAAATTTAGTCTACCTAGCACTACTCTCATAACAAACTGCATTTTATAGAAGCTGCATTTTGCTTTCTTCTCATCTGCTTGTTTTTCCTCTTGGTCTTTCTTTTCATTAAACTTTGCTTGTCAAAGGTGAAATCTACAGTGTAAAGTATTCTCTTAATTATTTTTCATAAGCAAAGAAAAAGTAAAGAAATTATATATCCAAATAATTGTGCTAGACCTGGTATTTATTATTCCAGCTATATATTTTCGATATTAGGGCCAAATTAATATTTTCACTGAAGTAGCAGATTTTCTTTCCTTCCCGATATATATATATATATATATTTTTTTTTTTTTGAATAATGCTACGCTTAACATCTATTTGTACCATTAGTTGTACCATCTCTCTAATAGAGATAAGATTTGCCAACGCATATGGATCTTATCTCTATTAGAGAGATGGTACACATGATGCTAAGTCTAGCTTGTTCATGGATCATCAAGGGTAGAAGTAAATGTGGGAAATGGTAGACTTGGTAGTGCTACTTTTTAGCATGAGGGAATGAGAGTAGTTGTAATGTTACCAAAGAAGAAAAAGCATTTTATACGTGTCCTTTTCCATTCACTTTACTACTTTTAGAATCTCCCTTCACTGTTTTTGGACAATCGTGCATTTGCATGCGTTCACCAACATTATATGTCACCTGTTTCTCCTTTGTATTCTTGTATGCCAAATGCTTCTTAAATATGTGTGTGTGTATATATACACAAAATCTAATATATTACTTCCAACCTTTTATATTGCTATTTTATATGCTACTCAATTTCCATGTATTTTTGGTCCCTTGTACATTCATGTTTAATCATGTCAGGTTGTATCCGTTTGGTATATTCAATACAATTAGTAAAGACGCGTTAGGATAAGAAAAGGGTATGTGGTTATCGTGTCCTAATGTATACATGTGTGCTTATTAGGAGGAACAAAATTTCGCTTCAAGGGATGTGAGACAGACTGTCAATGCACAACCGATCGATTATTGGTTGTCTCACATCTTGTGAAGCGGATCCCACCCCATAAGTTTAATTTGTACTTCTCTTTTTCTCTTTTAAAATTTCGGATCATATATATGGCACTAGCTAGGTGGTACAATATTCTTGCCCAATAGTGATCTTTATATGAATTTTACAGAAAAAACATTCTGTATTCTTCTTCCTCCTTTGAATGCTTGCTATAAGATTAATTTCCTTAATTGTATATGTTTAATATATATTTGTGCTTAATTAGCTAGATAAGTGTTATCCAGAATACTTATTTGGTTTCTTGTGATTGATGCTACCGTACGTAGATTTGGGTGATTTGTTTTGTTTTAGTTGAAATTAATGTTGCATACAAATGTTGACTAGTGTTGATTAATTAAGGGCTAATGAAGGAGGGTGTCCAAATTCAATGCTTATTACTTAGATTTTCTCTTTCTCCCACATGCTGTCCCCCTTGCTTGTCTGAACTAAATATATATTACTAGATTGGTTTAATCATGTGGATTTCGTTCACATTCATTTTTTGTTTTATATTAATTCTTACTATGCTGCACATGATCACCTCTTCTAAGTATAATCACCTTAATTATGTGACATGCCCAGTTTTGATTAGCTATTCCTCTATACATGTAATATATATATATATATATATATCTTCTTACTGCTATTCCTAATATATATTTTGTATTTTGTTATTTTTCCTGAGTCTCTCTTGGAACTGAATTTGGGAGCTCATATCGATATTAGGTACCCAAGTGAAAAATGATTGATTGGAAGTTTTGTTGATGAGTGAATAACATATTAAATTTGTATTATTTTGGCATGTAGTCATCTTCGACTCACTGCGTTCTGAGTTCAAACCCTTTCCCCTCCTCTTAGTATAGCTTTGAGTAAAATTACCGCTTGAAAAATAAACTATTGATTCACATTTATGATCTTGAGTTATATATAGCTTAACTATGTATTGTATTTATGAATACCTATTGTTATTCTTTGATCTATCCTAATGCTAAGTTGCTAAACCACTTGATTCATATAAATTTTTTTTGTTAATCTTTGTAACATTTGTCCCGTCTTCTTGTTGGCTGCATTATATACATATATGTATATATATATCATTTTCCATATAGAAAAGCATTGTTTGTAAGTGTTTGTTTATTTTCTATTACTAACTGTGCAGTACCTGAACTGTATTGTTTTTTACTCGGGTTTTATTCATCCTTCAGATCCATGCGCTTCATATATTTGCAGCTCATGATTTGATTCATAAATGTAAGTTGGAAAAAATCATTATTGTTTATCCTTGCTACACTCTTTCTCTTTGTGCTTGTTCCATGATTTATTTCCAATCATTTTGCTTATGTATTTATTTAATTAATAATATGTATCATGGTGATGATGAATTAAATCATTTCTACTTGTAAGTTGCAGTTTTGTGTGTATACCCTTTCTAGAAGCTGTCCTGCCCATTCTTCTTAATCGATTAAGAAGGTTTTTTTGAGAAACCCTATATTATATCCTTTCTAATATTTTCCATGAGATGAGAACCGGATGAGGATGTTCTCTGGATACTCTTTATGAGGATTTTAGGGATCAATTCATCCTATTTGTTCATCGTATATTGTGCAGCCAGTTTTTGTTAGGTATTGTTTGTGTTCAATTTTAAATAAAAAATTCAAAATAATTTTTGGCCGTAAGATGACTAATGAATGTATAAGATGAACTTATCCCTAGGATCCTACTCCATGAGAACCTAGCTCCTTTCTTTTCCATTTGTTCCCCTTCTTCGGTTGTCTAGCTAGGGTTTTGTTTTTGGCTCTTATTCGTTGGGATTGTCGTGTCCAGGGTTTCGGCTTCATGCATGTATCTTTGCCATTTTTAGCTAAATCATATATATGCACAAGTTTTTCTGTAGTTGTTCCATGAATAATACTTGAATCCACTTCTTAGGTTAATGAGCTCATTCACCCCTTTGATATGGATTAATACCTTTACGACCTAAGTAATTACTTTAAGGATAAATATAGGAAGTGTTATTGGCTACTCCAAAACTCTCATTCTACACTCCTCACGAGTGTATTTTTCTTTCCTAATATAGAAAGTTTGAAGTGTAGAATAAGATTTTTAAAGTACTAATAACAATTCTCTAAGTACATACAATTTCAATTTTGTGAGGCTTTATTAGGAATAGTCCGCTTGTTTGAAATAAGACCAATGACTGTACATCTTTTTGTTAAATTTGTGATAAAACTATTTCACTTTTAGGAGTTACGTGTTGAAAATGAGTCTTACATTGATAAGAGGAGGGATTGCATGAGTTTATAACTAAGTTGGACTACTTTATATATTGTCAATTGGTTTTATGATGGAATCTCAGCTTTCTTCATTACGGACTAACAAGTTATGAATAAAACCTAGATCGCTACCTGATGTATGGTCTATTTTGAAGGTGTATATCTCCTGAACTGAACCATGCATGAGCATGACATGAGTGTGAGCATGCATGTATTCTGTAATTAGGGTTAAGATGGTACATATCGTGCGGGGTTTTGGAAAGAAGAAATTAACTGGCTAGAGCTAGCTAGGGTTGTGGTTAGAATATTGTGCCATAGTGCGCATTTATAATAAATATTATTCTTTAGTTTCTTAACTTGGGCAGACGTGGCATTGAGCGAGTTAATGGAAATATAGCAACCTTTTGTCTATTCTCGGTTGTTAAAAATAAAATAGAAAAATTGTTGAAACCTCTCTTGCGCCCATAGTTTTGCTAGTTGAGCTCCTATACACCCCCCAAGGGCTCCTTTGATGGGATGGATGAGAACAGGTCGTAGAAACAGAATTGGACTGTTATGGATTGGTTAGGCTTTGAATCCCAGTTCATTGGACTGTTATGGACAAATTATGATCATCTTCGCAATGCGCCTTCGACCTATCAACCAACTTTACCATTTTAAAATCATGACCCCCCCACCATATTCTTTGGTACACTAGCAATTTGGCCAAGCCATCCAAAATTTCGTTTGGCCTTTCTCTTTTCCTACTTGTAGAAAGTGGATGATGAATCAGAATGAGCTTGAGTTGCTACTTGCTACTTTAGTTTGATGACTCCCTTCTAACCCAATGTTAGTTTCAGATGCATCCATCTCTTCATCATCATCCATAACCATCTCCGAAAGAGCTAAAGTTGTTTTTCCAGTTGCGCGATCCTGGCCAAAGATATACAAAAACCTTTCAAACCTTGGAAAAGGTCTATCTCTCCATTCATTAGCATATTTATGTACCTACGATAGAAAATATAATAATACATCCAACATTATAACAAGGTCACATATATAATGACAGTAAAAACAATTTATTTGACAGAAAAAAAGGAAGTGAATAATAAATAGGCAGGCCAGTAGTCCCATTAGAAGCACAATTTTCTTGTTTTTTATGAAAAGAAAATGGTATGAGCTTTCCATGCATCATCACTCTCAACCTCGACCCACTTCTTCTCTTCATTCCAACCAAAGCCACTTTAAGACATGACACTTGCGTTTGATCACCATCTAACCTAATCGACAATCTTTTCCCGTACCCTACGATGCATGGACACTAACACGGACACGAGGATACGACACGGGGATACGTCAAAATGAAACTAATCATATCTACTTAAGTCCTTCGTTCAAACATAGAGTTGGAGACCATTACCAATGTGATTCCAAAGCAGGATTATATAATTGTAATTCCGATAGAAATTATGCTCAAAACATAATAGTGATCAAGCAAGAGGTAGAGGAACAATAGTTTAAATTATATAAGAAAAAGAAAAGTATTTCCGATACAGCAGTTGAATTATAATTTATACATTGTTGAATATATTAATTAAATGACGTGCCTAAACATACCAAATTCAAGCATTTATATGTACATATAGAATGTAGTCAGGGAAGTTAAATTACATACAAAAAGTAGAAGAAGGAAAATTAAACCTCAATACTCATTTTCTTTAAGCAATGGTATTGCGATTTTTTTCTGTATTTACTACTAGAACTTGACGCTATATAAAGGCACAACCATCAACTATATATGGAAGCTAAATGGTTCTCCTCCTAGAAAACTAGAGCATTTGCAATCATTTTATCTACTAAGTCCTAACTTAAACATTGGATGGCAGTTGGCTCACACAAGAACCTCTCTTTGAATGAAAGGATATCGTTAATATTATATTTTGAAATTAAAAAGAGAGTGAGTGTGTGTAGTGACTTGAGCACAGTTGCTTCCAATTATAGTAATGCTTTCACTTTCAGGAATGTTTGATTGCCTTGAATTGCTACTGAAAAGAAATGCCAAAATATTTGAATTGGAAAAGCATCAATGCAATGCGCACCATTGGAAGCATCGCACACCTTTATTCATGGATTCCAGGCTTCTTACAACGTTTTAGTACTTAAAATATACATTTGTCTTAAAAGCTATCGGAAAAAGCAAAGAAAAGACGCATGGAAAATAGACGAAAAAGTTGATTGGTACATTGGCACTTGATTAAAATCACCGTCCAATATAATTTATAAAGCAAGGTTTGAGCTCTTAATTTCAATTTATCTTCATTAATTGTTTTTCAATGTTATATTGAACGAAAATTCATTAGAATAGATTCCAATCTTATGGTAGGGAGGAACTTGACAAGATTTAATGAATTTAAGGACTTCTCATATGAAGGAGAAGGCGTTGGATGGCCTTTTCTTCCTATGGAGGAGTAGTTAGATCTTGATTTAGTTTTAAGAGAACATGGTTTGCCATGAGGGTAAAATAAAAAACTCATTGCTTGGGCCAGTTTTATTAGACTGGTTTGATGTTAGATTTGTCTTAACTATTAAATAAAGTTATTCGAATACTTTTGGTTAAGACTGAAAGTTTTGAAACATGTTTTATTAGTTTTCCTAAATATAAATTTGGGGACAATTTTCTAAATCCACCCATTACTCTCTATCTTTCAAAATTGTACTCGATAAAACTACAATGACCAAAACAGAGATGAAGGCAATAACACAGTGGCCAAAGACGCATTTGACCCTCTCTAGTTTTACAGCTATCACCAAAACCTTCATTATTTCATATCAAAGCTTGCATTCTACAAGAAGATAACATCTATCACTATTATCATAAATCATTTTCATTAGGGGGCTCAATAGTACACTAGGACACGCTGACATCACGAAGCTCTACTTGGGCAGCCGCTGCATTAACGGCATCCAGAACATCCATCTTTCCCCTGCTCACTGCTTCATCAACTGGAGTCCTTTCGTAGCTGAAGATAACAACGCCACAACCGTTGTTATAGTAAACTGTGTATAAACTTGCTTTTTCAAATAAGTTCAGGGTTTAGTTCACGTGCTACAATGCTTACCTGTTTAATACACTAAGATTTGCTCCTGCTAAGATCAATTTCTTAACCACCTGCAAAGGCAAAAACGTTAAACAATGAAGTAGCACAAGTGAATATAACTGTGCCCACTGCCTAGCAACTAAAATAATAACCTCAACATGTCCATTCAGGCAAGCCCAGTGTAGAGGTGTATTCATCTCCTCATTTGTAGCATTCAGATCCTTACACAAGCATTACAAACTAATTAGAATTTACCATAACGACATATCACAACTAGAAGATGGACAGCACGCAGTCAATCTTTTCCAAGATATCACAATGGAAATTATATAAACAAACTTAAAGCTTCAAGAAGAAAACAAAAACATTTGTCACTTTAAATGAGGGACAGACTCTACGTAAATGCTTTATATCAGCTAAAGTGATTGCTTCAGTAATAAGATGCAAGCTTATACGTTGAAGCAAACTTGTTAGAATTTCATTGTATTGATCGATTAATGAGTCATCCACCTAAAAATGTAACTATAGTAACCCCAACTGAACACAACACATAGATTAAAGTCCACAACGATATAATGAATATATTAAACCAAACTGCCATGGTAAAAGGACTTATATCCACAAGGAGTTGGATTGAATAGCTCTTCAATACTTCACATCTTCGCTCACTTTTCCTAATTGACCTTAGACATTATTATAGATCATTTTAAATAAGTCACAACCGACCTTGGGGAGTTCAGTTTGGACGATTATGCATCAAACATAGATTTAAAACATTGAATTAGCTTGACTAACTTTCTGCATTAAGAAGCCAATCAATAATATACACATCCGAAAATGTATTCTTAAGATGAATGCACATCCAACAAATGGTCCTTGAGATTGTCCACCATTCATGATTTTGGTCATTCTGTTAAAAACTCTTAGGGCAATTTTCAAAGCTTTGTAACTCAATCGATTCTCAACCAAATTAGACCCATAATTTATCAAAATGAACATATGAAAGTGTAGAACAAGATTATACCTATTTGGAAGCCCAATGATTGCCGAAGATGGCCGGAAAATTACCTGAAAGATGACTGGTTCGCTGGAAATTGAGTAAACTTTAAACGCTCATAATTTTTTCAATAGTCAACGAAATCGAGTGATTCAAAAACAACAATCATACTTCTCAATGAGTGATTTGGCCGTTGAGAAATGTATCATTATCTTCGTCTCATCGAGAAGTATGACTTTCATTTTTGAAGAAGTTATAAACGTTTAAAGTTTACCCAGTTTCCAGCGAGTTTTCCAGTTTTCCAACGAACCAGTCATCTTTCAGGCTATTTTCCGGCCATCTCCGGCAACCATTTGGCTTCCAAATAGGTATAATCTTATTCTACACTTCCCTATCATCATTTTGATATATTATGGGTCGAATTTGGTTAAAAATCGATTGAGTTATGAAACTTTGAAAATTGCCCAAAAGAGTTTTTAATGGAAGGACCAAAATCATGGATGGTGTACAATCTCAGGGACCATTTCTATTGATTTTGAATCTTAGGGACCATTTCTATTGATTATGCAAATCTCAGGGAGCATTTTGGATATTTAGCCTTCTTTCTTTCTTTCTTTTGGAGCTAGCTAGTCATACTCATAGCATAAGATCAAATTGATGATATTATCTCTAAATCAATTACATGCTATCCATGTAAAACACTAAGTAAATAGTTAAAACCATTATCCCTACTTCAATCAATCAAAAGAGTATCAAAGTAAAAAACCTCACCACTCCTCTACTGATTAGATACTCCACAATCTGAAGATGCCCATTAGCAGAAGTCATGTGTAGTGCTGCAGTTAAACCATAACTAATTCAAACACAGTTTTGCATTAGCTTGTAGATGACCTATAGCTTAATTATCACTAACTATAACAATTAAAAATGGAAAAAATAAAATAAAATAAAATAAATGAACATTCACATCAAAGTCTTGAAATTCAACTTAGAAGTATTTGTTTTTGCGAGTATAAATTATATTAGCTTCCCTGTATGAATGTCATAATCTACAAATCCTTGACCAAGAACCAAAAGAAGATAACGGCAGAAAACTAAGCCTAACGAATAATAATTTCTCACTTAAAGCTTTAAAATGGCAACATGACATATTAAAAACCATCAATTTCTGAAGGTTTGTTATGCTTTATTAATTCATATCAAGGAATGAAATTTCATTTTGGTCAGCTGTTTGAACTAGTTTAGAAACCATAAACATCCTAAGAAGCAAGGCAATAATAGAATTTGGAAATTTGGTGAAAGGAAAAGAAAAGGATATTCGTTGCATACTGCATAAACACAAAATCTAGCTCAGCATATGATAAATTTCAAAGTAACTAACACGCCTCCTTAATTGGGAGGACATACACTAATAATCAACCCAATTATAAAAATCTCAGCCCAAGCCAAAAGTAAAGCCACTTATCCAAGAAACAAAGGAATATTCACGGCCACATGTCAAATGTCAGTTAAAGTCATGATAGGGAAGAAAAGAAGAACCAAAGGAGACGAAGTCTGCAAAGAAGAACAAGGAAGAGGGAAGGATGCAACCCATAACTAATGCAACATTGAACCAGAAAGATGACTTAAAATTCTAGCTTTTTGTGTAGTCCTTGGACTTTGGAATCTACTGTTCAGGAGGTGTTACTGATTCACCCACAGTTAAGAAAGAGTAGAGGGATCATCCCCTTTCTTGAAAACAAGACTTTATCTATAAACAAATTATACAATAAAAACAAGACTATCAAATAATCCACCTCTTCAACCCTCATATTCTCAAATATGCTAACGCCTAACTATTTTCTGATGAAATGGAAAACCTAAGATAAATTAGGTTTTGAGATCCCTGTTCTTCCAATACCACTCCTGCATCTCTTCAACTTCTCTACCTTCTTCGCAAGATTTACAGATTGTTATCAATGTTATCAAACCTCTGACTCTGAGGGTACATAAAAGTGACCTTACCCGCTGAATCTCAGATATGTTAACCATAGAAATATTTTTGAGATTTTTCCTAAAGCACTGCTGATGGCAGATCATTGCTCTGTTCGTTACAGTATCAACCTTATGGAGACCAACTAGTACAAGAACTAAGAAAGGAAGAAAGAAAGGGCGACTATCCAGTGCTAGTCCAAGTTCCAACATTATTACATGGGATACAAGTGATTATTCCCAGGAAAGCAAACAAACAAAGGAAGTTAAAAGAAGTAGATGAAACCACAAAGTGGCATCGCATGTTGAATCTGTTAATTCCTTAAACCAACAATAGAAAGTATGAATAACCTGTTCGGCCGTGGAGATCCTTAGAATCAAGAGAAAGACCAGCAGACTCTAAGCTTTTAAGATCATCCATGTCATCGTACCTAGCAGCCTGCCAGTTTTTATCGTAAAAAAAGGATCTATATCTCTAATAAATATCTTAATGCACAATCAGATGCTTTGGAGAAGGGAGTTGGGTACCTCCAGCAAGGCCTGTACCCTCTCCAATGATGCCGTTTCGACTGGAGAATCACCAACTTTATCTCTCCCTTCCCCCATTTGCCACCGCCCTACAAGAACAACACAATCGCTTCCATTAACTTAAAACCCAAAACCCAAAACCCACCGCATAAAGACAATCACTTGCATCAGCTTAAACCCTAAACCCTAAACCCAAATTCAAACCTGAATTCAACTTCTAGAAGAGAAATGAAAGATTAATTTATCGGCAAATAAATGGACAAAAATACCAAAGCTATTGGATTTGCTGAATTACCTTAAAAAAACAAAAGAATGAGCAAAACCAAATAGGATTGCTTACCCAGCAAAAGATAGTTCACTAGCGTCAAAGAGTGGGTGGATGTTTATGTCAAGAGAAATTCGGTCGTAACTCGGCTATAACTGGAGAATTGGTTCGTCAATTATGGTCGAATTTAAGTCCGGTCCTTCAACTTTTCACAATATGGACAATTCGTTATTAACTTTTTTTTATTTTATTTTATTATTATTTTCTTTTTTTATGAACTGGAAATCTCATTATTATGTCCTTTAGACCATCTCCAATGGTAACTTAAAACCTAAAAATATTTAGCCCAGAAAATTTAGGTTTTAGCCCAGAAACAGCTTTTCTAATCCAACCCTTCTGACTTAAAATTTTAGTTCCAGATTATCAAAGAATGAATTAAGGCTATTTTTTTTAAATTAACTTTTTAAAAAAAAAATTTATGTAGACTATCCTAAATTAATTTTATGAACATTTTAATCTAAAAATATTTAAATTCCGATAAATTTTGAAAAATCACTAAATCAATACATGAAAATCAAGATAAACCACGTAAACTTAATACCAACGACATTTAATAAACCACATAAACTTAAAAAATAAAAAAAACAATTAATAAACTACATAAACTTAATACAATCGAAAACTCATAGACTACATAAACTTAATAATGATATTCACCATCTTGACTTGGTGATGGACTTGGTGATAGTCTTGAGATGAATCATCATCTTGAAATATACTCCTTGTGGTATTCCTTCGTAAAATTTCCTTTTGCTTACCATGTAAGTATCTCTTCCTCTCTGGAGTGTATTTGTCGAGGTCCTCCATTATCAAATTAGTTTCGTACCTTTCTTGCTCCCTATCCCTTTTTCCTTCATGGCCAAAAGCATTTGGGCCGATTCTTCTTGCCGACGGCACTGGTTTTCATTCATTATTGCCATTTCGCTAGCAAATTAGGCACGTGTCGGATCTTGGGACTTCCCTTTTCTCTTTGCTTCCTTTTGCTTATCTCTACCCGGGGGCCTTGCAAAAGAAGAAGTTGGGGTCATTTGTTCGACACCTTCATTGTCGGTAAAATTCACACCTTCATTAACATCATTTGGGGGTGGGGCTTCACTATGAAATAATCTTCCACATTGTTGGTTCGCATCGGTTCCCCACCTCGGACAATCCTTGAGGATGTTCCAAGCATGATGCAACTTAAAAGCTTGATTTTTTGGTGTAGTTCTTGTCTTGTAAATTGCCATTGCTTTGTCACCCTATGTAACAAATACATAAAAATAATTAGTTGCAAAATACTATTATGTACATGACAACTAAAATATCAACAAATAAACTCACAATTTCTGAGTCGACCCTTCCACTAGGCATGTCAACCATGGCTCTCTTCAAGCTTCCCTTCCACAAAGTGCACGCTTTGTTGATAATCTTCCACCGATCATAAACACCACCAACTTCCCTTCAACCTGGCGTTGGAGTTTTCATGGAACTTATCAATGATTTTACCCCACAAAACTTTTCTATTTTGATTGGTGCCGACAGCACCATCTTCGCTAATCGAAATCCATGCCAAACATAAAGCAATATCTTCGTCAAAGGTCCAATTACGACCTCTAACATGCTCTTTTGCCATCTTGAAAATTTTGGAAATGAGAAGAAATGGTAGAAAGAAAAATTGGAAGAATTGTAGGGGAAAGTGAGTTTTGTGTGGATGTTTGAACAAATACATAGGTATTTATAGAGTATTTGGTTGAATTTTAAGTTAAATAATTTTTTTAAATTAATTTAGCCGTTGGATTTAAATTTGGACCGTTAGATTTTTTTTTTTTTTTTTACCATTAGATTTGATTATATTCGATCTAAGCCGTTGGATTCAATAAATATATAAATATAAAAAAAAAAAATTTGAACGTGGACCATTGGATTAACCAACGGTCCAATTAAACTGGACGTTGGATGAAGAAAAGTAGTCGTTGGCTACAATGATGTTGACACGCAAGGGGTACAGCCTCACGTGGGTGGGTTTTGGGGTGTAGGCTTCACAGCCCAGATTTCACTTTCATCTGTGGGTCCCACTTGAATTTGTGGGCTAAATTGTGGCTGGTATTTGCCTTCCTTTTGGGTTTTAGGTTTTAGGTTTAGTTTAGGTTTTGGGTTGGAGTGGATTTGGGGGGGGGGGGGGGGAAAGGGAAAATTTAGGTTTTAGGTCACCATTGGAGATGGTCTTAAGATAAACTCTGATGGTTGAGTAGTTTTGTTTTTTTTTTTTTTTTTTTTTTTAACAAACAATATTTTATTTTAAGACTACATATCTAGCCCAAGGCCCAATACCCCCCAAAATTTAGCCACAAACGCATAGACTTGCCCAAAATCACCCCACTCTCGGTCCGTTCACTCGCCCACTCGCCTCACGCAGCCCGTGAGCCTTCAGCGCCCGACAGAGGGGGCTCACTATTAAGGCCACTGTGGGCCACAACCCAGAGCCCAACGGCTCTTTTCTGCATCCAACAGCTAGCATTTTTGGACCGTTGGTTGATCCAACAGTCCAGATTCAAATTTGGTTTTTTTTTTTTTTTAAATGTTATTTTAAAATGCATTGAATCCAACGACTAAGAACGAATATAATCAAATTTAACGGCCCAAATTTAAATCCAACGGCTAAAATAATTAAAAAAAATTATTTAACTTAAATTTCATCCAAAAACTCTATAAATACCTCTGTATTTGTTCAAACATCCACACAAAACTCAATTTTCTCCTACAATTCTTCCAATTTTTCTTTCTACCATTTATTTCCATTTCCAAATCGTTCAACATGGCAAGAGAGCATATTAGAGGTCGTAATTGGACATGTGAGGATGATGTTGCTTTATACTTGACATGAGTTTCTGTTAGCGAAGATGGTGCAGTTGGCACGAATCAAAATAAAAAGGTTTTGTGGGATAAAATCATTGAAAAGTTTCATGAAAACTGCAACGGCGGCAGGAGGGACGGTGGTGGTGTTTACGATCGGTGGAAGACTATCAACAAAGCATGCACTTTATGGAAGGGAAGCTTGGAAAGAGCTGTGGTTGGCATGGCTAGTGGAAGGAGCACCACAGAAATTGTGAGTTTTTTTCTTGATATTTTATTTGTCATGTGCATAATGTTATTTTGAAACCAATTGTTTTTATGTATTTTTTTGCATAGGATGACAAAGCAATGGAAATTTTTCAATATTTATCGGAATTTAAATATTTTTAGATTAAAATGTTCATAAAATTAATTTACGATAGTCTACATAATTTTTTTTTAAAGTTAATTTAAGAAAAAAAAAATTAGCCTAAGTTCATTCTTTAATAATCCTAGGCTAAAATTTTAGGCTAGAAGGGTTGGAATGGAAGAGCTGTTTCTGAGCTAAAAAATTTTGCTTTTAGCCCAAGGGTTGGAGATTATCTAAGGGGTGGGAGAAGTGGGCTAAGCCTCACAATAAGCTAGCAATAATATGATTCAAATTCGTCAATAATCGAACCTAAAATCCTTCACTTACAAATGAAGAGGAAGACTACCAAACCGTAGTACAAAGTGACAACTCTAATGGTTGAGTTAAAACCTACATTTTATTTTTAAAACCCCCAAATCTCTTTCAACAATTAGGCCAAAATTTAAATTTGGATTAAAACTTAAATTTGGGTAGATATAGCTAAAAAATAAGGCAGGTTAGTGGTAGGTCCCCCACGATGGAGGTGAATGCACCCAGAAATTGAAGACTATTACAACCCAGACGAGCTCCACTTTCCTGCACACGGCAAAGCTATAGTGGGTGAAACCCACTGCTGACAGCTTTGTCTGCCACCTCATCCCATCTCAAAGCCTATTTTGTAATCTGACGGCTATAAAGATTGGGTTGTTGGTTAATACAACGTTCAGATTCAATTTTTTATTTTAAAATATAATTCCTAAATACATTAATTTAAAGGTTGTGATCAAATTTAACGGTACAAAAGGATCCAATGGTCCAAATTAAATCCAATGGCTAAAATAATTAAAAAAATTATTAAATCAAAATTCACCAAAAATTGAAGCATACTTAATATTTCTTTCCCACCTGACTATGAAGAGCTTCAAGGGTAGGCTACAACTTCATTTAGTCTGGAGTCGAGCGCCCTGTAGGAAGACTCGCCCTACAATTTTGAATGTTTTGCTACAAAGTAAAAATTGGATCATTCGATCACTTTTCAGTCATCCATTGAATGATAAATCACTATAAGTAAAGGAGATGGACGATTTAAATAACAAAGGATCTAATATTTAACAGTTGTATCTAAAATGACTTGAAAAGTGGAAAAAAGACCGGATAATTTGATCATTATGTGCAAATCCATTTTTTTATGAGAGTCTAACTATTTTTAGGTTAAATGTTCACAAAATAAATTATGATAATCTACATAAATTTTATTTTAAAAAAATTACTAAAAATCAAATTTAGTAAATTTTTAAAATAAGGGTCACTGAATCCTGCCCAGCCTATCTCTTCCATTTTTACCCCATAAGTCTGTGTCATCTTCAACATCGCTAGGAATTAGACTGGCGGTGAAGTTTTAGCTCGCTCCCCCTCATTCCAATCCAAAGTTTGAGGCCTGGTAACCTAGTTAATCACTAGGTCCATTTGGATTGGCCACTACGATTTTGGTTGGGAGATTAGTCTAGCCGAAATCTTCACCGTTCATCTCCCCCTGAATGACATCCATTGTAACATAAATGTGACATCCATTGTAGCATACATGTGCCATGAAGAAGGATGACAGCAAGGATACCCTTTTGGTTGGGGACTAAACCCAAGAAATACACATTAAACTGCACACAAGCCAAGCTTTACTGCGTTGATTTTTTTGGAGATATACATACACTACATACCCAAATATACATGGGAGCAAACAAAGAGTTGATGGCAAAGTGACATGGTTGGCCAAAACTTCCACTATCGTCTTAAAATTAAGAACTTTGGAGGGTCCGATTCATGAGATACACAACATAGGTAACGACATCCACCCAGTAAAGATTGTGGTGCTTAGGCACCAATAAGAAGAGATAGAGTGGTCTCCAAAATATGCCTATTCTTATGTTTAGCCACCTCGTTTTATTGTGGGGATTGTGGACACATAGTCTCATAAAGGATGCCGTGTTCTTGAAAAAATTGAGAGTTCATGAATTGAGATATTGGCCACTGTTATCAGACTGTATGACCTTGATAGGAAAAGAATATTTAGTGCAGACCATGGGGAAACATTTGAAAATTTGAGCCAAAATCACTCTTATGCTTCATAGTATATAGATATAGAGGTCATTCTATTGCAATCATCCACAAGTATAATAAACCAATGTATTTCATGTTGTGTAGTAGCAAGGGAGGAACCCTTCACATCAGAATGTATTAACTTAAACGGTACCATTCTTTTATTGAAACTTAACTGGTATGAAGCACGATGAATTTTAGCTAAGATTCAATCACTATATTTAAGAGTAGAGTCTGAAACATTACTGAATAATGACAGAAGTACCTTCCTTAAATTACCATACCCCAATCGACGATGCCATAACAAAATTGTCTTGATCTTGTTGCTATCACCACTACAGACTTGATTGACATACCTCAATGCCACATCATCCACATAGTATAACCCTCAATTCTTAGTACCACACCTAATGGTTTCTCGTGTTCGGATGTCTTAAAGTAAGAAAAAACTAGGAAATATTTGCACAGCACAATCCAGTTGTTCAGTGACCTAAATAACTTACAATAGATGATTTTATAAAGGATAAAAATGTAATAACACCTACAAGGAAGAATACTTAGAAAATAAGGAATCTTAGTTTGTTTTGGATGTTTTTCCTTTTCTGTTAGTTGTGATAGTTTGTGTATATATACCTAAGTGTAAACATTGTTCATTTATGCAATGGAAAATACTTTTCCTAATATGGTATCAGCCGTCAGTAGTCTTACGACACCTCTCATTCTTCGATCTTCTTTTCCCGCCTCTCTCTGCACCGCTTGAACTTCTTTATCGTCTTTGATCAATCGATTGATTTCTTGATCTTGATCGTGAATTCTTCCTCAATCTTCAGCTATTCTCTCTGCTGTTCGTGATTTCTTCCTTAATCTCCAACTATGGTGGCCTCTGCATCTTAATCTTTCGAATCAGATTCTCTTGTTTATCCGCTTCATAATGAAATTCCCAACCCTAATTTTGCGATTTCTTCTTCCATCACCATCCAAAACATTGGATCTATGGTTCCAATCAAGCTTACAACTATCAATTATCTGACTTGGAGTACTTTGGTTGCTCTGATCTTCCGTCGTTACAATCTTACTGGTCTTATTAACAGAATTACGGCAGCGTTGCCCAAATATCTTCTTGATTCATCAGGAAATTGAACTACTACTCTCAATCCAACCTATGTTGTTTGGTTTGAGAATGATCAAAACATTCTCATTTTGATTAATTCAACCCTCTCTGAATCTCTCATCCATTACACCGCTGGTGTGACTTCTGCTCGCGAACTTTGGGCGAAGTTGGAATCGTGACTCGCCTCTGCATCGTAGTCTTATATTCACGAGCTCCGATCTCGTCTTCGCAATATTGTTAAAGGTGAATCAATTGCGGCTTAATATCTCCAGAAAATTGAAGAAATCGCAGATGCACTAGCGAGTGCCGATGCTCATGTTGAAGATTCATAACTAATCTCAGTCACTATTCATGGCTTACCTCCTGAATTTGACTTCTTTGTGGATGCCATTTAATTTCACCTTGGTTATACGACTATTGATGAATTGCACTGGCTTACTATTGATTAAAGAGATTCAACTCACTAATCGAAAGAAGAAAGTTTCAGCTACACCATTTCAGGCGTATAACTCCTCAGCTGGTATTCTTCCTTTGCTTACAAACCCTAATCCTCAAGCATTTGTTGCTCATCCTGTCTCTCAATTCAACAATCAAGGTCGAAATGTGGAGCGAAAGTACCAGAATAAAAATCGTGGTAATCATCAGAATCGTGGCAATTACAGATTCAACATTGGGAGAAACAACTACTCTCGTAAAACCACTCAAAGATTCAACCGTGGAGCTCGTAACAACTATTCCTCAAATAAGAAGATTTCTTGTCAGATTTGTCGCCAATTCGATCATGAAGCCTATGACTGTCCTCATCGCATGGATCAAAACTATGGTGGCAAATCTTCTCATTCTGCTATGCTTGCAAACACCTTACATTCTACACCTACTTGGATCATAAACTCTGGTGCCAGCTTGCATATGACAAACTCGAATGCCAATCTTCAAAATCCAGAACCATACTATGACCCTGAGCAAATGTATATTGGAGATGGCAAAGATTTGTCCATTCTTCACTCTGGTTTTTCTTGTTTACATGCTCCACATAATTCTTTTGCAATGAAACATGTTTTACATGTTCCTGATCTGAAGCATAATCTTTTGTCTGCAAATCAATTTCTTCTTGATAATTGGTGTTCAATGCATCTTTATCCTTTTCACTTCACTATAAAGGATCTTTCTTCTGGGATGATGCTTTTTAAAGGTCCAGTTGAACATGGCTTCTATTCTCTTCACTCATCATCATCTTCTGCAACTAATCAAGCACTCACTACCTCTGTCAAAGCTCCAAGGTATATTTGGCATCAAAGATTGGGTCAACCATCTACTAAGATCATAAATAAATTGGCATCTCAGTCATGCATCTCCGTTTCTGAAGGTTCAAATAAGAAGTTTTGCTCAGATTGTGCACTAGGGAAATGTTCTAAGTTTCCATTTTCTAGTTTCACCTGTACTACACACAAACCTTTAGAACTAATACTTACAGATGTATGGGGACCTTCACTCATAGTTTCTCATCATGGTTTTAGGTCCTATGTCATTTTCATAAATGACTATACTCGATATTGTTGGTTCTATCCCTTAAAGTGTAAATCTGATGTACTCTTCACTTTTATGAAATGGAAATTACTTGTTGAAAAGTCTCTGGGAGCAAACATTATTGCATTACGATATGATTCTGGTGGTGAATTTATTAGTATTGCTTTTTCTCAGTTCCTATCTGGCAATGGTATTCAGCATCAACTTACTTGTCCTTGCACCCCTGAGCAAAATGGGTGTGCGGAACGTAAGCACAGGCACATAGTTGAGACTGGTTAGACTCTCTTAACTGTATCTAAAGTTCTTCATGAATATTGGGTAGAAACTTTTGCTACATCTGTTTATCTCATTAATAGACTACCAACTATTTCAAGATTTTCTCCCTGGCAGTCTATTTTCAACAGAATCCTAGATTACAAGTCTCTCAATGTTTTTGGTTGCTGTTGTTTCCTATGGTTAAAACCATACACTTCTTCAAAATTGGAGCCTAAGAGTAAGGCATGTGTATTCTTGGGGTACAGCCTAAATCACAAGGGAGGTCTTGATCCAATCGCTCACAGAATATATATTTCAAGACATGTGCTTTTTTATAAGTTCAGTTTTCCTTACCATTCTCAACATCTTTCATCCTCCAAACCTATTACCTCCACATTATCTCAATGTACCATTCCCTCACCCTTTACTTTTCACCATTTTCCTTCCAACCCTGCACCTCTAAAAACATCTGTGCCAATCAATGTTGCTACATCCTCTAATAATCTCTCCACCTCAAATTCTGTCATTATATCAAATCTCTCATATCCTGCAACCACATCATCCTTTCCCATTTCATCACAACCCTCTTCTTCACAAACACACCCTCGCATCAATATTCACCCAATGCAGACAAGATCCAAGTTTGGCATTTTTAAACCAAAAGCTCTAAATTCAACTAAACATCATCTTCATCCTCATCTTACAGTTGATTATGTTCCTAAAACTTATCTACAAGCTTCCGCAATGCAAGAAGAGTTTGATGCTTTTCTCAAAACTAGCACTTGGTCCCTTGTACCCTCTTCCTCTTCTCAAAGCCTTGTTGGATACAAGTGGGTCTTTCGAATCAAGAGAAAACCAAATGGCTCTATTGACAGGTGTTGATGCATAAAATCGACGAGGACTTTGGTACAACAGAAAGTGTCAAGTTTGTGACCTTCACTAGGTTGCTCCGGTCATTAATGTGGATAAGTATGTAAATGAATAGAGACAGGGAAGCAAACAACACAAGATGTACGTGGTTCACCCAGATTGGCTACGTCCACAGAGTAGAGGAGTTCTCATTAGTTATGAAGGGTTTACACAAATACATAGGTTCAAGCTCTCTTTTAGTGAGTTATAGTGAATAGTTTAGTACAAATGACATTAGGAATTATTGTGGGAGAATGATCCCCTTTTATAGAAGAGAGTTTTTAGCTTTGTTTTGACATTGACACGTGTCGTCTTGTGATTGGCCTCTGATATTGACACGTGTCGCGCTATGATTGGCCTCTGATACCGACATGTGTCGTTTTGTGATTGGCCTCCTGGTTGGAGGAAAAGTCTTGTGGATCCTTGCCAGTATGCTGTTGACCGGTGCTTAGTAGTTTCGGGATTGGTCAAGTATGGTACAAACAGTGCTCCCCTAAATTCCCGAGTGAGGGAACCTCTTTGGTTGGGGACTTGCAAGATCTTAGCTATTAAGTAATCATGAAACTTCCAAGTACAGAAGTGTGGTGTCGCTTTCACTTGCCTTCTCTGTCCTGTAAGTAGATGTGGCATCTTTTCTTAGAAGTACTTTTCCTTCATCTAGGAGTGGTATCTTTGGTTGGTGTTGACGTACAAGGTAATGTATCATTTTCATTTGAAGCTTACTTGTAGTTTCGAGTTTGGTCAAGTGCGATACAAACCATATAGTAGGAGTCCCCCAAGTCTCTAAGCGAGGAGATTTGCCGAATGAGGTGACAAACAAGGTAAGCAATCAAGGTTCCAAGCAATCAGTCTCAGATTGATAGGTTGATCTTGGGTTTTGGCTGATTGTAATCATTCTCCCTGTTTCACATTCAGCAATAAGGATAAAGAGAAGAAACAGGGAGAAGAGATGATATGAGGTACTCTTGTTTTTGGAGAAGACGAACGAATCGGCATGTGCTTTATTTTACTTGACTTTCCACAGGTGTATTCTTGAACTGGGCTGGAGGGTATTCTAGTTTCCTCCAAAGGAGCGAGCCGACTCCAGAATTTGAGGGTCAAAACAAATCCGTCAGACTTAGAGTATGTTCGATCCTGATGATATGGGACACTTTTGCTGTTTGATAAAGTAGTAGATGTGGTATGGCGAAGCTTTGTTCTTCGACGATGATGCTAGCAAAAGACTGTTGAGACTTCTCGATCTCTTCAATTAGAGCAATGATGCCGAGCTTGGATTTGACTTAGACTCTTCTGTCTGGATTGTGCGGTTCCACAAGAAAAGGCGTCGTGCTGTAGTGATCTGTTCTAGCTCGCCGTTGAGCCTTCTCCTTCAATCTTTTGTATAGCAGAAATGGTGCGCAACCTTTGCATTGAAATGGTTCTTCAGAGCACTACTTCTCAGTGACTTATCCATGCTTGGCAGCTTCAGTGTAAAGAGCCAATATCGTACCAACTGTTCTGAGGTATTTGCCGAAGGAATTCATAACCTTGACAACAGTTGAGGATGAGTACTCGAGAGCAATGCTAGGCAAGTGACCAGGCAAAGGTTCCGGGCAATCAGTTCTAGATCGGAAGTTTGATTTCAGGTTCCGACTAATTGCATTTTTTCTCCTTGTCCTGCAGGTAAGAGCAAGGGTAAAGGAAAAGACAGGGAAAAAGCATGATATGGGATACTCTTGCTTTCAACCCTGATGATATGAGATATTCTTGCTCTGATGTGGCTGGTTCGCATAGGTATTATCGAAGGAGAAGAAAACGGAGTATTTCGAGAGGCTAGATTGGGAGTGCCATTTCGGATGTAGGGAAGGGTTGAGCATTTTTTTTTTTGTTTGGCAGGTCTGCCTGGCTGTGGAGGATGAAGGTCGACATATATAGGAATTGTCCCAACAGCGAGTGGTAATGCTGTTCTTTTACCCTTCTTGGTCAAAGCAATGTAATGGTCGCTGCAAGGTTCACGTGTTTTAACTTTGCTAGAGCACTTTGAAAAAGTGGTTTGTGGTATCCAGAAAGTTGATGTTGCAAGTGAGAATTGTGGACAAATTTTATCCAATGAAATCCGACTTCTCGAAGTTCGGGGAGCAGTGCCTCTTTGATTTCTGAGCAGGCAATCTTGTTAGGGATATGGTTCTCGAGATTCGAAGAGCGGTGCCTCTTCGATTTCTGGGCAAGCAATCCTGTTGGGAGTGTTTTCTCAGATGTGAAGAAAGGTTGGGCATTTTTGCAAGTCTGCTTTGCCACGGAGCACAGAGGTTGACACACATAAGGATTTTCCAATAATCAAGCAGTGGTGTTATTCCTTTATCCTTGTGGGTAATAGTAGGGTAACTGGGCCTTCAACATTTACCTGTCTTAACTTTGTCAGAGTTCTTTGGCAAAGTTGTTCTTGGTATCCGAGGAATTGATGCCGCGTGTGGAGATTGCTAATAAATTTTAACCCAGGAAATCCGCTTCTCGAAATTTGGAGAGTGGTGCCTCTTCGATTTTTGAACAAGCAGCCCTATTGAAGATCTGACTCTTTCTTTTATAGGAGCACCAATTAAGTTCAAGGAGTCCGTTCTGAAAGTTATTGCTTGTAGGAATTTTTCCCTTATCTTCGTACTTCTGAGACTTACTGTACTTCATTTTTTTCTTCATCTTTTCTGAGAATGTCTGGCCCCTCTGACTGTTGTTTGGACTTGAATGTTGTAGAAGAGATAGCCATGTCTCCTCAAGATAACATATGGCGCTCATCCTTCTTATCTCCTACCGGTCCTTTTACTATTGGGGACTCTGTGATGAAGAATGATATGACCGCTACGGTGGTGGCCAAGAATCTTCTTACTCCCAAAGACAACAGACTACTTTCCAAACGATCCGATGAGTTGGCTGTTAAGGATTCTCTAGCTTTCAGTGTTCAATGTGCAGGTTCTGTATCTAATATGGCCCAACGCCTATTTGCTCGAACCCGCCAAGTTGAATCGTTGGTTGCTGAAGTGATAAGTCTCAAACAGGAGATCAGAGGGCTTAAGCATGAGAATAGACAGTTGCACATGCTCGCACATAGCTATGCTACAACCATGAAGAGAAAGCTTGACCAGTTACAGGAATCCGAAGGTTAAATTTTAAATGATCATTAGAGGTTTATGAGTTTGTTCGAAAGGCATTTGTTGCCTTCGTCCTCTGGGGCTATACCACATACTGAAGCTCCAAATGATCAACCTCTGGTGCTTCCTCTTTCTGGGGTTCTGCTTAATACTGAGGCTCCAAATAATCACCCTTCGGTGCCTCCTATTTCTGGGACTTTGCCGAGTGTTGAGACTTCTCCTGAGCAGCCTTTGTGAAGGCGCCCTCCTGTTTGTTTATTTTGATTCATGTGTATGCACGTATTTGTAATTTATCGAAGCTATCAATAAATAAGCTTTACTTCATTCCATGTGTTGCGTTAAATACACTAAGGTATCCTTCACTAAGTTCTTTGAATTTTTTATTTTGTTGAAGTTTGCATGTTGGATGGACCCTGTAGGTTGAAGTAGTGCTCCCTTAATTTCTTGAGTAAGGAAAACTTCTCGGTTGGGGACTTGAAAAATCCAATGCACTGAGTAGTCGTGAAATTTCTGAGTACCAAGGTGTAGTGGTATATGGTAGGAGTCCCCCAAGTCTTCGGTCGAGGGAGGTGTCTTGCTAGTAGGCAATTTTACAAACAAAACTTCACCATTTTCCTTTTTAAGTGGTTACCCAAAACTCCTCCTTTATAAATATTTGGTATGAAAGTTGTTAGGCCCAAAGAAGGGGAGGCCTAGGCTCATTTCTTTCTTTCTTTCTTTCTTTCTTTTTTTTTTTTTTTTTGAATTTGAATTTGAATTTTTTTGAATTTTCGAATTTTTGAATTTTCGAAAATGTTTTTTTTTTTTTTTTTTTTTTTGGGTGAAGCTTTGATGTTGAAGTTTTGTAGTTGAACCTTTTGTGTTGAAGCTTTGGTGTTGAAGTTTTGTAGTTGAAGCCTTTGTGTTGAAGCTTTGGTGTTAAAGCTTTGTAGTTGAGAGTTGAACCATTGTAGGTGAAGTTTTTGGTGTTGAAGCTTTTGTGTTGAAGCTTTGTAGTTGAGAGTTGGACCTTTGTAGGTGAAACTTTGGTGTCGAAGCTTTTGTGTTGAAGCTTTGTAGTTGAAGCTTTTGTATTGAAGCTTTGTAGTTGAAGCTCTTGTGTTGAAACTTAGTAGGTGAAACTTTTATGTTGAAACTTTGTAGGTGAAGCTTTTGTGTTGAAGCTTTGTAGTTGAGAGTTGAACCTTTGTAGGTGAAACTTTGGTGTTGAAGCTTTTGTGTTGAAGCTTTTGTATTTAAGCTTTATAGTTGAAGCTTTTGTATTGAAGTTTTGTAGGTGAAGCTCTTGTTTTGAAACTTTGTAGGTGAAGCTTTCGTGTTGAAGCTTTGTTGGGCACCATAAATTGATTTTGTTTCACACTCTCTTGATCAAGAGTGTGTGAAGCTTTTGAGAAATGTAGTTGTTCTCCATTGATGAAGCTTTGTTTGATGTTGAAACTTTGTAGGTGAAGCTTTTGTGTTGAAGCTTTGTTGGGCACCATAAATTGATTTTGCTTCACACTATCTTGATCTCGAGTGTGTGAAGCTTTTGAGAATTGTAGTTGCTCTCCATTGATGAAGCTTTATTTGATGTTGAAACTTTGTAGGTGAAGCTTTTGTGTTGAAGCTTTGTTGGGCACCATAAATTGATTTTGCTTCACACTATCTTTTTCAAGAGTGTGTGCAGCTTTTGAGAATTGTAGTTGTCCTTCACTTGTTGAAGCTTTTGTTGGCACCATAAATTGATTTTGCTTCACACTATCTTGATCAAGAGTGTGTGAGGCTTTTTGAGAATTGTTGTTGCCCTTCACTTGTTGAAGCTTTTGTTGGCACCATAAATTGATTTTGCTTCATACTATCTTGATTAAGAGTGTGTGAGGCTTTTGACATTTGTTGAAGTTGTTGAATTTCCCAATATTTTTTTTTTTTTTTGGGAAAATTAGAAATTTGAAAATGTGGGAGAGACAACATATACCAATTTTGCTTCCACACTGTTGAGCAAGAGATTGTGATGCAAGCCACACCTTGTAGTAGTCGAAGGTTTGGATGAACCATATAAATTGAATTTGCTTCGAACAGTCTTGATCAAGAGTGTGTGAAGCTTTCTACAAGTTTTAGTGTTTGCATTGTTACAGAGGAGAAATGTCTGAAGCAGATGTAAGAGGGCTAAAGTGCTTGATCTTCATATACCATGCATTGAAGCCGTTGTTGGCTTGCAATAAGACTTTGTTTGTGACTATAACTCTTGTTAGGCATAAGTACTACCCTAGTTGAGTTGTAAAGCATGAGGGTTTTTGATTATTTGTGAATACTAGGAGTTCACATGTACAAGTTGTACCACTCGTCTTCTGGTTGGTGTAATGAATGGTGAGTTGCTTTCATCACTTGGTTAGTGGTACGAATGTGAGTTCCTTTATCACCTTTCATCACATTTCATCACCTGGTTGGTGGCACGAAAATGAGTTCCTTCTTCACTTGGTTGGTGGCATGAGTGGCAAGTTGCCAAATGATATTAGAGTACAGGTTGTACATTTTATCACCTGGTTGGTGGCATGAAGGAGAGTACAGGTTATACATTTCATTACCTCGTTGGTGGCATGAAGATGAGTTATTTCTTCACATTTCATCACTTGGTTGGTGAGAATAAGGGCAAGGTGTCGAGGCACATTGTAGCAAGTGTCGAATGACACAAAGTGTGTTGAACCCTTTCGAAGCACAGTTGGCTTATGTATGGATGTGTTGGAATGTATGATGTTTATGTATGAATGTGTTGGAATGTATTGGAATGTATGATGTTTATGTTGATTGAAATAAGTGATGCTTATGAATGTTTTGCTATGCATGAAGGGATCCCTTGTTTGGATATAAGTCATGTTGACATATATTTAGACTTTATTTCATGTTGTAAGCATTCGTGTTGAAGCTTCAAACTTGAGTATTTCAGTGACAGGGATGTAAGGGAGCATTTAAGTGATAGGGATGTAAGGGACATAGGATGCCAAATGGCCGTAGCTCAACACTTGTACAGTGTGACTCTACTTGTAATAGTACTTCAAGTGATTATCGTTCCATGGATGGCTAAGGGTCATGCCATCGGAGCTCCTGAGGTTGTAAGAACCAGGGCGACTGATGCCAATAACTTCAAACGGTCCATCCTAATTTGGGCTAAGCGTGCCTTCACTCAGGATTCTGTTGCAGAGTAGTTTTTTCTTCAATACCCAGTCCCCCACTTTGAAAGAGCGAGGTTTGACTCTTGAGTCATAGTAGTTGGAGATGCACTGCTTGTAGGCGACGTTCCTCAAGTGAGCCTGGTTTTTGTGTTCCTCGACTAG
This sequence comes from Pyrus x bretschneideri, assembly GCF_019419815.1. Taxonomy (NCBI): domain Eukaryota; kingdom Viridiplantae; phylum Streptophyta; class Magnoliopsida; order Rosales; family Rosaceae; genus Pyrus; species Pyrus x bretschneideri. The sequence goes on from NW_025999624.1 coordinate 2,650,125, forward strand.
ATCCAAGTTGAGGGTGAGTTGTTTGTCATTTTCACTTAGCATGTAGTTCTGGACTCGGAACGTTGCTTGCTCAAGCTCAACTAGGACAACAGCCTCTGTACCAAAGGCAAGTGAGAATAGAGTTTCTCCTGTTGAAGTCCGATATGAAGTGCGGTATGACCAAAGAACTTAGGGTACAAATTTTGGCCAACAACCTTTAGCCTTGTCCAAGCTGGTTTTCAAAGTGCGCTTGATTATTTTGTTGATGGCCTCAACTTGTCCGTTAGACTAGGGATGAGCTGGGGAGGCAAAACATAAGTTGATGTTGAACTTAGAACAGAACATCCTGAACTTCTTGTTGTCGAACTGTCACCCATTGTCTGTGACTATCGCATTAGGAATGCCAAATCTGCAAAGGATGTTCTTCCATACGAAGTCTTCTATTTTTGCCTCAGTAATGTTTACCAAGGGTTCTACTTCGGCCCACTTTGTGAAGTAGTCAACTGCAACGATTGCATAGAGGACCTTGCCCTTTCCTGCAGGCATTGGGCCGATCAAATCAAGTCCCTATTGAGCAAAGGGCCAATGGCTGATCATAGGAGTAAGAGGCTCGGGAGGGAAGTGGTGAATAGTTGCGTAGCGTTGACACTTATCACATGAGCGGGATATTCTGATGGCATCTTGGTGGAGTGTTGGCCAGTAATATCCTTGGCGAAAAGCCTTGCGTGCTAGGGATTAAGATCCCGCATGATCTCCGCAGACTCCTTCATGTATTTCTCGAAGGACAATTTTCGCTTCCACAGGTGTGAGGCACTGTAAGTATGGTAGGTTAAAACCTCGCTTGTAGAGTTGGTCATTAACGATTAGGTAGTGGGTAGACTTATATCGAATCTGTTTAGCTTCGAGTTTATCATTTAGGAGAGTGCCATGAACAAGGAATTTATAAATTGGGGTCATCCAGCTATCCCTCTGTTGCAAGTTGCACACTTATGTGACCATGGTGCTTGGTGTTGCCAACAATTCGACATGAATTTTTCTCCCAATCTTATCTTCCACTGCTGAGGCGGGGCGAGCCAAAGCGTCTGCATGACTGTTTACCGCTCAAGGGACTTGGGTGATCTGGTAGTGGAAGTGCTTGAGCAAAAGCTGCGTTTGCGCAAGATACGTTGCCATGGAGTTATCCTTAGCGTCAAAGTTGTTCGTGATCTGGTTAACCACCAATTGGGAGTCACTGAAGATATTCATTTGTTTAACTCCAAGGTGTTTGGCCAAACGTAAGCCTGCTAAAAGGGCCTCATACTCGGCTTCATTGTTTGATGCCTTGAATTTGAAGCGGAGAGCATACTCCATTGCCACTTTGTCGGGGGTAGTCAGGACTAGTCCTGCTCCATAACCCTGTTGGTTGGATGAGCCATCAACATATAGAGTCCATACTGGGAGTGTTGGTTATACCTTCCGGGTTTCCAGGGGTGATGAAGCCGCTACCTCAGGTGTAGGAGAAATGTCAACGGGATAAGTGAATTCGGCAATGAAATCTGCAACTGCTTGGCCCTTTTCAGCTAGCTTTGGGTGGTAGGAGATGTCAAACTCTCCCAGTGCTATGGCCCATTTGATCATTCGCCCCGAAGTGTCAGGACTCTGAAGTATTTGTCAAAGGGGGTGATTGGTAAACACGATGATGGAGTGTGCTTGGAAGTAGGGGCGAAGTTTCCGAGCAGACATGACTAATGCTAGAGCTAATTTCTCAATGTTGGAGTATCGTGTCTCCGCATCTTGTAGAGCCTTGCTAGCGTAGTAGACAGGTCGTTCGATACTACCATCCCTACAAATGAGGACGGAACTAACTGCTGAAGTTGAGACAGATAAATAAACAATTAGGGTGTCGCCAACTTCAGGTTTGGAAAGCAGATGGGCTTTACTCATGTACTCCTTGAGGTTCTTAAACGCTTCGGCACATTCATCGGTCCACGTAATGTACTTCTTATTTCCTTTAAGTGCTTTGAAAAAAGGAACGCATTTGTCTGTGGCCTTAGAGATGAACCTGGTCAAGGCTGCCACCTTGCCAGTAAGGCTCTGGATGTCTTTTGAGGTTAATGGTTCTTTCATGTCCATGATTGCTTTGATCTTCTCGGGGTTAGCTTTAATGCCTCGTTGGCTAATCATGAAGCCCAAGAATTTTCCAGAGCCCACATTGAAAGCACATTTGTTGGGGTTCAACCTCATTCGATACTTCTTCAGAATAGAGAAGGTTTCAGACAAGTTGGCAATGTGTTAGTCAACACGTTTGCTTTTGACTAACATATCATCAACATAAACTTCCATGTTTTTCCCAATCTATTCAGCGAACATTGAATTGACTAATCTTTGATAAGTTGCCCCTGCATTCTTTAGGCCGACTGGCATGACTTTATAGCAATATAGTCTTCTATCAGTGGTGAAGGCCGTGTGTTTTTGGTCTGAATGGTTCATGAGGATTTGATTGTACCCTGAGTAAGCATCCATAAAGCTCAAGAGTTCACACCCTGCTGTAGAGTCTACAAGTCTATCAATGAGAGAAGGGGAAAGCTATCCTTCGGGCATCCTTTGTTTAAGTCGGTGTAGTCGACATACATTCTCCACAAGATCTTTTAAAGCAAGAGACTTTCCTTGGTCGGATTTTTCTTAACAAGGACCACATTTGCTACCCACGTTGGATAATTGACTTCACGGATGAAGCCTATGCTTTTGAGTTTTTCAACTTCTGCCTTCATTGCTTCATATCGTTCAGCATCATAAGATCTTCGCTTCTGTCTCACCGGCTTGGTCTTGGGATCAATACTCAAGCGATGACAGATGATATCAGGAGATGTGCTTAGCATGTCCTTGTATGACCAGGCGAAGACTTCAGTGTTCTCTTGCAAAAAAGAGATCAATGCCCACCGAATGGGTGGTGACAAAGTGGTGCCAATCTTCACTATGCGATCTGGATAATCTTTTGAGATAGAGACCTTCTCCAACTCTTCAGCAGGTTGTGCTTGCTGGGTGAAAGAGTCATCTCGAGGATCATCGGGTTAATTGTTACCACCGTGAATATTCAAGTTGGCTTTGTCCGAGCTGGTCTTGATAACTTGGTCATGTATAGAAAGTGTTTCTTTGGCTACATGCAAGTGTTGTTGCTTGATTGAAGTGTTGTAACATGATCGTGAACTAAGTTGATCTCCTCTGATGTAACCATTGCCATAAGGGGTTGGAAATTTCATCAACAACATATGTGTGGATACCATGGCCTTGAAATCATTAATGCCTATGCGCCCAAAGATGACATTGTATGTCGTTGGGTAGTCAACCACCAAGAAGTTAGTGGTGATGGTGGCTATGTACGAGTCATACCGATGGTGAAGGGTAAATGTATACTCTCTAAAGGTTGCACGACATCACCAGAGAAGCTTATCAAGGGAGAAACCGAGTGATTGAGTAAATGTTCAGCTACATTAAGTGTTTTGAAAGCTTCAGCAAACATGATATTGACCGACGCCCCTGTGTCTACTAGGATTCGTCGTACATCAAAGTTGGCTATGTGAGCCTCCACAATTAGTGGGTCGTTGTGAGGATAGATGATACCTCTTTCTTCCTCAGGGTAGAAACATATTGGATCCTAGTTAGGCTTTTGATACTTGCCTCCCCTAATGTCTTCCACGTGAAACACTTGGTGGCCAGGCTTCAACGTTCGTTCATTGTTTTTCATGGCCCTATTGGAAGATTCAGATATGGGCGTGCCATCGCTTATGGAATATATCACATTCACTTGGCGTTGGTTGCGGTTATCCCTTGGAGGGTGAAGGAGGAACTGGTCAATTTTTCCTTCACGTGCCAAAACTTCAATATGATCACGGAGGGTGATACATTTCTCGCCGTCATGGTCATTATACTCGTGGTAACCACAAAACATGCATGTGTTCTTCGTGGACTTGAAATCTGGCTCCCTCGGCCTTAGCTTTGGTATCAAGTGAGCTATACTGGGGTAAATGGCCGTGCATGTGGCGTTCAAAGGTGTGTATGTCTCATACCTCGGGGTAGGACCATTCTTGACACGTGTTTGGCCCACTGCATTGACTGCCTGGGGGCGAGTATTATCGTGGTGATACCTTTGGTTATCACGATAGTGCCCCTTACTCTTTTTATTAAAATGAGATTGGTGAGGATGGAAGTCTTTCCTCTTGCCCTGAGAATGATACGCTTGTTGACTTGGCGAGGTATTAAGTAGAGCAGGGGGAAGCGTCGCTGTTGTTTAGAAGGTTAAGGTCTTCTCATTCAGTTGGATTTGGCTTCCACTATCCATTTGCTAATAAGGGATAGCTGTAGGGAGTTTCCCTTCATATGTCTTTTCATCGGCGGAGGCATGGTTATAAGCCTGTGCCATTACCTCATAATAAGTCTTCCAAGTGTTAACATTGATTATGTACTTGAAGAAACAATCGCGTAAGCCTACCGTGAAGGCTTTAAGGGTGGTCTTGTCATTTGCCTCAGCACAACGAGAATACTCATGGCTGAAGCGGCCGACATACTTTGGTAGTGACTCATCCAACTTCTAGCGAATAGTGTACAAATCATCTGCGGAATGCAAGCGATCTGTCTGGAAGATGTGTTGAGAGACAAATAGTTTCCTCAGTTCCTCAAATGAGTCTACTGTCTCAGGTAGAAGATAGCAATACCAATTCAGGGCTCCGCCAGAGAGGGTAGAGGGGAAGAGAAAACATCGTTCTTCATCAGTGTGCATCCGGTATGCCATGGTGGACTCAAAGAGGTTAAGGTATTCAATCGGGTCTTCCCTTCCAGTGTAGAGTTGTAAGCCAAGCTTCTGCTTTGTCTTTTCTTGGAGGAGGGTGTCGAGGATCCTCCTTGTAAGAGGGCCAGGCCTAGGTTGGTTCCAATTAGGTATTTCGGCCTGACGTTCGGCCTTCAACTTGTTTACTTCCTCAAGGAGTTGTAGGACAAGGGGGTCCTGAGTGGAGTCAGGTACTGCTGGATTCTTCTTCCGTAAGTCTCCATCTCCTCTTGGAAGTAGGAAAGCTTGGTCAAGGGCATGGGATTTTTCTTTGGACTCACCGTACTGACTTCCAGGGCGAGCCTGTCAAAACGCCCCCGAGTCCCCCGTACCTTTATATTCCTCTAAGACATGTCGCTCATTTCCTAGATTAGCAATTGGCTTAGGGTATGGAAAAGGACCGAACCTTTCAGAAACCCTTGGATCATTGACCTTCGAGCTTATATGGATGGGATTCTCTCGACGTTGCCTCAGGAAGTCCCGACAGTCGCGATAAACAGCTTTTGATCCTTCTACTCCTTCTGCAAGAAGGTGCCTTCCTCCACTTCTCCTGCTTCGGGTCAAAGCAGCTAGGTCGAGAAAGGTCTCATGTTGATCAACACCTTGATGAGTAACTCGCTCCCCATTAGGGACATCCATGTTGAAGACAGGTGATCCCCCGTGTTGGGGGGCACCCAGGTGGTGGTTGACTTCCCCAGGGGCGATGAGTTCGTATGTTTGAGTATGCCTAGCTTCATGGAGCATTCTGAAAAGCTTCTCATACTGCTCCTGGAGGATCTCATTCTTTATCGCTATTTTGTTGTTCTGAGCCTCTAGCTCATCGACTTTAGCCTAAAGAGCAAACCTCTTTCGTTGCTTTGCACTAAGTGCGAGGGGGGTGTCGTTCTGCGTGATGTGGTTCCCTTCACTCCCCATGTTGGAGGGGTGCATAGTCAAAAGAAAGTGTGCCAATGGTGGAAACCAACTTGACAAAGTTGGAAAGAGTAGGAATAAGTGCAATTCCCACAGACGGCGCTAAATGTTGATGCACAAAATCGACGAGGACTTTAGTACAACAGAAAGTGTCAAGTTTGTGACCTTCGCTAGGTTACTCTGGTCATTAATGTGGATAAGTATGTAAATGAATAGAGACAGGGAAGCAAACAACACAAGATGTACGTGGTTCACCCAGATTGGCTACGTCCACGGAGTAGAGGAGTTCAAATTAGTTGTCAAGGGTTTACACAAATACATAAGTTCAAGCTCTCTTTTAGTGAGTTCTAGTGAATAGTTTAGTACAAATGACATTAGGGATTATTGTGGGAGAATGATCCCCTTTTATAGAAGAGAGTTTCTAGCTTTGTTTTGACATTGACACGTATCGTGTTGTGATTGGCCTCTGATATCAACACGTGTCGCGCTATGATTGGCCTCTGATACCGACATGTGTCGTGTTGTGATTGGCCTCCTAGTTGGAGGAAAAGTCTGTGGATCCTTGACAGTATGTTGTTGACCGGTGCTTAGTAGTTTCGGGATTGGTCAAGTATGGTACAAACAACAGGTATAAAGCCCGCTTGGTTGCAAAAGGGTTTCACCAACAAGAAGGATTAGACTATACTGAAACCTTCAATCCAGTTGCCAAACCTGTGACCATTCAACTTATTCTCACTCTTACAACTCAATTTGGATGGTTTCTCAATCAACTAGATGTAAGTAATACCTTTCTACATGGCACACTTACTGAATCCGTGTTTATGCAACATCCACTTGGTTTTTAAGATCCCATAAAACCAACTCATGTTTGTCAACTACACAGATCCTTCTATGGCCTGAAACAGGCTCCTCAAGCCTAGTATGACAAACTTCATCATGCTTTGCATTCTCTTGGGTTCACATGTTCTCAAAGTGATCATTCTTTGTTTGTGAAGAGTTCTCCATCATTGGTCTTCATCCTAGTCTATGTGGATGATATCTTGGTGACTGGTCCAGATTCTGCAGCATGTCAAGAGGTTATAACTCAACTCATTGCCCTTTTTTCCATTAAGGATCTTGGTGCCCTTCATTATTTCCTTAGTATTGAAGTCAAAAGATCATCCTCTGGTTTCTTCATATCTCAAACTAAGTACATTTTGGATCTCTTAACCAAAGCCAAAATGGAAGGTGTTAAACCTTGTATCACTCCTCTTAGTACAACTAAACCTGATCACTCTTCTCCTCTTCTTGACAATGCTTCTGAATATCGATCATTGGTTGAAGCACTTTAGTACTTAACCTTGACGCGACCTAGTCTGAGTTTTGCAGTCAACTTGGTTTGTCAATTCATGTATAGGTCACGAGTTTCACATCTGTAAGCAGTCAAAACGCATTCTCAGATACATAAATGGGTCTATTGATCTCGGTTTATGGTTTTCCAAGAGTTCCACATCTCCATCTCTTTAAGCCTTTTCAGATGCCGATTGGGCAGGCTGTTTATTGGATAGAAGATCCACTGGTGGATATTGCATATTCTTTTGCAACTCACTCATTAGCTGGAGTGCCAAGAAGCAACCCACTGTCGCTCGATCTTCCACAGAAGCGGAATACCGGTCTTTTGCAAACATAGCTGCTGAAATCACTTGGATTTGCAAATTACTCACTGACATTGCTTATCCTCTCCCTTCTTCTCCACAGTTATGGTGTGATAATGTTTTTGCAATCTCATTGGCCAAGAATCCTATATTCCATGCTCGAACCAAGCATGTTGAAATCGATTATCACTACATACGTGAAAAGGTTCTTGTCAATCAAGTCTCTCTGCAGTTTGTTCAAACACAGGACCAAATTGCTGATACATGTACCAAATCTCTCTCTAAATCCAGGTTCATGGTTCTACGAGACAAATTTCAACTAAAAATTCCCCAATTTCGTTTGCGGGGGAATATTAATGATAAAAATGTAATAACACCTACAAGGGAGAATACTTAGAGGATAAGGAATCTTAGTTTGTTTTGGTTGTTTTTCCTTTTCTGTTAGTTGTGATAGTTTGTGTATGAATACCCAAGTGTAAACATTATTCATTTATGCAATGGAAGATACTTTTCCTAATAGATTTGACAGAGCCGCAACAAGTAGTACATTATGTAATGACAACGAAGTTGTAAGAGGTATGGATCCCACTCTAGTGACAGAGAAAAAATCAACATTCGCAGTTACAAAACTCTATTTAGGTGGATTTGTCATACATTGAAGCAAAGATTGATCATAAGTCATATGATTTGTGGCTCTGGAAACAATTATCCAACCTGTGACGCGGTCAGCAGATGCTACTAAGGCAGTAAGGATATTAGCTGAAGCATCAGAACCATCAATTGCAGAGAATTGGTTGATTAAAGAAAGAACTGAGCCATTATTACTATCATTCGGCTTATTTGCTCCACGAGAAATTCAGGTCCAGCATCTGCCACCCTTACCTTGGCCCATGCGTTTCCTTTTTCCCTGAGCTACTTCCTCCTCTCTAAACATGTTTCTTACGTATGCTTTTTCCCATTGCAGTGATTGCTTGATCTACTTGGGATAGGTACAGTTTGAGTATGAAATATCAGACTTCTCTTCAGCCATTGCAGTGGAATTGTTGAGCGGATGAATTAGAGTTTTTCTGGTGTAAATTTTTATTTGGATCGGCGCTGCCCAGAGAACACAAGGTGGTGTGAGTTTGTTTGGGTTGGTTTAAGGTTTCAAAACCAGCTGGAAAAGGTTTGGTCGACTGTAATTTGCACGACGACAGGAAGTTTAGGGTTAGGGAACAGATAGGTCGAAACCTGCACCGACACCAAGATAAAAGTAGATTTAGGATTTTGAATGTATTCCGTGTTTTATTTCTCTTAATAGGAGGACAATATCAAAATATATAGTACAAGGATGTATGAGATATGGAATCCATATCCTGGGAACACTAAATATTGAATTCATAATCTAAGCACATCGACTCATGCCAACATGCATTGAATCCCTATAAAACATTAACTCTCGCCAACGTGCATTGGATCCCCATAATAAGTATGTTGACCCATGCCAACAAAAATTAGGTCACAATTTTGAAACAATGCAAAAAAAATGTGTGTGAGAAAGTTGTAGAAACATTGATGGACATTGATGGTAAGAAAAAGGACACATAACACTAGTCTTTGTATGATGGATCTAGGCATCAAGCATAATTTGCACCCAGTAGAAGTTGATGGTCAAATACATGCACCCGACTTGTGACACATTATTTTTGGAACATGCTAGGGGTCCGAATTCGTAAATTTATGAGCGTTTTAGCACATAACTTTGTTGTAGAACTCATATGAATTACAAGTTATGGTCCAAACAAGATAACTCATGAGCACAACCTGCATGCGCAGAAGAGAATTTCTAGTCAATAAAGACACTCTTTTGTATTTGGGACTTGTGTTATGAATGTGAATTATTACAAAATTCATATATAGTAGGGATTCTGAAAATCAGATGGAGAAATCTTGTCCGTTGATTACTAGAGAATTTTGAATAACCAGAATGAATAAGACTTAGATGTGTGCAAATCAGCAAGGTCATTCTGCAAAGCTTGAAAAGTACATAGCTGCATTTGTACGAAGCAATTTCGAATAATCAAACTGTACCACATTAACATTGTAGTACATTTAAATCCAATAAATAATAAATAAACGTGTATATGGTCAAACAAGAAGATTTGTACTAGAAAGAACCATGAAGTACAATGAAGTGAAAATAGTACACAACTAAGTCCTAAGTTGTGCTATATGTTACCACTCTAAGGTAGGGAAGTTGAACAGAGATAAGCGAAAGCCGTAGAGAGGTTCCACATGAGTGACCTGAGATCACATGTAACGCTTGTGTATTGCGCTTGATGTTTTCTCAGGTTGCCCCTGCGGTACCTTCTCTACCATATCATTGCACTGCCGTAGATTTGAATGGCCATTGATAACGGAACCGAAGTGCTACATTGAAAGGTGAGAAAGTTCAAACATGTTTCGGTGTATTGAAATGTAAAAAACATTACTTACTCACTCTCGACTGCTTGTACATATTATTTTGACCAAAATTGAGTTTTATAGGTCTCATGGCACTACATTGTTTCAGTTCCCACTTCTCTTTTCTTCCTAGTAATCCAGGAACCTTTTCTGGGACATTATTGACATCCAGAACAGGAAGGCAGCCAGAAAACCCAACAGCTCGAGGCAACATTCCAATCGGACGCGGGTTCCCTGATTTGGGCAGAACCCATTTGTTTGTATTTCCGACATCAGCATCTGTCTTCTTCAATTCTTTGCTCTTCATTTTGCGACATTAATCAGTTCTAGCTTCTTTGCCGCTTGACTAATGATTCATCTTGCTTTAAATGTAGATAATTTGTATTTATAAGAACACTAGAAGAACATCTTCTGCAGTATCCAAATGTGATGAAACTAAAAAGCAGTCCTCTGTCAGCTGTGCAAGATGGAGGAGAGAATCCATGAGCTCAACCAGAATTGCTTTGGAGACAGTTTTTTCTGCTGAAGAAACTTTTAGTTCCGCTTCAGAATCTTTTTCATGACGAGGTTCTAATTCTTTGAAATTTCCGTGAGCCATGTGAACAGAGAGGAGAGGTGTTCAACCTCTGGCCTATGGTCTACTGATGAAAACTCTCCTAGACAAATTCATAAGAATAGCAACCAGGATTAGAACATTTGGATATTTTAAAGTTTTGAGCACTTGAGAAATCCATCAGACGCTCAATTTTGGTGAAGCAGAAGACTTTGTGTATCCAGCTTTACACATGACGTTGAATTCATGCTAGGAACTGAGAATATCAAATGCATAATTTAACACAAATTAAATGCAGGTGTGTGCACTCTGAAATCAGACTAGGAAACTAAATATACACCATTCACCTAAAACTGCATCGGCTAGCTGCCATGAACAATGAACATGCTTTCGGGCTCCTCTCCATGACCATAAGCAAGCACATGCTTTTCCAATCTAAAAGAAGGGTAAATTACAAAAAACTACCTCAACTATTGGTCTGATGACACTTCCATACCTCATCTTTTAAAAATGACAATGTCATACCTCTTCTTACGAATTTGTCCCAACCTTCCTTCACCACCCCACCACCGCCTCTCTTCCTCCATCTTCACCACCCCACTAAAGAAACTAACAAAACCAAGCCCACACCCAAATCCCACACCAAAAAATAAATAAATAAATAAATAAATACCAAACCCACACCCAGATCCCCTTCCCCTCCTACACACCCATCACCCTCCTACCTTCTCTCCACCCAGTCCCTCCTCCGACCTCTCTCCTCCGTCTGATTCGCCGTCGACATCGCTCTTCCTCTCGACCTCTCGATTTCCTCCTCCTCTCAGCCGTCAAAACCCTCCTTTCCTTCCCACCTCCACTCTCTTCACTTTCAGACCCTTCTCCTCCCCCTCTCCGCTGCTCTCCTCCTCGGCACTAGTGGTTGTAGAGAGAAGAGGGACTTAGAGTGGGAGAGAGATGCGGGAGAAGACAAAGAGAAGAGAGAGAGAAGGTGCAGATGGAAGAAAGGAAGGCCCGTGTCCTAGGCCTTTTTTATTTGTTTAGTTTTTTTAATTTTTAATTTTTTTAATTTTTGAATATTTAATTATTAAAAATATATTTAATTATTTTTTAATCCAGTTGGATTAGTGAGTGGGTCCTATCTCTAGCCACGTCAGCATTTAACAAAAAAAAGTAACAGAAAAACTGACAGAAGTCTGACATGGGCACAAATTCGTAAGATAAAGTAGGACATTGTCATTTTTAAAAGATGAGGTACCAAAGTGTAGTTAGACCAATAGCTAGGTAGTTTTTTGTCATTTACCCCTAAAGGAAATATAGTATTTTGTACAATTCCTGTTTAGTAGCTACCAAATGTAATACAAAGATTGAAATATGTAATTTGATGGGGGAAGCAAGAGGAAACATATCCCAGTATTAAACTGTTTCATGTAAATTTACAAGCTCTCTAAACTCAGGAAATCAAGCTGTTTCTAATCCTTATTGCATACTAGATCACTGACCCATGTCCGGTAAAAAAGCAATCCAATTCTAACCATGTAAATATCAAAAGATTCTATGTATAACCTCATCATAAGTTTACCGGTCTATCTGAATATGGAACAAACAAATACAAAGAAATTAAGGTCAGGTGATTACCTGTCTCATACATCAGTCTTCAGAAGAGACAGAAAGTAACTCCGGTTCCAAGGATTCTGAGGATTCATAGCCTTCAACAAGAACTCCAACAGTACAGAAACAACTTCTGGAGAGAAGGAAGAATACAACCCAATAAGACTTTTCAATATCTTGATAACACCTTTCGAATGGAGACTGTAGTTCGCTAATCACGGACATCAATTATGATTTACACTAGTCTGAGCATATTGTAAAGACAAGCAACTTTCCGTAATACATGATTGGCAGTATCAATGAAAGATGAGGTCCTCTCCATTTTGAAGGCAAAGGAAAGGAGCCCAAATCATAGCTCATGATCTGTAACATAATACAAGTGTCCCTCTAAATTTTATTATGATTGCTCGATTTAGCTTTACATGGGTACAGTCGATTTCTGATATGCTTTTCAGCTAATTCAAACAACTACTACAGCGCATTTTCTGTTAATCCCAGTGACTTCGCCAAACTTTCCTTATTACTTCCAAACTAAAGCCAGATTCCATTCAATACTCTTCTTTAAACCATGTTTGGTTCAACTAACACTACAGAAAATAGAGAGAGAGATGATAAAACTTTATTTCTGAATAAAGCGACTGGAACATGGAAAAAGAAAAGTTTTATCATCAAAAACTTTAGGGGGAGGGGAAGTTTCGAACTCGGGACGCATGGATAGAACCCAAGACCCAATCCACTAGGTTATTGGACCACATGCAAAAAATTGGAAATAATACGCGCTAATATCAAAAGAACTACTGACAAGAACTTCAGATGCTTAAAGACTTATCTTCCAAATGAACTGTACAACGAACTTATACATCTATATCTGGAGTTTCAAAAGGCTGGAGTTCTTTCTCAGAACTACCAAATTTTAGTAAAACGTTTCCTTCTATATACTATTGAATGGGAAGGTTTCAGGTATAGCTGAAAGTGTAATGCAGCTGGGATAAGTCAACAACTCAAACAGTTTTTCAATATTGGTAGAGAGAGAGAGAGAGAGAGAGAGAGAGTTTGTGTGGTTTAATTGAGCATTATAGTTGATCAAAGGCCTTGTTTATACAAATTATTGCACTGTGGTCGATAGCTATGAGAGCATTACATTCATATATATCCATACATCACATGACGATAAGGGATTAAAAAAAGAACAGAGATTAAGAACACAACACTAAAGAAAGCTCACCTTGTGATTGCCATACAATATAACATGGCCAACATTTCCTCTGAAAGCAAAGCATCACTTGATTGATTCGTTTTACAATTATCAAATCATTGACTGCTCCTTTCTATAGTTCACAAAACACATACATGAAGTTAGCAAAGTAGAACAAACACATGATCCCCCGCCCCCGCCAGGAAAAAAAGGACATAAGAAGTTGATCTGAAAAGGCTTTGAAGAGTGGAGTTGGGTGAAAAAGGTACCTAAACTGAGGATCTTTTGCTGAATTTCGACAAGCATTTTGGTAACTTCAACAGCAACAGGAAGACATCCTCTGCTACCCCATGCTGATAACTGTTACCAACAATTCAAAGACAATGAAAACCATATATGACGTTGCTAGAAACGTCCACAAAACTCTACTAAAAAAAAAAAAACAAGAGTATGTCCATTGTTTTCAAAATTATAGCAAAACATGAAGTTGAATTCTCTTACTCTTCACAAAGCAGAGTCCACAGAATCAGGTGAATTCGAAAGGAGAGATTCTTCTACAAAAAGCCACTTGTCCCAACTCAACCAAGGCACTGATTGTAGCTGTACAACGGCGGCGTTGATATGCCCTGAGTATCTCTGGCTTCCCGTTCTAACAATGGTTTCAGTGGAGGAGGAAAGAGGTGGAACTCTCCATCTCTTAGAGATACTCAGGGCCTTCCTTGGGTCCTAGGTACTCTTTTACCAAAACCGCGTGGCGGGGGTGCCTCGGCCACGGTCATCTCTACCAGGATGCTCAGAGAAGTCTTTGAGGGTAGACCCTCCTTGTCCCTTAGCTTGTCTCCTACAGAGCCACAAGTCTCACCTACACTGCCAATGTCAGGTATGGCTACCCACGTGGAAACCAACTCAAGTCTATCTCTAAATTTGTCGGCCTTTGACTTCCTCCAGAAAAAATGCCCCCCACCCTCGACCGCTCCTAATGCCAGCTGGCTTGCGGAGTCTTCCCAATCCACCTTGACTTTCTTGCCACCCTCAAAGTCAACTGAAGGTGTCCATTAGCAGGAGCCATGTGTAGTGCTGCAGTTAAACCATAATTAGTTCAAACACAGTTTTGCATTAGCTTGTTGATGACCAATAGCTTAATTATCACTAACTATAACAATTAAAGAAGGGAAAAAAAAAAAAAAATCAACATTCACATCAGTCTTGAAATTCAACTTAGAAGCATTTGTTTTTGTGAGCAAAAATAATTATATTAGCTTCTCTGTATGAATTTCATAATATACAAATCCTTGACCAAGAACAAAATGAAGATAACGGCAAAAAACTAAGCCTAACAAATAATAATTTCTCACTTAAAGCTTTAAAGGAGCAACATGACATATTAACAAACCATCAATTTCTGAAGGCTCTATTATGCTTTATTAATTCTTATCAAGGAATGAAATTTCATTTTGGTCAGCTGTTTGAACTAGGAAATTTGGAAATTTGGTGAAAGGAAAATAAAAGGATATTCGTTGCATACTGCATAAGTACAAAATCTAGCTCAGTATATGATATATTTCAAAATAACTAACACATAAACGATACACCAATAATCAACCCGATTATAAAAATCTCAGCCAAAGCCAAAAGTAAAGCCACTTATCCAAGAAACAAAGGAATATTCACTGCCACACGTCAAATGTCAGTTAAAGTCCTGTTAGGGAAGAAACAAAAAGGAACCAAAGGGGACGGAAACTACAAAGAGGAATAAGGAGCGAAGGACGCATCCCATAACTAATGCAACATTGCACCAAAAAGATGACTTAAAATTCTAGCTTTTTGTGTGGTCCGTGGACTTTGGAATCTACTGTTCAGGAGGTGTTACTGATTCACCCACAGTTAAGAAAGAGTAGAGGGAATCCCCCTTCTTTGAAAACAAGACTGAATCGATATAAGCAGATTATACCATAAAAATAACACTATCAAATAATCCACCTCTTCAACCCTCATGTCCTCAAATATCCTAACACCTAACTACTTTCTGATGAAATGGAGAACCTAATTCTTCACTTCCAAGATAAATTAGGTTTTGAGATCCCTATTCTTCCAATACCATGCCTGCATCTCTTCAACTTCTCTACCTTCTTCACAAAATTTACAGATTGTTATCAATTTTATCAAACCTCTGACTTCGAGGGTATATAAAAGTGACCTTACCCACTGAATCTCAAAATTCTTAACCACAGAAATATTTTTCAGATTTTCCTAAAGCACTCCTGATGGCAAATCATTGCTCTGTTCGTTACAGTATCAACCTTATGGAGACCAACTAGTACAAGAATTAAGAAAGGAAGAAAGAAAGGGCATCTATCCACAGCTAGTCGTGCGAAAGCAAGGCCTCTGGATGGGTGATTTGATCCAGTCAAAGTTCCAACATTATTACATGGGATACAAGTGATTATTCCCAGGAAAGCAAACAAAAAAAAGAAAAA
This sequence comes from Pyrus x bretschneideri, assembly GCF_019419815.1. Taxonomy (NCBI): domain Eukaryota; kingdom Viridiplantae; phylum Streptophyta; class Magnoliopsida; order Rosales; family Rosaceae; genus Pyrus; species Pyrus x bretschneideri. The sequence goes on from NW_025999624.1 coordinate 2,665,729, forward strand.
TAAAAACTGCATGCTCATTAAAAAGAACTAGATGAATCCACAAAGTGTCATCGCATGTTGAATCTGTTAATCCTAGCGCAAACTAATTCCTTAAACCAGCAATAGAATTATAAATGTGGTAGAACGAAAGTATGAATAACCTGTTCGGCCGTGGAGATCCTTTAGAATCAAGGGAAAGACCAGCAGATTCTAAGCTTTTAAGATCATCCATGTCATCGTACCTAGCAGCCTGCCACACATAGAAAACCATCTCAAACTACAAATTTTTATCATAAAAGAAGGATCTATATCTCTAATAAACATCTCAGTGCACAATCAGAACACTTTGGAAAAGGGAGTTGGGTACCTCCAGCAAGGCCTCTACCCTCTCCAATGATGTTTCGACTGGAGAATCACCAACTGTATTTCCCCCTTCCCCCATTTGCCACCGCCGCTACAAGAACAACACAGTCGTTTTCATTAGCTTAAGACCCAAAACCCACAGCATAAATACTATCACTCCCATCAGCTTAAACCCTAAACCCAAATTCAAACCTGAATTCAACTTCTAGGAGATAAATGAAAGATTACAGGAAAATGTAAAGCGCCATACAAAAAAATTTATAGCAAATAAACAGACAAAAATACCAAAGCTACTGGATTTGCTGAAGTACCCTAAAAACAAAAGAAATGAGCAAAACCAAATAGGATTGCTTACCCAGCAAAAGATAGTTTACTAGCGTCGAAGAGTGGGTGGGTGTTTGCTTCAAGATCAATTCGGTGGCAACTCGGTTATAATTGGATAATGGTCTCCACCTCACCTCCTGGAACGACTCGTTCCACATCCGTGGAACACAAAACTATAACTTCTCTGTCTCCTTCTTCTTCCTCCTTGTTTCCATCCGAGGGCATCTTTATTCCTGCTCCGTTCCGTTCCGTCCTGTCCCGTCCCGTCCCATTCCGTTCCGTCCCGTCTCGTCTGCATACCAAACGATACCTTTAATGGACGAATTTAATTCCCGTCCTTCAACTTTTCACAACATGGACAATTCATTGTAACTTTTGTAATGTCCCTTAAGGTCAACTCCAAAGGTTGAGTTAAAATCTACATTTTCTGTTGTCGCTTAATGCTACGATTTTTAATGCTACGATTTAATGGTATTTCTCTTTTTAAAAAATACAAATTTAAATCATATCATTATTAATTCATTGCACAGCCAATCTCACTCCACTCCCTGTAAATAATATTTTTTGTTCCAAAAAATAAAATAAATAAAATTAAAATCCCTACATTTTCAGTTTTAAAACCCCCAAATCTATTCCAACAATTAGGCTAAAATTTAAGCACATCTAGCCCAAAAATTAAGCCAGGTGAGCGGCATGTCCCCATGATGGAGGTGAACACTCCCAGGAATCGCGCTCCAATTTCCTGCACACGGCAAAGCTGCAGTGGGTGACCCACTGCTGACAGCTTTGTCTGCCACCTTATCGCATCCCAAGCTTATTTTGTACTTCAACAGCAGTAACAATTGGGTTGTTGGTTGATACAACGTTCACATTCAACTTCTCATTGTAAAATATAACTTATAAATATATTAATTTAAAGGTTGAGATTGAATATGATCAAGTATAACGATAAAAAAAAAAATCTAACTGTCCAAATTAAATCTAATGTTTAAAATAACTAGAAAATTATTAAATCAAAATTCACCCAAAATTAAAGCATAATTATTTTTATTTTTTTTTCCCACCGGGCTATGAAGAGCTTTGAGGGTAGGTTGCAGCTTTTGTCTAGTCTAGAGTCGGGCGCTGTGTAGGAAGACTCGCCCTAACAATTTTGAATGTTTTGCTTATGTACAAAGTGAAAATTGGATCGCTTTTCAATCATCTATAAATTATTACAAGTGAATGTGAGTACACGATTTAAATAACAAAAGATCCAATATTTAAATTTAAGAATTGTATTTAAAATGATTGGAAATGTCAAAATAAGAGATATAAGCAAATTCATTATTTATTAGTCTAAATATTATGATAATCTACATAATTTTTTTTTAAAGAAAATTGCTAAAAAAAAAAATTTAGCCTAAATTCATTTTTTTAATAATCTAAATTTTAAGCTAAAACCATTGGAAGAGAAATGTTGTTTTTGGTAGGCGATGGTTTAGTTTCAATAATTCGTTTTTTTGCCAAAACCGAAAACTGAATTGAAAATACTGCTTGGTTCAGTTTGGTTTCTTATGTCCGATTTAATTTTGGTTTAATTTTTCCGATTTAGTTTGGTTTTTCAAAACCTAAAAAATTGTTGTTTTTGAATCTAAATAAATATGTCATGAAGCGGGGGGTGAGAATTGAATTTATAAAAATTAAAATATATACAAGGATTGAACAAATAAGTTATAATAGTATCATCGGGACTGAAACTGATCGAAGTGGAACAATGTATCCTCAGCAAAGAGTTGGTCACATGCATGTCAAATAAATGATCTCTAAGAGCATCTCCAGAAGAGATGTCAAATTTTGAACATAAAATTTAAATTTGAAAGCCTATGTGGCATTTTGACATCTTCTCAAGTTTTATTGTCCACCCGATATGTCAAATTAAATTATTATTTTATTATATTATACAATAAATTAATAAAAATTTAATAAAAGGCATTTAATAATTGTGAAATCCGAACTGTTCACCATTTCTTTTTAACAAGAGAGAACCGTTTACTTACCTCGATTGAACAAAAGAGAAACGGGTCAACAACAGCATTAATTGCAATGATGATTAAACCAATAAAAAATTAATAAAAACATTAATAATTAATTTTGAAGCTGCTGTCAAATTTGTGTCACATCCCGACTCGGACGGAACCACTTCTCAAGCCCGACTTCACCGTAGCACGATATTCTCCTCTTTGGGCGCCGACCACGTCCTCACAGTTTTGTTTCTAGGAACTCACATGAAAACTTCCCAGTGGGTCACCCATCATAAGAATGCTCTCGCGCACTACTCGCTTAACTTCGGAGTTCCCTTGGAACTCGAAGCCAATAAGTTCCCAAAAGGTCTTGTGCTAGGTAGGGATGGGAATATACATATAAGGCTTAGAGGATCTACTCCCCTAGACGATGTGGGATGTTACAATCCATCCCCTTAGGAGCTCGACGTCCTTGTCGGCACACGCACGGTCAGGGGTACTGATACCAAATTGCCCCTACCACAACCCGGGCTCGACTCCACCGTAGCACGATATTGTCTGCTTTCGTCAGCACACACCCGGCTAGGGTTAGGCTCTGATACCAAATTACCCTCACCACAACCCGTGCTCGACTCTACCGTAGCACGATATTGTCCGCTTTGGGCCCTTACCACACCTTCATGGCTTTGTTTCTGGAAACTCACACGAGAACTTCCTAGTGGGTCACCCATCATAGGAATGCTCTCGCGCACTATTCGCTTAACTTCGGAGTTCCTTTGGAACTCGAAACCAGTGAGCTCCCAAAAAGCCTCGTGCTAGGTAAGGATGAAATATACATATAAGGCTTAGATGATCCACTCCCCTGGGCGATGTGGGATGTTACAATTTGACAGCAACTCTCTTGCTGCCAATTTACGTTATCGTCACATAGGATTTAACATTTCGGTTGAAGAACATTAGTATGGTTTTTTTTACTGTTATAGTTTATATGAACATTTTAATATCTCCTTTGGAGATGCTCTAACGCTTTATATCTTCTTATGGCCGTCAGCAACTGATTGCATTAGTATTGGTATTAATTGAACAATTACAAGAGATCAATCTAACCAATAAAAAGAAGCAATCAATTAAATCCATATAATAAAAAATTTACAAAACAAATCAAGCAATCTAAATTCCTCATCGTTTTTCCATTGTTTCTGGAAGAAATTTATGCAAATAATAACAAAATTGTTTTGGGTTTTACCTAGCGAGATTGATGAATTTTGTACCAACGTCTCGTTCTTACGAGTCTTCCTTATTTGCCAGTACGAACGCTACCATTTTTGTATTCCGATGCATCTAGCCCATCTAAAGGACGCTTAAGCCAAGTTCACTGTGCAAAGAATATTCCATATCCTTTCATTGTTAAATGAAGATTTAACCAAATAGATATTTTTATAATCCACATCTTATTTTGGTGGAGTATATTGTTTTACTAAGTCCAATAAAATTAGAAAACTTTAACGGAAATCTCCTAATACTATTCACTTTAATGAAAAATTACATTTTTACACTAAAAAGTCAATCCTGATACTATTTATTTTATCATTTATTTTGTCATTATCGTTAAAATTCAAAGTTTTCAAACCATTTTCATTAATTTCCTCATAAAATTATCATCTCTCACCCAAATAGGAGTGGTGTCCTCACATTCACAACACTATCATCATCCCTCTCGTTCTCATATTCACAAGGGCGTATTGTGGCGCGACCTAGTGAAACCGTAAACAACATACGAACGAAAATCAATAAACTATTCTCTTAGTTGTCAAAAACGTTCATCCAAAAGCATATCGCTTATACCCAGAATGTTTATCACAAAACACCAACAAGACATTCTTAATCCTTAAGAAAGCAATGTCTTTGTCCCACAAGCGTTATATGTACTCGTGTTCAAGTATTTTACATGAACGCTAACCAGTTAATGAGCCATATTAAATGTGGTGTAATAACAAATTGTCTTCTCTAAGCATTCATGTCATTTTGATTAGACTTGATCGCTTTCCCAGACATGCAGTAATGATTGCCGATCGCCATATATGAGTATGCTAAAGTAGCAATTGTCAAGTATCTTCTTTTTGACATTGTCTTGAATCCAAATGCTATACATGTTGGATTAAAATCCAGTGGCTCATATAGTAATGAAGAAGGGATTCATTCATTACATCCACTACTTTGGTCAACTGAAGCACATATAGTTGTTTGAATCATCATACGAATCTTATAACAACTCACATTCAACTGTAATCGGGCTACTTGGAGTAATGGAAACACATACATAAATTACTCCAAGATCGACATTCTCCATAATAATAAGGTCACGTTTTAGTTCTCTCTCTAAGATGACATATCAGACAATATATGGCATTCTTTGCTGTGCCAAGTAATGCATGCGTCCGGATGCATTCTCTACGCCCAGGACATGTCTGGATGCACTCTATACATTCAAGACATGAATCTCTCAACTTGCTCACTATCTCAAAGCGCCAAGGTGAAATTTCGTGTGAGAGAACCAATTCAAAGCCCAGTGACACATAATGAAGATGTGTCTGCATCATTTCACTTACATGTATGAAATATGGTACCAAACATTAATCATCACAAGAGCAACTCGTGGATATAACCATGTATGTTGCTCAAGATGCGTCTCTAGACTGCACCTTCTTTGTGCACTTTTATTTAAAACAATCATTTCTGATAGGAGCAACCATATGTTTGGATCTTCCCGTATTAGAGACTAATTGCATGGACTAGGGCAGTTATTTTCTGCATTCGAGTACAGCTCCCAATCTCTTAGGCTATCTAGTCTTTGCAAGATCCTCAAAACCTCATCCTTTGAGAGCATTTAGGTGTTTCACCTTATACTATGTTGCCTTTCTCTCTCTTTCCATTTCCTACCCTTAAGGGATGTCTCTAGTCCACCTTAAGGTCACTAGTAGGGAAGGGCAAAGGTCCCACCGTGATTTTGAAGCTCTCTTCATTTATTCACATGAGTATGTTCAAAAGTTTGCTTAATGAACGCAATTAACTCTAATTAATTTTAAGATTGCTCATATCAATATCAAAGGCGGCGTGACTTGTTTGTTTTTTTTATTTGGATCGGCACTGCCTAGAGAACACAAGGCGGCGTGAGTTTGTTTGGGTTGGCTTTAGGTTTCAAAACCAGCTAGAAAGGGTTTGGTTAGCTGTAATTTGCACAATGACATTGAGTTTAGGGTTAGGGAACAGACTGGTCGAAACCTGCACTAACGGCAAGATCAAAGTTGATTTAGGATTTTGAATTTTTTCGTCTTTTATTTCTCTCAATAGGAGGACAGTATACATATATAAAAGTACAAGGATGTTTGCGATATGGAATCCATATTCCGAGAACACTGAATTCCTATACTAGATTTATTGACTCACGCCAATATGCATTGAATTCCTGCAGTACATTGACTCCCGCCAACATACATTAAATCCATATTCTAAGTATATTGACTCACGCCAACAAAAATTACATCACAATTTTGAAACAATAAAAAAAAGGTGTGAGAAATTTGGGGAAACATTGATGGTAAGTAAAAGGACACATATAACACTCGTCTTAATATGATGGATCTAGGCACCAATCATAATTTGCACCCCGTATAAGTTGATGGTCAAATACGGATGCACCGGACTTATGACACATTATATTTGAAACATAATAGGGGTCTATGCGAATTCGTAAATTCAGTGAACACTAAACCCCAAAACCAAAGTTTTTACGCACATATACCTTTGTTGTAGAACTCGTATGAATTACAAGTTATAGTCCAAACAAAGTAACTCATGCGCACAATCCACACGCACAGAAGATAATTTTTAGTCGATAAAGACACCCATTTGTATTTGGGACTAGTGTTATGAATGTGAATTATTACATAATTCATATATAGAAGTAGGGATTTTGACAATCAGAAGGACAAATCTTGTCCGTTTGATTACTAGAGCAATTTTGAACAACCAGAATGGATAAGATTTAGATGTCTGCAAATCAGCAAGGTCCTCCAAAGCTTGCAAAGTACAAAGCTGCATTTGTACGAAACAATTTCGAAAAATCAAACTGTACCACATTGACATTGTAGTACATTTAAATCCAATATATAATAAATAAACGTGTATCTGGTCAAACAAGAAGATTTGTACTAGAAAGATACATGCAGTACAATGAAGTGAAAATAGTACACAACTAAATTCTAACTTGTGCTATATATTACCATACTACGGCAAGGAAGTTGTACAGAGATAAGCCAAAGCGGTAGAGGGGCTCCACAGGAGTGACCTGAGATCACACGTAGCGTTTGTGTATTGCGCTTGATGTGTTCTCAGGTCGCCCCTGCGGTATCTTCTCTACCATATCATTGCACTGCTGTAGATTTGAATGGACATTGATAACGGCCCCGAGGTGCTACATTGAAAGGTGAGAAAGTTGTACCATATTTCGGTGTATTGAAATATAAGAAACATTACTTGCTCTCGACTGCTTGCATAAATTATTTTGACCAAAATTGAGTATTATAGGTCTCATCGCACTACATTGTTTCTGTTCCCACTTCTCTTCTCTTCCTAGTAATCCAGGAACCTTTTCGGCGACATTATTGACATCCAGCCAGAAAACCCAACAGCTCGAGGCAACATTCCAAGCAGACGCCGGTACCATGATTTGTGAACAGAGAGGAGAGGGGTTCAACCTCTGCCCTGGCAACCAGGATAAGAACATTTGGATACTTCTAAGTTTTGAGCACTTGCGAAATCCATCAGACGCTCAATTTTGGTGAAGCAGAAGACTCTGTATATCCAGCTTTACACGACGTTGAATTCATGCTAGGAACTGAGAGTATCAAATGCATAATTTAACACAAATTAAAAGCAGGTGTGTGCACTCTGAAATTAGACTCCGAAACTAAGTACACACCATCCACCTAGAACTGCATCTGGCTAGCTGCCATGAACAATGAACATGTTTACGGGCTCCTCTCCACGACCGTAAGCTGTTGTATAGTATTTTATACTAAAAACAGGACGCTTACACAGAAATTTTGTATGCTCAACGTCGATTATTCATCTAACCTAATTCAGCAGCTTATGCTCCAGAACCACACGTAAGCACACGCTTTTCCAACCTAAGGGAAACATAGTATTTTGTACATTCCTGTTTAGTAGCTACCAAATGTAATACAAAGGTTGAAGTATGTAATTTGATGACAGGAAGAAAGAGGAAACATGTATCAGCATTCAAACTGTTTCATGTAAATATCTTAAGATTCTATGCAGAATCTCAGCATAAGTTTACCAGACAATCTGAATATGGAACAAACAAATACAAAGAAATTAAGGTCATGTGATTACCCGTCTCATACATCACTCCTTCCTGAGTCTCAATCATATCAAGGACTGCGTTCGGAAGAGCCAGAAGTAACTCCGGTTCCTTATTACTTCCAAACTACAGCCAGATTCCATTCAATACTGTTATTTAAACCACGTTTGGTTCAACTAACACTACAGATAATAGAGAGAGATGATAAAAATTTATTTACGAAGAAAGCGACTGGAACTTACATGAAAAAAGAAAAGTAATTTGGTAAACTCTCTCTCAAAATCTCACCCATTTTCAAAAAACCAAGTTTGAGAAGAAATTTAGACTTGCTTTTCTCTTCTGTTCTTTCTTTTTCATTCTTATGTTAGAACGAAATGTTGGTATGTGGTGGAATTCAAATACTTAATTTTCTTATCCTTCTTCTTCCACAGGGAAACCAAACAAAATGCAAGTGTACACCAAAAACTTTGCCACCTTCCACTAAATTACTAAAGTTAGGGCTCAATGTACCGTCCAGATTTCTATGAAAGGATATCGCCAGTCATTAGTGACAAAAACTTATTACGTCCATAAAGCCAATTACTATATCTTCCATCTATAGAAAAATTGAAATTTGACACAACAAAAATCTGCTCTCATCGGAAAATAGAGGTTCCATTGTTTATATGCATATTTTGATTTGGTGTTTAGCCTAAATTGTCAGACCTAAACCAGGACTTTATCTTTTAGAGATGGGAAGGAAGGGAATGACGACAACAACATGTAACCCTTCCATAAACTGTTTATTTTTATTTTTTTAAACAAAAATAGAAAATCATTTTCTGTATTGTAGACATGAAACAAACGAGAAAATCCATTCACATTGATTGTTGATACTAAATTTTTTTCATTGTCTTCATAACACAAGGCACTCGTGAGTTGAAATTTGTCACAAGTCAATTAAGTGAAAATGTGCATCCTTATCTTCTGTAAATTATTATTAAAGTTGAATGGTAAAACAAAGCTCGTTTTCACAGCTTAATAGAATTCAGAAATCTTCTCAACTATTTTGAGCACCCACAAGTAGTTTTCTCAGACACCAACAATGTCTTAGTAGGAATTTTATTATGATTATTCATCACCAAATAAACTAGATGCATCAACCATAAAATCTAAACATTAAGAGTAAACATCAGAAGAATCTGAAGAAACAAAACTTTGAAGTACCAAGCGTGATCCGTACCTTCACTGATGCACCATGAAGAACCTCAAGTGTGGGAAGATCACGGTGAGATCCCTCTAAAAAAGAATTCAATACAAAGCGAAAGAAAAAAGAAATATCAACATGCAGTATCACAAGTATTAAAAAAAATCACTTAAATACCCAAAACCTAAAGGGTTAACCAACGAACAAAAGAAAAATGTACAAATGAAATGTTGAGTTTCTCACCATGATGAGTATCAATCAGTGGACGTGGAATGCCAATTGCATCAGCAGCCACAACAATTTAAACCTCTGTTTTCTTCCATGTCTTCTTGGCAACACCATTCACAAGCCTTCAGAAACATGACCACTAGTGTGAAGCTAACTTATTCATGTAGCACTACCTGCGACAAAATTGAAAAGGATGCAAAAAATAAATATGAGCATAAATAATAATCCCCAACGAATTTGAGTGAATTACATTTATTTTTATATGAACACAAAGTCATGGAAGGCCAATCAATTACAAATATCTCTGCTGTATGCCTAACCACGAAAAACCTTCAAAACTATATTGTTATACAACTATTATCACATATGTCATGGGACATAGAGCTTTTACTATTATTAAGGGGAGTGGGGAGTGTTTGAAACTATTATATTAAACTAGGGGACGGGGGAGTTTTGAACTCGGGACGCATGGTTAGAACCCAACACCCGATCGGCCTATCCACTAGGATATTGGACCACATGCAAAAAATTGGAAATAATAAGCGCTATATCAAAAGAACTCCTGACAACAACTTTGGATGCTTAAAGACTTCCAAATGATTTGTACAACGAACATATACATCTGCTATATATGGAGTTTCAAAAGGTTGGAGTTCTTTCTGAGAACTACCAACTTTTAGTAAAACGTTTCCTTCTACATACTTATTGAATGGGAAGGTTCCAGGTATAGCTGAAAGTGTAATGCAGCTGGGATAAGTCAACAACTCAATATTTTTTTTTTGCCGCGGGTAGGGGAAGAGAGAGAGAGAGAGAGAACACATGACGATAAGGGAGTAAAGAAAAGAACAGAGATGTAAGAACACAACAATAAAGAAGGCTCACCTTTATGATTGCCATACAATATAACATGGCCAACATTTCCTCTGGAAGCGAATTATCACTTGATTGATTCATTTTACAATTATCTAAATCATGTCAAATCTGTAGTTCACAAAACACATACATTAAGCTAGCAAAGTAGAACAAACACATTATCCCCCGCCCCGTCGGGAAAAAAACGACATAAGAAGTTGATCTGAAAAGGCTCCGAGGAGTGGAGTTGGGTGAAAAACGTACCTAAACTGAGGATCTTTTTGCTGAATTCGACAATCGTTTCGGTAACTTCAACCGCAACAGGAAGACATCATCTGCTTCTCCATGCTGATATCGGTTGACAACAATTCAAAGACGATGAAGACCACATATGAAATTGCCAGAAACGTCCAAAAAACTCAATTAAAAGCAAAACCCACTTGAGAAAAAAAAAAAAAACAAGAGTATGTCTATTGTTTTCAAAATTATCGCAAAAATGAAGTTGGATTCTCTTACTCTTCTCAAAGCGGAGGCCAGAATCAGGTGAATTCGAAAAGAGAGATTCAAGCCACTCGTCCCAGCTCGACCAACGCACCTAGATGTAGCTGTACGACGGCGGCGTTGATATGCCCAGGTCCTCATAATCTCTTGATTCTTCCGAAAACCCTAAAAGTGCCTCCACTACAACTCTTCCATTCGCTCCGGCAGCACTAACAACTAGGGGTGGAAAAAATTCCCGAAAATCCCAAACCGAACCGAAAAAATCCCGATCCCAAACCAAAAATTTCCCAAACCGAAATTCCCGAAATTTTCGGGATGCTATTCCGAACCGATCCCGAAATTTTGGTATGGGATTTGGGATTGACTTCTCAATATTTCGGGAATCCCATACCAAACCGAAATTATATATTATTAATTTATATATATATATATTATATATTATTCTTTTATAATTGATGTTAGTAGTTTCTAATTCATGCTTTGCAACCTGGAATGCCTTACACCTTGCATATTTTTCATGTTCTGTTTGATATTCATTTGGATTTTATTATTGTTGCTGTCATGGCTAATGATTTCAGAAGGTTTGATTCTTTTGTCTCTTAACAGATTGTCAAAAGGGTTTAATTAATTTGAATTTTGACTTTGATAAAAATAATCAAGCATGCCAATATTTGATTAAATGGTAGTGTGAATGAAATGACATTCCTAGTTCATGAATGTGTTCTTAAATTATATATTTGAAGAATAATTCATAATTTCATATTTTAATTTGGGATTCCCGATTTGTCCCGAAATCCCGAAAATATTTCGGGATTCCCGAAATTTGGGATTCCCGAAATTTTGGTTTGGGATTGGTCTTCAAATTCCTGTCCCAAAAAATTTCGGTTTGGGATTCGGGATACTACTTTCGGTTCGGTATCCCATACCGAACCATCCCTACTAACAACAGTCAATGACAGAACATAGTTAAGACGAGTGCATTTCATTTTATATCTTTTTAATTTTCGATTGTCGAATCAATGTATTGAAAAAGATCAACGAACATAAATTATTAAGGATATGTGAGAACTACAATGAAATATGTGAATAGCACGTTCTAAAATTTATATAAACTACGATGACACTATTGATCTATAGTGTCCGGACGGATTTGCCCTTCAGCTTCTTTTTTTTTTTTTTTTTTTTTTTTTTTTGGGGAAACTTCCCTTCAGCTTCTTCTTAGTTCTATGCTTATATCCTCATTTGCACAATGAAATAACAACTTCGCCCCTCGATGGCCACACGGTCGTCATCGATGGCCTTTCCTGTTCGATTTCTCTGCTGTTTCTGCTTTTCATTTTGCTGTTTTCTCTCACTCCATTTCTTGTAATTGGCTTTTTCTTTTTCTGCCCCATGTCTACACGTGTTGGTTATCGCGACTTGGAAAACGGTGGAAAGGCGAGGAAAACAGTGGAAAAGCCCATTTGCTTCCATTTCATGTTCTCAAAAGGGCATCCCATCCCATCGCCGTTCTTGAGTTCTCTCGATGGCGTCTTCCTTCTCACTTTCTTGCTAAAAATGACAGGATCAGTGCATATCTTTTTTCTGCAAAAATAGAAACGATGGCCTGTTCTTCCCTCATTCTCCAGCTTCCTTCCTCCTCCTCATCCGTTGGACAGCATCCCCTCCATTTGGACATCTCTCTTAGAAAGTCAGTGCACATCTCTTCAATTTTCTATCCAGTTTTCTCTGTTAGAATCTCTAGAGAAAAACAAGTTGATTTTTTTTTATAGTTTTTGGTTGGTGGGTTTTTACTTATTTGATTCTTTGTGCAGGTAAAGGAAGAACCCATAAGAGATATGTTCACTGAAGTACTTCATAGGAGTGTCCTTCATTGGGTTAGAAAGGTTTGTGAAGAAAAATCATTACCCTCTTCCTTTTTTGGAATTAAAAAAAAAATAAAGTAGGGTTTAATTTTTACAGTTGTTTGATTTAGTTCTCTCAGTAGCATGTTTGGTATTTTTACTGATTCACTACCTGATTAATAAAACCCATATTTTAATTCTTTTAATTTTATGGGTTTTTGGCCTCTGATTTTGGTTTTTAATGTTTTTTTTCAGTGATTAACTTCTTTGGTGTTTAAATTTTTATGTTTTCTCAATGATTGAATTCCAAGATTTCTCAACGTTTTGTCAAAGCTATGGTTTTGACCATTTTATCTTGATCTCACAATCGTCGGTGCAAGACCTTGAGAATATTGGTCTTTGCTTTCGTCTCCAACCTCGGAGTTCGAACCGGCTTTCCGATGAATTTTCAGTCCAATCCGGGCACGCCATGCCTTGAAATCATGACCAAGTACATCGTGTGTGTGTGTGTACATATATATATAAGTTTTATTTTGAATTTGTGTTGATTCGAACGAAACATAACGACTTTGGTTTCAGGTGTATTGAATCGCTCAGTCTCTCTTACTTGTGTGTTCATTTGCATTTTGCAGTAATTGAATTCTTCATTTGGATTCTTCTGTTTCAGAGGCTTTCTAACTCATCTTTTAATAAAATCACCCACCTGGGCTTTGTCAAACACTACAATTAATTTCAATTTTTGTAAAGCTGGATCTGCAGGTAAGAGTTCTACTCTGTACAATAGTTATGAACTAGAGTTTGTGTTTGGATGGTTATGATTCATGTTACACGATCTTGATTTATATGTTTAGTCAGAAAAGACATCCCTAAATCAAACTCTATGGTACTGACATCAGTTTCTTTTCTATGATGTTTAAACTTGGGTCGTTTCTTCTTCCTCCTATTCCTTCTCATTGAATCCAGTTCTTCAGGGTGTTGGTCTCTGTTATCATCGGCGATCCCAGAGCTGGGACCGTTGTCGGACAAGTTGAATTGAACTCAGGTATGTTCTAAGATTCATCCCGATCCTATTTGTTTAGGTTTGTTAATTTTTGCTCTATTTTTCTGAAATTGATTGATTAATTTGTTGCATTAGTGTGGTTGTAGATGAGCATTTGAGATAGAGATTTTGGGTTTTCCTTTTGGGTTTTCCCAAAGGCAAGAACTAAAACCTAAACGGATAAATTAGGACATGAATTATGGATAAAAGGCATGCAATAAACCGGCAGAGTCTAAAGCTAATCTAATATGGACTACCATAATCATGAACTATCAATTTTCTATCTTTTCAATTTCTACAGAGCACCTTCCTGCAAATGAGTCTTACAAACTTCCACTCGGTTCTATCAATTTTGTTAGAATTAACAATTTTGTTTTGTTGTTTATTTATACCTGCATACATATATTTGTGCTTTTAAAGGTATGCGCGTTTGGGCATGAACGCCCTCTCTTACATATGAGTTATCCTTGAGCAGATGCATATGAATTGAATTGCAGTTGAGGCAACATTTGTGTCGCTGTCCCAGATTCCCCAACCATGCCAGGCATGTAAATTCATTTTGGTAAGTTAAAGTATGTTATGCATGTTAAACAGAAGTTTTGGTGTTTTTTGTTCTGTAATTAGCTATGTATTTGCCTTAGTCTGCATGTGCGTAGTGTAGATAATTTTAACCAACATTATAGAATCCATGTTCTGTTGAAAATTTTGAATGTTCGGAGACGGAAAAGATAAGTTTTGGGATACTTAGTTTCATCCGAAAACAAATAGTGTTTATCATCACCAAGTGGTACAAAGAGTATTTTAAAGTGTTTTTTAACCAATCTATTGTCGAGTTTTCTAGCGGGTTTCTTATTTTATTTTCCGTTGTTTTGCAAGAAACTAAAGCCTTTCCATGCTAGAGAGTTCCACAGGTATGTCACCGCTCTTTGACATATTTCTGCTTTGATTTCCAATACAAGGTTAAATTCTTTGTTTTCCAACAAATTTCAGTTAGGTAATTTGATTTCCCTCAAAAGATATAAATTATGTGTTTTCTTTAATCATTTTGTTATAATATTCAACCCATTTCAATTTAATACCAACTGAATCCTAATTTGTTCAATTTCTTTTCATTAGGCAATTGAGTGTGGTTGTTTGCCGTTCTCTTTGAGGTGAGATAAAATTTATATATGTAGATATATGTATCTTAACAACAACCATGGGGGTTGCTAAAGACTTTTCTTTTTATCTAAATTGTTTATTTTTTTCAAGTGCTTCTCAAGAATTTACTTCTTTTTGTCACTATTTATATTGCAGAAATTACAAGCTATGCTACAATTCCAGTTAGTGTTTTAAGTTGTTAACTTACTATTTAAACTTTAATTTTCCAGCCCCATTACGAAAATTTGCTAGGCTTTTCAGTGTTCCTGGTGCTGTACATCCATTTGAGACCAAGGTGGACTGTACATCAAAGATATATATATCTTTGTGTCTATTTACTTACCCTTTTCAAACTTTATACTTCTCGAGTGAAATGGTAATTTAATTTCTTAAGCTTACCGTTTATCACTATAAAAGATGGCCTATTTTCTGAGCATTATAATGTCTACGTTTGCACATTATCCAACTTGCTTCCAGGAACTACACGGTTTGGTTATGATTAGGTAAAATAGGTCGATTATATTTCATGAGGATATCAATAGGGACTATCTACCAAATTATTGTGTGTAAATAGTATGTATATGCACATCAAATATTATTTTTTGTATGTAAATAAAATTACATACAAAAAAATTTGTACGGTTGACAGTTAGGAGTTCAATTTGTAAGAGATGTAAATATTAGAACAAATGGCAATAGAACAGCCAATCCATATGGGTTGTAAATAGATTTCTACATGTAAATAGTATTGCATATTGTATTTATTTAGAACTTTTTACATATTTTATATAGTTTTAAGACCTGCAACATCACGTGGGCGCTGTTGCTAGTTACATATACTACAACGCAATGGAAAAAACATTGTTCCTAAGTGTGGAGCCAAAAATAATCACAATGCGACACGTGGATTTTTGGATAACGCAGGACAAAAATACCCTTGAGGTATACTGGGATTTCTACGCGCAAGCAGCGGACAATCATCCCTCAACAAAGTCAAAAGTGCCCAAAGAAGGTAACAAATTCAAAATTATTTTATCCTTCCTCATTCCATATTCTCTACAAAGCAATCATTCCATAACCTTCAAAACATTCCATAAAAATTAGGTTAATTGGTTAATTAATGGATTTATTTCCTAATTAATCCATTAATCACCAATTAAATCACTCATTATACCAATTAATCACCCATTACACAAATTATCATCCATTACACACCAAAAATACTCCAAAGGGCCGGCCATCTTTTTTCCAAAAGGGACCGGCCATGCTTTATATATTAACCCCATTTTTCTCTAAAAAGGTAGGTCTTCACTCTTGCTAAAATTCTCCAAAACTCTCAAACACCTTTCTCTCTAAATTCTAACTTTGACATCAGAGGTTCTTCGGCCAAAACCCCCCATTCATCGTGGGCGTGTAAGGCTTTTGGCTTTGACTCAAGGTGTTAGTTGTTTTGTAGGTGCAATTTTGTTTAAGATCAAGGAGGAAGAAATTTGCATCCACACTAAGCATAGTGAATTGGCGGAAATATCCCTGTTTTACTGTTTAAATATTTCTGTCTTTTTCTTACTTCCACAATAAAATGACCAAAAAGCCAAGACATACATGTTGCTTTTATATGATAGTGTGTTGTCTATTTGGTTTACCTTTACACTGCCATCAAACTCTCGTTGTGTAAGATCCCACATCGACCAACGAAGAAGGGGTGATGTGCCTTATATGTACATGCTCCCCTTTCCTACAGCATGAGACCTTTTGGGAACTCATTGGCTCTGGATCCCATAAGAACTTTGAAGTTAAGCGAGTTTGGGTGAGAGCAGTCTTACGATGAGTGACCCCCATGGGAAGTTCTTGTGTCGAAACCAAAAACAAAACCGTGGGGGAATGGTAAGCCCAGAGTGAAAAATATTATGCTACGGCGGAGTCGAGCTAGGATGTGGCAATTTGGTATCAGAGTCACTCTGCCGTTCGGTGCAAATGTGCCGGCGAAGACGTCGAGTTCTCCTGAAGTGGGGTGAAGTGTAAGATCTCACATCGACTAACGAAGAGGGGATGATGTGCCTTATATGTACATGCTCCCCTCTTTATAGCATGATGCTTTTTGGAAACTCAGTGGCTCTGGATCCCATAAGAACTCTGAAGTTAAGCGGGTTTGGGTGAGAGCAGTCCTATGATGAGTCCTTGGGAAGTTCTCGTGCCGAAACCCAAAAACAAAACTGTGAGAGAAAGGTAAGTCCAGAACGGACAATATCGTACTACGGTTGAGTCGAGCTGGGATGTGACACACGGCCTTTTTCTCTCACTCACAGCCATTGCAAAACCCCTCAAACCAACAAATTCAATATCGCAATCTCTCACACCTAATCTAAACCTTCACACCTATCCCTTGCAACTTTACTATCAAGTATTTAAGGTATGGATTGAACTCTGAATCTTCCTTTACAAATCTTTTCACTTTTTCATAGGGGTTTTTTTGAATTTCAGAAAATATGCTCTTCCCAGGTTTCAATATTTGTTCATTTTAGTTGTTTTCTCCTAATTTTGGTGATTAGATTTTTTTTTTTTTTTTTCCCAAATCCACATCAACATGGGTTTGTGGTTGTTTTAAGGAAGTGCAAGAAGACAATGGCATCTGTTAAACTCAAAGCTTTTCTTTCAATGGTTAATCAATACCTTCTTGACTCAGAGCATCTCCAAAGGAGATGTCAAAATATTCAAATCAGCAATAACAGTAAAAAAAAAGGCTGCTGCAATGCTTTCCAACCGAGAAGCCAAATCTGATGTGGCATGACATGGAATAGCAACTTTCCTCATTGTTGTCAAATTTGACAGCAGCACCAAATATCTTTTTATTAATATTTTTGATCTCTACAACTCTCCTCGCCCATACGCATATGGCAGACTTGTGCATTTCCCAGTCTTCCCTTTTCCTCATACGCCCCAAAATTGGAGCTTTCCACAACATTGCCTTTTCTCTTCCCCTCGTCGATGGCGGAGCTCAACGCTTGCAGCACAACAACAGTCTCACCTTTCACGGATTCGGAGCATCTCGCGGTTTGAGCTACACCACGTCGATTCAAAAGCTTGGAGTGGTTTCTGACACCAAAACTACCACCATATTCACTGTTGATTCGGGAATTAAGGATATCGGTATCGAACCGATTGCCAGCGGCGAAGAAGGTGGGGTGATTTTGGTAGTAGGGGAGGCGGTGGTGGAGGGGGTGGAGGTGGAGGTGATAATAGTGAGGGTAAAGGGAAGGGCGAGGAGGGACCTGAAGAGATCAAGAAGAAAGAGGGACCTCAAGAGATCAAGAAGAAAGGGAGGGCGAGGAGAACTTGAAGAGATCAAGAAGAAAGGGATAAAATAATAGTTTAATAAAATAAACAGAAAAGAAAATAATATAATAAAATAATATTTAATTTGACATACCGAGTGAAGAGTAAAATTTTGAAAGATGTCAAAATGCCACATAGACTGTCAAATTCAAATTTTATGTTTAAAACCTGACATTTCCTTTGTACATGCTCTCATTTGCCAAAATCTCTTCAATTTTAACATCAACGGCAACCACTCTTCCCCAAAGGTAAATTTCTCTCCTTTTTTCTTGCATTCAGAATCTTCGAAATCCTCATCTACATTGTTTGATTTTTGCATTTTTGATTCCCAACAAACATGGTTCTCTACCGCACAACCCATTTTCCACCAAAATCACATCTCAAACTCTTCCAATTTCGAACATGACATGCCCGGCGAAGGTCAGTACCCTCACTCATACCCAATTTCCCCAAAAGATAATTTTAATATCATTGATGGGTTTTTAACAGGGGCTTCAGTTGAGTTAGGGTTTTGTTCAATTAAATCTCATTAGTTTGATTCTAATTCAATAAATTTGAGTACGGGTTTTGTTCAATTCAATTTTCTTAGTTTGATTCTAATTAATAAATTTTCTTTCATAGTCCATTCAATTTGTTTTATTTTCTAATTTGGATTTTGAAAGTGAGTAAATTTTGTATTTGTTTGCTTGCTACAATTATTCAACTTATGTCTCGACAATATTTGTTTATTTACAGGTGCTGCAGCCATCGTAAGGGTTAATTTGTATCTTTTTTGTTCCTTACTGCATCAACTACATCTTTGCACCAACTATTGAGATGACCAAGGCAATAGTCGAGCTAAAAAAAAGGGGCAAGATGATCAAAAGCATCAATCTGCAGCACCTTACTTTGTTAAAAATGTTGAACTGATCCTAGGTGAGAATGAGTGTTGATATGCAATAATTTAGTTCCTAAGAGAGTAGTGTTGAATCTACTTTTATTATATGTTCAATTTATAATCTAATCTTATTTTGCCTTCAATTTCCTTAGAAATAAGAATTTCGATTTCAAATTTTTCTTTGAGAATTCATATACTTACCTTTCTTTTTACAGATTCCTAAAGCCTATGATAAGCCTTCCCCTTTAGATATAGATATATCTTCGTTTAATGCACTTGGATGCTTTAATTTTTTATGAACAATTGTTTTGGCTGAACAATTTGTATGTGCAGAGTGATGAAATCTATCATTGGTATCAGTGGCATTCAAACACATCTATCTAATGAATGACTGAAATGATGGATATAATACGCATTTTCTTTGTCATTTCAATGCAGTGATAAGCTAGGTTTAAGCGTTGAATTGGGTTCCCTTGCGGATGGACTAATTCTATCAACTACTGATCTCATATGGTCAAGAAATATGTAAGCTATCTTTATACTCGAGAGAAATTAAGTACATTGGACAACACCATTCATCCTCTTTGTCTTTCTGTTTACTTTTTTTTAATTTATTTTCCCCTTTAAATTTTTCTGCCATGCTATTTCATTTGGTTTTTTTATTTTCCTGCAGGTTTTCATTTTGAAAGGTAAGTATTACATTCGTATGAATTCTATGTCGCTGCTCAGGTTTATAATTTTTTTTTTGTTTTTTTTTTCTTGCTCAGGCATTATTTTCTTTTCGCTTCATATTGATATTGAGTTTCTGTTTGGAAATGCCTCGGTTTTTTTGTTCACTTGCTGAGAATGTATCTGCCAAAATTTTAAGGGCCTTTTCTTTGTTTCTTCTTATCTTCCTCTTTCTTTGTCCAATTATAAAGTAGTTTTTTTGTTTTTGTCGCTATAAAGAGCTTTTCTTTGTCCATTTATGCTTGACGCAACTCTTTCTAATTTAAATGCACTCCTTTTATCATACATTGTATCTAATAGAGCAAATAAAAAAGAGTGAAAGACGGATTATATATGCTCCCTCATTATCATAAGAAAACTCCGTCTTAGCTATTGGTTATGTGTCCCCCATTTGTTTACTTATATGTTCTACTGTTTTGAGTTATATTTAACAAACCATCCACACTTAAGAGCTCCCTATTTCAAAATGCGAACCCATCCAGAGAAAATCCATAAGAGAAAATTGCAAATTCCATTTTTTCTAGAATAACAAATTCCATTTCCAGCTTACTTTATATATTATGCTACTATGTATGCCCTCCTCCAATACAACATTGTACATCAATGTCTTCTCTATTTTAACTTTACATGTTACTCATTTGTATGCTCTCAGACTTCATATAATCCTCATTCGCTTTTTAACACTCTAATGTTGCACTGTTTGCAAAGGATTCCTTTATATATGGTTTCTTTGTGAAATTAATCACAGTAGATTATTGCATCTTCATCATAACGATAGCTTCTTTACTATTTTAATTTCTACATACACATTTTTTTTATTGTTTTTGTTGCTAGCAATGCTTTATTTGAACCCCCCAACTCTATTTAATTAGTATCATTGAGATATATTTGATATAGGAGTGAAGTGCGAAAAATGGGTTGGTTTGAATGCACTCATTTTACTCTTTTTTCATCTGATAGAACAGGTGAAAATAGAGGGAAACAAAAATCTCATTTGCACCTTCAGATTCACAAATGAACTCTATCTCAATCTTATTTATGTCCCCCTTTTGTTTTCTTATATGTACGAACTAACAACTCCTTTTTTATCAAAATTTGTAGGAACTAGCTAAAACCTTAAACCTCAACCTAATGAAGATGAAGATGAGCCGGAAACAGTGAAGTAGGAAAATCTAGATTCAGTAACATGTTCATAGTCTATCTAAATACTTTGAATAATAAGCAGTTTAATGCTGTTAATCTTTTGATCACGACAATATGTTGCTAAGTTACCTTCTCAAACAATAGACATGTAAATATTGATATATAAAACTTATTTTGTGTTAAATAGTATTGTCTTAAACGGTGTTTCTAAAACCTGGTGCAAAGCGCTGGTATTCATGCTTGTAAACTCAAAAATCTAACATGTAAATATTTTCTACAAAATGGCTCCCCCTTAACTTTTTTAGCTAAATGAAGAGCCCACTAATATGAGTGAACTGTTGATTTTTTTCATAAACCTTTACTTAGTTTTCGATTTCTCCTCTAAATTTTTTAATTGGAAAATTAACGACTCAAACTAATTTTTTTTTGCCGATTTAACTTTTAATTCATTCCATCCAAATTTCTATTAAATGGAAGCATGTGCACAATATGTGAGAATATTTTGGTTGCTTCGTTCTTTAAAATAATTGAAACCCTAGATTTCTAAAATGTCGACCTATGCAAATTTGGGTGATATTATAGCTTTTATGTCTGAAGCTCTAGTGAAGTGGCACTTTTTGTCCTCAAAGGAGAATCACGTGGTGTGCACATCATAAAATTTAACACTAATTTAGATGGAATCTATGAAAAATTAACGGTAGGGGAAAATCGGCCAAAAAAATAGTTTAAATCCTTGATTTTCCAATTAAGAAGTTAAGGGGGAAATCAAAAGCTAAGTGAAAGTTCAGGGGGGGGGGGAGGATAGGCAGTTTACTCCCACTAATATTCCCACACCCATTCCAACATTCTTGGAAGCTAATGCATCACCAAACTTCCATGATCGTGGCAATGAGTAAAAGTCAAAGACATTAAAGATAAAATTAATTATTAAGTTCAATCTTTAACACATTCATTATTGCATATCAACTCAAACAAGTAAAACAAAAATCAAAATTGCTTCTATCATCATTCCAAGATATTATCGCATAATTAATATCTTGAAATTATTCTTTCTTCATTCATGTTATGGATGAGACACTTTGTCCAATGGGAAGCCATCATGTATAGGGCAAAACCCTAACACTTAAGCTAGTCACCTCCCTATAATGCCCCATTCTCCACCAAATTCTGGTAAGCTACCCATTAAGCCCTAAATACACACTCTTTTAAGAGAAACTGATTTTGGCATCGGAGATTCATTGGCTAAACCCACACACTTCGTGAGCTCGTAAGGTATTGCCATGTGTTTATTTGTTTTGTAAGTACAAATTCTTCAAGGCTGAAGACGGTGAACTTTTGCTACCACAAATTAGTGCTTTCATTGAGAGCCCGATTTACTATTCTCGAATAAGGCTTTGGCATTCACTTTTGAAATTTTCTATTACGTTGAATTTCTCATAGTGTCATTTAATTTTCTTAGACATGCGAACCCAACGCGCTCCATCCCAAGGCCAGGCGAGCTGACCCGACTCTGTGTCTTGACCCAAGCCCGCACCCGTGTGCCCCATGCGGTCTCAACCATCCAAACTTGTCCCTAGACTAGTTCAGCAGAACCGACCCCTAGTCATTGAACTGGCTTTATCTTAGACCGAACTAGCCATACCAACGATCAAACAAATGACTAAACATGAGGTGTAAAGATTGTGTTACTATAGATGAACTCTAGAAGGATGTATTTATACAATTCGTGGATAAGACTTTTTAGGATAGTAGAATCCGTATTAAGCTGGGAGAATCCATAAGGATAACTAGGAAGTAGATATTGCATCCTTTTAGTGATTACTTGCAGGACATGACAATGCTTAGATTGTAATGACTCCAAGATTATAGGGAACCTGTTGATTCCATACTGGATTAGGTTCCCGAATCTTGCTGAACAAGAAAGGTTTATCGTAGCGAAGTTGGTAGACTTCATCCACTGATTCTAGAACAGGATGATGGTGGCATTTCTGATCCATTTAGTCAGCTTTGTTAAGGAGACTGTTGAGTTCAGGATTGAACTTCTGTGGTAGGCGTACTCTGATCCGTCTTACTCTAGCCTTGGAAAATCATGGTCCCACAATTGCCCCAAACTAAGCATCAGAAATGACTAGTTCCCCTTGAGGGTAGTTACCCAGAGACCATGTCTTTCAGAGTAAGTTAGAATATGTATTGTTTTCTTCATTTCAGACGTGTGGCGTCCTAACTTTATTTCTCGTGAGCCCGTGGACATCGAAGCGTTCAGTATTCGGCCACACTACCTTGTAAATCATGCCTTCAATATCGCAATGATGAGGATTGTCGCAGTTGCGTGTGCGTAGAAAACGAGGTTTTGTTCATTGTTTTCTCTAGCCTAATCTAGCAGTTGGATCCACTGATGACCGTCCATATTCAACGGCCAAACGACTTTCAGATATCCTTTTTTAAATATTCTCATATTTCTTCTTTAGTCTTCTTAAAGAATTCCCAAATTGCTTCAAAAAGGTCTTGCAGCCCCCTTTTTCAAATCAACCTTTCACCTCTTTGTCTACTTCCTTCAAATTCCTTCACCCAAACCAATGGCCGCGCCTTTAATCGAGCTTCCTCATCCTGCTGCTAACTATGATTCTCAGTTCAAACCTCTAATGGTGAAGGTGCGAAGTGAAGAAGAAGCAAAAGTTTTTGCTAGTCTCCGTCGGCATCTTCTAAACAGCTGCACCATCACATGGGAGAGGGGCCATAATGTCCAAAATCCCTTGCCACAACCTTCAAATCCCAAACGTCCTTGTGCTAGAATCCACCATTTGTATTCGGATCTGGGTTTGAGGTTTCCTCATTCCCCTTTCCTAAAACAATTGTTGAATTGCTTTGGTGTTGCTCTATGTAACTTGACCCCCGCTTCATTTCGTATACTCTTCTGCTTCGAGCGCCTGAACAAATGGTATGGGGAGGAGTTGGGTATATCTAGGAGTTCTCCATGTTTTGCACTATGCACAAGAGCTCCGACCCCCACTACTTCTAACCCAAATGAAATCTAAATCCCCCACCCGCCTTACTTCCTTATCCCCACTCATTTTTCTCTCAACTAATCACTAAAATGGCTAGGAATTTGGAGTATAAACAGAAGCTAAAATTAAAAAAAAAAAAAAAATTGATGGCAGATTGGGTGTGTGCGATGATTATGTCTAGGCATTCCATTAGGGAATGGGTCGAAAATGATGCGTTCGATCTCATGGAGTGATTGGTCGATGGCTAGGTTTTGGGTAGTTAGGTGCAGCGAGTGGAGAGGTACGAATGGAGGAGATGATGGATGGGGACAGTGCTGAAGATGACGGTTGGACGACATTGTCTGATGGGTTGAGAGACGAAGAGACAAGCCTTTATTTTCCGTTTTTCTCATTTTCATTTTGTTTTTTTCGTTTCATTTTCATTTTGTTTTTATATATTCTAGAATTAATAAATTAACTATTTGTGTGTAATCCGTGTGGAACGCCACATCATCACACTAACAGAAAATTTAACATATTTCTAATGAAAAGACTATTTTGGTCAATGTTAGGGACAAAACTGAGGAATTTGGCCAATCTCAAGGATACTTTGGCTAAAAAGCCAATTTATAAAGAGGGCCTTCTTAAGGTAGTCTTTAAAAAAATTCAATATATTGATGTTAGAAAGCAATAACTAAAGTTGAAACAAACTTTAGAACTCACGCTAATGATCAGTTTCCAAATATCTTTACATAATAAGTAAAGAGAGTTACAAAAATAACCATTACTAAATAAACAACAATTAGTTCAATCTTAACAAACCAAATAACAAAACCTTTAAAAAATACAACATTAAAGTTTCATTTAAAGATGGTTGTCCGTGTATTTTTTACTGCAAAATCATCATTAAATTAAATTGTAAGGGCCACTAAAGTATTATTAAGTTGCTAAAAAAAAAATCAGAAAACTGAAAAAGCTTTTTGTTTTTACCAAAAAAAGGGGAAAGTTGAAAAATAGGTAGTTGTAGGTCCCACTTGAAACTTTTTTCGCGTTTAACTATGTAAACATTTTCGGTCATATATGACGCGCTGTATATATTAGATAACACAAGTATTTTTGAGCTCTGTGCGGCTGAACACTTCCCTTCACCCTCCCCACCATCCGGGCGCCCCACCGAAACCACCACTGCAAGAAATCCTTAGATACTGTTGATTTTAATGAAAATACCAGTTGCATAAGCATTATTATTTTTCTCTCTTTAGATGTACGATTACAAAAGGAACAAACCTTGAGGGCAAAATAACTGTTGGCTAATGAGCATTTCTGACTGTCAAGTCAGAAATCTGTATCAAGTTGTTTGGGCCCAAAATAATATGGTTGGGCCGAGCAGCAAGATGTGCTCGGCCCAAGGTAATGACAAATGTTATGGGCCGAATAATAGAACCCGGGCCAGCTGGCAGGGTCGGTCGAATCCTATCCTAAGAAGTCCAGATGAGTAGAAAAGGTCGAGGAAGTCCTGGTGCGACCAGGATTCTTGACCAGCAAGAAATAAAGCTTCAAAAGGAGGAAAATTCAGAATCCCAGAAGGGGTAGGATTGTTCGAGCTAGAGGTAAAATGGGACAAGGACTCCCAATCCAAATCCGAATGGGTTTCAGGGAACGAGGTGCTATAAATACAAGAAATTACGCAATAGAAAGGACCTTCAGAACTCAGCATACAATTGCCCTGCGCAAAATCTCTCAAACACCTTGAGATTTTTTCCTTTTCTTTTCCTTGCCGACACACCTTCAGTTTGGATAAACAGCACTGTGGAAGCACCTGGCGAGCACCTTCAGTTTGGATAAACAGCACTGCTGCCGCATAATCAGCCGATCGAGGAGCACCTTCAGTTTGGATAAACAGCACTGCGTCGAGGTCGACCAATTATCTATCTAAGTCTCGGCCGAGAAGGGTTTTCGAGCCCTTGTTGGTAGAGGTCATCTTACTAAGCCTTTCCGGCATAGTAGGGTGTTACGAATTGCATTGCTCGGCGTATTGGACGCCGAGTGGTTTTATGATTGGATACTCGCAAGTAAGCTTCAGGGTTCGGCATTCCGACGGCCGAACTACGTTTACCATCAAGACGTATATCACATTCGAGTACCTGTGCCCATATAGTTTGGTCTCGATTCGGCGTGCTTATACTCTTACGAATATAATCACAGTGACCGAATCAGGTTCCGACGACTTGTGAACTCCGTAGAATTAGTAGCCTTGTCTTCAGGCTATAAAACCCAGAGGCCGAGAGCGTTCCTTCCTCGGTCGCAATCGCAAGATACAAAAGTCAACAGCGCACCTAACGCGACAACATCAAGTTTTACTCCTCGGTCGAGCTCGGCCGACGAGTTGGCACGCCCCGCATTCAACCGAAGGACGTAGTTAGCTCATTAGTTACTCGGCCTGCGCGCCATGTAGGTTTTGTAATTTTTAGAGTCAACATTTTGGCACGCCCAGTGGGACCTTTGTGCTAAACCTTCGGAGTTTATGACCGTTGAGACACGGTCTACCAAAAAGAAAACAACCATGGGAAAGTCAACAGCTGACTTACCAGTGCAAGGCCTTGGGCAGGATTCGCACTCAGCAAAAAATCCGATCATTGCCGCGCCGCCCGAGGCCATAAGTGTGGCACGCCGAGAGAATGAAATCTGTCTCGGCGGGCAACCTCACAACGCGGCGATCCCGAATCAAATGACGGGCATGTTTGTGGAAGGGATAGTGGAAGATTGCGACGACGACGGTGGAGAAGGCTCTGATCCACCAACTAGGTCGTTTCTTCGGAGACGACTTGATGAGCAGTATCGTCAGGTCGAGCAGTCGATTGGTCAAAGGATGAATGATTTGCTAGAAGCAATACGAAGTAACAACGATACACAGACTAGAATGCTTGAACTATTGGTTAGTAAAGCCTTCGAAGATGGCCAGGTCGGCCAACCTCGGCAGCTCTCGACAAATGCGCCCATACCAGCCGAGAAAGGGTCCTCTCGGCCGCAACCCGTCACCCTAGAAAGGAGAGGACCAGGAAATAGATCCGAGGGACCGAGCCAGGGAGAAGAAGCCGCGTCCGTAAACATGACCGAAGTCCAGAGAATGATTGATTCGGCCCTGAAGAAAGGGCCGAAGTTTCCAAAGTTCATTCATCCATACCCGGCTTATGTAGAAAGGTTTGAATACCCACGAGGATTTAAGATCCCTGATTTCAGCCTCTTCGCCGGGGAATCATCTTTGTCCTCATTAGAACATGTGGCTCGGTTCACAGCGCAGTGTGGGGACGTCAATAGCGACTTCTACAAACTACGGTTGTTTAATTTTTCATTGACAGGCTCAGCTTTCGCCTGGTACATTAATCTTCCACCCAATTCTGTGCAGAGTTGGGAAGAGCTAGTCGAAAAGTTCCATGAACAGTTCTATCGGCCAGGGATGGAGATGTCCGTATCATCCTTGGCCAGGATGGCTCAAGCATCCGACGAATCTCCAATGGAGTACTTAACAAGGTTTAAGTCGGCCAGGAATTGGTGCCGAGTACCACTCCCCGAAGTGGAATTCGTCAGGATCGCTCTCAACGGATTAGATGTGGAGTACAAAAAGAAGTTCCTGGGGGCAAACATTCGCGATATGTACGAACTTGCTCAACATGTCGAACAGTATGATTATCTGCTCCGAGAAGAAAAGATATCGAAGTCACCATCACGGGGAACGTTGTATAAGAACCCCACGGTTAGCTATGCCTCGGCCGAAAACGGGGACCCTCAGTACGTCAATGTGGATGCGGCCGAGATAGTAATAGACAAGCCATACGTCTGCAAGGCTCTGGCTTAAGTAAATGGCAAAGACACCAAAGCCCATTCGGCCGCCGAGGAAATAAGTAAATCTTCGAAAGTCTACACTTTCGACATCACCAAGGCCGATGCAATTTTCGATCAATTATTGGCAGCAAAGATCATCAAGCTTCGGCCGGGACATATTATCCCTAAGGCCGATGAATTGAAGGGAAAGGTATACTGCAAGTATCATAACTCTAATAAGCATGCGACCAACAATTGTGTCGTATTCCGGGATACAATACAAAGTTGGATCGAGAAAGGAAAGTTGAAATTTCCAGAAAAGCAGATGGCGGTCGATGCCAATCCCTTCCCTTCAACAACAATTGGTATGGTGGATGCTCATCTTCCTAAAAACAAAGGGAAGGCCGAATACGTCCCGGTGCAGCATATCCGTCAACGGAATGGTCGAACAAGGCTAAGGCTCGATGTCTTTTCGAATGCACCACCCACGGAACAATCGGGACCACCCGACGGTGAACCTACGACGAGGTCAACAAATTCCGACGATTCTCATGGATCAAAGGTTTTATGTGACCATTGTAAAACACCAGTTGAGCCTGGGAAGAAAACATTTTCAACACCACCCACGGCCCTTACCGCGTCAGTAACATCACCAAAGGAACTTGGGCCGCGACGTCAAGTGTTCGATCGACTCGGCCCACAAGTACGGCCGAAAGACCAGGCCTCGGTCAGGCGGCGTCTTGATTTCGACGCGGCTTTCTATAATGAGGATTATTACTCACGCAATACCAACAGTTCCAGCTCATCAGTCGATCGTAAAACTTTCAAACCACCCAGGACATCGGATCAACGCTGGTACGATTACAATTCCCCGATAGGTTTATATACGGCGTTGTCTAAATCCCAAAAACGTCGCCGTCAACGGATCGATTGCATGGCTCAGCGACGAGAAGCGCAGGCCAGCCTCGCCAACCAGTGGCAACCAAAGAAGGCCGTGGAAAACGTAAGTGAACGGCCAACCCCGACTATCATGACCGAGTTAGCCGAAGGGAAGAAAGTAGCAGCTGCCGGTTTCGAAACCACCATTGAGGATTCTGAGAAACGTATCAAAATTCTTCTCCGGCTTGGGGAAACGAGAGCTCGTCTGGAACACTTTAGACAAGAGGCCGAAAAGAAACTTTCTCCGTTACCACCGCGCGAACCGTTTATCAAAGTACGGCGCAACTTACACCCCCCATTCCTCAGTGAATCCCTGGAATACATGCGAGAGTTTCATAAGAAATACTCCGCCAATGACTTGTACGGACTACCCAAGGTGTGTCAGGAAGCCCTCGACCTAGCTCTTACTTGCCCTGATGCCGAGCAAATTATTCAGAAAACTTCCGATCCAGCAATTAAAGCAAGATTCCAACATATACGGGAAGCTCGGGTACTTGGTTTTGAAGTCGATCCTTATACAGATATCGACACCGCCGAATTACCTTTTTCGCTCGATGACCTTCAGCATTTGCGCTATCATTTCGAAGTTTTCTTGGCTGTATCGCTCTTCGGCCTCACGACCGACGAGGAAAAACGGATAGCACGATTGGATACATATCTCGATACGAGGAACGCCCGCATTGCCTATGAAGAACGAGCCCGTATAACAAAGGACCAACATAAGTCTTCGGCAGTCAACATGGTCGAGGAAAATAGCCAAACCACACTCGACTTGGTTCCTACGTCTCGGATACCGGCTCTTACCGAGGCACTCAAAAGTTTGATTGAGGATGTTCCGCCGGCTGATACTATGGTTAGTTCTGCAGAAGACGACGACCACGATCCAATGGGTCCCTCGGTCCTCGAACAAATGGAGATCAGTATGGTCCACGTGTTACCAGCTGAATTTCAACCCAGTACCCACCAATCAAATTTCTTGGACGGAGATGTAGTCGCCGAAAAAGCAACACAAGTTGATTTCGTCGTAAACGACGACGACGACAGAGAAACCCGAAGCACAGACAACCTTAAGGCGGCTTTGGCCGAACTATTTCCCCGCTCCCCTTCGGTTAATCTCTAACACTTGAAGCCGTTGTACGTCACGGCTCACATCGAAGGATTTCCTATTTCTAAAGTGTTTGTCGACTGTGGAGCCACAGTCAACATTATGCCAATATCTGTCATGAAGGCCTTGCGCCGTTCTGATAATGAACTCATTCCGTCAGGGATAACTATGAGCAGCTTCGTTGGTGACAAGTCTCAGACCAAAGGAGTGCTACCGTTGGAAGTTAGCATTGCCGGTCGTCAACACATGATGGCATTCTTTATAATTGATTCCAAGACAGACTATAACGCATTACTTGGCCGCGACTGGATCCACCAAACCAGTTGCATTCCTTCATCACTATACCAAGTTCTCATCTTTTGGGACGGCAAATCGGTCACCGTCCACCCAGCCGATAATCAACCATTTGAGACCAACATGATTCAGGCTCGCTATTACGACGATCACGTCGGCTACATCACCCTCCAAGGCCTTAACGAGGATGGGCGGCCGACGCGAATTTCGGTACAAAAAGTAATTGAGGTCGGCGCCGAGACTGTCCAACAGGATTCGGCTAGACTTGGCTTGGCGGATTTAGTCACCAATGCCAATGATTGAGCACACCAAGCAAGAACAGCGTCAGGCCGCGGTTTCATCAACGATGGAACGTCTGCTGGCCCATTGGTACGCCATTACCAAACAACCGCATTCCGGCATCAATTTAATCGAATTTTTGGCCGAAGCAGATGACGGCCCTGTTCTGTCTCTCGATAAAGTTCAGGCTGCACCGGCCGAACTCGAAGACCATCGGCCTCAAGTCAATGACTCATTAGAAGAAGTTAACGTAGGCACGGCCGATGAGCCTCGTATATTGTTTATAAGTGCTTTACTCCCACCGGCCACGAAGGTCGAACTCCGTAAGTTACTCCAGGAATTTAAAGATTGCTTCGCGTGGAGTTAGCATGAAATGCCAGGCCTCGATCGAACCCTGGTAGAACATGAGCTACGCATCAAAGACGGATGTAAGCCTTTTCGGCAACCCCCTCGCCGATTTTCGACCGAGGTACAACTCGGCATTAAGGAAGAATTAGTTCGGCTTCTCAAAGCCGGATTTATTAGGACCGCTCGGTACGTCGAATGGTTGGCCAATATCGTCCCAGTGTTGAAGAAAAACGGAGCCCTCCGTATCTGCATCGATTTTCGTAACCTAAATCTGGCTACTCCCAAGGACGAATATACAATGCCAATCTCAGATTTGCTAATTGATGCCGCGGCTAATCATGAACTGCTATCCTTCATGGACGGCTATGCGGGATACAACCAGATTTTCATCGCCGAAGCCGACGTCCACAAAACGGCTTTCCGTTGCCCAGGGGCACTTGGTACTTACGAATGGGTAGTCATGCCATTCGGCCTCAAGAATGCCGGCGCCACATACCAACGGGTTATGAATATGATCTTCCACGACTTAATAGGGACCATCGTCGAAGTTTATATCGACGACGTGGTGGTAAAGTCGAAACGCCGCCAAACGCACCTGGATGATCTGCGGCAAGCGTTCCTTCGCATGCGCAGGAATAACCTCAAGATGAACCCAGCCAAGTGCACTTTCGGTGTTTCGGCCGGCAATTTCCTAGGATTTTTGGTGCACCATCGCGGCATCGAAGTCGGCGCCAATAAAGCCCGCGCCATCATTAGCGCCCCACCATCCACAACAAAGAAACAGCTGCAGTCGTTACGCGGGCAGATCAACTTCCTTCGCCGTTTCATCGCCAATTCGGCCGGAAAAATGAAGGCATTCTCCACTCTCCTTAAACTTAAGGATACCGATAAATTTGTATGGCGCGAAGAGCATCAGAATGCATTCACACAAATCAAGGTGGCCCTTTCGACCCCACCCGTGCTGGTTCCGCCTTGTCGCGACAAACCCCTTAAATTGTACATTTCGGCAGCCGCCGAATCCATTGGGTGCCTCCTCGCGCAAGACAACAATGTAGGACGTGAACAAGCTATCTTTTATCTTAGCCGAAATCTGAATTCACCAGAGCTCAATTATTCACCCGTCGAAAAACTTTGCTTAGCTTTGTTTTTTGCCGCATCCAAGCTTTGGCATTACATGCTCCCATCAGTGACGCAAGTCATCGCCCAAATAGACGTAATTCGTTACATGCTCACTCGGCCTATCGTCAAAGGCCGAATCGGGAAATGGACACTCGCCTTATCCGAGTTTAGCCTGCAGTACGTACCCCAAAAGGCAGTCAAAGGGCAGGCTCTCGCCGACTTCTTAGCCCAACACCCTTCCCCATATGGTTTTGAAGGGGGCGATGTCGACATCGGTCTAGTCGCCACACGCGATAACTATTGGACTATGCATTTCGATGGTTCCAGTACTTCGACTTCGGCGGGTGTCGGCATTGCAATTCAGTCGCCCGACCACTGCCGGTGGTATTTTTCTCTCAAGTTGGATTTCAGCTGCACAAATAATCAGGCCGAATATGAAGCCCTCATTATCGGCCTCCACGTTTTACACGATTTACGGACCTCCCGTGTTCTTGTCCTCGGTGATTCCGAACTTGTGATTAACCAATTGAACGGCATTTTTCGCTGCATGAGTTGTACTTTAGCGCCATATCACATGGTCGCCACCTACCTGGCCGAGTCATTCGAACGGATCACGTTTGAACATATTTCACGAATCCACAACACAGATGCCGACGAACTCGCCCAGATCGCCTCTGGAGCACAACTCATGGGGGGCAAGCTTGGCCGAATTGCAGCCACAGGCCTGCAATCGTACCCGACCTTGATCAATCGGCAAACCCTCCAGCTCACACACGTAATACGTACTAGGGTAATGTCGCTCCCATCCTTACTAGAACGAGGAGACCCTGTAGAGGTATGTGCCGTCGAGGTAGAGCCAGATGATTGGAGAAAAACGATGTTACGGTACCTCGATAATCCCAACGGGAAACATGACCGGAGAACGAAGGTCCTCGCCACGAATTACGTGTCGTACCAAAATGAGTTGTACCGCAAAGGCGAGGATGGGTTATTACTATTGTGCCTCGGCCCACATGAGGCCGCCCAAGCAATGACCGAGGTACATGAAGGTATTTATGGGGCACACTAGTCTGGACGAAAGATGCGCTGGTTACTTCGACGACACGGTTATTTTTGGCCCAGTATATTGAAAGATTGTATCGAATATGCACGGAGATGCGTACCATGCCAAATTCATGGACACGTGCAGAAAGCCCCGGCCGAATTACTACACTCGGTTACTAAACCATGGCCGTTCAGAGGTTGGGCAATGGACGTAATTGGCAAAATCACGCCATCATCAGGGGTAGCGAAACACGCGTGGATAATGGTAGCAACTGACTATTTCACTAAGTGGGTCGAGGCAAGATCATGCGCCGAATTAACGGCCAAAGAGGTATGCAATTTCGTAGAGGAAAATATTGTGACCAGATTCGGCGTGCCAGAAACGATCATAACTGATAATGGCACTATATTCACGGCCGATAGGTTTAAGGAATACGCGGCAAGTTTGAACATCCGACTCGAGCAATCTATGCCGTACTACCCACAGGCAAACGGGCAGGCCGAGGCGAGCAATAAAGTGTTGATCGGCATCCTTGAAAAAATGGTAAAAGAGAAACCTGGGTTGTGGCATTTGAAGTTAAATGAAGCGTTATGGGCATACCGAACTTCACCCCGGTCGGCCACTGGAACCACTCCTTACGCGTTAACTTATGGACACGACGCTATGTTGCCGGTCGAGTTGAGTATAAGCTCGTTATGAGTAATCGAGCAGAGTGATTTGTTCAGTATAGAATATTGCCAAGCGATGCGGCAAGAATTAGAAGATTTAGAGGAAAGTCGAATCGACGCGGGTAACTTATTGATAGCGCAAAAGAAAATTGCCGAGCGAGCGTATAACCAGCATGTAAGACAAAAAACGTTCGGCGAAGGAGAATTGGTTTGGCAAACTATGTTGCCTGTTGGGATTAAAGACCCAAGATTCGGGAAGTGGTCGCCGAATTGGGAAGGGCCATTCGTCGTGCACAAAGTCCGCGGCAAGGGGGCATATCATCTAAGAGATCGGACGGGTTCAGTTCACAAATTACCGATTAATGGAAAGTTTTTAAAGAAATACTATCCAATTACATGGGAGATGCAAGAGTAAGACCATTGTATTGGTAGCGAGACGACCATTGTATTGATAGCAAAACGACCATTGTATTAATATCAAAAGGATCATTACAAGAACAAATACAAATACAACGATGGGTTTCTAAGGGGTCGAGGGGAGGAAAGTCTCGAGGGCAGCTTTTAGCTCCAGCCACTTCGCTTCGTTCAAAATAATCTCAGCCTGCCTTGTCTTCTTGTTGCACTGCAGTTGCTGGATACGCCGTGCATCGGTAGCGAAGGCCGTCAGCCGAGCCTTGTTAGCCTCAAAGTCCTTCTCAAGCTCGGAAGCAGCAGCCGACCTTTGCTGTCGAAGGTCAGAAGTTTGACGCTGAAGGTCAGAGATCTGACGATCAAACTCGGTCAGCTTCGCTTTGATTACCTCCAACTCCACTCGGCCAGCCTCCTGCGCGACCTTGGCCACCTTCAGGTCATCCTCGGCTTGTAATGCTCGCTCGAAGATAAGAAAGTGTTGCCGAGTCCGCTCCAGGAGATCGATGAGGAAAGAGATACCCTCCGGGCTCAGGTGACCACCGCTGGCGAGGTCGTTGAGACACTCTCCAACAGAGTCAAGGCCCTTGCATCGAAGGGCTTGGGAGGCAGTAAGAGATAGGACTTCGTGCAGCTTCACGAAGACTTCGGCCTCGAGCATAGCTCCCGCCGGTTCGGCAGGAGCAGCAGAGGAGCCGGCCTCACCGGTCGTGCTCTGGAGTAGAGCGTCAAGCTCCAATTCCCACGATGGCTGCACATAAAAGGAAAATTTTGTGAAGAACAGTAAAGACGTCGTGGTATAGTGCATCAAAAGAAAGAGGATTGTTTTAGACCTGCCGAGAGGAGACTTCAGCCATGCCCTCTGGGTCATTGCTCGAACCCAGGGAACTTAATGGCCGAGCCCAGTACCTTAGATCGCTTCTCAATTCACGCGGCCGATGGAGGTCATCTACATTTGATGGCCACAACGGTGGCCAAGAAATATAGACAACGCCCGTCGGCGCATAAAATTGTCGGTGAAATGACCGTTCGGGCACCTGACATTTAATAATTTTTTAAGAGCATGTGTCATGGGAAAATTAATGCAAAAAGAAAAGACTTACAAAGGCCGAAGAGACTTCCTGCGGAGGAATAGGGAGATCTTCATCCTGCGGGTGGATCGGCGACTCGGCCGTGGCCTCAGGGTCGGCCATGGGTTTCTTGCCGCGATCCGCCGCAGGAGGAGTCGGTCGAGAGGTCGCCTCGACAACCGGAGGAGGATGAACGGGAGGAGAGTTGACTGGTCGGCGACGGCGTTCCAGGGGGACCTCTTCGCTCTCGCTCTCGACATCCTGAACAAAAAGAAAAACTTTCTACGTTACGACCAAAAAACCTAAAGGAACAAGGGTAGAAGTAGAATTATACCTCCAGGATGACCGTTGGAGAAGAAGGTCCCTCGACAGGGGCAGCCGACTTCCCCGCAGCAGGTGCCACGACCGGCTCTGAAGCTGGAGTTGGTACGCCGATGGGGTCGGCCGTGGCCTCAGTAGGAGAGACGGCCGGAGAAGTCGGGGCAGCCGGCGAAGGAGGAGAGCTGGCAGGAGCAGCCGTCCCTGTAGTATCACTAGGGACGACATGTATTTCCCGGTCGCCCTTCTTCGCCAATTTCTTGACGCGTTTAGAAGGGCGAGGGGCATCAACCTCCGGCTCGGCCGTTCGGTGGGGGCGTTTGGCAGGGACCGTTCGCTCGGTGGCGATGGTCTTCTTCGTAGGCACCGGTTTCTTCGCCCACGCCACCGCGTGACCACCTCCACCTTCCTCGACGCACGACCTCCTGAAGAGCGAAATAATTAGGCATGGAAAGGAGTTTAAAAAGAGGGTAAGGTAGTGAGACAACAATATACCTAGGGCCGGCTCCTTTGGTTGGGTCGAGGGCGCTGGTCTGGGCCGGTCGCCGAAAACCTGATTCACCACGTCTTCGACAGAGGCGCCGAAGAAGTCGTAGGTGTACTCGTCCCACCAGTCGCCGAACGTGTCGGTGCCCAAGGATTCCGGAACGGTGGGCCGAAGACGGAACTTCTTGCACCGATCCTGAAATTCTTGCTCCATCGTCCGGCACTCCCTCTCGGAAGAACCAGAAAGACGCCCCCGGCTCAGGAGGGAACGAGAAGCAAGCAGAGGCACGGGGCAACCTTGAAGGTAGCCAAGCTGCCGAGCGACGAAGTGGGGATGGTAGACTTCCCAACTGGCCCGGCGGGCATCGCAACCAAGGGGAAGGTCGCGGGCCAGTACAAATGACCCCCAGCACTGACGAAGGCTCGCGTCCTCGGTCTCGGCCCAAGCTGCCGTCGGGAGCCTGATTGAGGCAGGGTATTCCTGGCGCCGGCACACCAGAAACTCGTCGTCCGAAAGGACGTCGAGGCCAAAAAAGTGCTTGAGGACCTCGTCGGCCCGGTGAGGAGGAGCCGGTCGAGAGGCCAGTTGGGGGCCAAGGGCGGCCAAGCGCTGGAAGGCAGGGACTTCAGGCCGAAGAGTGGAGAAGTAGACCTGCAGCCAGAGTTGAAAGACCCAGAGGGGCCCGTTCTGGTGCGGGTCAATCTTGTTGATGGTCGTCTCGGCCAAGCAACGAAAAAGGTTGGCAAGAATAGCCGGGCTGAGCGCCAGGGAGTGACCACTAGCTAGGGCCTGGGCCACCGGCATATTCTCGACCAAACATTTGTTCGATCTGGTACAACAAATAAATTTGTTGTACCAGTAGAAGAGGAAGACTTCATGTTCCCCCTTCCTGAGACTCTCCTCGCCCCGGCCGGCGAAATGGAGGATGAGAGTATTATAATTGAAGAAGTTTTTATGAAGCTTGTGAACTTCTTCTCTCGAAGGCTCCCGATCACCTCGGCTGAGCGTTTCGACAGCCCGCTCGTCGAAAAGCGCCTTCAGGTCGAGAAAGGAGGGGCATCCTGAGAGAGCGGCATCGATTGGGAGGCCGGATGGAGAAGTCCCAAGGATCGCCGAAATGTCGAGGACCGTTGGGCCGAGGGGGCCGAATGGAAGGATCATAGTGTTGGTGGCCGAACACCATAGAGTCAAGGCCACCATAAGCAGCTCCTTGTCCATGGTAATCTCCATGGTCAAGAGCAGGATGGCATCATAGATACCCAGGGCTTTCCACTCCTCGCCGAAGAATGATCTCATTCGGTCCACCCAGGCGGCCCAGGCTGTGGTGGTCGAGGGCCAAGCTCCCTGAGGCCGAGCCAGGCACCATTTCGACCAGTCTAACCCTTGAAGCAGGGGTGTTAGGCACTGCTCCTTGAAAAGGTCGGTGATGCACGACGGCACTGCGTCTTTGAAAAGTGGGCCTAGAATTTGATGAGAGGTGGCCATGTCATTCTCGAAGCGTAGTGTTTTGATTGTGCTCCGATCGATGAAATCCTTGCACTTGTTGACTTCATCAGAAAGTTTCGCGATAAAGGAGGCCATTAGTATAATTTGGAAGAACTGGAAAGATGGCAGAAGGAAGAACTAGAAGGTTTGGTTTGAACGAGCAAGGATGATAAAATTTGAGAGTTTGGGATTTCTGAAAGCGTAAGATACGAATAGAGTGAAGTGTGGGTATTTATAGGCTTTTCAGATTGAAGATCAAACGCCTGAATTTCGAAAGGCACTGGAATTCGAAAAGCGTTGGTTCAAATTGGGGGGAAATTTAACCGGGAAAGTCTGCAATCATTTCGGATATTTTGGGAACCTGTGAAAATGGAATCGAGGAGTCAAAAATCCAGGATGCACGATTGCGTGCGGCGACAGGTTCAATGCATTAATAAGGATAAGACGATTTAATTAGTGCACGGTTTCGAGGCCCATGATTGAAGCTTTTAAGAACGGCGGAGAATTGACACGTGGCCACGCGTTGGGGGCAACGAGGAAGGTGCAATCATGTCTCATAAATATGCAGGAATAATGGTCATTAATGAAGTAAGGTCCAAAAAGCAATAAACGTTTTCGCTTCTTCAAGGCCGAGGACCGACCAAGAGTAACAGTCGGCGACCTCAGAAGCGAGGGGGCAATGTTTGGGCCCAAAATAATATGGTTGGGCCGAGCAGCAAGATGTGCTCGGCCCAAGGTAATGACAAATGTTATGGGCCGAATAATAGAACCCGGGCCAGCTGGCAGGGTCGGCCGAATCCTATCCTAAAAAGTCCAGATGAGTAGAAAATGTCGAGGAAGTCCTGGTGCGACCAGGATTCTTGACCAGCAAGAAATAAAGCTTCAAAAGGAGGAAAATTCAGAATCCCAGAAGGGGTAGGATTGTTCGAGCTAGAGGTAAAATGGGACAAGGACTCCCAATCCAAATTCGAATGGGTTTCAGGGAACGAGGTGCTATAAATACAAGAAATTACGCAATAGAAAGGACCTTCAGAACTCAGCATACAATTGCCCTGCGCAAAACCTCTCAAACACCTTGAGATTTTTTCCTTTTCTTTTCCCTGCCGACACACCTTCAGTTTGGATAAACAGCACTGTGGAAGCACCCGGCGAGCACCTTCAGTTTGGATAAACAGCACTGCTGCCGCAGAATCAGCCGATCGAGGAGCACCTTCAGT
This sequence comes from Pyrus x bretschneideri, assembly GCF_019419815.1. Taxonomy (NCBI): domain Eukaryota; kingdom Viridiplantae; phylum Streptophyta; class Magnoliopsida; order Rosales; family Rosaceae; genus Pyrus; species Pyrus x bretschneideri. Next base: position 2,704,238 of record NW_025999624.1, read on the forward strand.
TTGGATAAACAGCACTGCGTCGAGGTCGATCGATTATCTATCTAAGTCTCGGCCGAGAAGGGTTTTCGAGCCCTTGTTGGTAGAGGTCATCTTACTAAGCCTTTCCGGCATAGTAGGGTGTTACGAATTGCATTGCTCGGCGTATTGGACGCCGAGTGGTTTTATGATTGGATACTCGCAAGTAAGCTTCAGGGTTCGGCATTCCGACGGCCGAACTACGTTTACCATCAAGACATATATCACATTCGAGTACCTGTGCCCATATAGTTTGGTCTCGATTCGGCGTGCTTATACTCTTACGAATATAATCACAGTGACCGAATCAGGTTCCGACGACTTGTGAACTCCGTAGAATTAGTAGCCTTGTCTTCAGGCTATAGAACCCAGAGGCCGAGAGCGTTCCTTCCTCGGTCGCAATCGCAAGATACAGAAGTCAACAGCGCACCCAACGCGACAACATCAAGTTTTACTCCTCGGTCGAGCTCGGCCGACGAGTTGGCACGCCCCGCATTCAACCGAAGGACGTAGTTAGCTCATTAGTTACTCGTTATGCGCGCCACGTAGGTTTTGTAATTTTTAGAGTCAACACAAGTTCAAACCGATGTGCTCAGGTTTAGGAGACTGTTGCATGCTGTTTGTTGATAAGTTGTAAAACAAGTTTAGGTATAACTTAAAACTACGAGAGAATCTTGGGTCAAAGAGCTTTATTGCTCCCTCAATCTGTAAGATGAATTGAATACCAAATCCAACTAGATTTGGCGGTTTGGGTTAGGTAAGTCGAATCAGGATTCATCTCCCCTTGCCTTGCGGCCACTCAAGCTAATTTGGCTTGACCCCGAAGGTATTCGTATAATGGGTTTTGGTGGACAAGAAGTCCAACCCATATTCTTTTATCTTAAACTCACATGTATATTTTATTTTACTTTTCTATTTTCTCATGGGATACCTAGCAGACCCTTTTTAACGGTATATATTCATTCATATGCATATGAAAAGCTTTATAATCTTTCCTAAGACATATAAAAATACAAACTACATCAAAATTCTTTATGCATAATGACGGACGTGCATTGTTAGCAGACCCTTTTTAACGGTATCATACAATATATATTCATTCATATGCATATGAAAAGCTTTATAGTCTTTCCTAAGACATATAAAAATACAAACTACATCAAAATTCTTTATGCATAATGACGGACATGCATTGTTACTATGTTAATATGGTCGAAAATGTATCAACAACATATTAATAATTTTTATTGACGACAATATAATATAATCACATTATATATGAATCAAGATATACAGACAAATGTTCATTCTAAAGTCGGACTATACAAAATTACAATAAACTTTGATATGGATGCATGACCAAATATAGGGATGAACTAGTAAAAAAAAGATATTATGCAACTGAAAAAAGAAATTTTAATTCTAATACAAAAGAAGCGAATGACGGACTACTCTGGTGGATTCGCCTTTCACTTTAAACTATTATATTACAATTTTCCATTCTCCTGGTCGAGCTTAGAATAAAAATATTACTAGTAATAAAAAGAATATAAGCAATTTTACTTTGATAACAACTAAATTTTGTTGCACTCGCGAATACGTATGGAGAGAAAGAAAGAAAACAATACGTACAATTTGCATAGCCCACCAATTCTGCTGAATGAGGGTGGCCTATCGTATCATTTTGCATGAGCCCATCACATGAAGGATTCGCACGCCAACTTTTGCAGAGGTGTCACCTCTACTAAGCGTGATTTACGGGGAGGCATCCCCTCTTATGTTTAATAATCAACACACGCATGCAAGGGTTGAGTGTTGGCGAAATTCTAACCCCAATTAGATTTAGACATGATACACTTTTTAGTTATTTTGAGGACTTAAGTACTCTTTTTCGAATCCAGGTTCACTAGATCTACTTTCATACACATGTGGCATCTCATTTGAAACCGAAGAAATTTAGTTACCACAATTACAATAAAGTTATTTAGCGACTAGTACATGACCAAATATAAGGATGGACCAATTTAAACAAAGATTTATGCAACTAAAAGGGCAATGCTCTAATAGAAAAAGAAGCAAGTGGTGGATTGCTTTGGGATTAGCATTTCTCTTTAATCTACTATATCCTAGATTCAAACTCTCCTCTTTTTTTATTTTTTTTTTATTGTAGCTTAGACTACGAATATCTCTTATAATAAAAAGAAAAAACTATTTTACTATTTTACTTTAACAAAAATTAAATTTTGTACTAGTCACAAATACATATATATAATAATCAAGAAAACAATACGCACAATTAGCAAACCTTTCTTTCTTCTTATGCCCTTAATTAGCTACTAGTACAGTAAATTTACAAATTAACTTTTCCCTTGATACAAAATTCAATTAAACTGTATAAAAACAAAAAGGAAATTAACTAGATGACTTCCTGCTCTTTTTCTTTCCACTCCAGCCCTATATATTTGCATGGTGAAAACCTAACCCTATACTCAGAAATGGTTTCAAGCTTAGGCGACCATAATTGCTCTTTAGACACAACGAGTTGTTCATAGTGCTTTTGCAGCTCAGGTGTGCTACAAAGAAAAGTAGTACTTACAGAACTATCAGCCTCAGACGACCCATCAATTTCCTTCTGACTTCTTGCAATTAGCCTTGCTATGAACTCTGGCACCACCTTGATCAAGACCTTTCCGTTTGAACCCTTTATGTACTCAAACGGGCACTCCCCGAAATTGATAGGAGCTGCCTTCTTGTTGGGCCTCGACGATGAGCCTAGGGCGGCGAGGGTCGAGGCTGACAGGACGCTGCATGCGAAACGATCAATCGGAAGAACGAAATAGGTCTGGCCAAGCATGAGCTCGTCGTTGATGGCTAAGGCAGGAACCGGGCGGCCGATGAAGAAAGAGTCTGCGTGGCAAACCATTTGGTCAGGGAACTCGAACATGATCTCTCCAGCGATGTGGTTTCCTTTGAGGAATCTTGTGGTGCTGCCTTCTGAAAATATTACTTTCACAACTGAGTTTGTTTTTTGCTGAAAGCAGGGAGAAACTGCATTGCCCATATGATTGGATGGAGTGAGATGATAGTTAAGGAATTAGATTTAGGAACGTAGTTGGCTTTTAGGTAATGGACGACGGGAGAGAAAGGGTGTTGGGGGTTATTAAATGAGAGGGAAGGGATGAAGTTGACTTGGATAAAGTCTTTCCTTGTTTTCTTTTAGATTTGAGCATGCCGGTGGTCAGTTATGACGGCTTTGACAAGCTCTATATTTTGTTACGTGATTAATTGTTCTTTTCAAAGTTACTTTAACCATATCGTTTTCTTTTTTCTGTGGTGCGCTTTATGTTACCTTAAATTCGGTTTTTCGGTCATGCAAGTAAGGTGCAACTAATACATAGATAATACCATTATCTATGAGATAACACAGACAAAGAAGTGGGAGTACATGTGGAAGATTATTTTTTATTATTATTTTATACTTTTCGTGTAAAATTTAATCTTTGTAAATTTAAGAGGGAAACTGGAATCCATTCCGTCCTCTCTCTCTCTCTCTCTCTCTCTCTCTCTCTATATATATATATATATATATATATTTTTTTTTTTTTAAATTTAGATGTCCCTCACATAGCCATACTTTTATTTTTCATACAAGCACATGCATATAATGCGTGGAGATTGCCAGCTAGTATATATATAAACAAAGGATAATGTTAGGAAGATTAAATTCGTAAACTAATTTTGTAAACTATATGATATGAAAGTTGATGATTGAATTATTACTTAAACGTTAATAAATGTGTTCATTTCTATTGATGACACATTATTTAATTTACAAATTTTATCTATAAATTTAGTTCCTTAACATTACCCATCTACAAAATACCTTCAATTGCACGTGATCATACCTAAATCCCTTAAATTGTGTGCCGGCAAATGGTTTTTAGTTACTTCTTAATATCTGAATTTTAATTCCGACAACATCTTTGATTTTAGGGTTAGGAGAGGTGAGGGTTTAGATTAGCTATGGTCTATGGATGACTCATGTTGAAGATTGAATCGCATCGTTTGGACCAAGAGAGATACCCAAACGGTGTGCAAAAACTACAAAAGGTTTTGTTTACAGATACATACTGTAAACATGAAAATTCTATAACGAATGAAACGAGAACACGAGTACAAAGTAGATTTGTATTGATTTGAATTTGTACGTTACAATCTCTGTTTACAATCTTCCTCTGACGAACGGTTGAACGTTTGTATTGATCTCGGACGAATGGTTGAACGATTGCTTCAAGTTTTGAGCTTGAAAACAACACGTGGATGATCTTCACCTCTTGGGTGCGGCAAAGATAGTGTTTGATGCGGGATTGTGTTGCTTCAAGGGTCTTGGCGACTTGATCTTGAAACGAACATTGCTACAAGTTTATAAGATTACAACCATGCCTTGAAGGAATTAGCACGAGTGCTTGTTGATTCTTCAAGGAAGTGCTTAGGCTTTGGTCGAGAGAAAGATTCGGCTTTGGTTGAATGTTCTTCGAAGAGAGCTTTGGCTGCATATTAGTCTTCAAAGGTTTGGTATAGGTTCTTCAATGTAGAGATTTTTCCTTGTATTTATAGGCTTTTCAAAGCTTGCCTTTGGATGGATTTGGCTTTGATTTATGTCCTAATTCATCCATGGGAGAATTTAGGTATGTTTTGTGTCTTAATTCCCTTGCTTGGTCGAATTTAAGAGCCAATATTCAATTCTTGCTTGTTTTATGAAGATGCTTTAACTTTCTTTCCGGTTTTAGGATCAATTTGGATCCTTTTGCTGAATTTAAGGGAGATTTCTCCCCTTTGCCACATTTTGGTGAAGTTTTCTACTTCTTTTGCTTGACTTGTGCAACATGTCATTGATGACTTGTCTATTTGTGATGAGTCATATGCCACGTGGAGCTTGGTGATGCATCTTTTGTATGCAACAAAATTTACATGTCTACACATACATGTTTTCTTAATAATCATTTTGATTCTGGTCTCTAGTCAACCTAATTGTTAGAATGAAACATTGTTTATTTAAATAGTTTGATCGAGATCTCTAACATCATTTAAGGGACTTAACTTCTGCATTTATGCATTCAATATCTCACAAATAATGAAATTTAAACAAATTCAAATAATATTTCTATAATATAATAATTACTTAAAAATCAATAATAGTCTTCACATAGTTCTAGCAAAAAGATAATGTATCCACGTAATTATTAATATATTTTAAGAAATAACTATTAATATATTTTGAAACATAAAATAAATACATGCAATTAACATGGTACATTCAGCCAAAAAAAAAAAAAAAAAAAAAAAAAAAAAGAATACAAATTAAATTAAAAAATATGAGTACATATTAAAATTAAAAGTATGGTTACAAATTAAAATTTAATAGAATATTTGTACAAATTAAAAAAATGGGTACAAATTTAAAATAAAAATATATCAAAAATACTAAAAGATATATTTGGAAAGGGAATTGTTATTTGCACTCAAAAAATCTCATTGTGCACTCCAAACTTTCTATAATTAGAAAGAAAAATACACTTGTGAGGAATGTAGAATGAGATTTTTCGAGTGCTAATAACAGTTCACTTTGGAAATGATTAATAAGCTTAACATTTTAAAATGTACATATGATGACATGTAAATAATTTAATATTCAAATAATGACATGAAAAAAGTCAATTTATAAATAGAAAAAACAAAGAATGATAACCTAATTTATATCAGAATAGGTGGATAACCGTAACTTGCCACTAGTTCTCTCATTTAAAAAAAAATGATAACCTAATTTATCCACTTTTAATTAACTTGCAACATGTTTAATTATTAGAATCAAGAATGATTCTTAAAACGGAAATGGAATGAATATTCATGTGGAATGTCTTATTCCATTGTTAGGTTTTTTTTCTTTCGTTAAAGAAATTCCATTGTTGGGTTGACAAACAGTAAATAAATAAATATGTGAACCAGCAGTCCCTTGAGGGATTTCTTAAATATTTTATTTAAGGGACACCTTTTGATCTTTATTACATAACGTTTTTTTATTTATAGATCGTTCTTAAAAAAAAAAAAATTAAATAAATTCAAAATTATTAATACATTCAATTGTAGTGTAGAAAATAGATTAATATAATTTTTCAAAGACAAACTAATATGATTACCATTTAATCCAACGGTGAAATGGTATTGGATTTAAGTGAATTTTGGTAGTGATAGTCTTTGAGAAAACAACCGAATGATGTATGGTTGGATCATTCTGCAAAAAGATTCTCAAATAAGTTTATTTAAGAGATTGTCCTCCAAAAAAAAGTTTATTTAAGAGATCCCTTAACCAAAGAAGAATTTTTGAACCAGTACCCCAAAATAATGGATATATATGTAAACCAGTGCGCCAAGGAACGTTCAAAATAGTTTTATTTCACCTTTTAACTCTCTTCAGTGCCTCCATATCCTTGTTTCGTATTTTTATTTTGCAAAATATATAAGTACTAAGGAATGATGAATTTTTATTTGGAAAATAATATTCGAGAATCTCTTCCCTTCTTCCACTCCGTTCCGAAGAGTAACTAGGACCAATTCAGTCACGTTTTCATTCATTTGGAATCTGGGCTCTTCTACTTCATTTTTATTTACTTCATTTTTTTTATTATTTTTCCCTTTCTTTTTTTATTTCTTTTTTTATTCCCTTCCATCATTCCTTAAGTCCCATAGGTTTGATCCTGTAGAATCTGACCCATTTTATCATTGAGCGAAAGGTACGAAATAAATCAGATTGATTTTTCGATCAAAAGTAATATGTGAACACATCCTTTTTAGCCTCTAACACGCTTCTGTTTAATTTAGACCGTTATTTTCTTTTGAATTATTCAATTGGATGGCTAAAAATCAAAAGGAGCGTGTGAGAACCTAAAATAGTGTGTGAAAGCCCCTCTCTCTTCATTTTTAGTGCTTTGCTTAGCTTCTACCTAGTTAATTATATTTTGAACGGGTATAATCATGAGGCACTTAATATTTAAGAAACTCTGGAGTTATCATCAATTCATGGTTTCAAATTAAGAACAGCCACACGCTTGATACTTGGTTAAGTCCGATGCTGTTGATTTGTTGACCCATTGCATGAGAAACTTACCCAGACCCATAGGACCATGCATAACATGCGTGAACTAAAACTTGTCCCTAGATTCAAAGGCCGGTTAGGGTTTGTCTTAATCATTGGTTCACTGTTCTAGCCAGCCAATTTTTGCTTATTTATGAGATATGCGGAAAAGTTTATACCTTTGACCATATTTTCTAACTCAATTTTAATGAACTGAAGAGATTTGAATTAGGATACAAAGATACAAGTCAGACACAGTGAACAATTTGGTCTAACTTCCATCTTAGCTTGTTATCTTTAGGTTCGCATGGTAAATCTTACTGATGATCCTAAATTATAACATGGATGTGGATTGTTGAATGGTTCTTCAATCTTTGCAGAAAACACACGCATATATGCTGAATTTGAAAGCAAGTTTGAATGGTTTTCATAATTCTTTTTTCCACAATGTTCTTGTCTACCTTTGCCGTGTTGTACGTAGCAGCAAATAGAATAGTAGATATCTACTCCACTAATTTTTTAATTAAACCAAAAAGTCAGCCCTCAAATTAGCACGTGACTTTTAATTTGTAAATCATTGCTAGATTTGATACAATGAATCATATAGAGCAAAAAATAATCAAGAAAAATATGAAGGTGATATGTGGATTCTAGAGTGAAAAGGATAAAATCACCCTCAAGGAATACCAGAATTCCTACGCACGAGCAGTGGACAATTATGACTCAATAAAGGTCAAAAGTGCTCAAAATAGGTAATTATTCAAAACCTATTTCATCCATCCTCATCAAATTTTCTCCACAAGGTAACCCCAAATCATTGATTTTAAATTATATTAATTATCTAATTAATTGATTTATTACTCAATTAATTTATTAATTAGCTAACAAATTATGAATCACACCAAAAAACCATCCAAGTGGCCGGCCATATCCTTATAAATTCTACCTCATTTTCTCCAAAACTCAATTCCAACTCTCTTGCAAAATTCTCTAAATTCTCCAAACACTTTTCCCTCAAAATTCTAACTTTAGCATCGGAGGTTCTTCGGCCAAAGCTTCCGCACCCCCCTCAAAAAAAATCATTGTGGGCGCGTGAGGCCTTTGGTCTTGACCTAAGGTGATATTTGTTTTGTAGTTGCAATTTTGTCCAAGAAGAAGAAGGCAGAAATTTGCATCCACAAATTGGTGCTTTTATTGAGAGTTGAGTCACACACTCGTAGAAGACTCTAGCATCCAAGGTTTTCGTTTTCTTGTTCATTTGTAGATTTTTTGTATGTTCTTATTCTTGGAGTTTTTATTTCTAAAAATTCTTCAATAAAACATAAAAGAAAAGTACAATGGCAAGAGATTCGGAAATCTCGATGAATGGAAATTCCAATGTTCAAGGATTAGGACCGCGACAATCTACAAGGCTCACACAACGATGAATGGAGCACCACCACCACCAAGGGGCACCACCGTGGCAACAACCACAGTGGCCACCATGGCAACTACCCTCGGCAAGGCCCACTACGCCAAGGCCACTGCCCAAACCATGCCACTTCAACCTTCAAGGGCCCAAGCCCTAGCCGAGCCGCCCAAACCCAACGCGAACCTAACGAGTTGCCTGGCTGAGCCTTAGCCTCGCACCTAAGTGCGCCACACGCTGAGTAGCCTACTTCCGTGGCCCAACCAGCTCATGTGGCTTTCCAAGCAACCCAAATCGCTCCAAGATTAGTTCAACTGTCCCGACTTCAAATTTCTGGGCCTACGATTGAACTGGGGCCATTTTCACCACATTTCTCCATGAATTTGACATTTCCCAACTCAAATGTCGCGCCCGAAGTCAACCACACTTCCACTGCTCAAGAAGATGCATTCCTTCCAAGCTCTTTCAATCCAAATGGAGAACAACACTTGTTTGGACAAGTCATAGAATTGATGAGTGCCTTCGCACAGCAGATGACCTTGATGAATCATCTCTTGCAGCGCACCGAGATGCAACATGCCTTAGACGAGGTGTCCCGAAGTAGGATAAGGGCAGACGAAGAACCTCTCTAGTAGCGTCCCAGCAAGCAGCCATGAACTGAGCGTTCGGGCAGTGTACACTTCTGGTTGGGCCATTGAGATAGTGTATATTCCTATCTTAGCGCACGAAAGAGCGTGCACTCTTGACTAAGCCTATGAACGAGCATACATTCACGATTGAGGCCACACTCCGATAGTTAATATGAGTAGCCTTCCAGGCAAAGTGTTCATTCGCGACTAGGCCCACAAAGAGCATCATTCACCTCACATTGGAGTAGGCAACATAATGGATGGAGAGAAGCAGTCACTCAGTCTGGCTCAAGCTCAACCAGTAGCTTACAAAGAATTCCTTTGCCTGTTAGGAACGAACCACATGCACTACAGCTCCGGCATAAACGAGTCAAGCACGTAAAAGAGTAGCCTAAACTAGTACGTCATGACTGGGGGTAGCCGAGAGCTTCGTTACCCCCAACAAAGGAAAATTCAGGAAGAAGTAGAAAGGCTCTTGACCGAGCGATTGCATGATTTCCAATGCAACAAGGTCACTAACGAGGCATTACAATAGGACATGATCAACATAAGTAGGTCACCCTTCATGGACGAGATCGAGTAGACAGAGCCTCCATGCAAGTTCAGCATGCCGCATTTTATATCCTTCAGAGGGGATAGAGACCTGGCGAGACACCTAAAGCACTACTGAAGCTCAATGATCCTCTATCGAAACAATGACGATCTTATATGCAAGATATTTGCCACCACTATACAAGGCCAGGCGCAAGATTGGTTTTACACCCTGCCACCACAATCCATCTGAAGTTTCGATGAATTTTCTTTGGTTTTCACCAAAGAATATTCATCCTATCGCTTAATCAAGAAAAAGTCCTACCATTTGTTTAACGTCAAGAAGAACCCAAATGAGTTGTTTTGGGACTATGTGAAAAGGTTTAAAGTAGAGAATGCAAAGATAGTCGGATGCAACGACTGGATAGCTAGAGCAGCCTTCCAAAAAGGACTCCCAGTAGACTACCTGCTGTTCGAAGAGTTGATCATGAAAGAAGATCTAACTCTAGCAAACTTTTTCAGTCTGGCAGAGAAGCATGCACTTTGGAATGAGGTTCGTCGATGCACATTCAAGGAAAATCCAAGTGATCTTGAATATGAAGTCCCCTACTACTTTAAAGGAGATTTAAGGTCTGACTGGATGAGCAACCGCATCTGAAGCAGCAATAAGCTTTGCCCTCATATGAGAAGAGCTGGGGGCTCAACTACCTATATTCCACAGTTCAAAAGCTCTCCTCAATGCGAAAACCAGCTACCAGAAATTCAAAAGCTAACTTTGACGACAGTTGTTGCAACCCGAAAGCTCAAGTTATACCTTCAAATGCACACAATCATCCTCATGATGCACTATTCTACCCAATCCAGACGCGCGACAATAAAGGTGCCAACACTGGTGGTGCAAAGTTTTTTGACAAACGTAACAACTCAGCTTAAAAGGTACTCTAAAGGTAAACGAACACTAGAAGGACAGTCAGAAGCAAGTTTTGTATCGATAAGTTGAGCACCACCTCCTGCTGCGTATCACATGGCCCTAGCCTACTGTTGCTCCATAATTCAGCTCTAGAGAGGCCTAATACCGGCAGTTGAGCATCTCCTGCTACGGTAACATGTCCCCAGCTCTGTGGCTCCCTACCCTGCTTTCACGCCTAGCCTAGGCGACTGCAACAAAGAAACCCAACGACGCTCCAAAGGCAGCCGAGCACACCCTAGCCACGCTTACTTCGCCCAATGAAGACTTTTGGAAGTAGGCATGGTTCTTGTCACCCTAAACGTTTTGATGCTTGAGCAGGCAATTACTTTAGGCTTCAAGGCTTCCAACAATGAAGCAGAGTATGAAGCCCTACTAACAGGCCTCTGAATGGCAAAAGACTTGGCAGTCAAAAAGCTTGCAATTCTTTTTAATTCCTAGCTAATTACCAGCCAGACTACTAGGGTAGTACTTAGAGAAAGTACGTAAGCAACTTGAGGCATTTCAGACTTACACCCTCACTTAAGTTCCGCGGGCAGACAACGCCCACACAAACTCATTAGCCAACCTAGGCTCTGCCCTTGACCACCAACTCAAACGCTTTATCCTGGTGGAATATCTAAACAAGCCAAGCATAAAGGCAGAGCCAGCAGCCGAAGTGTCATAGGTTAGTACAAGTCCAAACTGGCAAAGTTATATTATAGACTACCTGGTCAATGACACACTCTCCACGGCAAGGTTGGAGTCTAGAAAGCTCTAAATAAAGGCAGCACGCTATTACATGTTAAACGACATTTTTGCCCGAAGATCCTACACTGACCACATCTTAACTGCCTAGCGCCTCCCGACGACCTAAAGATTCTAAGCTCAATCCACGAAGGCGTTTGTGGAAATCACTCCGAAGGCCCGCAGGTTACTATTGGCTTACCATGCATCAAGACGCTAAGGAGTTAGTGCAAAAGGACTGCTGCCAACGCTACAAACTGGTACCAGCACTGCCTACCAGCGAACTACAACCACAGACGAGTCTTTGGTCATTCATGCAGTAGGCAATCAACTTGGTAAGGCCAATGCTGCCCGTTACTAGAGGCAGAGGCATGATGATCGTGGTAACTGATTACTTCACCAAACGAGTAGAAGTAGAGCCCATGAGAACCATGACTTAGGCAGATATAGAGCGCTTTATACGGAGGAATATTATTTGTCAATTTGGCATCCCTAATCCATCGTCATCGACAAGAGCTCATAATTTGTGGGCAAAGATTTGACAAAGTTCTTCCAAAAGTATGGCATCAAGTAGCATTTGTCTACACCGAGATATCCTTAAGGTAATGAGCAGGCTGAAGTATCCAGCAAGACGATTCTCGACTGCCTCAAGAAATCCTTCTCCAACAAGAATGGAAAGTGGCCAAACGAGCTCCCCGGATGTCTATGGGCATATCTCATGACCAAATGACGAGCCACCGATGAGACTTCTTTCTCTTTGGCATTTGGTTCAGAAGCAATCATTCCTCCCAAATGTTATTATGCCAAGTATCAACACTTTATTGCCAAACATTAAGTAGAACAGCAAGGAGATGGCCACAAGCTTAGATCTGGTAGAGGAGAAGTGCGAGCAGACCATCACCCACATTGCAGCCTATGAGTATCAGCTTCTTTCTAGCTATAACAAAAGGGCCAAGATTCGACAGTTCAACCCAGAGATCTAGCCCTAAGAAAAGCCTTCATCACTACCCGCAGAGAAGGTTCCAAAAAGATGGATCTCATCTGGGAAGGTCCGTACAAGATCAGCAAGGTAGGCGGCAAGGGTAGTTACACCCTTGCCACCATGAATGGCAAAGAAATTGAAAAACAGTAGAATGCCTACAATCTGAGGAATTGTTTAATAGTTTAAATGACATCGATAAGCAATTAAATTGTTTAATTGGGAATGGTCAAGATTAATTAATTATACGAAAGGTTTGTATTGGGCTTTTAAGTTAGTTACGGGTCTTAAACCTAAAAGGTTTTTGGTCCACAAAGCCCATTGAGTTTAAGTTGTGTGACAACTAAAACTAAATGGAAATTAACCCAAATATAAAGTCAAAACCGGCCATAGGGTGAGTGGTAGCAAACTTGGGTTAATTGCAAGTTTACCACTCACATGTGAGATGGTATAAAGGCATCTTTATAGCCATTCTCTCACTAGGATTTTCTTAAGGCAAAGAAGAGAAACCTTTTCTCTCTTTTTCTCTAAAGAGGCCGGCCACTTAGAGGGAAAATAGCTAGCAGTCTTTTCTTCCTCTAAGTCATCCATTTCATCTTCACACCTCATCCTTGGTGTGGAGACTTCGAAACACTAAACCTTTGGTGTTCTTGGAGATCGTTTCCTCACATCCTCAAGGATCAAAGGAGTATCAAAAGGAAGAAAATCACAAGGAAGATCTAAGGAGCTAGGAGGTGACTTGAAGGCCCTCGACTTGGGTGAATCCCTTGTGTGAACAAGGATGAGCTTCAAGGGTAATGAATCTCAAAATCCCTTTATTCTCTTTAATGTTGTTAAAGAGTCTTGCGGTTCACCATTCACTAGGCTTTGAAAGTCATGGGTTTTTGAATGCATGCCTACTTTAAAGTGTTATTAGTTTACTTATGTGTTCAAATGTTCTCACATGTTCTTAGATAGGACAAAAATTTTCCTTCAAGTGGTATCAGAGCCTAGGTCTAGTGTGTGGTGAATCCTTTGGGTTTTTTGTTTTTCATGGTTTGTGATTTAAATGTTGCAAATGTTACAAGCTTTGTTTTTGCTTTTTGAATATAAATTTTGCTTGAAAATTTAGCATCTCAAATGTTGTATATGTAGTTCATTTAAGCATGAATATTGGAACTAAAATTTGGTGCCATGTATGTGGGGAAATTTAGCCAAATCCAAGGGTGTATTTTTGGGTTCATGTTTGTCTTGTTAAAAGTGTTTTAAAGTGACATTAGGAACCCCATTAGTACCCTAGGATATTAACCCTCTTTTGAGTAGTGTAATTTTGAGTTTTATTGAGTGAAAACATTCATGGAGCTCTTATGAGTTTTCACGTGTGTTCTTCAAAGTTCTGGATGTTCATACCAAGAACAAAAAGGTTTGGTGTTTTGATTCAATGTGTTTGTTGTTTTTCATAAAGTTTTGGTTTGTTATTGATTGGTGATGGATGATTTGTGTCCTTATTGTTTGAAAAACCTACATCTTACAATCCATACGAATAAAACTTTTCAACCATGCCAATCAACTATTCAACCCATGCCTTTCACTTTTTCAACCCTCTTTATGAAATTTTGAATTTTCAACAAAACCAACCCATCGCTCAACTACCAAAACCGGCCACCCCTTAGTGGGGGTACTTTTGGGGCTTTGATGAATTACATAAAGTTTTGATACTTCTGTGTATTTGTACTTTGGCCTAAAAGTTTACGCTTTTATGTAAAGGCCCAAAATCACTAAAGGACAAATTGTTTTGCTCCTTTAATGAAGTTTTTGTAATTGTTAAAATTTTTGGGTTCTAGTTGTAATTATATGAAGTTGTGGACTCTTGTGTTTTTATGAAGTGACCCCAAAAGTTTATGTTTTAGCAATTGTTTAAGTTGCTTTCTTAGTTAATGTGATTGATTAAGAAAATGGTGATTATGAACCAAATGCCTCGATAATTGAGCTATGTGATTGGCCGCTTTACATTATGAATGTTTGGGTTAAGTGGTTTAGATTTGAGTGTAATTTGATTAGTTCAAATGTGTTGTAAAAGGGCATAAGCCCTTCTCTTTATTTCAAGTATTCTTTTTTGTTTATTTGCATGCAAATTGGAATAGTTGGGTCCAACGCCCAATAGGAAATAACGGTTTAATTGGATTAAATGCGTAACTAAAATCAACAACAACCTACCTTAGACCCAAGGTCCAAAACAAGGCTGGTGTTGGATCAAATCAAACGAGTCATAATCATCCTAAGACCTAAGATGACTATATAGTCCATATGAGGATGCTATGCATTCGTTAGTAGTTCCATATAGTCTCGCTTGTTTCATCGAAACAATAGAAGTATTAAATACTACTAATTCATATAAACTTGGACCAATGGTTGTGATAGACCCAAGTTCTTTTAATAAGATTAAAATGAAATTGATGTACCTCAATACTACTCCCTTAAAACGAATATTAAGTTGATAAGCGAGATATGCTTTGAATATCTCTTTGTGGGCCTTCCACCATGGTAGGCTCCAATCCTTTGTGACTCATACACTAGCTTCACCCTATAATGGGGAAGTTCAAAGTATGTGCTTACAACTAGGAGGAGTCTATAAAAATATATGATGAAGTGAGTGTAGACAACAAATATGACCAACATGATATAATTATGAGGTTATGCTTGAACCCCTACATAAACTAGCATGGTAGGAATGACTTAACTAAGTGCAATGACGCCAACATGATATAATTCTGAGGCAATCATTCTCAAGAGGCCAAAACAGATGGGTAATTACAAAAGCTGTAAATGGCTAAGAGTTATCCTCACATCATTATTGTTGCTAGCCAAAATGATATAATTTTGAGGTGGGCTTGGTAATGGTGAATCTCCCATACCCCACTAAGAGTTCAACATAACTCTCGGATTCCATTTAGAGGGATGTGGAATTTGCCAAAAAATAGTGGGTAGTACTATTTGATTTAAGACTCAATCAAGTAGTTTTAAAATCAACAATCTAATACGATTTCTATTATGTTATGTAGTTAACGACATGCCTAAAATTACACCTATTGTCCTTGACAAAAAGGGCCTTAGGGGTCAACATTTCCTTGCTTGGTATCATCACATCGAGAATGTCTCAAAGATGAATGACATATCGTATGTGCTCAAGCAATCCCCTCCTCATGTACCTCGTACAAAACTAGCTTCAAATGAGGAGTGTCAAAATTATGCAAGACACTATGAGGATGACTTACAAGCCAAATGCTTAATCCTCACTTCACTTAGTAAAGAACTTAAGAAGCTACATAAGCACATGGAC
Organism: Pyrus x bretschneideri; assembly: GCF_019419815.1. Lineage (NCBI taxonomy): Eukaryota > Viridiplantae > Streptophyta > Magnoliopsida > Rosales > Rosaceae > Pyrus > Pyrus x bretschneideri. Next base: position 2,719,944 of record NW_025999624.1, read on the forward strand.
ACTTCTTGTGCCATGGTTGACAGTTTGCATAAGATGCATGACATTGAGACTAGTAATTTACGATTCTTAAATGTTTATAGTCTATTGAACGCCAAAATACCAATGGGGACTTCGGTTCGGAAACATGGACAAAAGATGGAAAAGATCTTTCAAGATCTTGAGAGTTTAGGAACTTCCATTGATGGGAAAATGGCCTAAGATTTTTTCCTTGCATCTCTCTTGGATGATTTCACTAAGTTTATAGTAAACTATAAAGTGAATAGTTTTGATCATACTCTTACCAAGATGATTGACATATGATGTGAGTTTGAACAAAGTTTCAAAAGGCAAAGTGGGAGTGAGAATGTAATCATAAGGAAAAGGTTGCATAAGAAGAAGGTAAGAAAATCCAAAGGGACATGCTTTCACTGTGGAAAGGATGAACGTTGGAAGAAGAAATATAGGGTGCTCATTGCGAGCTTTATGACATGAACTTTTGAGGGACTATTTTTGTCATAGAGAGTTGTTTTACAGTGAGCTCCAATTCTTGGATATTTGATTCAAGCGCTAGTCAACGTATCTGCAATTCGTTGTAGGGACTAACAGGGAGCAGAACACTATGCAATGGGGAGATGATTGTGCGAGTTGGGAACAACACTAAGATCTCTGCAAAAGCAGTAGGCACCTACATACTTAAACTACCCTCTGGGGAAGTCTTGGAACTTAAAAATTGTTTATATTTTCCTTCATGTATAAAGAATTTGATTTCCATCTCTATTCTTTTATGAAATGGGCACTCAATATTGTTTGACAAAATGAGTTGCACTTTATACTTGAACTGGTCTATTATCTCTTATGGTAACATGATAGAGGGACTTTTTTACCTAGAGACAAGTAGTGGGATGCACTGTATTGAGAGCAGGAATACCTCAAAACCCAAAAGGGCTATAGAAGAAGTTAACCAAGTTAGACTTTGGCATCTTAAACTTGGACATGTAAACTAGGATAAGATTTGTAAGATGTCAAAAGACGGATATCTTAGCCCATTGGATAATGACCACATGGGCACTTGTGAACCTTGTCTACTAGTGAAGATGTCTAAATCTCCATTCACTGGGAAAGGAGAGTGGGCAAAAAATATTCTAGTGTTAATCCACACATATGTATATGGAGCTATGTCCACCACATCAAGGGGAGGCTTCTCTTACTATATCACATTCACCAACGATTATTCTCAGTTTGGCTATGTGTATCTAATGAAGTACAAGTCAGAATCCTTTGAAAAGTTCAAAGAATTCAAGAATGAAATAGATAAGCAAACTGGGAGATAGATAAAGACCCTAAGATCATATCAAGATGGTGAGTATCTGAGTACTGAATTCCTAGATTATCTCTAGGAGTGTGGAATATCACAGTGGACTCCACCAGGAACTCCTCAACATAATGGAGTTTCTGAAAGGAGAAACCAAACTTTGATGAACATGGTTCGCTCTATGATGAGTTCCGCTGATCTACCAATATCATTACGGGGATATGCACTACACACAACAGCTTATTTGCTAAATGTAGTGCCTTGTAAATCTGTTCCACAAACACTATATGAGATATGGTATGGGAAGAAGCCAAGTCTTAAACATCTTAAGATTTGGGGTTGTCCTGCATACATTAAGAAAGAAGATACAGGAAAGCTTGAAGCAAGATCTGTTAATGCTATTTTATGGGGCATCCTAAACAAACCTATGGATACGAATTCTATCACCCTGATGACCAGAAAGTCTTTGTCGCCAGAATTGCTATATTCCTTGAGGATGAAATCATTCTCAATGGAATTGGCAAAAGAATGATATAATTGAAGGAAATTCCTGATGAGCCACAAATAAGCAATCAACTGATGGACAACCATGTTCCTGAACACCTAGCTCTACGTAGATCTGAACAGGTCAGCAAGCCACCTAAGAAGTATGGCTTGGATAATGATTTTGGGGAATTGCACCTTCTAGGTGACAATGACACAAAGGAGGGCCCTAGATACTACAGTGAAGCAATGTCCAACATTGATTCAAAGACATGGCAAGAGGCTATGAAATCCGAGATGGATTCTATGTATCAAAATCAGGCATGGACTCTTATAGACCCTCTAAAAGGTATATTAGAAACAAATGGGCCTTCAAGAGGAAAACAGGTGCTGATAGGAATGTGGAGACTTATAAGGCTAGACTAGTGGCCAAGGGTTACAGATAACGAGAAGGGATGGACTATGAAGAAACCTTATCTTCTTTAGCCATGATTAAGTCCATTTGGATTTTGCTTGCTATAACTGCGTACCACGATTATGAGATATGGCAAATGGACGTGAAGACGACCTTTTTGAACGGCTACCTAGAGAAGAGCTCTATATGACTCAACCCGAAGGTTTCATGTCTAAGTCTGAAAAGACTAAGGTATGCAAGCTTCAGATCTCCATTTATGGACTTAAGAAAGCCTTTAGGAGTTGGAACATTTGTTTTGACATTGAAATCAAATTGTTTAGTTTTGCTCAAAACGAAGATGACAATTGTGTTTATCAAAAGGTCATTAGGGATGCAGTTGTATTCCTAGTGTTATATGTAGATGACATATTACTATTTGGGAATGACACTGCAGTACTTTCTTTTGTAAAAGTGTGGTTGTCCAAAACCTTCCACATGAAAGATTTGGGAGATGCATCTTATGTGCTTGGGATAAAGCTCTATTGTGATAGATATAGAAAATTAATTATTATTCTAATCTATGTACATAGATAAGGTGCTAAGTAGGTTCCAGATGGAACAGTCTAAGAAAGGTTTTCTTCCTATGAGACATGGAATTCACCTTTCTAAATCCATAGGGACCTAAGACTCCTGAAGAAATACGGCAGATGAGTGTTATTCCTTATGCTTCTGCCATAGGAAGTCTCATGTATGCCATGATATGCACAAGGCCTGATATCGTATATATTGTGAGCATTACTAGTCGATATCAATCTAACCCAGGATCAGAACACTGGGCAGCTGTCAAGATAGTCCTTAAGTACTTGAGAAGAACTAAGGACATGTTCCTCATTTATGGATGAGTGATAGAGGGAGAATACTTTGAGATATAATTCAAGAGTCTTTGGCCAAAACATACGAATATGACTTAGGAAGTTTGTTCCAAATCATATTCAATTGAATCATCTAGAGAAGTATCACATTGGATAGTAGAGATGAAACAAACTATCACTCAAACAATGTGATTAAGAATATTGTATTAGAGAATGACCATATTGCATTGTAATTGTAACTGGATAGGTTCTCCAACCACTTCTAATTAGCTTGGGTAGCCATGCCATATTGCTAGGTGTCACTTATGATTTGGGGAAGCCCTAAAGATTAGCAAACACTAATCTTCATCAAAGGGAAAATTGAAATGTAGTTTCAATTCACAATCGAGCGTTAAGAGTAACAATCGCCCACTGCCTTGCTAATTAAAACCTAATAGATCGTACACCGAGTAAGGATAAAAATGAAGAAATTTAAATGAGATGGATAAGCAATTAAATTGTTTAATTGGGAATGGTCAAGATTAATTAATTAGTTAATTAATTATACTAAAGGTTTGTATTGGGCTTTTAAGTTAGTTTTAGGTCTCGGGACCAAAAGGGTTTTGGTCCACAAGGCCCATTGAGTTTAAGTTGTGTGACAACTAAAACTAAATGGATATTAATCCAAATATAAAGTCAAAACCGGCCATAAGGTGAGTGGTAGCAAACTTGGGTTAATTGCAAGTTTACCTCTCACATGTGAGGTGGTATAGAGGCATCTTTATAACCATTCTCTCACTAGGGTTTTCTTGAGGCAAAAAAGAGAAACCTTTTTCTCTCTTTTTCTCTAAAGAGGCCGATCACTTAGGGGAAAAATAGTTAGCAATCTTTTCTTCCTCTAAGTCATCCATTTTATCTTCACACCTCATCCTTGGTGTGGAAACTTAGAGACACTAAACCTTTGGTGTTCTTGGAAATCATTTCCTCACATCCTTAAGGAGCAAATGAGTATCAAAAGGAAGATCCAAGGAGCTAGGAGGTGACTTGAAGGCCCTTAACTTGGGTGAATCCCTTGTGTAAACAAGGATAAGCTTCAAGGGTAATGAATCTTAATATCCTTTCTTCTCTTTAATGTTGTTAAAGAGTTTTGTGTTTCACCATTCACTAAGCTTTGAAAGTCATGGGTTTTAGAATTGTTTTTTAATGCATGCCTACTTAAAGGGTTATTAGTTTGCTTATGTGTTCAAATGTTTTCACATGTTTTTATCTAGGACAAAATTTTTCCTTCAGCATTATCCATTTGTTATGCAGTTCCTACCTTACAGCTAAGTTCTCGTTCATTTCACTTGTTTTTTAATGAGAAATTCAGAAGTAATCTATAACTTGGCTTGGATGCATGCTTACAATAACTGATCACTCCTGCACTTCAAAAGAAGATCGCGCCCTTCTTAAGGACTTATCGTAGGAATTGAGCCCCCCAAGGGACCAACCATGCTCTCCAGTGCGAGAGGGTAAACCAATTCCTTAACACTCATATGGGTCTACTCTCTAAGGCATGATGATAAACTTACACTTTGAATATCCAGAAGTGGATGAGCTGGCCTGCCCTGGTATAGCTAGGTGCACAATGGCTTGCGTCAGGATTCCTAGAAGTAGCCACAATTGTCTTTTTCAAGGCCTAGCTAACTAAAGGATTTTGGGTCTCTTGGCCTAATCTATGGGGAACCGGGCCTCAGAGACGGATGAGGCACATAATGTAGTACGCTTTATGGATGGATGCCCTAGAACCTTAAAGCTAGTACCAAGTGCACTAACGTAGCCTACGGTTTCCTGAAGACTGCCTACAGCTTGCCTTTCAAGCAGTAAAGCCGCGCTAGACTTATACAACCACACATTCTTGTGAAAGGTTAGATAGGCTAGCATACATATACGAAGCTTTATCCACTGTCAACATGCTACATAGTCAATAAGCTTCACCTTTGCCAAGCGTGAAACAATCTACACCAAGTCCTAAAGTGTTGCAATACTTGCTACGCAACCTACGGAATTGAAGAAAGCCTAGTGGTTATGCTGACTTGTCTGCTTTTGTAAGTAAAGTGTTCGGCTGCCAACCCTATGGCTAATAACTTTTCAAAGTTCTACACCAACACTTATGGCTACATAGGTGACGCGGGGTTATCTCCTTATAGAAAAGTAGCACACCTGACACTGGTCTACAAAGTCTAAAGGTTAGGGCAAGAACAAAAGAAGCGAAGATAGAGAAAAGCAAAGGAAACAAGTTTATTAAATTTTCTAGCAAAATTGATGAACAACTAGCGAAGACTGAATGAGTTTAAGCAAAAACAACAAGGAAAACACCTTTAGTAGCCACGACACTCTCAGCAGCGGCACCATCCAGTGCTTCACCCTTAACTGCCCCAGCTTGGGCGTCGACCTTTCCAACTACTTCACCAATGGAAGACTTAAAAGTAAAGGCGAGCAAGTTTTTCGGAGAAATAAAAAAGGTCTCGAAGTATTTACCAAAAAACACAAAGTCAGACGACCGCCCAAAGAGATGATTTACATAACCCAGCTTGTAGAATCGACATGACTATGAATAAACAAAGCCTCAAGCCTAGCATTCTCACCCTTTAGCTGCTCGTTCTCCTCAAGTAGACCAACACAGACGCGATGAAGCTCATCCACTTATTTCTTCAAACTTTCATTGATCTTCAACACCCCTGGAATTCCAACACTTGGGGTTCAAGCCTATCAATGACCTTCTTGAAGTGGATCACTTGGTTATAAGTAGTAATTAACTTTTCATCCTTTGCATAAGCAGCAAAAGAAAACTCAGAAATGGCACTCTCAAGATCTTGAATATGAGAATAAGTTTCAACTACCACAGCCTTTAGCCATATTCTACATCATGGCAAGTAGGCAATTTTCCTATACTCGGTCGTATGCTTCATAAAAGAACTTAGGCAAACAATCCCTCTAACGTCATCGACAAACTTGGCACAAACATCCACTTCTTCAAGAAGAATTGGTTTCAAAAGTGCACATATTTCAGCAGCCTCCTCAGAAGCAGGCTTAGTGGATTTCTCACAGCTGCCCACGCGAGCAGTCTTCTCCTTTCCAGCAGGCGTATTAGTCTCAGTAGCAGCAGGAGTGGACCTTGGCGCCACTTTAGTAGCAGAGTCCACCTTATCGCTCTTTATAATAGCAAGCCTCTCTAAAGGTGAACCGGACTTGGCTCCCAACGGACGTTTCTATATAGACTTCGGCATTGGGACCATGACATGACTTCTACGTTGAGCAATCTTATCAACAATCGTACTAGCCATTCTCGACATGGCAGACACCACAAGCTTAAATCTAGCAGCCTCATTTTTCTTCCCATTGGAAGGACTCATTTACATCACAGGCTTCTCGGCAATAGGCGCACCCTCACGAACAGGAGAGGAAGTCTTCAGTTTTTTCTCAACCGGCATCTCTTGAGCAGGCAGGGAATATCTCTTCTTTCCACCTTCATTCATAATAAACTCCACGACAGCAATCAGACGAGTCAATGCATCTGCCTTGATCCTCTTTACGTCATCTTTCGGGAGCAATCCACCTTTCTCCTGATGAAGAGGACAAAGAAGCTAACATCATTCACGGTACTCAGCAAGAAAGCTTAACCCATACTAGTTTTTCCCTTATTTTTTTCTTTTGGAGCAACAGGCAGGAAGCCTGCATGCCTATCATTCCAGCAGCCTATGAGGTCTATGACCTCCTCATTTCTTTCAATCGCCGGCCTAGCCCATGTTAGGTTCAAGAACCCAAGGGACATGAACCATGCGGCTTGCTTAGCATTGCGCCCTAACACCTCAATCTGCAACCCTAACCGCACAAGCTGCCATTGGCTCTAGCCAAGCCAAGCAGCCCAAGCAATGGTCTCTAGCACAACACCTCTTCGACCCATGCCAAGCCGACTCCTGGCCCCTACCAGCCAATGTGCCGCACCACCCCCAAATCATGACTCAATCAAGGTCCAAAGTGCTCAAAATAGGTAATTATTCAAAACCTATTTCATCCATCCTCATTAAATCTTCTCCACAAGGTAACCCCCAAGTCATTCCTCTCAAATTATAGTAATTGCTAATTAATTGATTTATTACTCAATTAATTTATTAATTAGCTAACAAATTATGAATCACACCCAAAAAACCATCCAAGTGGCCGGTCCTCATCCTCCAAAGGGGCCGGCCATACCCTTATAAATTCTACCTCATTTTCTCCAAAACTCAATTCCAACTTTCTTGCAAAATTCTCTAAATTCTCCAAACACTTTTCCCTCAAAATTCTAACTTTTGCAACGGAGGCTCTTCGGCCAATGCCCCCTCCCCCCTCCCCCCAAAATTCATCGTGGGCACGTGAGGCTCTTGGCCTTGACCTAAGGTGATATTCGTTTTAAAGGTGCAATTTTTGTCCAAGAAGAAGAAAATGGAAATTTGCATCCACAAATCACATGTTAATTAGATGTCATTCCAATCTGCATAGTAGTTGGTTCTTTGTCTTCCTACTAATTCATACTTTCTGTCAGTTTCTTCAACAAATACTTTATTGACTTCTCCTCTTCATGGCAAACCTACATACATTACCAGAAAATACTATTGCTCTACGAAATTTGGTCTAAAGACTATTTTTTCGGGTCAAGTTATTTTTTTCGACGTAAATTTTTGTTGGTCAGCCAAAGCTGCTCAACATTTGGGTTTTGCCAAAGATTTTGTGCAACGAAATAATTTAAGAAGGCAAGAGTATATTTGTCGGGCAAATGTGTCAAATCTTGTTGATGAACCACATAGGTTCCATCACGCAAAGGCTAAATTAGGTTTTAGGTTTTACGGTTTAGTGTTTTGTTTCATCAGGTCAAAGTTCGTCTAGCAAAGTGAGAGACATAGTTTGCATATTAAATTCCTTCGACGATTTTTCTAGTCTGCAAAACTAAATTCCACGATCCAACTGTCAAACTTATTTGTATATAATCCAAGATCTCATAAGCCAAAAATCACCAAAAATAAATGTTCAGAGATCAGGTAATGGGAAGAAATTCTTCGACGGTTACAAAACAAAAAATCACGATTTAACAGTCATTTTAGCTCTAATTTTGCTGGTTTTTAACAAGTACACTCCTCGGCCCTATAAGAATACAAAGAACAAACCTAGTCATCAGTTGAAAATATTTACACTAGTGAATACCACAAAAACTTATGTTCCATTTAATAGAAGTATAGAATAAACTCTAAGTGTTTGTTTAATCTATTGTTTTAACGAGATATGCATTCTACAAAACTAGTTTTCAGGATCTAACCGTCCAACTTGTTTGTATATACTTCAAGATCTCATACGCCAAAAATCATGAAAAATAGATGTTCGGAGATTAGATAACGGGACGAAACCTTTTGTTAATTGCTAACGAAAAATCACGATTTAACAATCATTTTAGCTTTGATTTTTATGATTTTTTACAAATAGACTCCTTGACCCTAGAGGAATACAATGAACAAACCCGATCATCAATTTAAAATAGTTACACTAGTGGATACTGTCGATGCAAATTTTCGTCTTCCTTTGATGCAAAACAGTCAACACCTTTGGTCAATGACCAAATGCCTAACCCGCCCACGATGAGTTGGGGGGGTTTTGGTCCTCCGATTCTTAAGTCATAAACTTTGAGAGAATGAGTGTTTGGCTTTTCTATATGGCGAAAGACTTTTACGTGTAGCTAAAGCTTACTGAATTTTGGAGATAAAGTGGGTATTTATAAGAGAGAAGAGGTAGTGGGCCGGCCCTCTAGGGTTTATCAGTGGCCTGCCCTAGGGTGGTATTTTAGGTGGGAATATTCCAAGATATTTGTGTAAATAAATATGTTGGAGTAAGTAGGTAAACATCCTAAATAAATGGAATTAGGATTACTTACTTGAAAGAAGTCTTCTCTGATTAAGAATGTAATTATGACAGGAATAAGGAATTATTCTATCATAAATACCTTTGACTTTTCCTACAGCAGGTGTGCCTTGAGCAGTCATGGTTCTCTGCCTGCTCTACCTCAGTTGTGCGAGGTGAACAAGAATGCTCCCTACTTATTTAATAAGGGTAGTCTTGTCTTTTTTGGGAAATAATCCACGTGTCAGCTCCATAATTTTGGGGATTATTTTTTGCTCCACAAATGCCAACACATATGCTGGGCTACTCTCAGGAAAGGCAGGAGATGTAGGAATCCAAAGCTGCATAAGAAAACAAAGAGTTTGTGTCCTAATTTGATGTAAATACCCACTTTGACTCGATCTAGGAAATGGATTATAATCACCACCAAAATCTATTAAGCCTGCCTTAAGCAGGATATTTGTTCCCCATCCCTAGCAATCTACTTCGCTTGTCCGTGTAAAGAATTGTGTCTGGTTGATTCTTCATCTCTAAGGTAAGAAAAAAAAATATTTTTCTATTTCTTCTTGATTTTTCGGAGCCTCGGGGCTTGAATTTTTGGCTCGATAGGGGTCGAGGACGTGACAAAAAGAGGCAATCGTGGGTTGTTGTGCTACTGCTACCGTGACAACTTGGCTAGCTGGGGTGCCAGTCCTAGGTTGCCCCAGATAAGCCACTAGGCACAGGCCCGTGTGGCTAAAACAGAGAGATGAGAGAGAAAAAAAAAAGAAAGAGAGAGGAAGCGCGAGCCTCTTGGTTGACTGGGTTGCTGTGTAAGATCCCACATCGCCTAGGGCAGTGGATCCTGTAAGCCTTATATGTATATTCCCATCTCTACGTAACACGAGGCCTTTTGGGAGCTCACTGGCTTTAGGTTCCATCGGAACTCCGAAGTTAAGCGAGAAAGGGGCCAGAACATTCCCAGGATGAGTGACCTACTGTGAAGTTCTGCTCGTGTGAGTTCCTAGAAACAAAACCGTGAGGGCATGGTCGAGGCCCAAAGCGGACAATATCATGCTACGGTGCAGTCGAGCCCAGGATGTGATGGAGGCCCAGGCCAGGGTATGTCAGTTTGGTATCAGAGCCTAACCCTGGTCGTGGTGTGCCGACGAAGACATCAGGCCCCTAAGAGGGGTGGATTGTAAGATCCCACATCACCCAGGGGAGTGGATCATGTAAGCCTTATATGTATATTCCCATCTCTACCTAGCATGAGGCCTTTTGGGAGCTCACTGGCTTCAGGTTCTATCAGATCTCCGAAGTTAATCGAGATAGGGGCCAGAGCATTCCTAGGATAGGTGACCCAATGGAAAGTTCTGCTCACGTGAGTTCCCAAAAAAAAAACCGTGAAGGCGTGGTCGAGGCCTAAAGTGGATAATATCGTGTTACGGTGGAGTCGAGCCCAAGATATAGAGGGGGCCCAGGTCGGGGTGTGTCATGCTGGGTGATAGAAGCATATTTAGGCGATTTAGTTAGTTTTTTTTCTTACATTTATGTTGTTAGTTCATAGTTATTTTAGTATTTTGAGCTATTTTCGTGTGTTTGTAGGTCCAAAGGGCTAAAGTAACAAGAAAGTGCATTTTGGAGCAGTTTTGGGCTTGGAATGGATACCACATGCTTGGAGCAAGGTGGATGGACGAAATTGAAGACCAAAGGAGGCTAGGAATCTGCTAAAGAGATGGAAGAAATTAATTCAAAACTTGGAAGAAAAGGAATCAACCACAATGAAGGAAACATGAGTCAAACTTCCTTATTTTGACTTAGTCAACCCTAATCTTTTCCTACTTATGTTCCAGCTATCAAAAGGGTTCCTAATCAATTTAGGACACCTAAATATAAGTTCTAGAAGCCTTAATCCTAGCGAAAGGGGGATGCCGCACCACCTTACCCTTTCTCCCTTCCTTGCCATGCAAGGCATCCTCATTTCCTTTCCTATTTTCCTTGCCGCAAGTTCCTATCCTTTTTCCTTTAGGATTCTGACTTTAATTCTCCTTTTCCTTGTGGATTTGGGGTCCAATTCTTTCCCAAAAACATTTAATTAAAGCTAGGATCCTTTCCCCAAAATATATACCATTTGCCGCATTTATACACAGATTCATTCATTCATATACATAATTTCAGCCATCGTTCATCTCTCTCTTCACCCATAGCTGCATCCTTCCATTCAAACATCACCCATACAAACCTCTACACCCTATCATCCATCATACTTCCCTGCCATTCATCAATCATTCACCATAACACACCAAAACCCAATTTCACACCCTTACACCCTTGTGCCGCAGCCTGGCAAGGAAGAAGGAGAGGAGAAGCAATCTTGGACGTTTTTGGTTATTCAAGTTGGATTGTTGGAATGTTTTTAGGTGTAATCTATCTTTTGTTTTCAATGTTTAATTTAAATTCTCTTTGTTTTGCTGTGAACATGATAGGCTAAACTTGTTTTAGCTAGAGGAGACTTTGAAACCATGATTATATTTATGATATGAATTGATTAATTCCAGTTGTGATTTCATAAATTGTGAATGCAATTTACTTAACCATTTGATTAAGAACTTATTCTTGTATGTTGATTAAAGAGGCCTACTTAGTTTGCATGCTTGAATTTGATGCTAGAATATAAGGGAGTTTCACATAATCGTTACAAACTTATATTCACAAGTAGTAAAGGTTGTTGGTCACAATCATGTTAAGTTAAATTCCTGGCATGAGTATCATGATGTCATAGTTACGAATGCCTTGTCAATGCTTATGATTTTCAGCAAACTTAATGATCTTTGCTTTTGTCTCTATTATGCAGTTCATGTAGGGAACTTGGGAAGAACAATTTGGTTGCCATGCGTTGTCCATCCAATTCAATGACTTAAGGAAAATTTGAGGGTTAATTAGTGATGTCACGGTCAATCTGGGGTGTTGAGGTTCATGGTTTATTGAAAAAGCAACTGGAAATCAATTTGTATACAAGTGTGTCATGTGTGGAAAAGGACCCTCTAGCTAGCTTGTCACCCATCCATTCACTCAATTTCATGCCAAACTTTGTTTAAGTCTTTAAGTTACTTGTTTTTATTTTAAATTCGTCAAAAACCCAATCCCCTTTACTTTGTTGTGTCAAATAGTTAGAATCTGTCCTATTATGTGTTTTTAAGTGTTTTGAGTCTTTTTAGTTTGTTTTGAGTCATATAAGTCTAGTTAAGAGTCTTTGAGTTTATTTAAGTGTTTTTAAGCCTAGTTTTGTATCTTTGAGTCAGTTTTTAGTAGATTAGCAATCCTTCCTAATCCCCGGTCTAGAACGATCCCTACTTACATCTTTACTACAATTGTCAACAAGAGGGTTTAATTTGAGTGCTATTATTTATCACATCACTAGGCTTGGGCCTGCACAGCAAGAGTGAGATGCAGCAGAGAGAAGGAGGTGTAGGGGCACCATCCCCCCTTTTGTTGGTTTGGGCTGCAAGGGCTTGCTGGGCTGAAAGAGAGATGGGTGAGCCAACGCGAGCTGGGCTCTTTGTTGTTACACCGTGAGGCTTAGCGCAGGAATGCTAGGTTCTGAGGCCTTGTTTAAATTTTTTTTTTTTTTTTCTTCTTCGAGCAGTGTTCTAACAATTTTTCCTTGCGATGTAGGATTTTTTTGGAACATGTCTCCCTCGAGCTACAAGAATGATGAATTTATTTTGTCGTTGTATTTCCAAGGTGGATATGTAAGTAAGCTAGGCACTTCAGGTCTACTCATGTCAATATACGTTCTGATGAGCAGTTTAAGGACTTCCTTGAGATGTTCAAGCACACACTTTTGTTTGGGGTTCACGTGATGCAAGCCAAGGAAAATAGCAGTCGTGAGCCGTGTAGGTCTAGGAAAGCTATCAAGTTTCACCCCTACTATTTTGTGATGGGGTTCACCTTTCTTATCCCTTAATTCTTCCAGGAGGTGATATGCTTCATGAAGTGTGCTCTTGCTTATTATTCTCCAAACATGATCCGCGTGATGGTGGGGTTCCATAACTTGACCAAGTTCTTTGACTTGGACTTGACTAGCAACAAGTATTGGTGCTTCTTTCACATGGGCCACATCAATAATGTTAGGAAGCTGAGGACCCGTCATAGGCTATTCGATGAAATATGATCATGATTAGGGCAAGGAAACCCTAGAAATCAGCGACGAATTGGAATCCGACTCCTCGCCTGGGCTACGTGTTCCAACTGCTTTATTGCTGGTAAGTGGGTTGCTTAGTCTCTAAGCTGCTTTATACTTTTTGTTGAGCTGTCTTCTGATTTAACTTTATCTGTTTATGCAGATTCGGAATTTGGCTCAACTTCCAAGACCTCTCTAAACATGAAGAATGTGCACATCGCCTTATAGATACCTGCTGAATATCGCGAGTGGCACTAGCTACTCAATCCTCTTCGTCGGGAGAGATGTAGGTTGCTTTTGAAGAAAGAGATCAAGCAGATTAAGGCTGAGATGCTAGCTCGACCAATTGCTGTTGTGAAACCTGTTGCTAACGGAAGTGGGAAAAATAGATCTTTATAGCCTACTCGAGAACCGTATGTTGAGAAGTAGTCGAAAACTTCATTTGCTACTCGCAATGGTCCATCCACTGCTAAGAGGAAGGAGGCTATTGGATCTGAACATATAAGGCATGTTGATTTGAGGGTTGCTAGAATAATTGCTGATAAAATTGTGCATCGGATGAGTTATGTTGTGCCTCATGTGCCTGGGTTTATTCCGAGATAACCTTCAGTGTCCAAGTCTTATCTAATTCCGGAGAAGTGTGCAGCAGTGAAGAGCGAGGATAATGATTCCACTACTATGAGTAGCCGTGAGAAGCCTGCCAAGCTAACCTTCGGGTAGTTTTCCGAGATCCATGCATTGTTGAAGCTTGATCTACTTAAGGATATGGAAGCATGTGCCAAGTTCATCGATGTCGTTAGCAAGGTTGTCGACTCCAGTTTCTTCATGATGCGTAAGGCTCGTTCTGACATGCCTCAACCTGGAATGTCCACCTGGACTCCGAATCCAGTTGTGCTGGCCAGCACCCGAAGGGTGTCGAAGCCATAAAGTGTAGTGATGTGGAAAATGTGAATAAATTTAAATTTAAAATTGCCTATATGTAAAAGTGCTCTAGTGAGCGGGAATGAACCCAATTCACATGTGATGTCAGAGTATAAGTAAAGTACAGTAGAGTGAGATAAAAATTATACCATTGAAGGTAGTCACCTATACCAAGATTTGCCAAGAATTCTCGTCGACAAGAAAGCTCAGCACTAAAACTTGAAGGGGCGAAAAACAAAGGTAAGTAGGCCTAAAAATAAAGTTTTATAAAAACCTTTTTGAAAAAATTATAACCCTTCGCCATAAAACAAGTATAATTTCAAAATATACATATCACGTATAGTATGAAAATACTTACCGTAGCCTGTAATATCTCAAGACTTCGATACATCACAAATTCGTAAATAAGCATATAACTTCTAGTAATCACAATATCTCACAGAAATAAATAAATCACATCGAGTGCTCATCGACATATGCTGATACACTGGTTTATGCAGATGTATTCTGACATGAACATGACTGAGTGTAATAATGATTTACGCTCTAGTACTATAATCACGTGAAGACTGGAGCTAGGCGCATGACATACAAGTCCTAATTGCCTATAACAATCTAGGACAACACTAGCACCTACAATGGATCCAAAGTGAGCGTACAGTGCGATGTGAACATACTCGTGAAAGACTGGCCTTTATCGAGGCGAGTACTAACACTAGTGCAGCACATGATGAACATATAATACAAATATGATCATGCAATGGTAAATCGATAATTCGATAATTTAACAACCCTAGTCAATGAAATACTATTCATAACCATAAATACCATTAAAGCATCCATACTAATACGCATACATGTGCATCTCATAGGGCGTTGTATAATTGCATGAATTCCGTCAATACAGTAATTTTATATACATTACCCTAATCTAGCTATAACGTAGAAAATTCCTTTTCAAATATATAAATGGAAACTAATAAATATATATACTATATAAAAGAAAAAACCCATTCACAGTTACTTATGAGGTTGTAGTCGTTCGAACTAGGATTGTCAGAATCACCGATAGTAATCACACCTAGGCATAATATTGGGATCCATTAGTAAAACTCAATTAAAATGTTTGAATTTGGAGAAACGGATGGCGTATTCAAATCTAAATATGCTAAGAAGGGTCCAAGGCAACTTTCATAAAAAGTCAACGGTCAACCCTAAAAAGTCAACCAAAACACCCCGGTGGTAAACTATGTTAAAACTTAGGAATTTCACTAGAAGGATGCCAAAAATGGACTCAGGGCGTCGAAATTAGCCTAGGAGGGTTTTCGACAAAATTCTGAAAAGGTCAACAAAAGTCAACTAACGGTCAACAATTAACTTTAACAGAATATTCTCTCCTCATAAGGAATAGTCTGCTAAGTTAACGGAATATTCTTCGGCTCGGATCTGACCCACTGATCTGGGTTTGGATTTTTATTTTCCCTTCTTCTTCTCCAGCCGGTTGTCGTTACAACCGCCGTAATCTAGGAATCTTGGCTAAGAAACTTTCCCAGCTCTTCCTCAATCTAATATACCAATTTGAAGCTCAAAATGAGAGGAAAAGAAATATGCCAACATGGGTACAAGAATGGTCGTCTTCCACGAGGTTGATGGTGATCATATGGTGGTCGTTTAGTCATGAGGTTCACTGGAGTACGACAAGGTGGTGGTGCTGCTGCTCGGCTCCATTGTTTTTAAAAGAGAATGGAAGGATAGTTCAACGGAAAGAAAGAAGAGAGTGACAATCAAGAGAGATGAGATCCGGATAATGAGGAAAAGAAAACACAAGGACAAAGGGTATAGGATACCTATATAGGTGGGTCCCACCTGCAGAAAAATCATACAATGAAAACTATTAAAATAATAAAGGGGTAGTTTATCTCGAATACCGAATTTACAAAAATGCCCTTGGACTTCGTAAGTCCATAAAATTTTCGTCGTAGCTCCAAATTCAATTCCGCTTATGCCCACGTGTTCGTATCGTCAAGTACTACACAAATACGCTAAAAGAATAAGTCATACGTCTCTCTAAACAATGGTCAATGGAAGTCAAAATCCTTGCCTCTAGGGGCATTTTCGTCAATTCACTCATTAAAATTAATAAAATCGTAAAATTAGGGATGGGTTGTTACAATCTACCCACCTTAAAAAAAAAATTCGTCCATGAAATTTGAAATGACTTGCTATACATAAAATATTCAATGATAGAAAGAAATTATATATAAAGAAGAAATCAAGTTAAAGTGGTTGCATAAAAGAGAATGTCATTTTGTCGCGATCGGATTGTAATGATTCATCTTTCATGTCTCCAAACTCAGACTTTCCTTTTCCTTCAGTAGAATACTATTGTCAAAAATACCTATATAAAAATGTAAGGTTAAAATAATTGTACTAAAATTAAACTAAAAATAGAAAGTTTTTCACCCACGCACTCGTAGCGTAACGTACTCTGAGAATAAGTGTAGTATCTTTGAGTCTAGCCCAAATATAAATAAATAAACTAACTTAAATGGCCTAATTGTCTACTTGCTTAATGAATCCAACAAAAAAGTTATCACTATTACGGTATGCAGCTCGCAATACCGACAACTCACTGTTATCATGATAAGCAAGCAAATAATTCCCGAGGGTGCAATATTACCATCTTGTCCCTCATTGGGAAATACACATAAATCATCTGATTAACGCCTTGATCGCACTCACACACTACCTTCTCGGGCGACATCGACAATAGTATGCAATTTTGCTAGATCGTAATCTTGATCATTTGAATACCTGTTCGTAATACTCATCTGTCAATTATGTACTATGCATAGAGTTTCTGTACTACGTCTTAAATCATACCCAAAAACCGAAAGTGTAACCGCAGTTACACCCAACTCTAACAAAGATAAATGTATACTACAATCATGCTAAAACTATAAAACGGATAAATGTAACATGCCACGAAGGTCCGGATGGTTCGTTCAGGCTGGTCGTTAGTCTGAGGGTGAAGTGTGGTATGTGACAAAACTTAATGCACATGGCCTTCAAGAAGGCTTACCAAGACTTGGAAGCGAAACACGCATCACAATGAGATACAGTAGTGCCATGCACACTATGCAATCGAACATTATAATTCACATATGCCTTAACAAGTAGATTCATTATAAATTTTCTCTCAAGTTTAGCGAAAAATTACGCTGAAAAGGCTAAATGAACACTCAATAATCTGAGGGTCAACTCAAGTCCATCAAATCTAGAATACAAGGTAACTAGGTTAAATTCATATATCTTGCTTCAACTGTAGCTTCCTGAATATTCAATCACCAACGATAAAGATTCATTTAGCAGAGTATTTATTAGGTGATTGAGGAATTAATGGTAGCAACTAAAATTTCCTTGTCCGAGCGATTATTCTAGTCGATCTGTCTGCCCTAGAAATAATATGAAGTGCAATAGGGTAGACACATACCCAAGGTTGACTGGAATGCCTTTCGGCACAAAAAAAAGAGAATATGGAATCACAATCAAAGTAGATGCTGATCGAAACATCAGAAAATCTGATAATTTCAAGAATGAGGAATTTTACCAAGCCGTCTAAACATAGTCCCTCTAGACCAACAAAAGGTGAGTTGACTTGTCAAGTCAGTCAATAATCATCGAACATTATAATATTCTCTATATGTATGAGATGCCTCGTACCAGAAGCTTATGGTGATATTTCCCTATCTCCATTTGTATATGGGAAATGATCATAATCACACAAACGTTCATTTGATGATTTGTAAGTAACGCCATATCAATGCCTGTGAATTCTAACTGAATTGGGATAGGACATGCTGAAAGTGTTCAAGGGTAGATACATTTTTACTACGGTGAGCAGTAATCACGTTTGCACAACCGGGGGTAATACACGATAGTACAATCGTAGACATTGATTTAGTTCTTCCATCACTGCTGTAAAAAATTTAGCTTATTACAATTGAAAATGTATTTGAGAAGTCTAAGGTTGCTAAAGATTTTGGACACGCTTCTCCACAGAGAAATGCCATCCAGTTTTTCAAGTAAGAATGATAATTGTTGACTCAAGGTCATGAGTAAGATGGTTCATTTCGTATGATTCCAACTGTTGGGAAACATAAGCGATACTTTGTCATACTACATCGGTATGTAGCCATATCATTCAAAGAAAAGTCATCATGGATTTCAAAATTCTTGATGTTATCGAAAGGCGTACGAACAAGGGTGGCAAATAAACAACATCTCAGTTGTCACAACTTTAATTGTATTCCACATCTGAGTTAAACTGATTTTCCTCAGCCAACACGAAAGGAAAAACATCACCGCTAAAAAGTAACTAACAAACTGCTCATAAAATTAACAAAGCCAAGGATATTGCATATTTCACAACGATTTATGGAATATGAAATTTTCTACATTTGTAATCTTTTTGGAAATTAATAAGAATGTTGTCTGCTGAGATTATGTCCCAAGAAAAGTACCAATCTAAACAAAGGTAATATTTAAGGAATTTGGTATAAAGCTGACTGTCGATGTTTGGAAAATTTACTCTCATTGCTAGGGAAAGTGAGAAAGTCATCGGTAAGACCACTACGAATTCGACAAGCTACAGAAGAAAACAGAGTTCCAAAAGTTAGTGAAGTAGGGTTTAACGGTTTTTAATCGTCACTTGATTGAGTTGCTTGATTGAGTCGCTAAAATCTAGGTATGATCCTAAGGTTCAGTCTTTCACCTTTACGGATAGGTTTGAAGTCCCAAAGTAAGGTGTCTGGTTCCTAGTTGGTAAATTCCCAATCAGTAAGCTTTTGTAACTAAGTTTTCTCAATGATGTAGGAGTCATTCGAAAATGCACAAGGAAAACTGGTGTAGTGCAAGTAAATGGATTAATGGTGTACTTCATTTCACAACTTGGTGATGTCCTAAGTAAAATTTTGAGAAATTATGCTAGAAATATTCATCCTTGAAATGTACCATACTACTTCCTTTCTATATGCCACGTATAAAAGGTCTCTCACAGCTTTCTCGATACTCAATTCACTTTTACCACGGGAATTAACTCGTTCCCTAATTCTAATGTTTGTCTGTGAAAGTGACTTCAAGTTACCTAAATAGGTAATGTGGTTGGAACAACTACGAGTTTACTATCCTCCTACAAGGCTTACCCTTAAGCTTTCACAATTTTAATTTCTTTGGCTCAAATAGTCACTGTTAATTGATTTATCAGTCACGCTGTTAATTAACGCACATATGATATTTTGATATTGTTTGCTACCCTGAAACTATGAACCGACGTTCTGGCATAAAGGTATCACTCCTAAATACTAGTACTTGTGTCCGGTATTAGAAATCATATCACTTGAATACTAGTTGACATGTCATGGATATTAGATAGTAGCGTCACCGTAGGCTAATTACAGGTTAAAGCCCGTTCGGGTAGATGGTTTCAGATGCTTGGTAAGGAATTGGTCCTGTAAGGTGGTTTCGTTGATTCTAGGAGAAATTGATTACTGCTTTTGGGATTTCTACTTCCCAAAGGTATAACAACTCGTACACCTATACCTATGCTCATCGAAATGACGAGTACAACACCAAAGGAAATTCTGGAAACTAATATTGGTTGGAATGTCCTAAGGCCAAAAAAAGGAATTTGCTAATAACTTACCTTAGTATTACCTTAAAAAGATTCAATCTTCCTCCTGAAGATTCGGAACTATACTAGTACATGTGAAGGATTAATGGCATCAGGGACCCAAAATGATTGTCCCCCAGAAGTTCTTCCTTCGAGTACTACCACTTTAGCACCACATTGTCACTCATAATATTTTTTTGAATTTTGAAAAAAGTAAAACTTCGTAGGAATTCTAATAGGTGGTATTCTAATGGGTACTGCCAAGGAATCAAAACTATTTCTAGTTTCCTAACTCGAAAGGGTTGGTAAAAAAGACCAGATAACAGTAGTGGAATTAATGAGTAAAGTCTTTGGTGGTACACAATTACCAACACAGTAGCCTGTTTCAGGGCCTCAAACTCGTCTCCAAATTGGGATTTTCCTTGGCAGAAGGGTTCTTTGTTTAAAGTCCAGAGGTGGTCGCCAAAATGTTCTTCAAGAATGTCACTAGGTCATCTAAATCACTCAAAACTTAGAAAAAGCTACCACCCTTTTTTTTTTCCACGCTCGATGAGGTGGCAAGATTCAAAAATTCAAGCTTAAAAACCAAGAATGCTTACATCACGCATGTGATGAACGCAATACTGCCCAAACTTATGCTTTGATACCAAAATGACATACCACGACCAGGAATGTCCACCTGGACTCCTAATAGAGCTGTGTTGGCCGGCACCCAAAGGGTGACTAAGCCATAAAGTGTAGTGATGTGGAAAATGTGGATAAATTTAAATCTAAAAGTGCCTATATGTAAAAGTACGCTAGTGAGCAGGAATGAACCCAATTCACACGTGATGTCAGAGCATAAGTAAAGTACAGAATAGTGGGATAAGAATTATACTATCGAAGGTAATCACTTATACCAAGATTTGCTAAGAATCCTCGTCGACATGAAAGCTCAACACTAAAATCTAGAGGGGCAAAAAATAAGGGTGAGTGGGCCTAAAAATGAAGTTTTATAAAAACCTTTTTGAAAACAATATAACCCCTCCCCGTAAAACAAGTATAGTTTTCAAAATATACATACTATGTATACTATGAAAATACTTACCGTAGCTTGCAATATCTTAAGACTTCAATACATCACAAATTCGTAAATAAGCATATAACTTCTAGTAATCATAATATTTCGCAGAAATAAATAAATCACATCAAGTGCTCATCAACATATGCTAACACACAAGTTCATGCAGAGGTATTCTAACATGAACAGGACTCGGTGTAATAATGATTTAAGCTCTAGTACTACAATCACGTGAAGACTGGTGCTAGGTGAAACACATACGAGTCCTAATTGCCTATAGCAATCTAGGACAGGACTGACACCTACAATATATCCAAAGTAAGTGTACGATGCGATGTGAACATACACATGAAAGACTGGCCCTAGCCCAGGCGAGTACAAACACAGAACAGTACATGATGAGCGGATAGCACAAATATGATCATGCAATGGTAAATTGATAATTTGATAATTTAACAACCCGAGTCAATGAAATACTATTCATAACCATAAACTCCATTCAAGCATCCATACTAATACATATACATGTGCATCCTGTAGGACGTAGTATAATTGCATGAATTCCGTCGATACAGTAACTTTATATACATTACCCTAATCTAGGTGTAACGTAGAAAATTATTTTTCAAATATATAAATGGAAACTAACAAATATATATACTATGTAAAAGAAATGACCCATTCACAGTTACTTGTGAGGTCGTAGCCGTTCGAACTTGGATAGTCGGTGTCTTCAATAATAAACAAACCTAAACATAATATTGGGACCCATTAGTAAAACTCAATTAAAACATTTGAATTTGGAGAAACGGATGGTGAATTCGAAATCAATGCATCGAAATACGCTAAGAATGGTCCTAGACAATTTTCGTAAAAAGTTAATGATCAGCCCTAAAAAGTCAACCAAAACGTCCCGATGGTCAACTATGTTAAAACTTTGGAATTTCACTAAATGGATGCCAAAAATGGACTAAGGGTGTCGAAATTAGCCTATAAGGGTTTTCAAGAAAATTCTAAAAAAGTCAACTAACGGTCAACAGTTAACTTTAACAAAATATTCTCTCCTCATGAATCCAGGGTTTAGATTCTTTTTTTTTTTCATTCTTCTTCTTCGAGTTTGGATTTTTTTTTTTCCTTCTTCTTCTCCGGCCGATTACCTATGCAACCGCCAGAATTTGGAAATCTTGGTCGATAAACTTTCCCGGCTCTTCCTAGCTTCAAAACTCAACTAAAACTGGCAATATAATTTACCAATTTGAAGCTCGAAAGAGAGGAAGAGAAATATGACAACATGGGGTCTTGACGTGGCTGGAATTGGCAGAAAAATGGCTCGAAGCCGTTGGATCTCTCGTCGAAAAACTAGGGGAAAATCCTCCAAGTGCGTGTTCTACATCAAATTGTCCCCCAAACTCATTTTTAAGGTTAAAACAACTTAAAAGCTTCAAAATAAGAAGGATTTAAGGGTCTCGAGGCTCACCATGGTCGAAGAAATGAGTGAACAGTGATAAAAGTCATTGTGCAGTTCCATTTTTCCACTTGGGTGTTTTGAGCAAACTGGGTACAAAAGTGGTAGTCTTCCGCAAGGTTGATGGTGATGATATGGTGCTAGTTTGGTTGTCAGGTTCACCGGAGTACGGCGAGGTGGTGCTACTGCTGCTCGGCTCCATTGTTTTTATAGAGAGAAGGGATGAACAGTTTAAGGGAAAGAGAGAAGATAACACAATCGAGAAAGATGAGATCCGAAGAGTGAGGAAGATAGAACATGGGGACAAAAGGGATAGGACACCACCTGGACGGGTCCTACCATGCAAAAAAATCATACAATGAAAATTATTAAAATAATAAAGGGGTAGTTTATCTTGAATAATGAATTTACCAAAATACCCTTAGACTTCGTAAGTCCATAAAATCTCCATCATAGCTCCAAATTCAATTCTGCTTGTGCCCACGCATTTGTATTGTCGATTACTACACAAATACACTAAAAGAATAAGTCATACATCTCTCTAAATGATGGTCAACAGAAGTCAAAATCATTGCCTCTAAGGGCATTTTCGTCAATTCACTCATTTAAAATTAAT
The DNA here is from genome assembly GCF_019419815.1 of Pyrus x bretschneideri. Classification (NCBI taxonomy): domain Eukaryota; kingdom Viridiplantae; phylum Streptophyta; class Magnoliopsida; order Rosales; family Rosaceae; genus Pyrus; species Pyrus x bretschneideri. Next base: position 2,742,771 of record NW_025999624.1, read on the forward strand.
AAAATCGTAAAGTTAAGGACGGGTTGTTACACATTCACTAAGGGGCTAAGCGGTTCCCTGCTCGTTATGATGCAGAAATCTGTGATCTTGGCAGCCGAGTACACGGGTGTGGAGCAAGATGACGCTAAGGCTGCTAGGGAGATAGTGGCAACTATGGTAGCACAAGCTTGCTTGGCAGCTAAAACAAAGTAAAGAGTTGGAATCTGAATTTGCCTTTTTGAAGGGATCTGATGTCGCTGCCCTTACTATTCTACAGCTTGAGACCGTTCGCGAGGAGATCAGTGACTTGAAATGTCAGCTTGACATGATCTAGGGGAAGTACGACACAGTAGAGAAACAAATCGACGTCGAAGCAATACTAGTGCAAGACCTCAAGCGTGCCATTTCAGAGCTTCAGACTGCCCGTGATGCAAAGGACGTAGAGTTGCTCGCCATGCATAATGACGTGGTTCGATTGAAGAAGGCTGCCAGTAAACTTGAGTCCAAGAAATAGAGCTGTAATAAGCGTTATCTGCCTGCAAGAACCTAAAGAATGAACTAGATGATTTGTAGAGTGCTCGTACTGACCTGATTGGGGAGAATAAGCAGCTAGAGAATGAGAAGTCCAGCCTTGAGGTTGCTTTTGCTTAGGGTCAAGCTGACTTCAAGCTTATGTTAAAACCATAATATGTACTTAAAACTCCTACATTACCTCTTTCTCTTTCTCTCTCTCTCTCTCTCTCTCTCTCTCTCTCTCTCTCTCTCTCTCTCTCTCTCTCTATATATATATATATATATATTCTTGCTTTTTTTTTTATTTATTTAAATAAGGTGTTACATAATTTTTATTCATGTATTATGTTGTAGTTCTAATTAATTTATATGATATTTAATAATTTTACATAAATCCGCCTAGCCCGCCTAGACGGTGCTAGGCCCATATCCACCGTCCGACTAGCGCCTAGAGTATTTTAGAACCTTGGTGATGAACATCAAAATTTGTTGTTAGTTGAGGTGGTGGTGGGGTGGAGGTGGGGATAATGGCTATAGAATGGTTGGGTGGTGATGGTCATAGGAAGGTGCTGGTGGTGGTGTTGTGATGGTGATGGTGATGGTTGTTGTCTAAGGGTAATGGTGGCAGCAATGACATTGGTGGTCATGGCAAAATGACTGCAATAGCAGTGTTGATGGTGGTGGGACTAGTGGTGTCGAAGATGGTTGCAAGCATATAAGAGAGATGACCATGGTAGTGATGTTGTGTTTGTCTTGGTTTTTATTTTAACGCTCTCTCATATGAAACTTAAAAAATAAAAAAATAAAAAGTCAACTATTAAGATGAAATTTAAAGTTAAAATTAAGGGCTACAAATTTCAAAATTTTTATTTCTTAACTTCTATACTTGTGAATCCAAACAAGTAAGTGCTAGTTTGGTATTAGTGTGTTTAAAAAAAAAATAAAAAATAAACTGTTTTTGTTGTGCTATAAGAATAAACAGTTATAAAATAAAGTTGTTAAGTGTTTGGTAAACTTTTTTGTAAATGTTCTTTGAATAAAAAAATGGTAGTGTATGAGTGTTTGGTAAATTTTTATATAAATTACTTTGAATATATTAAATGACTAAAAAGGATATGGTATTTAATGTGATATAATAATTGGCAAAAACAAAAATGTAGGGCAAAGATTATAGTTTTGCAAAACATGAGGAGGTATACTTGTCATTTAAAAATTTCATTAAATAAGCACTGGTTATTATGCTTTAAAATAAACACTTTTTTTAGAAGCATTTTTTTTTTTTAAATCAAGAAAGAAATTTATTAAAACTTGAAACCACGAATATAACTGTTTCCTATACAATCAAATTTAAAGGTCTCCATAGCCAAAATCGGTAAACAATACTCCTAGAAATATTGGTTCACTATACCAAGGCCAAAGTGAGCTAAAGTGTCAGCCACAAAGATTGCTTCCCTTCCACCTTATGCAAGAAAATTCAGAGGTCAACCATCTAATATTATCCACAATTGGCTTGAGATGCCAAGGAGTATCCCAAGCGCCTAGCATCACCTGAATCATAAGTCTGGAGTCCCCTTCCACCATTAAGTTGCTAAAACCTTTGCGTTTGGCGTACAAAAGACCTTCCTTTAAAGCAATGGCTTCTACAACAGATATGGTGGCGCAATCTAGATTAAAAGCACCTGCATTGACCTGTTGCCCCTCATTCCTTAGAACAAAAGCAGCAGCCACTTTCTCCATCCTGATCAAACCATCAAAGTTTAATTTAATAAAACCAAGAGGAAGGGAATTCCATTTAATGCAATGCAAGGTATTGGTTTCACCCCGAGAGGACAATCCTACATTTGTTGCAATCAATATACTCCAAGCAGGGATTCGATTTATACTCCTAAACACTTAATAATTTCTATTATTCCAAATTTGCCAACAATTAAGAAGAGCTTTACTTCAGTCACTTAAACCGTTTACCTTAGATGAATTTAAAGTTTTCATCCAATTTATAACATTGCCAAATTGCACCGAATTACTATTCCATGGACTCACCGAAGAAAGATTCCATATCATTTTTGCATGATGACAATTAAAGAACAAATGATCTTGACTCTCATCACCATTGCCACTTTGTGGGTACCTTTTATCAATATTTTGAACAAAGTTACTCAGTCGAATTTTGGTATGCAACTTTTCATGTATGAGGAGCCACACAAAAATCTTTACCTTTAGGGGAATCATCAACTTCCACAATTTCTTCAGCAACTTATGTCTATTTACATCTTGATGATTATGGCTTTGGATCCAAGTTGCTGACTTTATTAAAAACTCACCAGGAGCTGAAGGACCCCAAATGAAATAATCGTTTCTATTTTGAACAGGAATAGGGATAATACATATCTTCCTAACAATATCTAAATCTAGGACTTGAGAAAGACGAATTCTATCCCAACAATTATTAACAATGAAATCATTGAATCTAACTTCCCAATTCAAAGTTGCCCATTGATTCTTTGGGATAAGATGGAAAAATGGGTAAGGAGAAACCCAATGATGGGTTCAGAATAGAATATCCTTACCCACTATTACAAAAGTGGCTTATTGTGTCGATGGTTGGTGTCGGTTTTATATAAAATATTGACGGATAAGACATTTCCGACACCTTCCTTACATGGTGTCGGAATTATTGTCGAGTATAAGCGATATAAACTGTCTATGTCACTTATAACCAACATAGCTTTTAATATTTTTAAATGGTGGTGTCGTATAAAAAGAAAACCACTGTCGCTTTCAACCGATATTAAGTTAGTGTCGGTAAAAACGAAACTCATGTCGCTTCTACCCTACACTAATAAGTATTTTTTAAATATTTTAAAACTTCCTGTCGGTTGTAGCCGACAGGTTGGTGTTTCTATTTTTTTAAATATTTATCTCGCATGACAAAATTTTGGGCAGGATATTTCTCCCCATATTTTTAAACGAAAAAGAGGATGTCAGTCTCCCTCTTTCAAGAGGCTTCACCTCGAGCTCAGAGGTTAACCTTCCTCATTTATCTTTCCCTTCTTCCAAGCACACCCTAAAACCGCAGCTCTTCTGTCCATATTTTCTCAAACCCTAACCTCCATTTCTGCAAACCAAACCTTAATCTTCCATCATCAACCCATAAGACCTCGCAACCATGGATTTATTGCATCGCTGGAAGGGTAGCAGCACCGATCTTGGTGCCAATGCACTCAGAAGTAAACTTCTCACCTTCCCTTGATGATTCATGCACTCAGGTTCATGGATTGAAATATACCATACAAGAAAAAATCTTCAACTCCTCATGCTTGTGTTTTTTCTTTTGCAGGGACATGAGATCTATAAAAAAAATAAAAAAAATAAAAAAAAGGTATGATGCAACCATTGGTACAGCCCCAAATCACATCTCAAGGAAAAACCACCACTGATTTATCTCCGTTCTAGATCCGTCATTTAAAGGTATAACAACAAAATCTATTCTAATTGGATGATTTGGCGATGAAAAGGTATGAAGATTAAGCGGAACTCTTGATGTATTTACAACCTTCCATGTAGCTATTAATATGTCAATGCTAAGCAGTCTAATGCATGACTCACTAAAGCTATAATCTCCACTAAGCTCCTCTTTTATGTTCTTGTTCAATAAGATTAGCAGTGCGAAAATCCATATAAAAATTCATGCATGTTCATTTTGAATCTAAAGAGCAAAGACACTATCGCAAATCCATAATTTTTGAAAGGTATAAAACCTGAGTTTAATCTATAGAGATTAGAGCCCTAATGTTGAAGTAGTAAAGTATTGGAGCACTGATCTGATGGCAAGCATGGCAGCATGGAGCTGCTAGTATTATATATGGCAACATGGAGCTACAGAATCTGTGGTCTTCGACAAAGGCAAGCACGAGAAAGCATCATGGTAACTGCTAGTATTATATGCAAGCATGGAGCTCTGATAAGTATTATATGTAATTGTTAGTTTTTTTTTTATCTTCATCTTGTAACCGGTTCTCTAATAGCTCCTATATATGTGTTATTTGTACTTCCTTATTTATATGAAATAGAATATATTTAACAAGAAATTCTACACCCAAGGATCCCAGTTGAATTCTTAAATAAATTGAATCTATGAAGTTTGCATCTCATGTACCATCCATGTAGGAATGCATGATAATTATTTTATTTATCGAGATGTTGGGTAATGTCGGTTAGGATCGACAATAGATTGAGTATTTTGTTAGCTACTAGTTGACGTCAGTTATGACCGCCATCATGTCAGAACATCACGTCGCTTTTAGCCGACGTCATAGTGGGTGTTGCTTTTAACCGACACTGAGTCGTGACAAATTAAGTGCACAAACTGACATCGAAACCCTTTCTTGACGCTAGCAATGGTGTCGCTATTCCAATCTGACATTGCATAGTTTTATGTCAGATTTTTATCAAATTTCTGACAGAAATTGGAGTTCTTGTCGGTTTTTGGTTCGCAGGGTGATAGCCTCTTTTGTAGTAGTGACCATTACCTACATTCCACCTCATACCCTTGTAAATAACATCCCTACTCTTAAGAATGCCTTTCAGAGCCAATGAATGCTTTTGTTTAACTTTACAACTCAAGAAATTATCTCTCTTTAAGTATTTCCTTTTGACAATTTGAACCCACCAATTATTCTCATTTGTCAATACTTTCCAACCTAATTTGGCTAAGCACACATTATTGAAATGATCAACTATGTTGATACCAAGCCATCCATGCTCCTTTGAGTGCAAACTTTCTTCCAAGCAGTAGGCTTTAATTTTTTGTCCCTCCCCCAAAAAAAATCTATGCACTCTTTATTTATCTTTTCAGTTACTCAATTAGGACATTTGAAACACGACATTACATGATTAGGCATATCAGTCAAATTTGACTTAATAAATATCAATCTTCCTGCCTTAGAGAGAGTATTAGCCTTCCAACCAGCAAGTTTTTGTTTAACTCTTTTCATTAACTCACACTCATTCACTTGGTCTTTCCAGAACACAATATTATGAATAACTAAGTATTTACCAATGGTTGTTTTGTGTTGTATAAGTAGAATGGTCATAATGGCAGGTTCTTGTATGAGCATTGGTACTACATGAAAAATAAAGAAAAGACTTATGAAAGTTTACATGTTGTCCTGAGGCTTTAGCAAACATATTTAATGTGTTCAGAACATTCCTAGCTCCTTTTAGAAGCATGGTAGACCTACTTCTGTTTTTCTATATTTTTCTACTATCATTGACAGCACTTTTTTTTTTTTTACCAAACGCATTTAATGTTTCAGATTTTTTAATAAGTTGCTTTTTTAGATCACCACAACCTCAAACTAGCCCTAAATTAATGGTGGTCAATTTCGAATTTCTAACTTTATCTAAATTTTAAGAGTTCATTTTGCTTACCCACTAGAAAAAAACTTGTGTGGGGCTTTATTTGTCACTGAACTTTGCTTAGTAACATTATTATCAAATCACAACTCGCCACATGACAAGTCTTGAATATAATTTTTTATTATTTTTTATATTTAAAACTCTCATGATCACTTTTCATACTAATTAATATACACCATGAGATTAATCTAATGCTTCCTTCTTCCTTTTTCGCTCTTTTACTCCCCCTCCTTTTTCTTCTCAAATTTTCTATATGTTCTTACTTCCTCACTCTGTGTCTTCCCTTTCTTCATAAGAATATTGGGGGAGGGAATTCAGCCATTAAAATTTTCTTCCCAAATTTTCTCTACCGTCTTCTTTCCCACTTTGTGGCGTGCTAATTGATTTTTCACTGCCATATCCGCGTGCCCCCTCTCCGGATCCTATTCATTCGGATCTTCGTTCTTCTCTGGAAGCAAATAGTGAGGGTTTTGGAACTTTGGAAGCAAATAATAGAAGAAAATATTGAAAACCCCAATCGAAGACTATTCAACAGTGAGGTGTAATGTTGTAAAAGTATTTCTGTTGAAGGGAATGGTAAATATTGAAAACTTGAGTTTGAGTGTCGTGTTAAACTTGAGTTTGTGACCAGATATCTCCACCAAGTACCTCAAATTGCAAGTGTGTATCATGGAAACGTTGAGAAGAAAGAAGATGGATACGGAGGATCTAGAGAGAATACTATCCCAAAATTTAATGAAGAAATGAAAAACACAGATTGGGGAAGAAGACAGTAGAGAAAATTGGTGAGAGAGAAGAGGAAAAAAAAATGAACCACTAAATTATTCTAATGGTGTATATTACTTAGTATGAAAAATAATTATGAGAGTTTCAAATATAAAAAATAACAAAATATTATATTTAAGATTTACCATGTGACTGGTTTTGATTAGGTTATAGTGCCATTTAGCAATGTCGAGTGACCAATACAGCCCCACAAAAGTTTTGCTCCACCGGCTAACCCAAGATAACTGTTACTCTTCCTTCATAATGGTGCCATGTGTCCATTTAACTGCTAATACTGTTTTTTTTTTAACAAACAATATTATATACACAAAGGAGGAGGGAGTGTGCTTAACCTTACAATAGGCTAGCAATAATGTGGTTTAAACTCGCTTTTGACGAGAATCGAACCTAACATCTCGCATTTACAAGTGAAGATGATTACCTATACGTTTAATTAAATCTGCATGGAAAAGAAAAATGATTAAATGATTAAAAAAAAATTACCATCGTATCAATTTATTTGATTGAATTATGCTAAATTCAATGACATCAATTCCTCTTCCTTTAAATTTTTGGACACACAAGTTTCCTCCTTTTATTTTATTCCTTTTCTCTGTTCAGTTTTTATTTTTCTTCTTCCTGTTGTAGAAGAAGATTTATTCTCTTAAAAATAAGGTGGATTTGTGCTGTCGCCGAGAAGAGAGGAATAAAAATAGGATAATTCAATTAATTGTCTAATTAACTTAAATTACTTATAATAAATATTTTTTGTCAAATAAAAGAGAGTGGATAGACAATTTGGTCTTCTAACACAAAATAAAATCATGACTAGTAATTTTGCACAAACCAATTTTTTTTTTTTCAAACCTCACCCATATAACACACACGTATTTTCTCTCTCTCTCTCTCTCTCTCTTCCTCTCACACATTTCTCTTTACCATAATATAGTTTCTTTAATAAACGCTATTATCTAAGGAGTAGGGAGTGGACTTAGCCTCACAATGAGCTAACAATAACGTGGTTCAAATTCGTCTTGGCGAGAATCGAACCTAAGACCTCTCACTTACAAGTAAATAGGAGTACTACTAGACCATATTATTAAGTGACAATATAAATTTTTTTTTTTTAATTTTTCTGTCTATACACACATAGTGTATGGGCTTCATTGAGTTGGACATTGAGCAAGAAATGAATGGTATCATTTAATTATTATTGTCTATAAAGTTTTTAATTAAATATATAAGGTAATCATGGTTAGTCATACGTACACAAGCACCATCTCGACCCGCGAATCAAGAGTCTGTTTGCCCACCCCTAGTGACACGATTATGGAGAAGAGTGACGGTCACTTTGGATTAGAGGATGAGCAAAAAAGCACTCAAATTCAAAATTTATTTCAATAGTTCAAATTGAAAAAAATATGATGTGCCTAAGTAAGTGAAAAATAAAAGAAAAATTATTATTTCCTTAATGAAAATTAATATTAAAACACACTGAATTTATATATATAAAAAAAATAGAAAGACGTGAACGTCATCTTAACCTCTTTAGTTGATGCTAAGAATTTTCTTAATAAGTAATGCTAGGGAGACTAAATTTGTAGATGAAATTAGTAAACTAAATGACATGGAAGTTGATGATTGAATTATTACTTAAGCATTGTGCTTATTTTCTATTGGTGACATATCATTTAGTTTGCTAATTTTATTTATAAATTTAGTTTCTGTAATATTACCTTTTCTTAATTAAAAGTATACAAATAAAAAAATACATTAAAAAAATGGTTTTTTTAGCCAAAATAGTCCATAAGATTTACATACTCCTCACTTTGGTTCCTGAGATTTGAAATCAATATAATTGGTCGCTGAGTTTGTCCACAATCAATCATTTTGGTCATTTATTGAAAAATCTCCATAAAATAAGGATAAAATGATAAAAATACCCTCAACATTTGTCAAATCATTTTGGCTTATTGTTTATTATATTAAGGGTTATTTTGCCATTTGGATCCTTATTTTACATAATTTTGCATCGAATGACCAAAATGATTAATGGTGGACAATTTCAGGAACTTTTGTTGATTTCAAATCTCTGAGACTAAAGTGAGGAGTTAAGTAAATCTCAATGACTATTTTGACTAAAAAGTTTATTTAAAAAAACAAAAAAAAAAACTAAAACGATAAAACCAACAATAAAGAATAGAAAGAATAGAAAATAAAAATAAATAAAAATAAAAAAACTGTAAAAAGTTAATTAGGATGAAGAGAAGCGAAACCGAGTTAGCAAGTTAAAGGGAAAAGAGAGGGAGAAGAGAAGAAAGAGAATTCCCCTGCCTTTCAACCTTTTCCCTTTCTCTCTCCAACATCAAAATTGAATTGGGTGCAAACCAGAAACATGCAGGCTCAATTGTATACTCCTTCGCTTCAATCAATCTGCCCAAACAGTTCTAATGGACTACGCTTTTTAGGCGTATAGAAGTCAAAAACTAACAAACCGATAGTTTCCCCGGAAACTCACACCATGGAAGGTATCGTCGTTTTCCGCTCCATCTCGGATCGTTTTGGAGATATGGGTTTTCTGTTTTCTGATTGATTTACGTTAATTTCTGGTATTGCATTGTTTGTTGTATTTGCCATTTGGGAATTTGACTATTTTGTATGCATGGGGAGCTTGGTTCTTATGGTGATGAGGGTAATCTGGGTTCTTTAATTTTGGGTAATTGATTGCTGGGAAACTTTTAAGGGTGAAGGGAAATGGCATTTTGATCATGATGGTTTGTGTTTCCTACTGTATTTGAGGACAAATACTTAGCCTAATAATTTTTTCATGTATTTACAATGGTTTATGTTTTCCACATTTGCCTTTCGTCACGATTTTCGGGCTTAGGGTTATTAATTTTCTAGTTGCTTTCTGGATTTCCTTCGGTCTTCCGGCACAGAAGCTCTGGTGACAGCATTAGGCACCACGTTAGGGGGATCTCAGGAAATTCTTGAATGTTTGTATAGATGATGCTAATACTTAACCTGGGAGGTTGGTTGTACTATATGAGTTCTTCTGTAAATGATACGGTCTATGTTTAAGATGTTGTCCAAATGTTCTATGATTGTATTGGAAAATCCGTTTTGAAACAAGAAAGTTTAATATGGATAAGTTAGGTAAATGCCGATTATTTTGGGGAGCTTCAATTGAGGGATCCCTCCAATAAGATTATTTGAGGGACACTCTTGTGGGGCTTTGTGGTGTATTTTAATGATCTGAACCATCTAGTTTTTAGATCTTTCATCAAGTATCAGTGCTTTCAAAAAAATTACTCTAATCCGAAACCATTTAACCACTTGATAAAATGGTTGTCATTTTAGTTGTTTTCTTGAAATAATGTGCTTGTGTATTTTCTTCATTGTAATTGGATGTCTTAGTGATTTTCGATTTGTCTAATTTTTTGCAAGCAGGATCTTTGAATGATGGATAAAAAAGCAATTATGATGATTGAAATTAAATCTTAAGCCGGCCTCACAATGTATCACAAAAGATTTGCTGAAGTTAGTAAAAGAATAAGAATAAAAACGCTTGATCCAGGTTTAAAAATAGAATGTGAAACAGGATAATGTTAAGCATGCAACTATGACCTTCTTCCATGTACAAAATGTGTGGAAAATTTCTTGTGAAACAGGATGCTGTTAGGCATGCTACCATGACCTACGTACTTTTACTCAAGTGGTACATTTGACTCATTGGTCCAGGTTGTGGAAGGGACTTGCACAGTACATAAGCTTTTGAAGCAGGAAGTTGCATGGGAGATGTAGATTTGCAATTATGACCCTCATTTTCCTTTATGAATGCTTACAGGGAATCCCACCTAGTTTTCCAATTTGAGCACTGGGTGACTAGTTTTGCAAATGTATATTGGATAGGCTTAGTTTAACCTGTAATCATATAGCAGATTCCTGCAACCCAGTAAGGAATTGCATAAACTTCCCACCATTTTATATTTCTCTCAGAAGGTCTTTCTTAGATGTGGTGGTTGTCTTATTATTGTTGTCTCAAACGAGAAAGAAGGTTCATGGGAATAACCATAATCATAATAATGGTAATGAAGAAAGTTATTCTTGCGACTATCATTGCTAGAATAACTTTGTAAGAGTTTTCAGCTTCAGATTTGAAATCTTTGATATTGTTGAATCCAGAAGCAACCATTCTTAGTGTGTTTCTCACTCTCTCAGTTGTTTCTTGGAACCCCTTCTTTTGGGGGATTTTGTCTTTCATTGCTAGATAATCCGATAGAACCAACCACTTTGGTCCTTGTAATTTCAGTTGGAAAGCCTTGGGTGCCTACCAAAATCTTAAGTCACTTGCTTGGCTGCTGGTTCTTGGTGAATTAACACATGTAATATGCTAGAAGAGAAGACAGTACTCTTCATTATCTCCTTGGCGTGCACTAAGAAAACCTGTGGGAGAATCTTCTGACCATGTCGTTCTTTCCTTGTTTCGCCACGTCACAAATCTAGATTAGATCAATTCTGGCTTTTGGTTTGGAATGGGTGGTTTGTGGGAATTGCTACTATTGACTATATTTATTCATTATGGGGAGGGATTTCAAGAAGAGAAGTGTCAGCCTGTGGCGATAGGCTGTTTTGGCTCTATTTGGGTGTTGTGGTAGGGACAGAATAGCAAAAGCCTTCATAATAGTAAGGAAGAGTTGGCTTCACTGGTGACATAATAGAATATCATGCCAGGAGATATTCTTGGAGAGACATTTCTCAAGGCTTTGGTGTTTTGTTTTCGGATTTGGTTGCAGGGAATGGAGAGATGATCCGTTTGTGGAGACAAATGGATTGGAGATCTCTTATCTGTGCCCTATGTCGTGCCTTTTTTGGTTTTCAGTAAAGTTCCTGTTTCCTATTAAATAGAGAAAAACTGGGTTGGGTTAACTAGGAGGAAAGCATCTTTAGTTTCCAATTAAGTGGAGATGCCAATAAATTGAAGGGTTTTTCTAGAAGATCAGAAGTGCATTATTTGAAATAGTGAAGGATTTTTATGACTGAACTCAAGTAAACAGGGTTTGGTTCTTGTCGAGTTCTATCATATTCCATGGTCATTGACATGCCCTGATATTAGCCATGTTTATCTTTAGCACCACAATTTATAGTTGAACAAACGAAGCATTATATTCATACATAGAAGCTGGTTCGATAACAATTATGCCCTGATGGATGTTTATTTATCTTAATCATTGATTTCATTTTGTGACTAATGTATCCTTGTTCACTTTTTGGTTGATATTTAGAATCAAATGAACTGCATTCTGAGGAGAATAAAAACTCCCAAGACAATAATAAGAAAAGAAAGCTCAAGACACCAGCCCAGCTTATGGCTTTGGAGAAATTTTATAATGGTAATGATACTTCTCTTGGCTTATGTTTTGTCTTGTTCAGTGTTGAGCCATCAAATTTCTCAAAAGAATGTTCTTTTTTACTTTTTCCAGAGCATAAATATCCTACAGAGGAAATGAAATCACAACTTGCAGAGCAGTTAAGATTGTCAGAAAAGCAGATATCTGGATGGTTTTGCCACAGAAGGTTAAAAGACAAAAGATTGTCGAGAGATGAAACACAAGGTAATGGACGGCAAGATCGTTCAAGTGGTGTTATTCAGGATCGAGCTAGTGGACTTGGGCAGGACTCTTGTGGCAGCACTAAACATGGAGAGCATAGGTTTATTGATCCAAGGGAAGTTGAAAGTCGAAGGCTTTCTGGGCATGATTTCGCAGCTGCAGATATCACCCGCAATTATAGGAGTCACTATACAGAAAGAGTTGGTGATATGGATAATACATCTTCAGAAAGTAGCTCGTCTTTGCAAGATAGGCTCTTGACGCAAAATGAGGATCCGTATGATGTGGAAACTTCTAGATACCTAACACATACCAAGGGCATGGAAAACATGGGATATAAGCCCTCAGGGTTTTTGAAAGTGAAAGGTGAAGCAGAAAATGCTGCTATTACAGCTGTTAAGAGGCAACTCGGGAGGCAGTATCTGGAGGATGGTCCTCTATTAGGTGTAGAATTTGATTTGCTTCCTCCTGGTGCATTTGAATCACCGATTATGGATTCAGGCCATGGTACGTCATAATATACTATGTTCATAGGAACAAATTTCATATTCCATGAAATAGTATGTCTGAGAACAGAAAGATTGCTAATTGTTTTTCGGATCTTGTTACTTAGCTTGTATTGATGCTCTCATATTTTTCTTGTGCAAGTGATTAGTGTGAAGTTTTTATTTTGTTGTATAATTTTAATCTGCTTTGTGCATAAGGTGTAAACATAAATATTGTTAATTTGAGTGAAAAAAAAAACCCATTGAAATAAGATCTTTAAGGTGTGACATTTAATTTTATTATGTAAGTTGTTCTATATGGAAGGCTTACGTTAATCTGCTGGCACTGGACCTTGTTCAGTGAAGTAGCATAGACATGGAAATTTGAACTTGATGGAGCCTTTAATTTAATATATTGTTTTATAAAAAGCTCGCAAAGATAAAATTTAGGCCTTTGAACAGTGGAACACAAGTGCTTGTGTTTGCTTTCCTATTTTTTGCATTTATTTTTAAAGCATGGGTAGTTGGGAGGAAAGTGGACATTGTAGGAAGAAATGCAGTGGAGAGGGAATCCTCATACCATAATACCGTAGATGTTTAGAAGATAGTAGTTTGTGGATTGAAATATTCTTAATATTTAGTGTACCTTCTTTCTTTAAATATGACCATCAAACTTATCTACCTTTAGCTGGCACTTAACGTTTTTGCCCTCTCTCTTTCTCCCTTTGAACCCCCCTACTCCTTTGGCTTTGGATGTCAGTATTTATCTTATTGCATCTTGTTTGTCTGATTTCTGCTGTGCATTCTCAGATGTAGCATTTGGAACTGTTTCTTTCATTTGTTTCCAATGTTTGATTTGTCTTGATCTTGGTAGTTATGATGATTAGTGGATTGAAGAACTTCCATTTCTTTTAGACTAATAGCATACATTTTTTTGTGTGTATGCAAATGCGAAACTGTAGCTTTAACTGAAATCATTTTCATTTTGCTTCTACTTAACTCTTTATATTTTTTTTTTTTAATGTTGATGAAGACAGAATATTGTTGGGGAAATATGGTATTATGGACAATTATGTTAAGAAGGAATGTAGTGGGAAGTTAAAAAAAATAAAAATAAATAACAATATATTGTTCATGAAAACACCCAGCTGCCTACTTTTATAAATTAAAAAGAAAGGTAAAATAATAAAGTTGCTGGGTTGGCATTAGCAGTTGAGTCCTGTAGCTGTAATTCTTGAAATATTAGATGTACATGGTATTCTGAAGCGAAAAAATACTTAGTTGACACCTACTTGGGAGTTGTTTATTTTCTGAGCATGTTTGTTAAAAATGCTAAACATTGCTTCTCCTCTCTTCTATCTTGACGTTATACTCTAACAGTGTGTGATTGGCTTCCATTCAGATTCTTCAGTCTTTCAGTACTAACCTGTACTGTTTGAATACTTATATATTAGGTTCTTGCAGACTAGTCTTATATGTCCGTTTTGTTCATTGCTATGCAGAACCATCCACTCTTGGGAATCCTGTCCTCCGTTCTCCTGACATATCTGGAGTGAAAGGGCAACTAAGTCCAAGCACTGTAAGTGGACCTGATGCATTTTCGTTACACTTTGACAGATCTGGTGGAGGGGAGGGTGTGAACTTTGTGACGGGGCTAATTTATTGGTTTATTTTCATTATATACGAATCACAGCAAGGAAAACTTATCAAGTCAATTGCTATTGCATGAATAGTTCAGATTCAGTCTGGCAACATAAATCTGGCAAGAAAACATTTATAGCTGGATCTCACCTCCTCATTATCTCCTGGATGTGAGAGGAGGTCGCCTGACTTATGTATTGGCAGTCAACCAGCCACATTTTTATGAACCATTTGATCTCTTGCATCATTGTCTTGGCATATAAGCAAATTACAGTTCCATAAGTTGAAATTATAATAGAAAGTTGGGATTAGCGCAACTTTCTCCTAATTTGTGTCCTTGAAGCAAATAATTGGTTGTTAATACTTGGTTTCATGGAAGCAAAATAAAACTCTTCTAGGATGTCTTCACTCCCACCCCCGCCTTACTGAAATGCTTATAAACAATCTCTCTCTCTCTCTCTCTCTCTCTCTCTCTCTCTCTCTCTCTCTCTCTATGATACTCTTTCCGCCTTTTAATGCTCTTGCAGAGATATGAAGTATACAACTCCAGGTTGAATTCCCAGGATTCATATTTACAGCAGGAAAATCCTAGCAGCATGCATGGGTTTGATCTTCAGGAGAAGAAATCAAGCAAGCAATTGAGACAAAAGTCGACTTTTCTCAACGATACCAATCCTTCCCCTGGAAAAAATTCTCCCTTGGATATTTACGATAAACCTTCTGGAGGGATTTCTGCTTATAATAGCAATAAGAAAGATAGAATGAGATCTAAGGGTTACTACGGTAGGAAAGTTACTAGTGAACAAACAGAGCCTCGCTTAGATGAGTATGATAAATTTAGTAACACCAAGACTGTCCAAAGGAATGATTACTTGAAGTCAAGGCCTTCAAGTTCTATAGTTAAGCATTCTGAGACTGCCTTTTGACTTATATGCTCTATTATTCAACGACTCTCATACCAAAAGTACTTGCCTTGTGACTTTTTTTAATTGCTTTTCTTTTTCCAGGAGAAGTTTGATGGACAATGTAAGGCCATGAAGGACTATCACAATCCACTTAGAGCAAAAATGAATTCTACAGATGAATTGGTGGTGAGTTTGAACTTTAGTGGGACAATGCTAATAGGGCATGCATGGCATTGATACATAATTACATACAATTACTTATTTACGTATGGTGGTTGGCATTAGGTTGACATCCTTTTTTTCTTACTGATCAAAGGTTACAAAACATGCCAGAGTTAATCTCCCTCAACGAGACTATGCACCAAATTCATTTGCTCAAATTCCACCTCGTAAACATCAGATTAAAGGGTTAGTATAACTTAGGGGCATCCTTTCAATTGTGCACGTGTGCTTTTTTCCTCTTTGATTTTGATCATCAATTTTTGCCTCTTAAAAAAACATGACTAATATATATATACATATTAGGGCTTTTTTCCCTCTATTGAATGCTTAAGTTAAATCTGCAAATGCCACATTTTCCCCAGAGTCAGTTTAAATAATGTCTGCATGTTAAATGTTTGGCATCGAATCTTACATGTCAGAGCTAATATTGCAGATACAGTAGATGGCAACATCTTTTCTAGCTTAGGCTGTTATTGTTTCCTGACTAGCATTAGAGTTCATACTGAATTGCTTCACTTTATTGTTTCAGTTACCGGGCCATTTCCTTTTACCGGGGTGACATGCTATATTTTGTAGTGAAATTGTATTTGCTCTAAATAAGGATCTTACTTTGAAGAGGGGATTCTTCGTCTTGTTGATTTCTGTATAACCTAAACTCAGATTACGGATGGTTGGAATGCCATTAGAACGAAGCTGTTGCTAGATGGAATCTTGATAGTCCACTTAATCGTAGTTTTTACACGAATTTAGCTGCATTTAGTTGCATGAAATAGGAACAGTACCCAACTTTAATTCTGTCCTAGTACAAAATAAATTTTTTTTTTTTAATTTCTTTTGAATATATCATTACGAGGATTAACTAAATGTTACTATGTCTGTGTTGCGAATGTAGTATCATCAAGGATTAAACTTGTTGACATAAATATTTGACGGATGATCATACATGTCTATTTCAGAATTGCCATGGAGATGCCATCTAGCTTCAGTGAGGATGAAACTGCAGAAACCAATTCTTCTGTGGATTGAGGTCCCCATAGTTGAAGGATGGAAAGCCGTAAGCGATTCACAAGGCCCTAGGGATGTACAGTTGAAGAGAACATGTATTCTATTTAAGCACTTGTCGGCGGCGGGAATCGGTTTTGGCCTTTCAGTGATCATTTGTTAATATGTGTAGAAAGTAGTTTTGTGTACTGCTTTAATTGTTACCAGTTTGTTTCGTGGAAGAAAGCTGATCAAACTCACATTACTTTTTTTTTGTTGGTTAAATGATGGCATTGCTTTCAGCAACTATATTTGGCTTGCTTTAATTGACGTGAACAGGAGGGATTGTCACTTGTTAATTGTTTCCGGTTCACCCAACTTTTTGGGTAAAATTCCAAATTGGTTTCAACCTGTTATAATCAGTGTTCTAAAAAGTAGCTTAGGCGGTAGAGGACCAATGCAATTTAGGCCGAAACGTGAAGAAAAATCAGGTACGGGCTAAAGGCCCTAGCCCACCTAGGCGTGCTAGGCAGTTCCATTGTTTTTAATATTTTTTTAATTAGGTTAAAAGGTATTTTTGAATAACCTACTTAATTAGTGAATTCTCAAATTTGGTTTTAAGTTTTTGTTACTTTTGTTGCATTTGTATGTGATGATGACAATATGGCTTTAAGTTTTAGGTTTTGACTTTCTTAAATTCTCAGTACAAGTATAGTTTTATTTTTTTAGTGTAAGTAGCCATTTATTTATATGTTATATAATAAATTTAATTAAATCCGGCTAGTCCGTCTAGGCCCCCATCCTAGGTCCCACCGCTAGGCTCTAGTTCGCTGCCCAACTAGTGGCTAACATCTTTTAAAACCTTGGTTATAACATTCTAAATAATTGCCTTAAAATTAGACATTTGGCAAGCCAATAGCGTTAACATAGGTAATAAATACCCTAAATCAAAGTGAGTTTTCACTCTCCTGTCATTTATGAAGCTCTAATACATGTGTATGTTTTTTAAAATGCTAAATGCTTATTTGGAATGTTTTGAACTTTTGAGATCCATTTGAAATATACCTAGAAGTTATAGTAGTTATTCGTATTGTAGCAGTAGTAGTAGAGCCCCAAGGCCCATCTTTTGACGTTTAAGATGTATAGCTAGGCCCAAGCCCCAACCTTTTCAATGTGCACAATCCAATTTACCAAGTTATATTTGCATATGCTTAGAGCAGTTTCAGTGTGTGAAAACTCCCCTAGGCAATACACTATGATATCCACCCAGTGAACAGTAATTACCCTTAATGAACAGTAATCGTCTTTTGCATCTCTACCGTTGCACTTCAATAGCCATGGCAATAGGCAATAAAATATTAGTTTTTTTATTTATTTATAAAATAATACAAAATAATTTTAATTGTAATTTCGGATAAGATTTTTAATTGTTCTCGTTGCACCACGTATCATTATCCGAAAAGTTATTAAATAATACAAAATAATTTTATTTGTAATTTCAGATAAGATTTTTAATCGTTCTCGTTGTGTCACTTGTCATAAAATCCGAAAAGACAATTATTGGTGATGGATTTCCAATAAGATTTTTAATCGTACTCGTTGCGCACGTGTCATTATCCGAAAATACAATTATTGGTGATGGATTTCCGATAAGATTATTAATCAATCACGTCGCGCCACGTGTCATAATTTGTTTACAATCTTTGAGGATAGATTTTCATTAAATTTTTAACGAATGACGGCATGCCACATGGCATTATCTACAACCTAATCCTTTCTGAATCCTCCATATAATCCACCATCCATCGTCACAAATCTCACACCAATTTTCTCAAGATCTCTATCATTATTCATAGTTTCTGCTTCTTTCTTACAATGTCTTCTTCTTCCTCAAGGATGATGTGGGAAATCGATCAACAAGAGGAAGAATTGTTTAACCAATCAGAAGGAATGTTCAATCTCTAGGTGGTCCAAAATGAGAGGGAAGATTATGAGGAACGTAGAAGGAGAGATGACGAAGCAAGAATGGTAAGAGCCTCACATTTGGTGTGTTTATTTAATTTTATTTGGTGTGTTTCTTTTAGTTCATTTAGTGAGTTTTTTGTTATTTGGTATGTTTATGTAATTTTATTTGGTGTGTTTAAATGTCTTTTGAATAAAGATTCTCTTAGTATAAATAAATTACCAAATTAAATAAAGTACTAAATTCAATATATTGGAAACAACATAAAGTACTCTATTTAATAAATAAGAAATTACAACCCGAAGTGATTGGAAAATTATGGGCTTAGATTACAAAAAGTACTATATTCATCATCACTTAACCAATTTGTGGTGCTAGCATGATCTTCTCTTGTCGTGTTAGGACCATCTCCTCTTGCTCTTGCTTCTCTTGCACACCTTCTTCGCACCACATCCGCTTTCTCCGACTTCCAAAAATATTTAGAATTTGGAGACTTCCCTTCTAAAGGCTTGTTCATAATGTCACGATCTCGTTGAGTCATTCTTTCTTCTCTAACTTGTTCCCTTTCTTGCCTAAGTAACTATCTTTCTCTCTCATTAGCTTGAAATACTCTCTCAACAGCTACAGCATTTACCTCCTCTCTAGCCTTATCAGCCTCAAATTTCGCCATTTCCCGCACCAAAGTCACTTCACCTTGGCGAGCAAGTTGTTCCATATACTTTGCATAATCATTCTTCGAAGCACTCCCTTTTCTCTTTGAAACCTTCTTACCTTCAGGCCTAATTGGATAACGGGTCGATCCCGACGCTTGTTGAGGGGGGCATTTCGGGCACTTCTTCTGCTTCATCTTCATGAACATGCGAGTCATGATCAGGTGTAGAGTGTAGACGGGTGCTGTTCATGAAAACTTCTGGACCGACATGCACAACTTTGAATTTAGGACAATTTTTGACAATATTCCAACATTCTCACCGGTTGAATGATTTATTTTTTATTTTGGTTTTGGCACCATACCAACCTTGTGCTTGAAGTTGCTACACAATGCGGGCTAATAAATAATTATAATGAAAGTAGGTAACAAATAAATAATACAAACAACTAATTATAAGGAAAGTAGTTAACAAATAAATAAAACAAACAAATAATTATAATGAAAGTAGTTAATAAATAAATAATACAAACAAATAATTATAATGAAAGTAGGTAACAAATAAATCATACAAACAAATAAATAATATATTGTTACCTGATCCGTGTAATTTTCCCCACTTCGAATATTATTACTGGCTTGTGTCAAGGGATCTCCCCACGTACTAAACGATTGGCTAAATAATTTTCAACGACTGGACATCAATTCTTTGGTTCTTTTCCCACCCATTTTCTCAAGATAATTGGTATGAATAAGACTCCACATTTCTCGCAACTGTGATGTGATATATAATAGCACACAAATTAAACCCTCTTTTTGACAATTGTAGTATAGATATAAGTAGGGATCGTTCTAGGCCGGGGATTAGGAGGGATTGCTAATCTACTCTAAACTGACTCAAAAACATAAAACTAAACTTAAAAACACTTAAATAAACTCAAAAGACTCTTAACTAAACTTATATGACTCAAAACAAACTTAAAAGACTCAAAACAACACAAAACAATCAAAAAGACTCAAACTAGACTCTAGGACTCAATTTGGACGGAAATAGAGTTGGTTTTGACTCAAAATACTCAAAACACACACAATAGCTCAGATTCTAACCTAATTGACACTTAAAACAAAGGGGGTTTTGGTTTTGACGAATTTGAATTAAAACAAAACAGAAACTAAACTTAGACAAAGTTATGAACGAATTTGGGTATATGGATGGGTGATTAGCTAGCTAGATGATTCTTTTCCACACATGACACATTTGAACACAAATTGATTTCCAGTTGCTTTTTCGATAAACCATGAACCTCAACACCCTAGATTAACCGTGACATCACTAATTAACCCTCAGATTTTCCTTTAGTTATTGGATTGGATGACATCATACGACAACCCAAAGCATTCTTCAAAAGTTCCCTACATGACATCATAATAGAGATACAATCAAAGATCATTACGTTCTATGAAAATCATAAGCATTGACAAAGCACTTGTAACTATGACATCATGATACTCATGCTAGGAAT
Organism: Pyrus x bretschneideri; assembly: GCF_019419815.1. Classification (NCBI taxonomy): domain Eukaryota; kingdom Viridiplantae; phylum Streptophyta; class Magnoliopsida; order Rosales; family Rosaceae; genus Pyrus; species Pyrus x bretschneideri. The sequence goes on from NW_025999624.1 coordinate 2,763,427, forward strand.
TTACTTTAACATGATTGTGAAAACAACCTTAACTACTTGTGAATATAAGTTTGCAACGATTATGTGAAACTCCCTTATATTCTAGCCCCAAATTCATGCATGCAAACTAAGTGTGCACCCTTAATCAACAAACAAGAATAAGTTATCCATCAAACGGTTAAGTAAATTGCATTCACAATTTATGAAATCACAACTAAAATTAATCAATTCATATTGCAAATATAATCATGGTTTTAAAGTCTCCTCTAGCTAAAACAAGTTTACCTCCTCATGTTTACAAAACAAAGATAATTAATCTTAAACATTAAAAACAAAGATAGAATACACCTAGAAACACTCTAGGTGGCTCCTCCTTCCTTCCTTGCTGCCAACAATGGGGATTTGTGTGAATTTAGGCTCTTGAGGTGTGGTGGATGGTGTGGTGTGAATTTGTGGTAGAGGGTGGTGGTTTTTGAGTGTTGTGGCATCAAGTATTTATAGGGTAAAGGGGAGGCACGAATTTGAGCTGAAAATGAGAGGAATTAGGACTCCAAATCACCAAAGAACAAGGATACTTTCAATTAGATTCCAAGGAGGACAAGGAATGGTCCTTGTGGCAGATTCTAGAACTTCTAGAAGGGTTACATGTGGGATAAACTTAATGCATGAAAATAGGTCTTCTAGAACTTGATATTTAGGTGATTTAATGTGAAAAGGAGTCCTCTTTGAAGTTGGAATTAAGGTAGGAAAAGATTAGGATAGGATAAGATAAGGTTGGATAAGGTGTGGATAAGATAAGGAAATTTGGATAAGGTTCCTTATTTCTTGCTCTTTCCTTATCTTCTTTGCATTTGGACTTCTTTCTCCAGATTTTTAGCCTTTCCTAGCATCTCTTGACTTCAATTTCGTCCATCCACATTGCTCCATAGTTAAGCTATCCAATCCATGCCCAAAACTGCTCCAAAGAGCCTCAAAATGCACTTTCTTGCTCCTTTTGCCATTAGGACCTAAAAACATACGAAAATAGTTTAAAAGACTAAAATAGATAGTAATTAAGTAACTAAATGCAAGGAAACAACATAACTGAGTAGCATAAATATGCTCCTATCAAACTGCATCTCATTACCCGTAAGCGAACTATGAGTAACTTCAACCTAGCTAGTACACAATGCAATATCTTCAAGAAGTGTCCAATTCGTACCTGCATCAGTAGTCATTTTGTTGAAAAAAAAAAATTGGATTGAAACTTTGAGAGAAAGATAGGAATTTGATTGAAAGTAGTTGAGAAAATATGAAATTGTGGTGTAAGGTAGATGATAATGAGAAGGTATTTATAGAAAAGTAAAAACAATTTTTTTAAAAAAATTTCAGATTTTTTTAAAGATTTTTTACAATTTTTTTAAATTTTTATTGAACTAATTAATCTCTGCCGTTGGATTTAAAAAAAATTGAATTCCAACACTCCAGATTGGGGCACGTGTCACAACGTTAACATTTCTTAATTTTAAAACTATTTTTTCTTTTATTTATTTATTTATTTATAAAGCAGAATAATATCAACTATTGATCTCAGATCCAACGGTTAATATTAAATAAGATTTTTTTTTTAATTACCGTTGCAAATCAGACGATCCACATTATATAGCCGTTGAGATCCAACGGACCATGGGAAGCCACGTGGCTTCCCAACGGTAACTTTTCCAAACTGCGCCGCGGGCCTAGGCGCTGAAACTGTGTCGAGTGACGTGGCCCCACGTGCCGGTGAGGTGCACGCGCCTGACAGAAAAAAATAAAAAATTGGGCTAAAGCCAGGATGACGTCAGCCCTTGCGTCACACCCACTCGGGCTCTCGGGCTGGCAATTCCTCACAGGCCCGGAGCTTGGGCCTAGCCTGTCCATCGGGCTCCCCACGCTGGAGCATTGAAGCCGGGCTCTCGAGGCCTTTTTCCTGGCATGTCCCCCGAGCAAACTCCAACAATGGAGTTGCTCTTAAACTAGTGTTGGAAAACCTCCTTTGATCAACGCGGGACAAAAGGACTTGTGTATTTTACATTCAAACCTCCAACATAGTGTATTAAAATGGTGAAAGAAAGCAGCCTTTTAGTACTACAGTTAGGGGTATTCTTTTTCATTTGTAAGTGAGGTGTTTTATGTTTGAATCTCGTGGACAGTGAGCTTGATACTAATTTATTCCTTCACCTGTTAGTGTAATTATATTGTTGTATCAAGAAAATAGTATAAAAATGCAAGTGGCCATTAGCCATAGTGGTGGAAAGGTGTTGAGCACTTGCATAACGGCGTGGATTCAAACCCTGTCGTTAGCTAATCTAATATCTAATCTAACAAAATCTATCTGCTGACAAAAAAAAAAAAAAAAAAGTGTAAAAACAAAGTGGTTGATTTCGTTGGGTGGTTAGGATGGGAGATATTATGCGATTCTAGTCATATGCTTCTTATTTGGGCAGAGGCAGCTGATCAATCAACGTAGTTGTAAAGGGGATGCTTTGCGTATAGCTGTGACATTGAGAGAACGTGGGATGTCTATTCCTTAGACTTATTTGTCATGCATTCCCCTCCTTTTGATTTGGCTGATGGCTCCTTCCAATTAACATAATATTGTAGGGTACGTAACTTGCATGATGAAGGCATAAAATCTAACAACTTTTTATTTGTTTTTTTGTAAATATAGCAAATCAACAGAGCTAGAAATTTCTTATGGTGGGGGTAACCTGAAAAACAATTAAGAAAACTTTATTATAGTATGACTTATACTCAATATGATAATGTGATGATTTTAAATGAAGATGTATCACAATTCCAATATTACAAAAGTTTCCAATGTAGTAGTGGAAAGTGGCAAATTATGAGAAAAATATTAATACATGAGAGGCGGAAGAAGAGTTTTTTTGTTTGAATGACACAACAAGAGCATTTTTGCTCATATTAAATTTGATATAGAGTATAAGTAGCATGAAGATATGCTTGATATTAGACACATATTTTCGTCACATAACACATGTATATATAATTGCAATATGCAGCTTAACCAACGAATTACTTGATTGAGGTATTGCCCTCAGTAGGCATTCATTGACTCCGTCCATGTCCATTGACATGATTTACAACCTCCCTACCCTTTTATCATCTTCAGTCGCCTTCTGCTGTGTTGAGGTATTGAAAGAAACAGTAAGTGGCATACGTAGTTTCCCAACAGGCAACAGTTAATAAGTTGCAATTAAGACTAGGAACAAGAAAAACACAAATTAAAGCTAGAGTCGGAGTAAAGGAGATAATGCCTCTACCCGCCACAGTGAAGGCACGCCATTGGCACCGGTGGTAATGTGAGGAGTACGAACCTAATCACTCAAGTCATATAATTAGTGGTGGTCAATTCTCCACGTCTAAGAAAGTTGCATGGTAAAATTAACAACGATAATATAACAATGATATAACGTCATAATACGCAGCTGGACTAAATAGATCACTGTACCAACACAGTAGATTTCTGAGTGTAATGCTCAGATGTCAAGTTAAATTGAAAATGGAGAGTTTCTGAGATGTTATTTTTCTTCAATGTACAAGAATATATAGGAATTTACAAGAGTGCTTTACCAAGTAATTAGAGATCCAATAAGACGCCTAATTACTCAGCAGTGAGACTAAAAATGCAACAAAAGCCATTGTCCTAATTAAAATTATTAATAAAGATCTCCACTGGCTCCATTGCCCAATGCTTAACTTCTTCCTTCTTAAAATGATAGGATTAGGGTAGATGGTGGATTATCCTAATGGTTAAGGTCTTCCTCTTTAACGTACTATATCTTATATTCGAAGCTTCTTCCTCATCTTTAGTGTAAATTAATGTAAAATATCGCTTGTACTAAAAAATGACAAAATTAGAAATGATGAATTTCCTTCACAGCTAATCCTCTTCTAATCATTCCAAATGAAAAACAATCACTTCCACTTTCAATATGCCTTGAAATACGAGAGCTTTATTCTAATTCAACCATGTGTACCAAATGTGCTTTTAAGGGTTTAGCTTTGGGAGCCTCCAGGGTGTACTAAGCATATTAACGTATTTACAATGTATCACTGCAGTCCGTGTTCGCGTGTTGCCCTTTCATATTGGTGTCAACTATTAGATAACCATATCTGGCTCTTTGAGGAGAGATTTTTTTAGTGCGATCGTAACATGAGATGATACATTACATGTCATCATACAAACGGTAGGATATGTGTGTTCAAAAGTTAAGAATCTTATATAAAAACATGTGGTATACCACTCGTATTCCGATCACAATGAAAAATTTTTCATCTACGAACTATTGTTTATATAAGTATATTAATTAAGGGCTCATTTTGAACTGCTTTAAAAAAGCGTTTATGCTTAGAAGCATTTCTAGTAAAAACGCTTCTAAAGCACATTGAAATTATTAACAAAAATGCAAGTGCATTCTAGAAAAGCACTTGAAGTGCTTTCTAAAAAAAAAACATAAAATAAGTGATTCTTCGAAAAAGCACTTCAAATGCTTTTTTGAATCTAGAAGAACTTGATTACAAGTGCTTTTGGCGATTCGAAAGCAGTTTTAATTATTTGAGTAAACATGACAAACACTGTAGACAACATGAACTTTGTAAACTTAATATATAAGCTCTGCTACATCGTCTGTAACTTCCTGCATATGCTAGCTGGCCTCAGTTATCCGATCCATTGCTATTTTTCACATTTCTCCATTTGGCAGAATCATTAACCTGAACTCTACAATCTATATAATTGCACAAACAAAGCTCGTTCTTTTTTTTTCTTGGACCACTTATAGCTTTTAGCCTCACAGATCGTCAAAAAGTTGAAAGGCATGACGAACTACATGCTTTAAAACACCGACAGAACGAGGGATGCCTCACCCACGTTGGTAAAACATTGACTTGTGCTAACCTAGCAATTCCTTTTTGTTGGACAATAGTACCTAGTTAGGGTTTATGTGGTAAGGAATGTTAGATCATGGATAGATAAGAACACCGTCGATCCCACTGGGACTGGAAAAGATTTGGAGTTTGGACCACTGCCAGGAAGAAAGTATAAGCCGCTTTTTGTAAAAAGTGAACCTTTGAAGAAAGTTAAAGTTGAGTTTCATAGTAAAACCAACTGACAATATGAAGAATAGCCTAACTATTTATAAGCATATACAAGGTCATTCTTCTTATCAATGAAGGATTCATTCTCAATATGCCCCCTCACGCATGACGAATTTTCAAGTCTAACACGTAAACAATATAACAGAGTGATGTGGAGCACGTGTGACCGTTGGACTTCACACATAAGACAACCTGCTCTAATACCTTAAACAAAATTGGAGTTTCACCATAAAACCAATTGGCAATATGAGGAGCAGCCCAAATATTTATAAATACATACAAGATTCCTCTTCTCATAATACGAAATTCATTCTCAACAACTTTCCTATGTTGTTGATGTCAACCAATGGAAAAGCCAAATGTTCTTGTTAAGAGCATCATGCATGAACGTTTGTTAAGGACACATGCATGGTAATAATTTACCCATAAACAAGTAATATCGTCTAGCAAACTTCATTTTTTTGGCTATTTTAAAGTCCCTAATTAATCATGTATCTCTATTGCTAAATATGTATCTGACATGCATGCTATTTTTAAAAGGGAACGAAAAGTTTTCGTTACTGTTCACTTTGACGAAAAATCATATTTTTACATTAAAAAGTCAATTCTGATACTATTCACTTTACCTATTATTTTGTATTTATTGTTAAAACTTAAAGTTTTCAAATCCTTTTCATTATTTTGTTTTTTTTTTTAAACTATTAATGTCTCTCATCGTATAGAATTCACTTAACGAGGCGTCCAACTTGATTGTTAGACAACAAAGTGGCATGAGATTGTACTTTGAACAAAATATTTTATTTATTTATAATACTATATAGTAAAGTAGATATAAGTTTCTATTTTTCTTGCACATCTTTTTTTCTTTTTATTTTTTTTTTTTTTTTATCTCCTTCAACGCACATATGTTTAGCATGCTCGTTATTTTCATTATAAATGGATTTGAATTGGTATCAAGAGACAATATCATGTAATTAGAAATTAAAGTATGCTAGATTAATTAGTCAAGGTCACCAGTCAACAAAGTATAAATTTATTAGTAAATGAAACACAAATCAGTCAACCAAAGTTAGTTTACTGGAAGTTGTCCTAGTCAATAATAGTCCAGTTCAATACACATATTAACAACTAAAACATGCAATGAGGAGTAGACACAGGAACTAGTCAATAAGTACAGATTTGTCAGAACAAAAAATCCAGATTCACGAAACAAACTTAGTAGACTAGTACATTAGCCTAGTCAACAACAACACAGTTATATCTCACAATGCAGCAGTATATAGTTAAACAACTTCTCACAATAGTCCATCAACTAAGTAGCTCATACAACATACCATAAACATATCTAGATATGTAAGCAAGTTTAAGCATGAAGGAACATAAGAAGATTTGATCAGGAAAAAAAAAAACCCACCTCTGGGTTAAAAACCGAGAGCTCTATGGAGTCCAATCTACTAGTGCAAATATGGTTCATACAAAGTACTACATCAAGCTTATTTCCTAGATCTAATCTAAGGAACAACTTTACCTTTGTGTAACCTTACTTTGCACGAGATGGAGACCTCTTCGGTCTTCACGAAGAGGCAACTCTAACCTTGAACTCTTCTCCTTGTGGCACGAAGAGCAATATGTCCAATGCAAAATGATATGATAATGATGATAACATGGAATATGGATTCAAAAGACCAGTCAATTCTCCCATCAAATACTTGAAGGAAGAAACCAACGTGAACCGGAAAACTAGGTCTAAATGAAGATTTGAAACTTAAGGCTAGACCATGAAAATAATGCAAACCTATTTTTCAATGATTTGGAGTTTAATGCATGAAAATGGTTTTGCAATGAAGAACTTTACCTAGAAAAAATGCTTGAGCTACTAGGGAATCTAAGTTAGAGAGGAAAAAACAAAGACACTCTTTTTCAAAATAATCTATCTCAACCCGAGAGGAAATGAAATCCTCCAACCATATTGATCAAAACCTTTGATTGCTGCAAAACAAGTACAAAAAGACACTTGTCAAATGAAATAAATTATTCGTAATATTTTATTTTTTTATTTGTTTTAATTTTTTAGCTTATTTTTTTAAACTAAATTCTTCGTAATATTGTCACTCAGTAGTATGGTCTGGTGGTATTCATCTCCACTTTAAAGTGAGAGGTCTTAGGTTCGAATTTGGTGGATTGCGAATTTGATACCAAATTAGGTTGTGGCTTTGCCAAACTCCTCCTCCCCTTAGTATAAAAATATATTCTTTTACTTCCACTTCAACAAAAAAGTGGGATCTGCAATTGCCACGTAATTATTTAACAGTTAGCTTAACATATTTTCTAATTACAATGAAATAATAAGTAAAATATGTAATTAAAATGTTTTAAAGACTGTTGTATGAAGATGTTTGCACACAAACCTATATATGCAAAATATAATATACCCTTGTATTTGTTAAGTGTTATCTTATTTCACATTTCGATTTTTCATTTTCTCTTTTTTGATGCACGGCGCAACATGCTGAGGCAAAGTTATGAAGGGACCACGATAGTCTCAACCCCATCCTGACATTTTTTCACGCGTAAAAATTTAGTGTTATGTTAATGATTTTCAAGGTTTTTCAGTAGGCTCATGACCCAAATCCGACTTTTTTAGTTTAATTTCCTTGATTGAGTTTGATTTGAGGTTGGTGGCTCCTATGAAGTCCAAACAATCCGGTTCTTGTGAGCTTTGAGGAGGATGGAGAACGGAAGAAAGTCATAGAGACATGGGGTTTAGGTTTAAGGAAGATAATAATGATGGGGGACGATACCATAGCAGACCAAAGATGGTGATCAATTACTCATCACATGACATAGTAATTTTTGTAAGATTATGAGAGCGTTTCAGATTGAGCCTCATAGGTCATTTCTAAGCTAAAATTCTAGTTACACCACTACTAACTAGTAGCGTGGTGAGAAAATAAATTGAAATAAAATGAATATGGTAGGATAGATATCTCCTAGTGTGAGGAGAGACCTGAAAATCCTAAAAACTTCAGCTTCTACTACCAGCCTACGATGTGGACAACTTGAAGAACTAAGCAACAAACTCTTAAACAAGAGCAAAACACTTAAATGAGTATAGAACATAAATTTCAATACGATAATTCAAACAACTTCTACTCCTTCTCTACCTTTCAAATACAAGATTTATACGCTTACAACTTACAATGAGAATTGTAACATCCTACATCGTCCAGGGGAGTAGATCCTGTAAGCCTTATATGTATATTCTCATCCCTATCTAACATGAGACATTTTGGGAGCTCACTGGCTTCGGATTCCGTAGGAACTCTGAAGTTAAGCGAGTTCGTGCGAGAGCAATCCCAGGATGGGTGACCCACTGAGAAGTTTCGTGTGAGTTCCCAGAAACAAAACCGTGAGGGTGTGGTCGAGGCCCAAAGAGGACAATATCATGCTACAGTGAAGTCGAGTCCGGGATGTGATGGGAACCCGGGCCGGGATGTGACAATTATTATGAAAAGACAAATAAAATAAAGCTTACAATAAAACTCCTAGAAAACTAAAAGACTTCAATTAATACTAGAAATCTCATAAGCCACAAATTTAAAGCAAGATACATGCACTATAGCTCTAAAAATTCATGCATTTTATTATCACTTTGATCAAATGATATTTTCTTTCAATTATGCATATTAATAGATAAAATAGATTTGTTGTGTTGAGATTGAAAATATACGAGAAATGAACATCTTTTTCTTTATTTTCTATACTTTTTTTAATTTTTCACCAATAAAAAACAAAAATAAAAATAAAAATGTGCATCATTTCATCAATAACAGTAAATTAGAAGTCTAGTGATATTTTTTATTACTTATAAATAGAAATTTTGAGATTCAAATTCCGTGAAAGAGTAATTTGAAACAACGAATTAGAGAGAAGAAAAGGACAAAAAGACCAAAAATCCAGTGCCAAATGATAAAATATTATTTTTTTCCCAAGCGTCAGATGACTCAAATTAGAAGATTAACTCGGGTATCTTGTTTTCTCCTGACCTCCTTTTCACTTCAACCATTCTACTTCGAGGTCTCGCCATCATTTTATCATATAATTTCTTACACTTTTTCTGCGGAAAAAAAAAAAAAAAAAATGCACCTCTCTCTCTCTTTTCTCTCTCCTCTCTCTGCTCTTTCTCTGTATTAAAGCTGTTTCTCTCTCCTCCTCTGCAACTCATAGCCAAATATCAGATCATTCTCTCCTTTTCCCTCACTTTCTCCACCCTTAGAGTCTCTGTCTCTCCCTTTCCCTCACAATCTCCGGAGTCAGCGACTCGGTGACTCGCCGACTGGCCGCTTCCTCAATTCTCGGAATCACTGAACTCTCGCTCCATTTCTCTCTCGGCTTCGTTCGGCGCCGGACGACGAAGCTTCTGGACTTCACCTGAAGACGTGAAGACTCCAAGACTCTGAGGGTGTTGGCTTCTGTACGGACCGAGGGAGCTGGATTGGAGTTGGACTAAAGGTGGCGACGATGGTGGATTTGAGTGTCGGTGGAGATTGGCGCCCTGTTTGGGGACGAGGATATGGGGTTCCACTTGGCGGCTGAGTTCAGAGTCTGTGAATGGCGGTGTTTGGGTACGAGAGTGGTTGAGTCCCGAATTGGGGTTTAGAACCTTGACTTGTTTAGGGTTTCTGAGGAGTAGAAGAAATGTCGCGGACCGAGAGGATGGGTTCGGATCTTAGCAGGACCGGCCCCATTGAAAGAGACATCGAGCAGGTATTGTTCTACGAATTGGTTTCGATTATTTTTTGGGTTTAATTTTATTTTCTGCTGTTTAATGGTGTTGCTGTAAATGTTGAATGCTTTGTAATTTCCTTAAACTAGTTAGGAGGTGTTATATGATCCAAAATTGAGTGGTTTATCTTGTTGTATGAGACGCTATATTGGTGGTGGTGGTGATGATGGCGATAATGATGTTGCGAGTTTTGTTCAATGTGATCAAGTGGCAATGAGTTGCTTATTGGATGAAAGGATTATTTGAATGAGATTGTAACTCATGGGATGTGCAGCGGTTGCAGCTTGTGGATTTTGTAGGACTACATTTAGATGAAGTCGTGGAGTTTAGTGTTTGCTAACATTGATATTTGGGGGTGTTGATCAAGTGGAGTGAAAGACAATTGACTACTGGGTTTATGGGTTTCCTATTTATACACGTGATTCTGAGTTAGCTAGTTATGCATTGTATATTTTGTTTGGGTCACATTATTGAAATTCACTATTTTTTTTTTCCACTGCTTTCTGCGATACGGGTTTGGGGGTTGGGTAGTTGAAGGGAAGTATTTTGGTTGCTCTAAGATTAGGGATGACAGCTGTTTGGTGTTCACGTATGTGTTTAGCAATCGAGTTGCAGTTACCTTGATAAAAGACCAATTTAATTGATTGTTGTTTTATGACATACAATGTATTGATTGTTCTTCAAAAAAAATGATTGTGGTTTTATCACATACAACGTATTTAATCTACATAAATCAAGGGACCAAAACTGGATCAGGAGCAGTATTTGTTCCTAGCAAGTAGCAAATGATGATGGCTGATGCACATAATTTGGAAAACATGAAATATGAATGATTTTAAGTGGTTGCAGTGTAATTATATTCATTCAAAGGGGAGGGTTAGGGACCATAGGATTCCAAAGCAAAGATGCATGTCAATTTGGGATTGATTTTAATGTAGTAGAGGTGGAGGATGTTGGCAATATAATCTCGAATTTTCTTTGATGAAAATTAAAAAGTAAAAATATTAGATAATCTGGGGCAATAATTGAATAATGATGGAACTGAATGCTTTTGTAACATTTGGCGACAGGAACTTTCTTTCTTATTCCCACCTTGCTGATAGGTTTCACTTCCTTCTTTCAACACTTCAAACTGGTGTTGCATTCATAACCTGCGGAGCACCTCTTCCCGGGATTAATACAAGTATAGATTGAATTGTTATGAGTGTTTATGTAATCTTTCACTTAATTCAGTTTGATTTTTCATTGGTTGAATTAAGTGTGCTGATCCTTCAAAGGAGTTGTATACCAAATGATAGCAAAACTCAGTATGAATTATTAAAAGGAATTGTATGCTAGAACTCAGTTTGAATGCTCGCTCTTATGTATTTATGCACTTCTATCTTAAAATGTCTTTGTCCTTTTCATATTTTTATTATTTAGGTGTTTAATGAATAAATAATTTACTTATCCTTTCGTGTACTTCTCTATTATTCTTTTCTTAGTATTTTCTTCTCATACACGAAAGTGCTGAATATGTTAGACTCTTGACTGTTTCTTACGACAGGCTATTACTGCTCTAAAGAAAGGGGCATACCTGCTCAAGTATGGAAGAAGGGGGAAGCCAAAGTTTTGTCCATTTCGTCTTTCCAATGTAAGTTTGATCCTGAATTTTCTTTCTGATTTACTATTGTAATTTTGTGTTTGTGTCTGCCTTTCTTCATATCCATATTGTTCTTTTCTTTTCCTTGCAAGAGTACCATATGCATCCTTTTCTTCCATCCATTCTTAACCCATACTTAAACATAGAAAGATTTAACTACATGATCATATTCAGCACCTACATCAGGCAGAATAAAATCCTATTAAGCCAATTAAGTACACCTACCTAGATCCTCTTCAACAGTTTCATCTGATTCCTTTCTCATCAACAATCTTTTATGATATTTATTCATGAGGCATGTAATTGTGGCTACAAGCTTTTGTACTTTTCAATACGGTAGTTTCGTGACACTGTCATACATAATTTTTCCTGTTAATAGATATAATTCATCATTGCTTTCTACTTTCAGGATGAATCTGTTCTAATATGGTTCTCTGGGAAAGAGGAAAAGCACCTTAAACTAAGCCATGTGTCTAGAATTATTTCTGGGCAACGCACTGTAAGTGTCTAACTGCGAAGATGCATCATCTGTATATCTCCAGTCACATGATTTTGACTATATTTATATTACTAATTTTTTTTTACAATGTGGTTGCATGACTATGTCATTGGATGATTTTTTTATTGAAAGATGACGCTGGAAAAAAATTGGTTTGCATTTAATAAATGATTAAGTTGTAACTTTAACTTTTAAACCAGAAACAACTGATTGTGGACAAGCTAGATATTTTGACCGTATTTGGCCATGGGTTACCTGTTTGTATTTTATTTTTTCTTTTCCATCTTTAAATATATACCACTGTGTGTGTAGTACTGGTATCTGTCATGTGCATTCTGGATCATAAGAAGCCTTGGATTTCTCTATTCTTGTGCCATTTCTCCTCCTTCCTCCTTGAATTTACTAATTTTAAGGATGATTTTTTTTAGTATTTTGGTTTGTGTGGTAATTGTGATACTGGTGATTTCTCATTATAACTGTCATACCTCAGTGGGTGTGCATTTGTGCTTGCGTATTTTCTGCTTTTTAATTTAATCAGGAGCTCCATATCTTTATGCATCTGCAGCAACATGATGCTAATGTATGAGTAAAAAATTAAAAGATAAGACTTTTCTGTTTTGTACTGATAAAACATTGCCCCTATGTCTTCCAGCCAATCTTTCAAAGGTATCCACGGCCTGAGAAGGAGTACCAGTCATTTTCCTTAATATATAGTGACAGATCACTAGATTTGGTAAGCTTCAATTTACTCTCTTTGATTGCTATCTTGTCCTTCATTCTACCCTATGGTCATAGTAGAATGGTTTTACTATTGTTTTAAAGTATATATATTCAGTGATATGATTCTTCTGTACTAGATTTGCAAAGATAAAGATGAAGCTGAGGTTTGGTTTAGTGGCTTAAAAGCATTGATATCCCGAAGCCATTATAGAAAACGGAGAACAGAGTCAAGGAGTGATGGAATTCCATCTGAAGCAAATAGCCCTAGAACATACACGCGGAGAAGCTCTCCTCTACATTCTCAATTTGGTAGCAACGATAGCTTACAGAAGGTATGGCTTCTTTTTCCTTTGTATGCTCTTCTTCACTTGCATTCAAAATCTAAATTATATTCTTTTATTTCGTTCAATTCAGGATAGTGCAGATCACCTTCGCCTTCATAGTCCATATGAAAGTCCTAAAAATGGTCTGGATAAGGCACTTTCAGATGTGATACTGTATGCTGTTCCTCCCAAGGGTTTCTTCCCTCCAGATTCGGCCAGTGCTTCAGTACATTCTGTGTCATCTGGTGGCTCAGATGGTGCACCTGGGCAGATGAAGGCAATGGCAATGGATGCTTTTAGAGTTAGTCTATCCAGTGCTGTTAGCTCATCAAGCCAAGGTTCTGGTCATGATGATGGTGATGCCTTGGGAGATGTTTTCATGTGGGGAGAAGGCACAGGAGATGGTGTTGTGGGTGGTGGTTCTCACAGAGTTGGAAGCTGTTTTGGTGCCAAAATGGATTCTTTGTTGCCCAAAGCCTTAGAATCTAAAGTCGTACTTGACGTCCAAAACATTGCCTGTGGTGGTCGTCATGCTGCTTTAGTAACTAAGCAAGGGGAGATTTTTTCTTGGGGAGAGGAGTCAGGGGGCAGGCTTGGCCATGGTGTAGATGTTGATGTTTTGCAACCAAAGCTCATTGATGCACTTAGTAATATCAACATTGAGCTTGTTGCTTGTGGTGAGTACCATACTTGTGCTGTTACCCTTTCTGGTGATCTGTACACATGGGGTGATGGAACTTACAATTTTGGTCTACTTGGACATGGAAATGAAGTGAGCCATTGGGTCCCCAAAAGAGTAAATGGACCCTTGGAGGCTATACATGTCTCATCCATATCTTGTGGACCCTGGCACACAGCAGTTGTAACATCCGCTGGGCAGTTGTTTACTTTTGGTGATGGCACATTTGGTGTTCTGGGCCATGGTGATCGGAAAAGTGTTTCAATTCCCAGGGAAATAGAATCCCTAAAGGGCCTTCGCACTGTACAAGCAGCTTGTGGCGTTTGGCATACTGCTGCAGTTGTAGAAGTCATGGTTGGGAATTCAAGTGCCAGCAACTGTTCATTAGGAAAGCTGTTCACTTGGGGAGATGGTGATAACGGTAGGCTTGGGCATGGTGACAAGGAAGCAAAACTTGTGCCTACCTGTGTTGCTGCTCTTGTTGAACCCAATTTTTGTCGAGTTGCTTGTGGACATAGTATGACAGTTGCTCTTACAACATCTGGTCATGTCTACACAATGGGAAGTCCTGTTTATGGCCAGTTAGGAAATCCTCAAGCTGATGGAAAGCTCCCAACTCGAGTTGAGGGAAAGCTCTCCAAAAGTTATGTGGAAGAGATTGCTTGTGGTACCTATCATGTTGCAGTTTTAACTTCAAGACCTGAAGTGTATACTTGGGGAAAAGGAGCAAATGGTCGTTTAGGTCATGGAAATATAGATGACCGGAACTCCCCAACACTAGTTGAAGCTCTGAAAGATAAGCAAGTCCAGAGTATTGCTTGCGGTGCTAATTTTACTGCAGTTATTTGCCTTCATAAGTGGGTTTCAGGAGTTGATCAGTCAATGTGTTCGGGTTGCCGGCTTCCTTTTAATTTTAAAAGAAAACGCCATAATTGTTATAATTGTGGGCTTGTTTTTTGTCATTCTTGCAGCAGTAAGAAATCACTCAAGGTTTCCATGGCTCCAAATCCCAGCAAACCTTATCGTGTCTGTGATAATTGTTTTAATAAACTGAGAAAAGCTGCTGAAACTGGCACTTCATCCCAGACCTCTGTAAGCAGAAGAGGAAGTATCAATCAGGGGTCAAATGAGCTTATTGATAAAGATGATAAGTTGGACTCCAGATCTCGGGTGCAACTTTGCAGGTTTTCTTCAATGGAATCTCTGAAGCATGTGGAAACCCGTTCATCAAAGAAAAATAAGAAACTAGAATTTAACAGTGGTCGAGTCTCACCTGTTCCAAATGGAGGCTCACAGTGGGGAGCTCTTAATATTTCTAAAACTTTTAATCCAGTGTTTGGGTCATCCAAGAAGTTTTTCTCAGCTTCTGTTCCTGGATCAAGAATCATTTCTCGAGCTACATCCCCAATTTCAAGGCGCCCCAGCCCACCTCGTTCTACAACACCAACTCCAACTCTGGGAGGACTCACATCGCCAAAGATTGTTGTAGATGATGCTAAAAGGACAAATGAAAGCCTTAGCCAGGAGGTTATCAAACTAAGATCACAGGTATTCACTACATATTTTTATTTTTCAACTAGTATAGGTGCATGGCTCTCTCGCAAGTTAACTGCTAGTGGAAAATTGACTCGATATCTTTTTCTCCTTTCACCAATTTTAATTTCATGAAATAAAGTATGGGAGAACTAATAAAAAGTCCCTTACCGAACCTTTTTTTTTTTTTAAATTCAAAGCCCTCTTAAAGTGTGACTCCTTATTTGTTTTTTCAACTAGTATAGGTGCACGGCTCTCTTGCAAGTCAGCTGCTAGTGGAAAATTTACTTGATATCTTCTTCTCCATTCACCAATTTTAATTTCATGGAATTAAGTATGGGAGAACTAATAAAAAGTCCCTTACCAAACTTTAAAAAAAAAAAAAAAAAAAAAAATATTCAAAGCTCTCTTAAAGTGTGACTCCTTATTTGTGTAGTGACGGAAATTAAACCCCTACAACTTATTTTAATTTTGGAGTTTTGAAGAGTATCCTCATTCGTGATAATTTAACTATTGGTGAGAATTTTTAAGAAATCACAAGTCTGATTCTTTTTGTAATTCAGGATAGGAATTATACACAATGGAATGGTAGAAATCAAAATCGCTTCCCCCTCCAACAAAAGAAATTATCTTTCGACACGAACATTAAATATTCCTTTTGGTCAAATTATTGCCAAATTAAAATTCAATTACCGAGTTGTTCAAATGAATGGAGGAAACAACTAGCAATAATTTTTTGGGCAAAATTGATCAACAGAGTTGAAGATGAATATTCTCAAAGGAGTGGCAGACAACGTGCATGAGTTTTCGTGTTTAGCTGAGCAATTAACAGTAAGAAATGTAGTAAAGAGTGCATAAAGAGAGCAAAAGAAAGAAATCAACTGGTGAAAAAGAACTGTTTTCAGGGATAATTAAAAAGAAACGTACCAAGAGAGAGAAAATAACATGATTGTTTCAATTTATTATTCTATTTCTACTTTTAGAAATATGACTTTTAATAGATAATTGATTTTATGAATCTACTTTGTTCGAAGAAGTGTTGGCTGTCCATTCCCTTCACCAAGACCCAACTATTCATATTAGACCTGTTCAGTTTTCTCTTTGAGCATTTCGTCTGACTAGTATTATCTTTCAGGTTGAAAGTCTTACTCGAAAAGCCCAACTAAAAGAAGTTGAGCTGGAAAGAACAACTAAACAGCTGAAGGAAGCAATAGCAATTGCAGGTGCGGAGACTGCAAAATGCAAAGCAGCAAAGGAAGTGATCCAGTCACTTACTGCCCAAGTAAGAATACGATGGATGTTTACGTGCTTTGGTATAATACTTCATTGTTATTTTCTAACCATTGTCTCAAATGTAATTTGTTAGTTAGGGATTATTAATTGTTCTTTATGTTGTAAGGTGGTTTGCTATCTTTCGAAAATGTTACTAAATGTACTTAAGAGTTCTTTTTCACCAGAAACAGGGAAGAAATGGCTTCTCAGATTGATTCTGGTTGTCATTTGACATGTGGCGACTGCTTGCTTAGTATGTTTGTAGAGATTCTTTTCCTATCCCACAACAAATGTGTATGACATGTTGAACCATATCGAATTGTCAACGATAATTATCTACAGTGCCATGTGCTAAAATAATTTTCCTAAGTCAGTTCTGGTGATCTATTTAAGTGGCCGGAGACAAATAAATCCTTACTGTATATTGTCACTTGTGCTCTTGTAGGCCAAGTCTTGCTGATATTAATTTTGTGTTTTGTATATGTTGACCAGTTGAAGGACATGGCTGAAAGGCTGCCTGTTGGAGCAGTGCGGAATATCAAATCACCCTCTCTAGCTTCTTCCTGGGGTTCTGATCCTTCCAATGAAGTTTCTATTCCTCCGATTGACCGATTGAACGGTCAAGTAACATTCCAAGAACCAGACTCCAATGGATCAAACATCCAATTGCTTTCCAATGGGTCCAACACCACCAGTAACCGCAGTTCAAGTCACAACAAACAAGGACATCTAGATCTAGCAACCAGAAATGGGAACAAAATTAAAGAAAACGAATCTCATCATGAAACTGAATGGGTTGAGCAAGATGAGCCTGGGGTGTACATCACACTTACTTCCCTACCAGGAGGTGCCAAGGATCTCAAGCGAGTTCGTTTCAGGTATACTGTACTTGCCTACATAACAGTACGTGCCTATGCGGGGGTGTGTTTTTCCCTTTCCGATAAGAGTGTGTATATGTATATATATAGTATAATGTTCTCTTGCCAAACTCTAGACTGTTTTCAGGCAAGAATCTTCCTAATAAGTGGGTTGGATTCATAGATTGCTTATGTTGCTACAGTGTCTGTGAGAGAATAATAAATATATATATATATATATATAGAGAGAGAGAGAGAGAGAGAGAGAGAGAGTTTTATATGCACTATAGAAGTTTAACATATCATTAGCATACTCATACTGTACTTCCAATTTATATCATTGTTGAATGCAGTCGGAAGCGATTTAGTGAGAAACAAGCAGAACAGTGGTGGGCAGAGAACCGAGCAAGAGTATATGAACAATACAATGTGCGCATGGTAGACAAGTCTAGTGTAGGCATTGGGAGCGAGGACTTGGCTCGCTGACATGTGGGAGCAGTCATCTGTAAATGGAATTGATATTTTTTTCAGGTTCAAGCTTGGGTTACGAAGGTCTAATTCGTTAATTAGCGTTGGCTTTCATTCTCATAAAGGTTTGAAGAAGCAAAGGTTTGGTATAGGAGGGAGATTTTAAATGGGTTTGATTGCGTTTTTTCCATTTTTCTCTAATTTTGTTGTATTCCAATTTTTCCCTATGTTCTTGTGTGGGGGTTTGAGGGTGAGAAATGTAAATTCCTAAATATGTTTACGCAGTGGTTCGTTACGTGTATGTTCGAGGCATCGCCTACGCTAACATGCGCGCATTGTACATGATATATCCTTCTCTACGCTGCCATATGATGTCAAGTGCACATAATTCACCAATCACAATGTTCTGTACTGGAACAATGGAACGGTTGTAGAATCGATGCCTCTCGGTTGGGGCAATCACTTGAATTTCCGTGGCGGAGACTTTAAGCCCAACATCCTTTGTTTTACCGAAAATTAAATGAAAAATGCTTCATAAACTTTTATTAGTATCATCTTTATGTTTAACGGTTTTTTAGCCAAAATGGTCTCTGAGATTTACATAATTCCTCATTTTGGTCTTTGAGATTTGAAATCAATAGAATTGGACTCTGAGTTTGTTCACAATCAATCATTTTAGTCTTTTCATGAAAATCTGCATAAAATAAGAATAAAATAATAAAAATATCCTCAATTTTGGTCAAATCATTTTGACTTATTGTTTATTAAATTAAGGGTAATTTTGTCATTTAATTATTATTTAACATAATTTTTTATCTAAGGACCAAAATGATTGATGGTGAACAATCTTAGGGACTACTTTTATGGATTTCAAATCTCAAAGTTCATTTTGGCTAAAAAGCCTTGTTTAACGCATGATTTGTTAGTTGTTGTATGACACATTGACACACTAGAAATTCAATAGAAAGCATCTACTTGCATCCAGAGTCTACATGGCGCAATAAGCAAAGTAGCCTTTTCAGTTGGACTCATGTATCAGCATGCTAAAGCTAATAATTGCATTAAACTCAATACAACCCAATAAGCAAAGTAGCCCAACATGGTCAATTGATGTAGTCACTCCATGAATAATGCCCAACGCCTACACGACGCAATTTGCGATAGAACTCCAAGTCAAGTTTGTTCTCTGGTTTTGGGTTTGAGGCACAAAGTTGACAAAACATAAGTGATTCTCTGGTTGAAAATCTTGGGTAGACGTGTGTCGTTTAACTGTGACCAGAATAGGCTAAAATACCTTTAGCATTTCTTAGCCCCATTGTGAATTGATCCTACCTTTTAGAGTGTGACTTCAGAATAAAAAAAAAAAATCACATCATTATGTCGGTTATCACACCTTCCATTCAAAGAATAATTTTTATCTTTAGTTGCACTTTATTTTTTTGATTCAAGGGATATTTTAATTGAAAGAGCACCAAACCCAAGCTGCAATGACGCTGCTGGCCCTTGCTAAGGCTTGGGTTGGTGGCACCTTCTCATTTCGTCCTCCTAGCCTCTTCCATGCCCTCATACACCTTCCACAACCGTCTTTCTCGTTTCCTTCTCTTCTTTTTTCCTCTCCCTCACCCTCTTTTGGCTCCCACTGCTTCAAATCGGCTCCGCCATTTGTGCGTCCTTGGCATGCCTTTTCGGTGATCATTTCCGCTCCTGTTCCTTTGGTTTAAGGTCTCCCTCCTTTTCCTCATCTCTTTCATCTTCTCTATAAGTTCTATTTTCAATTTTCTTTTCCTTACCCACCAGCCCCGTTCCCTTCCTCAGTATACCCCCACCTCATATTTTCTCATCCCCTTTGCTATCCCTCATATTTCCCCTCCCATAACAAAGTTTTAGATTTGAGATTGTTGGATCCAATCTTGCCACTTGACCCATCCCCCCTACCAGTTGCCAAACCGGCTTGCTGGCAAAATTAGGTGAACTGTGGTACGATTCACGTTGTAACAAGGGTGTTTTACACATTGCCTTTGTCCTTCCCTTCCTCCTGCTACTTGTTTTGATCCTCCCTTGCAGTTGTAGTTGCGGATGGTGTGGCAGGTGTCTTGATTTGGCACAACACTTTCAAATCTACTCTTTGGTTCAAGTGTTTTTTCTATTTTGGGGATGTTGTGGTGTTGCGTTGCTTTGTCCAACTTCTTGATTTGGTTTTCTCCTTCCTGGTGGTGACCTTGGTGGCTACTGGCGGTTTGCTGCTCGCTTTGGTTTTTAGGGTTTTCTTTGTTATCTTTACTTTCTCTAGGCCTATGTTAATATGGGGCTCTCTTTGTGCTTTGGATTGTTGCTTTCCTATTACTTGGGCCTCTTTATTTTGTTTTATGTCTTCTTTGTTTTTGAAGGTTTGTAATATTCCTGAACATTAATGAAGTTTTATTTTCAACCAAAAAAAAAAAAAGAATAATTTTAGCTGAAGGGGAGGGGGAGTTTGGCTAAACTACACAATGGGCAACCTAATTTGGTATTGAATTCACCATTCACGAGACTCAAACCCAAGACCTCTCACTTACAAGTGAAGAGGAATACCACCAGACCGTAGTATTGAGTGGCTAACTTGTCGCGCTTAAAATAATTAGGTTTAATGAATCTTGAGGACACTCAAGTATACAGTGCTTGGATAGATGGGCCTTGTATTCATGGTATCCTTAAGGACACGTGTTGATGTATTTAGTATGTGGGAAAGAGAGTTTGAGAATAGAAAGCTGTTGCATTTGTCATGTTTCGTAAGTTTATGCTTGGGAAATGATTTTTTAGGTCATTGGAAAAGGGAAACCAAAAAATGCGCTAACTGCTGTCAAGTTAGTAAGCAGTTTTATACTCAAGCAGTGGACAAGAGAATTCAAGTATGGAAATTGCTTTGCCAAAGATGAACACGACATGTGTGTATTTATACCAGTGGAGAAAGAGACCTTTTTAGGATAGAATCCTCGTTCTAAGACGGGAGGATCCTAGAGGATATCTAAGTAGATATCACACATTTTTAAGAGTTGTGATTACTTGCGGCGCCAATTCCTAGATTGTAGGAACTCTAAGATTTATAAGGATCTGATTGAGTCCATATTCGGACTAGATCGCGTATCTTACTGGACAAGCATGATCATCTAGCATAGTTGCTCAAACTTCATGTATTGCCTTGGAATAGGGTGATGGTGGCACTGTTGCTCTGTCTACTCTAGCTCCACTTGGAGTTAGTGAATCCATGACTGGACTTTTAAGATAATTGTATTCGGATAAGCCTTACTCCAACCTTGAAAAATCATGGTCCCATAGGTGGGTACCCTAACTTTAATTAAATCTAACTTATTTGGCATGCCTAATTAGGTCATGGCTTGTTTTAAATGTCCTAACAAAATAACTTATGTTTTAACAAAGAGTGTAGAACTTTTCATTGAGGAAAATAAACTAAATTGGCTTCCGTTGCCTGGAAGGATGATTGTACTCCTAAGTTTATTGGAGGCCTTGGTATAAGAAGGGCTGACCATTTTAATAATGCTTCCTTTGACGAAACTTGCTTGGAAGGTTATTCCTGATAAAGGCAATTGGTAGGGTACCCACCTATGTGACAATTGTTAAGCAAAGATATTTACGAATGGGAGTTTGTTAAGTACTAAAGTAAAACAACATCATTCCCTGGCTTAGAGGGATGTCCTAAATTCTAGGGATATTCTTTTAATAGGTTTGAGATAGATTGTGGGAAATGACAAGGACATTTAGGTCTTGACCCATAATTGGGGTTTTCCTTTCCTTTTTTTTCCATCTCTTACCTGAATCCCAAAGAGGGAATGCTTATTGGAATTTATGAGTGTGATTTTAATGATAATAGTTGGAACAAGACCTTATTGATTTGTCCTTTTGCTAATGGCGAATTCACTGTAAAGTCAGCAACTTGGTTGCAAGTTGAGCAACAAAGTGTACACCCATATGTTGTGTTATTGAATAAAATGTGGAAACTTTAACTCCACAAAAGATAAAATGGTTTTGTTGGCTTCTTTTTTGTGGGAGCCTTCACAGCCCAGACACAACGACGAAATTATCAACGATGCACTCTACCACTAACCTAATAGCCTGTCGTGCCCGAGGTTTAGGTATTTTTGACTTCTCGTTTTCTATAGGTATGCAGACATAGATTCGATTCCTGTAAGGGATAGTACTCATTCCCGGCCGCTTTAGGCTCCACACACGATTGAGATTTCACAGATCTTTCCCTAATACTAGTCTTGTTTGTCCTTTTTGTAATATTGGTGAAGAAGATCAACAACATATTTTCATAAGATGCAACTTTGCTCAAGAAGTTTGGAGAATATCCAGTGGCCCTTCTCCTGTTAATGTTAGGATGCATTTAATAAATTGATTAACTCAGAGTTGAATGGTAGCGATGAGGTGGAGTTGTTTGATTTTAGTAGGGTTCTCCTCCTTTGCTGGCAAATATGGAATGATAGAAACAATCTGATATTTTGAAATAGTAAGGGTCCATCCTACCAAAGTTTCAATGGTGGCTGCTACAGTTGGTAAAGAGTACTACAACACTAATAGAAGCCCAAGTTCAATTCGTATCTCAATGTTGTTCATACATGTCCTTGCATCATTAAATGAAATGCTCCTACTTTGAGGATCCCACCACCAACTTTAAGGACTCGTTTAGGGGCTTTAAAGCAATATTCGAGTCCCTAAAGAATATTGTCCGGATCAAAAAGTCTTTATAGTATAATTGCTAAATATAGAGACTAAAATATTAAAAATCATTGTTTATTTCGTTGGAGTATTGTGATGAATGCTAAAAACCAAAAGCTATCTCTACCATTGATTTTTAAAGAGATAAAAAAAAAGGTACAGGAGAACCAAATGAGAAGATGCCCCCATGTGGGTGGTCGATAAGGAAAACAAATAAAAAAAAGTAGTTGTTGCGCACAACATTCCCACTCAAAATCAACATGGTCCCACTCTTTGAGTCTCCATACACAGTCCTCACATTTGAGGATTTATTTGAGATATACAGCGAGTCCCTATATATTGGGATACTTTAAGAGCTTCAATTCCAGTCCATTAGAAGTCTTAGGTCCCTATATTTAGGGACTCTATTTAGGGCTGATTTAATATTGTTGTGCTTTGAAAAAAACCTACTTCTGCTGTGCTGTGAGAATAAGCAGTTGTGAAATAAAGCAGTAGAGTGTTTGGTAAACTTTTTTGTAAAAGTGCTTTTGAAAAAAAAAAAAAAAAGCAGTATTATAGTGTTTGGTAAACTTTTATGTAAAATAGATGTGAAAAAAAGTCGGTTTTTCAAAGCTGGATTTTGCAGCTTCTTGGTCTCAGCTTTTTTTTATACCATTTTTTTTCAGAATCATCTACCAAACCAGGTCTTAGAGCCACCATTGGATGCTCTAAGAAGCAGCATGGCCCAAACACCAGATTAAGATCTGTATAACCTAAGAAAAGTTGCCCAACAAGGCTAACTGGTGGAGTCGTTAATCTATGAATATAATACGTAACACTGTTAATCAACCAGATAATATGTGCTCTTAATTGTATCGTCTATCACGTCTTCCCATTCAAACGACTAACTATTAGTAATGAAAATGTTTAGACATAGAATCAATAATCCATTGTCATCCAACGGTTAGGATATCTGACTTTCACCCTAGAAGACCTGGGTTTGATTCCCGGTAATGGAACTTTTTTAAATTTCAATTTTTATTTTTAAAATTTTAATTTAAATGTCAAGCCCTTATGTTTGTTGGATCAATCTTCTAACATTGAACACTGACGAAGGGAGATGGATGAGGAAACTAGCTGCTTCACACGCGTGTCCACCGTCGCCGCTGAAGGTGGTGCCGTCGGTATTCCTCTAAAACACCCTTCACAAATCATCTCCCAAACCCTTACTTATATCTTCTGTATATTGTTTTTCTCTATTGAATATCTTGAGTTTGTGGAATCATTCATTTGTTCTTTTCTGTACAATATTTTTTCATTTGGGGTTTTGAAATTTTGTTTTTAGGCGAATTTTGGACATTGTAAATGCTTGTTGTTTGGTTTCTTCAGATGAGCATGCTTTGTAGGTATTCTTATTTTTTGTTGTCACTTGTAAATTGGGGTTGTTTCTGTCACTTTTCTTGGGTTTTCAGTGAGTGGGGTTGAAACATGCTCACATTCTTGTTTTGTAGGAAGGAAGTATATCTAAATCTATTTTCTTCAGTTTCCGTGTCGTCCTGATGGATATTTAGATGGTAGGCTCTTGTTGAATGAATTTGTTTTTTATGTTTTCACAAATCTTTGATGAATCCTGCACACTGCCTTAGGAACCACAAAAAAGGATGAGAGTTAATAGAGGGTTACTAACCTCATCATTTATGGTCTAACTTTGATCCCATTTTGGTTTGTGGTTCAAGAATATGAGATTATTGTAGAACAATTTAATTTGTCAAGTTTAGCTGTCATTTTGCTGAATATGCAGATGAAAGAATCTTGCATAAGCACTTTCTATAACCCATTCAAGTCTTATCAGCTTTTTAATTCGATGATAACAACTTTTTTGTATTCGAACCTGGAGTGGAATTCAATTTATATGTGGTATCGAAATGTTATATAATGTTTAACATTTGTGTCAAGTTCAAACCTAGAAGTAGTTGGATCAAACTGAAAGAAAACAAAAAAATATGCATTTCTTCAACTAGACATTGCACAATGACTATCATTTTCCTTTATCTTTAAACAAGCGTCATTTGAGCGACAGTTTTACCTTGAGAGTTTTCTGGATTACTAATCTTGGAAGATCGTTTTTCATATTTCTATTATTTTGCCTCTAGCAGAATTCATAGAGCATTTTCATCCTTGTGAGACCAGGGTGGAATTAATAAACTGAATACTATTTGTAAGCTAAGTCGAGAAAAATGGGTTGACTGATGTTTTTGTATTCTATGTTTCGGGTTCATGATTTAAAAGTTTGATTGAGGTGATTTGCACTATTTTATTTAATCACATTTCTATGTTCAGGTGCAGAGTTTGGTACATATGAGGCTTAATGGTTTAATGCTGTAAGGTTTAAGGAGCATCTTGGGCTGAACTTTAACTTTTGAGGTTTCAGTCAAAACAATATTCTTCTACACTCTCATCACCTTTTATCTACTACACCTTGAATGGACACCACAAAACTATTATGTCTCTTAAGAAGATGTATTAGTTCCAAGTCGTTGAAGCATGGCAAGCTCGTCCACCAAAAACTTGATAGACTTTTACTTTTCTTGTTGTTTTTATGACTCTGCAAAGCTTGTTTTCCAATCCAGTGGAGAGCGATCCAGTATTTCCCAATGGAATGGCCTCATGATAGCTTATACTAAGAACTTTAAATTCAATGAAGCTCTTGACCTTTGTGGAAGTTTGCTGCGCTACCCTTATCTTTGTCCCGATTGTTACATTTATCCAAGTGTCCTTAAGGCCTGTGGTGCATTAGGTGAAGTTGCTTTGGGAAAAATGATCCATAACCATTTGATAAAGATCCGTTTTGTATCAGATATTGTTGTTGCCAGCTCTCTTGTGTGCATGTATGCTAAATGCAACATGCCGTTTAATGAAATGCCCGAGAGAGACGTGGCATGTTGGAATACTGTAATTTCTTCTTATTTTCAAGATGGCCAAGCTCACAAGGCAATAGACTTGTATGAAAAGATGAGGAACACTGGATTTATGCCTAATTCAGTAACGCTTACAACTATTATTTCATTGTGTGCAAGACTTTCAGATTTAGGGAGAGGTATGAAGATTCACAAGGAGTTGATAAAAATTCGATTAGTTACGGATTCCTTTGTTTGTTTTGCCTTTTTGGATACGTATGGAAAATGCAGATGTTTAGATATGGCAAAACAGGTTTTTGAGCAAATCCCAATAAAGAATGTAATTTCTTGGAATTCTATGATCACATCATATAGTGTATCAGGTGACAGTAGATCTTGTTAGGCTGTTCAAGGTCAGTCCAACTACAACATGGAAAATTCATACATGCGTTTTTTATAAGAAACAATATAGAGGCAGATATCTACATTTACATCTCGCTCCTAGACCTCTACTTCATATGTGCAGGTGTCTAATCAGCTAAAAATGTCTTTGAAAATGCCCAAGACAAACGCAGTTTCTTGGAATGTTATGATTTCTGGATATGTGAAAGTGGGTGACTATTTTGTAGCTCTGGCTATGTCGGCTGACATGAAAGAAGCTGGTGTAATGCCAAATGCCATCACAGTAAGTAGTATCTTATCGGCTTGTTCGCAACTTGCAGCACTGTAGTGCCTAAAACACTGGACACTTTAGATGAATATAAAGCCCTCGAGGGATAAAATGTTGTTTGTTTACCGTAAACCTTAATTTGGGCAGGTATGCCATGCAAGTTTTTGTCATGTTATACTCTTTGTAGGTAGGGCTGCACATATCAAATGATTTTGTCAGAGAAACTTTGAACAATACAGTACGTTATTTGAACAATAAAGTGCTTTGATGCAAATGTTCCGATCATAATATAAACCATGTGCATTTCACTGTTTCCTCGTACGTTCTGTTTTGCTGAATTACACATCTTGGTTTTAGGCTCTTTTTGTTTCTGCAATAACATATTAGATTTCTACACTGATCAAACTAAACATTTTCAAAAAGTTGAGCACATTTGGTTGCAGGAAGACCCTTGTACAAGACTGTAATTTAGAAGAAGCACCAAGCACAAATTTTGTGCTTCTGCAATATTCTACTTTCCTTTTTGAGGGAAGCATAAAACTCCTTTGAAAGATCACAAAGTGCTCAGTCCAAGGGTTAGTTGATTTGGTAAAGGGTTTTGCCTCTCGATTAGTGATGATCTAGGGTTTATGGTTACTTTCGTTGTCACCTAATTAGCATTTTCTCCATTTTTTTATTTAATTGTACGATCTAGGGTATAGAGTATAATTCGTGCATCTTAATTTGTACAATGTAGGATTAGGCGTATACTTACTTGTGGCGGAAGGTGGATGGAGGCACAATGGAGAAACAATGGTGGTAGTGCAGCTTGTTTTGGTCTTTTCTTAGTTGCTTGAAGTTTGATACATCGTCGGAAGCCTTCAAGCTACTTTGTTGACTTAAAATAACAAAATTTTGTTTGTTTACTCAGTCCTGGTTTTAAACATAAAGTTAGAATTCATGACGTTTCTGCTGCACATCGTGATATGGACCATATGGTTAAGACACAATTGAAGACTTCATGTGGGCGATGACATTTATGGACATGATAGTTTGTTTCAAGTTTTCCTTTCGGCCCATGTCGTGGACATGGGTTACCGATCACCAAACTTTGCCTGTCAACCACTATCGATGAAATTCACTTGACCATCGCATTTCAGCTTGGCCGAAAGTCACCTTCTGTCACCTACACCAGTGGTGCCTTGTATATTACCTTATTGATAAAAATTACTATTCTAAAAATCCCCTCTTGGCCTGGGTGCTAGGCGGTTGGTCACCTCCCGGATTAGTCCTTAGGAGTTTGAAAATTAAGAAAGTGCACCTAGACTTGCTTAGACGTCTGCCTTGCTCGCTTAGGTGCCCACTTTGCCCGCCTAAACCCGCCTAGCCGCCTAGGTCACGACTCTTACTTAAATAAAAAATCAATAACTTCCATTTTGCATTTTATTTTGTCAATAAAATGTAAGAGACTTGTTAAATACTTGGATGAACACTTATTATATGTTTCTTCCTCATGTTTTCAATAAGTTCTATTACTTTATAATTTATATGTCATTTAATTTTGCAATAGATGTATCGCAATACAATTATGTGTTTTTTAAGTATAAATAGACACTTATTTACATAATATATAATAAATTTACTTAAATCTTGAAATTGGTACCAGGCAGAATATCCGGTATATAAAAATAATAATATGCTGGACTGACTAGTCAAGCCGGCTAGTTGACTAAGACAGATATGTTAGTTAATAAACCAAAGATTAAATGGCCAATCTCAATTATCAATAGTTATCCTAGTCAGCGAGCTCTCAGTTTGTTCTAAGTTATTAGCATGTCAGGTGAGCATGATTGTGAGCACATACTTATTAAATATTCAAGTGATACATGTAGCATGTATATGTATGTGAGGTATGTGACACAATATAAGTAACTATGAACACAAGATGTTTTTGGTTGGAAAAACCCACCTCTGGGTTAAAAAACCGAAGACTTTCCGCTGCATCCAATCCACTAGTATAATCAAGGTTCTTACAAAGTACCCCGTAAAGCTCAATCCTAGAACCTTATCTATGGAGCAGCTTTACCTTTGTGCAATCTTGCCTCACACAAGATAGATTCCTTCGGTCTTCACGAAGTGACAGCTCGTCCTGAGCTCTTAATCTTGTGGCACTGAGACTAGCTCACGAACTATGCATATATGATATGACAATGATATGCAGATATGGATTTAGATGTTTAGTTAGTTTCTCCAGTCCAATAGTTGAAAAGGAAGAAACTGACGAGAGTCCTACAATCGGTCAGTTTTAAAGATCTGTTTTGACCGCTAATTTAATGCAAAACCAAAGACAATGCAACCCCATTCTTCAATGATTGGGTGTTTAATGCATGAAAGAAGGTTTTGCAACTAGGGTTTCATAAATGAAGAACAAAGAGGAAAGTAAGGTCTTAAGGCCTTTCTCACTCTAACTTCTCATTAGAAATATGATCTGAAAACCCCCAAAAACAAAGAACCTTGGCTGGGGATCTTAACCCCAAAAGCTTTGGTTTGTTTTTCACCTACAAAGTGAAGGAAAAATTTTGTCCTAGCTAAGAACATGTAAGAACATTTGAATACATATGCAAACTAATAACACTTTAAAGTAGGCATGCATTCAAAAACAATTCATAAAACCCATGACTTTCAAAGCCTAGTATATGGTGAACCATAAGACTCTTTAACAAAATTAAAGAGAATAAGAATTTAGAGATTCTTTACCCTTGAAGCTCATCCTTGATTGCACAAGGGATTCACCCAAGTGGAGGGCCTTCAAGTTACCTCCTTGCTCCTTGGATCTTCCTTGTGATTTTCTCCCTTTTAGTGCTCCTTTTTCTTCTTTGAGGATTTGAGGATTTGTTCTCCAAAACACCAAAAGTTTGGTGTCTCTAAGTCTCCACACCAAAGATGTTGTGTGAAGATGAAATGGATGACTTAGGGAAGAAAGATTGCTAGATGTTCCTAACCCTAAGGTGGCCGGCCTCTATGTTGAAATTTAGAGAAAATATTTCACCCAAATTCTCTTAGAAAACCCTAAGGATGAAATGGCTATAAAGATGTCTTTATACCACCTCACAATGGAGTGGCAAACTTGCAATTAAGCCAAGTTCACTACCCTCCACCCTTATGGCCGGCCATTAGTTGTTATTGGGCTTAATTGCCCATTTTGTTTTAGTTGTCATACAACTTAAACATAATGGGCCTTGTGGACCAAAACGTTTTTGTGCCCCGAAGCCCAAAACTAACTTAAACGCCCAATACGAACGTTTCGTATAATTAATTAACTATTTAATTAATCTTGACCATTCTTCAATTAAACCATTTAATTGCTTATCCATTTCATATAATTTCTTCACTTATATCTTTACTCGGTGTACGATCCATTAGGTTCCAATTAGCGAGGTAGTGGGCGATGTTACTCTTAACGATCGATTGTGAATTGAAACCACATTTCAATTCTCCCTTAAATTAGTGTTTGCTAATCTTTAGGGCTTCCACAAACCATGGGTGACGCCTAGCAGCATGTCATGGTTACCCAAGCTAAGTAGAAGTGGTTGGAGAACCTATCCAGTTACAACTACAATGCAATACGGTCCTTCTCTAATACAATACTCTTAATCACATTGTTTAAGTGATAGTTTGTTTCATGTCTACTATCCAATGTGATACTTCTCTATATGATTCAATTGAATAAGATTTGGAACATCTTCCTTAGTCATATTCATATGCTTTGGCCAAAGACTCTCGAATGATATCTTAGAGTATTCTCCTTCCATCATGGAAGGTTAGAGATCCCTTGTTGTGCATTCATATGCCTACATGACTAGATAGCTTGACCCCAACAATGCCGTGGACACTCCAATGGAATGCTGTTGACATAATCAAAGATCAAGGACCTAACCATTAGACATCAATGATGCCTCAGGTCAAAGGACTACTTTGCATATTGCAACTATTGAGTTCTCACATGACATGTATGTTCGAACTCTCGTTTGATCGTTGTTCAGTGTACTCGATTACTCTTTCGAGCACCTATGTGTTTGCCTTAGTGTCGAATGACTTGAGACTAGTTCATACTCACGCTTGAGTCGACATAACACATACTAACCTTAGCGGATTGTCAATGCCCAATTGGCAATCCTATGGCTAGGAACGTTTTAGGAATGAACATAAGAGAAAGGTCTCGTTAATTTAAACATGTCGTCCTACAAACTGATTAGAAAAGATTAAGGGCTGAGATCTGACTATCAGCAGAAAACTGTCAGGAAGCCCATGTGAGACTCTCATCAAATTTGAAATTAGGACGTCTTAATTTCAAATTAGATTTGACTATCAGCACACAAATTTGAAATTAGGACGTCTTTAATTTGTGTGCCCAGCTTGCTAGAAATTTGCACGCAAGCCTAACTCTACAACTAAGCTAGCCAGAATGAAGTAGGAATGTAGACGTGAAATGCACATGCATGAACAAAACTTTTGAAGTGAGGTGTGTCCCATCCTTGTACATTTCTTCATAGCAAACACAACCCATGTATAAAGAAAAGCCTAAAGCTAGATTGAACATGTGGTATACTTACAATATTGACAAGGAAAACCAAACCTAAAGTATAGACTTTACAAATCTGTCTAGCTGCTGCGCCTAACGTATTTTAGAACATTTATAAAAATAAAGTCTTACTTAGTAGATTTGAATTCCAATCTCATAATTGTCTATAGGTTACGTGGTTACGAGGGCAATGATTTTTATTCTTTGGTCCAATGGCAATAGGTATTATATGACCTTTTGTACTTGTTTGGGGAAGGGGAAGCTTTCTTGTGGCGTTGAATAGGAAGAAGAGAGTTTAACGGGCAAGTTTCACGTTAATTAGTTCAAAAATAGGGTTTAATTTTAAAAATAATTTATTAAAGAAAATTCATTTTATTTTATTGAATTTCTATAAACTTCAATTGTACATAAAAGACGTTGATAAAAATTAAAGATACTAATATTAATGGCATGTTTACTTACTATGAACGAAAGTATGCAAGTATATATTTACATTATAGAGTGGGAGATTTGAGCTAAGGTAAACAAACATTCTATATATATATATATATAAAATCCACTAGATCGTAATGCTAAGCATTGGTGGGTTCGTGTTCTATACATGGGAAGATGTGTTTTTGTAATAGTGTCATCACGTTTAGTTGGTAGAGGTACAAGGCCCATCTTATCCTTTTCTAGTCTTTGAAAGTTAAGATTTCATTCTAATATAAAATAAAAGTTTACTATATTGATTAGTAGTCCGTTGTCGTCCAGCGGTTAGGATATCTGGCTTTCACCCAGGAGACCCGGGTTCGATTCCCGGCAACGGAATTATTTTTTTAATTTTATTAAAATTATTTGTACTCTGAAATAAATAAAAATAGGGTTGGGGTGCTTTAAGTTTTAGAGAATCAGAAAGAAAAGAACATAATGGCGGACGGACGGACGGACGCCAAAAGCCCAAAACCCTGCTCTCTGCTTCTGCCTCAAGCAACTTGTGCCCCACTCCTCTTCCCCTAATTATTTCCTCACCAAATCAATACCCTACCCACTTCCTTCTCTGCATATCAATTTTCATTCATCCATCATCGCGCAGAATCTGCACAACGATTGACACAGGGATTTACAGATGGCTAAGGAAAACAGCTGCTTGACTCGCGTTGCCACCGGCGCTGTAATTGGCGGAGCTGTCGGCGGTGCCGTCGGTATTTCTCCAAAACCCACTTTTCATATTTGCTTCAAGACCCTTGTTTTTGCTCTACTTTTCGCTTTCTTCCCTACCGTATCTTGGCTTTGTTGTGGAATCATCCTTTGATGTTCTTATTTCATCTCTTCGATTACTCTTCCATCTTTTAAATGCTTGTTATTCGGTTTGTTTTGACGGGCATATGCGGAAGTAAAATGGATTTTGTTTTGGGTATTCTAATTTTTGTTGCAGCTTGTAAATTGCGAGGTTGCAAAGACGTTAGGCAGCAGCTACGCGGACTAGGCAGATTAAGTTAATTTATTATAGGGTAAATTATATTTTCATTAATCAGGTTTGCGGTCGATTTTAATTCCTTATAACATATTCAAAACATTTCATTTTCATTATTTAAGTATTATTTTATTTCAAAATAATACTCCTGTTACATTTTTCATCTATTGATGGATTAAGTGCTGATGTGGCTGCCATAATTTTCTTTTTTAAAAAACCTGAATTTTCTCAACACACACAAAAAAAAGGAAATCCATCCCGTCTCCCCGCAACCACCACCCACACCTCTAAACCTCCAACAACAAGAAGAAAAAGAAAAAGAAGAAGGAAGGGAAAAAAAAAAAAAAAAAAAAAGAAAAAGCAGCCCAAACCTAGTCAAAGAAGAAGAAGCCGCCGGCGCTCGACCCAGCTGCCTTTCCCCCCCCCCCGGCGTGCAAACCAGTTGCCTACCTCCCTTCCTCGTGTGACCGCGAACCAGCCGCCTCTGTTTTGTTGGAGTTGAAATTGAAATCCATTTCTCACTCTCCTTTCTGTGTCTCACTCCCCCTTCTTTGTCTTTGGTGGTTTTGGGTGGCGTTCGGACAGAGATGAAGGGTGGGGGTTTCTTGGGTGGACAAAGGAGGACTTGGACTTTGACTCAAATGACAGGGACTAGTTGGTGGTTGGGGTGGGAGAATGGGAGCTGCAGTTGCACTCTTCCTCTTCTTCTAGGTTGCGGGTTTTTGGGTGTGGAGGGACAAACTTGGTTTGGGCATTTTTTTTTCTTTCGCCTCCTGCTTCTCTGTTGTGTTGCAGTTTAGGTGGGGGTGTTTGTGGGAATGGGTGATCAATTTTTTTTTTTTGTGTGATTTGGAAATTCTTGGTAATGTGGTAGTCAAGTCAGCACTTAACGGATCAATGGATGAAAAATGTAACGGAAGTAATATTTTAATAAAATATTACTTAAGGTATGAAAGTGAAATGTTTTGAAGATGTTGTAAAGAATAAAATATTACTCAAATGACAAGGACTAGTTGGTGGTTGGGGTGGGAGAATGGGAGCTGCAGTTGCACTCTTCCTCTTCTTCTAGGTTGCGGGTTTTTGGGTGTGGAGGGACAAACTTGGTTTGGGCATTTTTTTTTCCTTCTCTTCCTCCTGCTTCTTGTTGTTGTTGTTGCAGGTTTAGGTATGTGGGGGGTGTTTGTGGGGAGATGGGATGGTTTCAATTTTTTTTTTTTTTGGGCGTGTGTTGAGAAAATTCAGGTTTAAAAAAAAAAAAAAAATTTTAAAAATTATTTTTTTTTGCCACGTGGCAGACATTTAGAAGCCATGTGGCATATATGTGGTAGTCAAGTCAGCACTTAACGGATCAATGGATGAAAAATGTAACGGAGGTAATATTTTAATAAAATAGTACTTAAGGTATGAAAGTGAAATGTTTTGAAGATGTTGTAAGGAATTGAAATAGACCTCAAACATGATGTATGAAAATTTAATTTACCCTTTGTTATATATTGGTGTAAATAAGTGTCTACTTAAACTTAAAAAATACATAATTGCATTGAGATACATAAATTGCAAAATATAATGACATATAGATTATAAAGTATTAGAACAGAATGAAAACATGGGGAACAAACATATAATGTGTGTTCATTTAAGTAATCAACAATTCTCTTATAACTTATTGAATACAATAAAATGAAAAATAAAGTTATCCATTTTCTGCCTAAGTAAGAGTCTCGACTTAGGCGGGCGCCTAAGCGGTCTAAGCGGATGTCTAAGCAAGTCTAGGTGCCCTTTCTTAATTTTTAATCGCCTAGGAATTAATTGAAGTGCTGGTCAGCTGCCTAGCACTTAGAAGGGGTCTAGGCGGTGCTAGGTGGAGATTTTTAGAATAGTGGTAAATTGGGGTTTCTTTCTATAACTTTTTTGGGGTTTTCAGTAAATAGGTTGACTTGAATTATGTGCACATTCTTTGTGTAGAAAGAAACTATAGCTCAATTTATGTTGCCAAGTTTCCGTTTTGTCCTGGTGCATATGTAGAAGTTGAAGGACTTTGTTTGTGTTTTATGTTGAGCTTGTGCTTTGAATTAGAAGATAATTTTCGGGACAAGTTATTGTCCCTCAACGGGGATCAGAAAGAATTTTAGGCTCAAGATTCTTTACACCTCCTTATCCTTTGCCATGTGAAACACAAAATATGCATAGAGAGAGAGAGAGAGAAAAAAAAAAAAAAACAAAAGAAAAAAGGAATAGGAAACACCGACTTGTTAATAGTAGCAAACTTTAGCTGGCCTGAAATTGTCAAAAGCTGATTACCTATTCCCTTTTTGATTTTTAACAAATCTCTCATGAATCCTTCACTTGTTACCGAAAGAATGTCTTTCTCGTTCTCTCATGTTACTCTCCAAGCCTGTTTTGTTATCTATTGCTAATAGTATACACCTTTCTTACCGTCCAGTTGAGTTGAGGGACCTCTTGGCCAACTCTTTTCCAGACAGTAGTTACACAGCTAACCCTGAAATTGTGTGAAAAGACAGTACATAGCGAGGGACAAAAGTCAGGTATTGTTTGGGGTGCGGGATAACTTTGAAATCAAAGAGAAAAATATGTGATTGGAGTCTTTCAAGTCAGTGAAATATACATTTCCTTCAACTAGACATTGTACAATGACTATCATTTTGCTTTATCATTAAACAAGTGTCGTTTGCGGTACTGTTTTACCTTGAGAGTTTTCTGGATTATTAATCTTGCAAGATCGTTTTTCATATTTATATTATTTTGCCTCTAGCAGAACTCATGGAGCATTTCGTCCTTGATTAAATGGAAACCAGGGTGGAATTAATAAACTGAATACTATTTGTGCGCTATGTCGAGAAAAATGGGTTGACTTATGTTTTTGTATAACTATGTTTCGGGTTCATGATTTAAAAGTTTGATTGGGTGATTTGCACTGTTTTATTTAATCATATTTCTATGTTCAGGTGCAGAGTTTGGTACATATGAGGCTCAATGGTTTAATGTAAGGTTTAAGGAGCATCTTGGGTTGAACTTCAACTTTTGAGTTTTCGGTCAAAACAATATTCTTCTACACTCATCACTTTTTCTCTACTACACCTTGAATGGACACCACAAAACTGTTATGTCTCTTAAGAACGTGTATTAGTTCCAAGTCGCTGAAGCAAGGCAAGCTCGTCCACCAAAAGATTCTCACTCTAGGCTTACAGAATGACCTTGCTCTTTGCAAAAACCTGATAGACTTTTACTTCTCTTGCC
The DNA here is from genome assembly GCF_019419815.1 of Pyrus x bretschneideri. Lineage (NCBI taxonomy): Eukaryota > Viridiplantae > Streptophyta > Magnoliopsida > Rosales > Rosaceae > Pyrus > Pyrus x bretschneideri. The sequence goes on from NW_025999624.1 coordinate 2,798,861, forward strand.
ATTTTTATGACTCTGCTAAGCTTGTTTTCCAATCCATTGAAAACCCAACCGGTATTTCCCTGTGGAATGGCCTCATGACAGCTTATACCAAGAACTTCATGTTCAACGAAGCTCTTGACCTCTTTGGCAGTTTGCTGCGCTACCCTTATCTTTGTCCTGATAGTTACACTTATCCAAGTGTCCTTAAGGCATGTGGTGCATTGGGTGAAGTTAGTATGGGAAAAATGATCCATAACCATTTGATAAAGATCGGTTTCGTATCAGATATTGTTGTTGCCAGCTCTCTTGTGTGCATGTATGCTAAATGCAACATTTTTGAGTTTGCTATACGGCTGTTTGATGAAATGCCCGAGAGAGATGTGGCATGTTGGAATACTGTAATTTCTTGTTATTATCAAGATGGGCAAGCTCGTAAGGCAATAGACTTGTATGAAAAGATGAGGAATTCTGGATTTATGCCCAATTCAGTAACACTTACGACTGTTATTTCATCGTGTGCAAGACTTTCAGATTTAGAGAGAGGTGTGGATATTCACAAGGAGTTGATAAAAAGTCGCTTGGTTTTGGATTCCTTTGTTTGTTCTGCTCTTGTGGATATGTATGGAAAATGCGGATGTTTAGATATGGCAAAACAGGTTTTTGAGCAAATCCCAATAAAGAATGTAATTTCTTGGAATTCTATGATCACAGCATACAGTGTATCAGGTGACAGTAGATCCTGTATCCAACTTTTTAGAAGGATGAATGATGAAGGAACGAGTCCCACGTTAACTACTTTTAGTAGCATACTGTTGGCCTGTTCAAGGTCAGCCCAACTACAGCACGGAAAATTCATACATGCGTTTATTATAAGAAACAATATTGAGGCTGATATCTACATTTACAGCTCGCTCCTAGATCTCTACTTCATGTGTGGAAGTGTCTCATCAGCTAAAAATGTCTTTGAAAAGATGCCGAAGACAAACACAGCTTCTTGGAATGTTATGATTTCTGGATATGTGAAAGTGGGTGATTATTTTGGGGCTCTGGCCACGTATGATGAAATGAAAGTAGCTGGTGTAAGGCCAAATGCCATCACAGTAACTAGTATCTTATCGGCTTGTTCGCAACTTGCAGCACTGGAAAAGGGTAAGGAGATTCACAGAACTCTCATTGATAGTGAGTTGGAAACCAACGAAATAGTGATGGGGGCTCTCCTTGATATGTATGCTAAATGCGGTGTGGTGGATGAAGCTCTTAATGTTTTTAATAGATTACCAGATAGAGACCTTGTGTCATGGACCTCCATGATCACTGCATACGGAGCTCATGGTCAAGCTTTAGAAGCTTTAAAGCTTTTTGGTGAAATGCAGCAGTCCTATGCAAAGCCTGATGGAGTTACTCTTCTTGCGGTTCTATCAGCTTGTAGCCACGTGGGGCTAGTTGACGAAGGTTGTCACTATTTCAGTCAGATGATCACCAATTATGGAATTAAACCTAGAGTGGAACATTACTCTTGTTTGATGGATCTTCTTGGACGTGCTGGAAGGTTGAATGAAGCATATCAACTTTTGCAAAGAACTCCAGAAATTAGGGAGGACATTGACTTGTTAAGCACACTATTTTCCGCTTGTCGTTTGCACAAGGACATAGATTTGGGTGTGAAAATCGCAGGGTTGTTAATGGAGAAGAATCCCGATGATCCTTCAACTTTTATTATGTTATCAAATATTTATGCTTCTGTAAAGAAATGGGATGAAGTGCGGAAGGTGAGATTAAAGATGAAAGAATTAGGATTAAGGAAAAATCCGGGCTGTAGCTGGATTGAGATTAACAAGAGGATCCAGCCTTTCTTTGTTGAAGACAAGTCCCATTCACAATCAGAAATGGTATATGAATGTCTCGCAAGTCTTGCCAGTCACATGGAGAGAGATGAGTTGTTTCCAAATAGAGCAGCAGATATATGATATACTATAGAGAAAGCAATCTGTATATTCTTGCTGGAGAACTTAAGGCATATGTTAAGAATCCCTGGTATCGGATTCATGGAACTTCGTGTTCCTTCAGATGCAAGGAGATGTAGTATGGAACTTTGCTTCTGATTTATTGTCAGATTTGGTACTTCGGTCTAACTCAAAGGTGGACGTGAAACTATTGATAATGACACTGCTGGAAAGGAATGTGGTAGGGGTTTAAGATGAGTGGCCAACGATTTTCAAATATATTTTGCACCTTCGTGCAGAAATGATAAGAGGAATGTATAACAAATCTTGTCGTGTACTTGAAGAAGTTGGAATCATGCGAGGACTGGATGGAATGGACAAAAGAAATTCACTCCCTTAGACATCTTCTGGGAAGCCTAAAACACTGGACACTTTAGATGAATATGAAGTCCTCGAGGGTTAAAAATGTTGTTCGTTTACCACAAAGCTTAAATCGGGCAGGTATGTCACGCAAGTTTTTGTTATGATAAATTCTTTGTAGGTATGGTTGCACATATCAAATGATTATGTCATAGAAACATGACTAATTGTTATCAACTTTGAACAATACAATATGTTATTTGAACAATAAAGTGCTTTGATGCAAATGTTCGGGTCATAATATAATCCATGTGTGTTTCACTCTTTCTGCTTATGTTCTGTTTTGCTCAATTGCATATCTTGGTTTTGTGCTCTTTGTGTTTCCGTAATGACATTAGATTTCTACACTGTTCAAGCTAAACATCTTCAAAAAGTTGAGTACATTAGGCTGCAAGAAGACCCTTATACAAGAATGTAATTTGGAAGAAGCACCAAACACAAATTTTATGCTTCCGCAATATTCTACTTTCCTTTTTGAGGTAAGCATAAAACTCCTTCAAACGTGCAGCCCGATAACCCAAAAAATGAGCACAAAGTGCTCAGTCCAAGGGTTAGCTGATTTGGTAAGGGGTTTTGCCTCTTGATTAGTGATGATCTAGGGTTTATGGTTACTTTCGTGGTCACCTTTCTCCAGTTTTTATTTAATTGTATGATCTAGGGTATAGAGTATAATTCCTGCATCTTAATTTGTACAATGTAGGATTAGGCGTATACTTACTTGTGTAAGGTGGATGGAGGCACAATGGAGAAACAATGGTGGCAGTGCTGCTTGTTTTGGTCTTTTCTTAGTTGCTCGGAGCTTGATACATCGTCGGAAGTCTTAGCAAGCTACTTTGCTGAATTAAAATGAACAAAATTTTGTTCTGTTTACTAAGTCCTGATTTTAAACATAAGTTAGAATTCATGACGTTTCTGTTGCGCACTGTGATATAGACCATATGGTCAGCACATGATTGAAGACTTCATGTGGGCGATGACATTTATGGATCAAACAGCCAATTGCTTTCCAATGGGTCCAACACCACTCGTAACCGCAGTTCAAGTCACAACAAACAAGGACATCTAGATGTAGCAACCAGAAATGGGAACAAAATTAAAGAAAACGAATCTCATCATGAAACTGAATGGGCTGAGCAAGATGAGCCTGGTGTATGCATCACACTTACTTCCCTACCAGGAGGTGCCAAGGATCTCAAGCGAGTTCGTTTCAGGTATACTGTACTTGCCTACATAACAGTACGTGCCTATGCGGGGGTGTGTTTTTCCCTTTCCGATAAGAGTGTGTATATGTATATGTATAGTATAATGTTCTCTTGCCAAACTCTAGACTGTTTTCAGGCAAGAATCTACCTAATAAGTGGGTTGGATTCATAAATTGCTTATGTTGCTACAGTATCTGTGAGAGAATAATATATATATATATATATATATATATATATATGTTGTAAAATCGATGGTGTATGCAGTGGAATAAATAAAACAAGACACAAAATTTACAAGGTTCCTCTACAGTCAGTGTGACTGGAGTACGTCCTCGGAGCAACAATGGTGCTTTCATTATAATTTAGAATAATAAGAGTACAAAATAACTTTCTCTATGATCCCTTCTCCTCTTCCTCTCTTTTCTCTCTTCCTCTTCCTTCTTTCACAATCTCTTCCGTGAACCTCTTCTTCATCTCTCTTCATTTTATAAGCAAAGATAACACTATTCACTTTACAAATTTTCCACAAATGAATAGTGAAAATACTGTGCATAAATAGTAACAAACTATTCATGTGGGCCATCCACATTATTCACAACTCCCCCTTGAATAGCCACAAGTCTTCGATTGACTTGTTAAAATCTTAGATCTGTTTTATATGCTCCCTCTGATGAGTGTCTCCCCCTGATTTCAAATCATTTAGGCTGATAGTTGATCATTTTACTTCAGTTTCTTAGCGAGAAGAGTTGCGGAAAGAGGTGCTTTACTTGTTGTTAACTTTTCATAGGCTTGTTCTTGAACTGGGTTGGAGGACCTTCTGCTAGACTTCCTCTAAAGGTTTGAATTTACTACTTTTATCTGGAGTTGAATTTGATTCAAGGGTAGTGGACACTTGATCTTGAATCGGTCTTGTGATTTCTTCAAGGGTCATCCAGACTTGATCTTGAATGAAATTGTACCATGAGGAGCTTCATGTGACAAGTGATCTTAGGCTTTGTCGGGGATGAACTGGCACGTGTTTTTTTGTGATTGTCTCCACATGTTTCAATGTATCATTTTCACTTGCCTTATCTATTCCCTTTGCAGAAGTGGTATTTTCCCTATGCAGGTTTGGCATCTTCTCTTGTAGTATTTGTCTTCTGATGTAGGAATGGAATGCAAACCTTGCATTTGAATGATCCTTCACTTCTTGGTGACTCACCATGCGTGGTAGCTTCAATGTAAAAAATCAATGACAGGCTAATTATTCTGCGGTGTTGATGACTGGAGACCTAGCTCCATCAACAGTTGAAGATGAGTACTCAAGAGCAATTCTAGGTAAGCAATCAGGAAAGGTTCCAAGCAGTCGGTTCCTTACCAAAAGTTTGAGTGGAGGTTCCAACATATTGCTTTTTTTATTCATGTCTTTGCAGGTAAGAACAAGAACAAAGGAAAGTACAGGGATATTGCATGATATGAGATATTCTTGCTCTCGTCCTTGATGATATAAGATAATCTTGCTCTGGTGTGACTAGTTTTGAAGAGGTATTCTCAGAGAGGAAGAAAACTGGGTATTTCGAGATGCTTTGTTGAAGATGCATTCTCGGAGATGAGGAAGAGTTAGGTATTCTTGCAAGTCTGCCTTGTTATGGAGAACGAAGGTCGACACATACAGAGATTTTTCAATAGCAAGTAGTGATGTTGTGCCTTTACTTTTGTCAGCAACTGTGGTATAATTAGAACAGTAAGATTTACGCGTTTTCAATTTTGTCAGAGATCTTTGACAAAGTTGCACGCGATATTTGAAAAAGTTGAGATTGCGTCTGAAAAATGCCAACGAACTTTATTCAGGAAAATCTGGCTTTTAAAACTCAGAGAGCGGTGTCTCTTCGATCTTTGAACAAATGGCTCTGTTGTCTCTTCTTTTATAGAGATATCAATTGTGTTCAAGAGTATGCTCAAAAAGATGTTGCCTGTAGAAATTTTCCTTTTCTTGCACTTCTGAGATTTTATTTGACCTCATTTTTCCTTCATTATTTCTGAAAATGGCTTGCTCATCTAACATTTGCTTAGATTTGCGTCTTAGGAGTGATACAGACGAGTAGCGTCAGAATAATATATGGCGTCCGTCCTTCTTATCTTCTAATGGTCTTCTTACGGTTGGGGACTCTGTGATGAAGAATAATATAACCGTTACTGTGGTAGTTAGGAATCTTCTTAAAATCATTTCAAAACGGTCTAATGAGTTAGCCGTTCAAGACTCATTGGCTCTTAGTGTTCAATGTGTAGGCTCTGTATCCAACATGGACCAACGCCTACTTGCTCGAACTCATCAAGTTGAATCATTGATGGCTGAGGTGGCAAGCTTAAACAAGAGATCAGAGGTCTCAAGCACGAGAATAGAGTGTTACACGTGCTTGCAAATAATTACTTGACAAGCATGAAAAGAAAGCTTGACCAGCTTTAAGAATCTGAAAGTTGGATTCAAAATGATCATCAAAGATTCGTGGCTAGATTCCAAAGGCAACTGATGCCTTCCCCTTCTAATGTTTTGCTAAGTACTGGGGTGCCACATGATCAATCTCCAGTGCCTACCCCTTATGGGGTACTGCTGAATACTGAGGCTTCACATGAGCAATCTTTGTGAAGGTTCCCTCCTGTTTCTTTGTTTTAACTCATGTGTATGTAATTTTTTGGAGATATTAATAGATAAGCTTTATTTCATTCAATGTATTGTGCCAAATATAATAAAACTTATACTTCACTAAGATGTGGTACTTCTGGACCAAATATCAATTTATCTTTACCCTTACGAAGATAAATGATCATTCTTATTGTCGACATCCTTTGAGTATTCAACTCATAATCTTCAATCCATATGATTCTTTAATATCATAAACATCATGGATAAGATTCGTGTTAGTATATTGTTCGACCTGCAGTTCGAGATAATATTTCTCTCAACACTTTATAATCTTTCTAGACTCTTCAAGAGTCCTAATTTAATATCAACTCTTGCAAGAGATTTTAGTATGTTGCAATAATATCATAATGATAGTACTCACTAAGGAAATTTATACCATCCATTGGTATTGAGTACATATTTTATGCTTTACTCTTCTGGGGCTTACTTTAAGTAATTTGAATCCTTCATAGATTTTCTACACTTCATGACATATTTATCCTTGGAATTTGTACAGAGCAATTTGCTCCCATATATACTTGAGGGATTTACTTATGGAGATATAATGTAGGCAACTCACAACTCTTCGTATATAATTCTCCATTCATATGAAATCGTTTACAAGAGTATAATTTCAGGTTTCAATTAGTAATATTGTGTCATATCATGTGAGTGTATTTCACTGTATTACAAATGCCGAATATAACCTCTTTGGTTTAACATCCTTTGGCTATTTGTATTGTATTCAAGTATATAGGTCCATTTTTCCACGTTCTTACAAAATTGTAATGGAATTGCCTTTTTTCATTTTTGGCCAATAATTTTGTTAACGGAAAAAGAACGGGACTCAATATCAACACACCTCATTGATGAATTTAGTAGCTACTTGTAAAAAACCAAAATTACCATTGATTATCATCAATCTGTGATCCCATATTCTCATGTGCGTGTGCATGCATAAAAGCTTTTCATTTATTTGGATATCCATTGCCTCTTCAAGAGCATTACACTATCTCTTACAGGATGATCATAGTTTAGAGAATGCGGATCATAACCTCTTCTTGAGAATTATAGAACTTGGATTTTAATCTCCACATAGGGAGTTGAGTCATTGGAACCTATATGTCTATCATGCTTCATGCATGAGACATCAACATTCCCATGTCCGTGGATTGTCCTTTCGGGACGTATACCTATGCAGCGATTGTCATGCTTCCAGTATGTTGCAGTTATGCTTTGGGAATGCAATAGTTCAGTAGTGTTATATTCTTCTTCTTTCAAATGACTAAACCTTTTGAGTCTGAAGGTATGCCACGCTTCAGGCGTGCAACAGATAAATCATTTGCTGCCTCACTATATTGTCCAATATGGACATTAATTATTGTAGGCACATATGCAGCAACTATATGTGATTTCATCACTTTCGTTGCATCATTAAATGCATCTGGCATTTGATTTGCATATCGTTGCATCATTCAATTATTCTGACTTCGCTTTTATATTGATTACTTCATGAATCAAAATAAGACAAATTCTTTTTGTTCGTTTGGAACGGTCTTTTCTCATCATTCTTTTGGAATGATATTTTCTCATCGTTCTTCTGAAACGAAGTTATTTTCTCCCCCTAACGGCGGGAAAATTGTCTTATCAAAATGACAATCCACAAACCATGCAGTAAACATATCCTCAGTCAAGGGTTCCAAATATTGAATGATAGATGGTGTTCAACGTCAATGCCCAATTGGTGATCATGCCTCATTTCAGTACGTTGTGGCAGTGCAATAGGCACAAAGATAATACAACCAAAAACTCGTAGATGTGTAATGTTTGGTTAGTGCCCAAACACGAGTTGTATTGAAAAATATTGATGGTTGGCAACACGTCTCAACCGAATTAATATTGCATCATGTAAAATGACATGTCCTCATGTAGAAACTTGGCAATTTCATTTTCATTAGTAGAGCGCGGGTAATCAATTTCATCCGCTTAATAAATACTGCTGCTAAACCATTTTGAGTATGGATGTAAGGAACTTCTGGTCCTTATTTAATAGTCTGTAGACTGAGGCTCTTATGGCTTTTGTTGCAATTAAGTTGAGACACTGCGACACTTTAAACTTACTGTACTCATTAAGGAACTTTATGTCTTGATCTTGAGGATCAAGGGGCTTCATGTCCGATCTTTTTGTATAATGGAACTTCGGGTCCAATCATTTTATATGATGAGGTTCAAGAAACTGCAGGTTCTGATTTGATCAAGGAACTTCGAGTTCTATTTATACTCATCGTAACAAAAGAAGTACAATAAATAAATTAAAGCAATAGGCGGTAATTCCAGCTATAGTAAATAAATTGCATTTAAGTAAATGAAGCTTGTGACAAAAGCTTTAATTTAGCACCATTCACATAAATCAAAACTTAAAGCAGTAGGCGGTAAAACCGTCCATGATAAATAAATTGCTTTAAAGTAAATAGAACGTATGAACATGTTTTAAGCCAACATTATTCACATAAATCAATATATTTTCCTTCTTTCTTTTCAGATGGTGTAACACCATCCAAAAACCTTTACCTCTTTTTTTATTATTATTTTTTCTTATTCATTCACATGTTGTACAATTGCTTTGCTTTTATTTTTTATTTTTTATTTTTGTTTTCATTTCACAACTCTAAGTCCTTTTAGTTATTCAGGAAGTAATAGTAACAATAAGTTCCAATTGGTGTTCCTCCTCCAGTTAGTTTCGAAAAAGTGGAAACGGTTCTTATAAGTTTTGGAGTTAAGAGTGTCTGTTTCGAAATGATTCCCATAAGTTTTGGAGTCAAGAGTGTCTGCGACTTATGAGAAGATCAAACCGTTAGATTTAGTTCAAATTTTAGTATGATATGGATAAGAGGATACCGAACAGCTTTTGTGAAGAAACAATTTCAATCTGAGCTACCAAAATGGAGTTTTGGTACTCATAAGGTGCCTGTCCAATTTTCTGCGGAAATAGGAAACTGGTTTGGTATTTCAGGCATCTTCGATGATCGCACCGTTGGAATTTTTTGAAAATTTGGTATGTTGTAGATACTGGGCGGACGAACAACTTTGAAGAAGAAAGTATTTCAATCCGATGTTTGCAAGTTGGAGTTCCGAGGCTGTTTAAATGGTTGTCAGATTCTCTACGAATTTTGAGTCTGTACTCTTTTGCTTCTACAAAGGATGATATACAGTCATACAACAACATATATATATATATATATATATATTTTCTTTAGGAAAATCAGCTGTACAAAGATTTTAAGATGAAATGAAAAGATTTTCTTATCTGTGAGATTCCAGGCGACAGAGGTGAACATGATTTGTAGTATTGTGCTTTCCACTAACAAGAGAGCTTCTCGTGCTGATAATGTGTTGTAAAATCGATGGTGTGTACAGTGAAATAAATAAAACAAGACACAAAATTTACGAGGTTCCTCTACAGTCAGTGTGACTGGAGTACGTCCTCGGAGCAACAATGGTGCTTTCATTATAATTTAGAATAATAAGAGTACAAAATAACTCTCTCTATTATCCCCTCTCCTCTTCCTCTCTTTTCTCTCTTCCTCTTCCGTCTTTCACAATCTCTTTCGTGAACCTCTTCTTCATCTCTCATTCATTTTATAGGTAAATAGAATACTATTCACTTTACAAATTTTCCACAAATGTATGGTAAAACACTGTGCATAAATAGTAATAAACTATTCATGTGAGCCATCCACATATTATTCACAGCAATATATATATATATATATATATATATATATATATATATATAGAGAGAGAGAGAGAGAGAGAGAGAGAGAGAGAGAGAATTTTATATGCACTATAGAAGTTTAACATATCATTAACATACTCAGACTGTATTCCCAATTTATATCATAATGCAGTCGGAAGCGATTTAGTGAGAAACAAGCAGAACAGTGGTGGGTAGAGAATCGAGCAAGAGTATATGAACAATACAATGGGAGAAAGGACTGTGCTCGCTGACATGTGGGAGCAGTCATCTGTAAATGAAATTGATATTTTTTTCAGGTTCAAGCTTGGGTTACGAACGTCTAATTCGTTAATTAGCGTTGCCTTTCATTCTCATAAAGGTTTGAAGAAGCAAAGGTTTGGTATAGGAGGGAGATTTTTAATGGGTTTGATTGCGTTTTAAAATTTTTCCATTTTTCTCTAATTTTGTTGTGTTCCAATTTTCCCTATGTTCCTTGTGTGGGGGTTTGAGGGTGAGAAATGTAAATTCCTCAATGTGTTTACGCAATGGTTCGTAACGTGTATGTTCGATGCATCGCCTACGCTAACATGCACGCATTGTACATGATATAACCTTCTCTACGCTGCCATATGATGTGAAAGTGCACATAATTCACCAATCACAATGTTGTGTACTGGAACAATGGAACAGTTGTAGAATCGATCCTCTCGCTTGGGGCAATCACTTGAATTTCCATAGGGAAGACGTTAAGCCTACATCCTTTGTTTTACAGAAAATTAAATGAAAAATGTTTCATAAACGTTTATTGGTATCTCATGTTTTGTTTAACGGCATTTTAGCCAAAATGGTTTTTGAGATTTACATAATTTTTCATTTTGGTCCCTGAGATTTGAAATCAAAAGAATTGGACCCTGAGTTTGTCCACTATCAATCATTTTAGTCTTTTCATGAAAATTTGCATAAAATAAGAATAAAATGATAAAAATGGTCAAATCATTTTGACCTATTGTTTATTAAATTAAGGGTAATTTTGTCATTTAATTCTTATTTAACATAATTTCTCAACCAAGGACCAAAATGATTGATGGTGGACAATCTTAGGGACCACTTCTATGGATTTCAAATCTCAAAGACCAAAGTGAGGAGTTATGCAAATCTCAGGGACCATTTTAGCTAAAAAGCCTTATTTAACGCATGATTTGTTAGTCGCTATATGACACATTGACTCACTAGAAATTCAATAGAAATCATCTACTTGCATCCAGAGTCTATACGACGCAATAAGCAAAGTAGCCTCTTTAGTTGGACTCATGTATCAACATGCTAAAGCTAATAACCGCATTAAACTCAATATGGCCCAATAAGCAAAGTAGGTCAACATGGTTAATTGATGTAGTCACTCCATGAATAATGCCCAACGCCTACACGGCGCAATTTGCGGTATAACTCCAAGTCAGGTTTGTTCTCTGGTTTTGGGTTTCAGGCACAAAGTTGACAAAACATAACCTATTCTTTGGTTGAAAATCTTGGGAGTACGTCTATTGTTTAACTGTGGCCAGAAATAGGCTGAAATACCTTTAGCATTTCTGAGCCCCATTGTGAATTGATCCTACCTTTTAGGGTGTGACTTCAGAATAAAAATAAAATCACATCATTATGTTGGCTATCACACCTTCCATTCAAAGAATAATTTTTAGCTTCAATTGCACTTTATTTGTTTGATTCAAGGGATATTTTAATTGAAAGAGCACCAAACCCTAGCTTCAATGGTGCTGTTGGCCCTTGCTAAGGCTTGCCAGCAAAATTTGGCTGTGTGGTATGACACACGATGTAACAAGGGTGTTTTACACCTTGCCTTTGTCCTTCCCCTCCTCCTGGTACTTGTTTTGACCTCCTTTGCAGTTGTAGTTATGGATGGTGTGGCGGGTGTCTTGATTTGGCACAACACTTTCAAATCTTAAAGACCAAAGTGAGGAGTTATGCAAATTTCAAAGACCATTTTGGCTAAAAAGCCTTGTTTAACGCATGATTTGTTAGTCGGTATATGACACATTGACACACTAGAAATTCAACAGAAATCATCTACTTGCATCCAGAGTCTACATGGCGCAATAAGCAAAGTAGCCTCTTTAGTTGGACTCATGTATCGGCATGCTAAAGCTAATAACTGCATTAAACTCAATACGGCCCAAAAGCAAAGTAGCCCAACATGGTCAATTGATGTAGTCACTCCATGAATAATGCCCAACGCCTACACAACGCAATTTGCGGTAGAACTCCAAGTTAGGTTTGTTCTCTGGTTTTGGGTTTGAGGCACAAAGTTGACAAAACATAAGTGATTCTTTGGTTGAAAATCTTGGGTGGATGTGTGTCGTTTAACTGTGACTAGAAATAGGCTGAAATACCGTTAGCATTTTTGAGCCCCATTGTGAATTGATCCTACCTTTTAGAGTGTGACTTAAGAATAAAAATAAAATCACATCATTATGTCGGTTATCACGCCTTCCATTCAAAGAATAATTTTTAGCTTCAGTTGCACTTTATTTGTTTGATTCAAGGGTTATTTTAATTGAAAGAGCACCAAACCCTAGCTTCAATGGCGCTGCTGGCCCTTGCTAAGGCTTGGGTTGGTGGCACCCTCTCATTTCCTCCTCCTAGCCTTTTCCATGCCCTCACACACCTTCCACGGACGTCATTCTTGTTTCCTTCTCTTCTTTCTTCCTTTCCCCCACCCTTTTTTGGCCTTCACTGCTTCAAATCGGCTCCGCCGATTTGTGCGTCCTTAGCATGCCTTTTCGGCGATCATCGCTGCTCCCTTTCCTTTGGTTTGAGGTCTCCCTCCTTTTCCTCATCTCTTTCATCTTCTCTCTAAGTTCTATTTTGAATTTTCTTTTCCTTATCCACCAACCCTGTTCCCCTTCCTTAACATATCCTCACCTCATATTTTCTCATCCCCCTTGCTATCCCTCATATTTCCCCTCCCATAACAAAGTTTTAGATTTTAGGGTGTTGGATCCAATATTGCCACTTGACCCATCCCCCCTACCCGTTGTCAAACCGGCTTGCTGGCAAAATTAGGCGAACTGTGGTACGATTCACGTTGTAACAAGGGTGTTTTACACATTGCCTCTGTCCTTCCCTGAACTGTGGTACGACTCATGTTGTAACAAGGGTGTTTTACACATTGCCTCTGTCCTTCCCTTCCTCTTGCTACTTGTTTTGACCTCCCCTGCAATTGTTGTTGCGGATGGTGTGGCGGTTGTCTTGATTTGACACAACACCTTCAAATCTACTCTTTGGTTCATGTGCTTTTTCTATTTTGGGGCTATTGTGGTATTGCGTTGCTTTCTCCAACTTCTTCGATTTGGTTTTCTCCTTCCTGGTGGTGACCTTGGTGGCTGCTGGCGGTTTGTTGCTCGCTTTGGTTTTTAGGGTTTTCTTTGTTATCTTTACTTTCTCTGGGCCTAAGTTAGTATGGGGCTCTCTTTGTGCTTTGGATTGTTGCTCTCCTATTACTTGGGCTTCTTTATTTTGTTTTATGTCTTCTTTGTTCTTGAAGGGTTGTAATATTCCCAAACATTAATGAAGTTTTATTTTCGACCAAAAAAAAAAAAAGAATAATTTTAGCTGAAGGGGAGGGGGAGTTCGGCTAAACTACATAATGGGAGTTTGTTAAGCAAAGATATTTACGAAACGGGAGTTTGTTAAGTACTAAAGTAAAACAACATCATTCCCTCGCTTATCTAAACCCTAGGGATATTCTTTTAATAGGTTTGAGATAGATTGTGGGAAATGACAAGGACATTCAGGGCTTGACCCATAATTGGGGTTTTCCTTTCTTTTTTTTTTTTCCATCTCTTACCTGAATCCCAAAGAGGGAATGCTTATTGGAATTTGTTAGTGTGATTTTATTAATAACAGTTGGAACAAGACCTTATTGATTTGTCCTTTTGCTAATGGCGAATTCATTGTAAAGTTAGCAACTTGGTTGCAAGTTGAGCAACAAAGAGTACACCCATATGCTATGTGGAAACTTTAATTCCACAAAAGATAAAAAGGTTTTGTTGGCTTCTTTTTTGTGGGAGCCCTCACAGCCTAGACATAACGATGCAATTATCAGCGGTGCACTCTACCACTAAGCTAATAGCCTGCTGTGTCCGAGGTTTAGGTATTTTTGACTTCTTGATTTTTATAGGTCTGCAAACACAGATTCGATTCCCGGAAGGGATAAGTACTCAAGAAGTTTTCACAGATTGAGATTCCATAGATTTTTTCCTAATATTAGGCGAACTGTGGTACGACTCATGTTGTAACAAGGGTGTTTTACACATTGCCTTTGTCCTTCCCTTCCTCCTGCTACTTGTTTTGACCTCCCTTGCAGTTGTAGTTGTGGATGGTGTGGTGGGTGTCTTGATTTGGCACAACACTTTCAAATCTACTCTTTGGTTCATGTGCTTTTTCTGTTTTAGGGCTGTTGTTGTGCCGCGTTGCTTTCTTCGATTTCTTGATTGGGTTTTCTCCTCCCTGGCGGTGACCTTGGTGGCTGTTGGTGGTTTACTACTTGGTTTTGTTTTAAAGGTCCTAACAAAATAACTTATGCTTTAACAAAGAGTGTAGAACTTTTCATTGAGGTAAATAAACTAAATTGGCGCCCATTGCTTGGAAGGATGTTTGTACTCCTAAGTCTATGGGAGACCTTGGTATAAGAAGGGCTGGCCATTTTAATAATGCTTCCTTTGAAGAAACTTGCTTGGAAGGTTATTCATCATAAAGGCAATTGGTGGGTCCAAATTGTTAAGCAAAGAGATTTAAGAAATAGGAGTCTGTTAAGTACTAAAGTAAAACAACATCATTCCCTGGCTCAGAGGGAGTCCTAAATTCTAGGGATATTCTTTTAATAGGTTTTGAGATGGATTGTGGGAAAAGGCAAGGACATTCAGGTCTTGACCCATAATTGGGGTTTTCCTTTCCTCATTTTCCATCTCTTACCTGAATCCCAAAAAGGGAATGCTTATTGGAATTTATGAGTGTGATTTTATTGAGAACAACAGTTGGAAGAAGACCTTATTGATTTGTCCTTTTGCTAATGGAAAATTCACTATAAAGTCAACAACTTGGTTGCAAGTTGAGCAACAAAGAGTACACCCATATGCTGTGTTATTGAATAAAATGTGGAAACTTTAATTCCACAAAAGATAAAAAGGTTTTACTTGCTTCTTTTTGTGGGGGCCCTCATAGCCCAGACATAATGATGCAATTATCAAGGGTGCACCCTACCAATAAGCTAATAGCTTGTTGTGCTCGGGATTTGGTTCGACATTTTTTTTAATTTTTTTTTACAGGTATGCAGACACAGATTCGATTCTTGTAAGGGATAGGTACTCATTCCCAACTGCTTTAGGCTCCACACACGAGTGAGATTTCACAGATCTTTTCCTAATACTAGTCTTGTTTGTCCTTTTTGTAATATTGGTGAAGAAGATCAACAACATATTTTCATAAGATGCAACTTTGCTCAAGAAGTTTGGAGAATATCCAGTGGCCCTTCTCCTGTTAATGTTGGGATATATTTAATTGATTGGTTAACTCAGTTGAATGCTAGCGATGAGGTAGAGTTGTTTGATTTTAGTAGGACTCCTTTGCTGGCAAATATGGAATGATAGAAACAAAATGATCTTTTGAAATAGTAAAGGTCCATCCTGCCAAAGTTGCAATGGTGGCCCCTACAGCTTGTAGAGAGTACTACAACACTAATAGAAGCCCAAGTTCAATTCATATCTCAATGTTGTTCATACATGTCCTCGCATCATTAAATGAAATGCTCCCACTAAGAGGCTCCCACCACCAACTTTAAGGACTCCTTTAGGGGCTTTAAAAAAACAAAAAAAATAGCTATAGCGCACAACATTCCCACTCAAAATCAACATGGTCCCACTCTTTGAGTCTCTATATACAATCCTCACATTTGAGGATTTATTTGAGATATACAATGAGTCCCAATATATTGGGATACTTTGAGGTCTTCAATTTCGTTTCATTGGAAGTCTTAGGTCCCTATACTTAGGGACTCTATTTAGAGCCACCATTGGATGCTCTAAGAAGCAGCATGGCCTAAGCACTAGATTAAGATCTGTATAGCCTAAGAAAAGTTGCCCAACAAGGTTAACTGGTGGAGTTGTTAATCTACAAATATAATACATAACACTGTTAATCAACCAGATAATATGAGCTCTTAATCGTATCGTCTATCACGTCTTCCCGTTCAAAAGACAAACAGTTAGTAATGAAAATGTTTAGACATAGAATCAATAATCCATTGTCGTCCAGCAGTTAGGATATCTGGCATTCACCCAGGAGACCTGGGTTCAATTCTCGGCAATGGAATTGTTTAAATTTAAATTTTTATTTTTAAAATTCTAATTTAAATGTCAAGGCCTTATGTTTGTTGGATCAATCTTCTAACAGCAAACATTGACGAAGGGAGATGGCTGAGGAAACTAGCTGTTTCACATGCGCGGCCACCGTCGTTGCTGACTGTGGTGCCGTCGGTATTCCTCTAAAACACCCTTCACAAATCATCTCCAAAACCCTAACTTATATCTTCTATATATTATTTTTCTCTGTTGAATATCTTGAGTTTGTGGAATCATTCTTTTGTTCTTTTGAGTACAATATTTTTTCATCTGGGGTTTTGAGATTTTGTTTGTAGGAGAATTTTGGACCATGCTTGTTATTTGGTTTCTTCAGATGGGCATGCTTTGTAGGTATTCTTATTTTTTTGTTGTCACTTGTAAATTGGGGCTGTTTCTGTCACTTTGCTTGGGTTTTCAGTGAATGGGGTTGAACATGCTCACATTCTTGTTTTGAAGAAAGGAAGTATATCTAAATCTATTTTCTTCAGTTTCCGTGTCATGCCGATGGATATTCAGATGGTAGGCTCTTGTTGAATGAATTTGTTTTTGATGTTTTCACAAATCTCTGATGAATCCAGCACACTGTCTTAGGAACACCAAAAAAGGAGGAGAATTAATAGAGGGTTACTAACCTCATCATTTATGGTCTAACTTTGATCCCATTTTGGTTTGTGGTTCAAGAATATGATATTATTGTAGAACAATTTAATTTGTCAAGTTTTGCTGTTATTCTGCTGAATATGCAGATGAAAGAATCTAGCATAAGCACTTTCTATAACCCATTCATGTCTTATCAGTCTTATAATTCGAGATGACAAGTTTTTTGTACTCTAACCTGGAGTGGAATTCAATTTATATGTGGTATTGAAATGCTATATAATGTTTAACATTTGTGTCAAGTGAAAACCTAGAAGCGATTGGATCGAACCAATTGAAAAAAAAAATATATATTTCTTCTACTAGACCTTTCATAGTGACAATCAATTTGCTTCATCTTTAAATAAGCGTCTTTTGCGGGACTACTTTACCTTAAGGGTTTTGGATTATTAATAATGGAAGGTCATGTTCATATTTATATTATTTTACCTCTAGCAAAATTCCTAGAGCATTTTCGTCCTTGATTAAATGAAAACTAGGGTGGAATTAATAAACTGAATACTCTTAGTGAGATATGTCGAGAAAAATGGGCTAACTTTTGTTCCATTTTGTTGTATAACTATGTTTCGGGTTCATGATTTAAAAGTTTGATTGGGGTGATTTGCACTGTTTTATTTACTCATATTTCTATGTTCAGGTGCAGAGTTTGGTACATATGAGGCTCAATGGTTTAATACTGTAAGGTTTAAGGAGCATCTTGGGCTGAACTTCAACTTGTGAGTTTTCGGTCAAAACAATATTCTTCTACACTCTCATCGCCTTTTCTCTACTACATCTTGAATGGACACCAAAAAACTATTATGTCTCTTAAGAATGTGTATTAGTTCCAAGTTGTTAAAGCAAGGAAAGCTCGTCAACCAAAAGATTCTCACCCTAGGCTTACAGAATGACCCTGCTCTCTGCAAAAACCTGATAGACTTTTACTTCTCTTGCCATTTTTTATGACTTTGCAAAGCTTGTTTCCCAATCCATTGAGAACCCATCCAGTATTTCCTTGTGGAATGGCCTCATGACAGCTTATCCCAAGAACTTCATGTTCAACAAAGCTCTTGACCTCTTTGGCAGTTTGTTACACTACCTTTATTTGTCTTGATAGTTACACTTATCCAAGTGTCCTTAAGGCCTCTGGTGCATTGGGTGAATTTGATTTGTAAAAAATGATCCATACCCATTTGATAAAGATCGGTTTCATATTAGATATTGTTGTTGCCAGCTCTCTTGTGTGCATGTATGCTAAATGCAACATTTTTGAGTGTGATATACGGCTGTTTGATGAAATTCCCAATAGAGATGTGGCATGTTGGAATACTGTAATTTCTTGTTATTATCAAGATAGGCAAGCTCGTAAGGCAATAGACTTGTATGAAAATATGAGGAATTCTGGATTTATGGCTAATTCAGTAACGCTTACGACTGTTATTTCATCGTGTGCAAGACTTTTAGATTTAGACAGAGGTATGGAGATTCACAAGGAGTTAATAAAAGTCGCTTGGTTTTGGATTCCTGATAACTCATATATTTCATACGTTTATACCATCCATTCCTTGTCCCCTTGTGATATTTTGGTTAAACTAGTTTCATTTTACCCTCTTTTGTGTTAGTGTGCAGCTAATTGTATTTTGGAGCTCAGTTGAGGACAAATACGGCAAAATGGTGCTAAAAGTGGAGAATTGAATAAGGATGCTGATGTAGACAAAGAATTAAAAGTGGAAACTGAGTATGGTGATGAATATGGCTTTTTATAAGACCAATAACAACAAAAAAAACGTGGGAATTAAATGCCCAATTATTGGGATGTATTGACAATTTGTAACAGTCTCTTTAACCTTATAAAATTTCAGCCACTTTTACATAAGCTTCCCCTTGGGGATGCCCATAGTTCTATCTCTTCTCTTTCTTTGGCCTTTCTTCCAGAAACAAAATCCTTTCTCTATTCACCATCTGCAGCCACCAAAGAAACCATGCAACCGCGCTGTTCTTGGAGAAGTTCAACATCATAATTGCTTCAAGGGGGTTTCTTCTATGAACTTTAATTTCACTCATGTTGTTCTTGATATTTATATATTTTGTAATCATGTTATGTAATTAAGTTCATAGCTGGGGAATTCAATGTAGCCTTGCAAACCTACTCTATGTTATTAAGTTAAAGTATTCAAATTACCAATCTGTGTTCTTGTTTTATTCACTGATTTTATAGTATAGTTTGTTTGTTAATCTTAATGTTTGATCACCATTAGGGCTACTTATGAATTATTTGATCAAGGTTATAGTACACATCATGCTTAATCTTGGTGGACATGTGAATGAATGAAGAAATTGCTATGCATACATCCTGCCATGTGATTTCTTTGGTTATTTGAAGTTTTCTTGTTCTTAATGGATTCTTACTTGCCAATCTAAGTTGAACATCACAACTAGGTTGCGTATTAGGAGTACTTGATCACAAGCACACATCAAATGGATGATCATAAATTAGTAAAACGAACCCTAGTTGCAGATTGGAGAGTTGAATGTGTTTTGACTTAATTTTCATGGAATTGACTTCAAATGGTGAAATCTTTATCCCTAGTTCCATTTCCATTGTTTTTGAATCATTTTATTATTCATACTTACATTCTCTTGCATTTTAAGTTACTTTACTTCTCAAATCAAAATCAAAACTTAATTTGTTAGTTTCATTGTTTAGTTAGGGTTAACATAAAACTAGTAATTTGTAGAGGTCTAATCAGTCCCTGTGGTTCGACACCCTTACTTGTGCCATTATACCATCCTTATATTTGCACTTGAAAGGAACACAACAATTCCTTTGTTTGTTCTGCTTTTGTGAATATGTATGGAAAATGTGGATGTTTAGATATGGCAAAACAAGTTTTTGAGCAAATCCCAATAAAAATGTAATTTCTTGGAATTCTATGATCACAACATATTGTGTATCAGGTGACAGTAGATCCTGTATCCAACTTTTTAGAAGGATGAATGATGAAGGATCGAGTCCCACGTTAACTACTTTTAGTAGCATACTATTGGCCTGTTCAAGGTCAGCCCAACTACAGCATGAAAAATTCATACATGCGTTTATTATAAGAAACAATATTTAGGTTGATATCTAGATTTACAGCTCGCTCCTAGATCTCTACTTCATGTGTGGAAGTGTCTCATCAACTTAAAATGTCTTTGAAAAGATGCCGAAGACAAACGCAGCTTCTTGGAATGTTATGATTTCTGGATATGTGAAAGTGGGTTATTATTTTGGAGCTATGGCCACGTATGATGACACGAAAGTAGCTGGTGTAAGGTCAAATGCCATGACAGTAACTAGTATCTTATCGGCTTATTCACAATTTGCAGCACTGGAAAAGGGTAAAAAGATTCACAGAACTTTCATTGATAGTGAGTTGGAAACCAACGAAATAGTGATGGGGGCTCTCCTTGATATGTATGCTAAATGTGGTGTGGTGGATGAAGCACTTAATGTTTTTAATAGATTACCAGATAGAGATCTTGTGTCATGGACCTCCATGATCACTGCATACGGAACTTATGGTCAAGCTTTAGATGCTTTAAAGCTTTTTGGTGAAACACAGCAGTCCAATGCAAAGCCTGATAGAGTTACTCTTCTTGCGGTTCTATCTACTTGTAGCCTGATGTGATATAAAATATCACACAAACTTAAACCCTTTTTTTAATAGTTGTATTATGTGAAAGTAGGGAGCATTCTAGGCCGGGGATCAGGAGGGATGCTAATCTACACAAATTAAACTCTAAATCACTAAACTAGACTCAAAAACAGGAAACTAAACTTAAACTACTCAAAATAAGCTAAATTGATTCACAACACACAAACTAAGTTAAATTGACTTGAAACAGGAACTATAAGGAAGTTTGGACGAAAATTAAACTAAAAGGACTCAAAATATTAAATGAGGGGTTGTTTTGACGAATTTAAGATTTAAACAAACAAACTTGCAGAAACAAACTAAAGGGTACGAAATTGGGTGAATTAAAGGGGTGAAAAGCCAGTTAGAGGGTCATTCTCCACACATGACACATATGCATACAAATCGATTTCCAGTTATTCTTCCTATAAACCATGATTGACAATGCCTTAAGTTAACCGTGAACTGCACAAATTAACTATCAGATTTTCCTAAATTCATTAAATTGGACTCAGCAATGCAACCAAATTATTCTTATCAAGTTCCCTACATGAACTGCATAATAGAGATACATATCAAAGATCATTAAGTTCTGTGAAAATCATAAGCATTGACATGGCATTCGTAACTATGAACTGCATGATACTCCTGCCAGGAATTTACTTAACGCGATCGTGACTAGCAACCTCCACTACCTGTAAATATAAGTTCATAACTATTAGGTGAAACTCCCTTATATTTTAGCAAATTCATGTATGCAAACTAAGGGCCAACTTAACCAACACACAAGAATAAGTTATCAATCAAACAGTTAAATAAATTGCATTCACGATTTATGAAACAATAACTGGATGTAATCAATTCATATCACATATATGTTCATGTCTTCGAATTCACCTCTAGCTAAAAAGGAATTAGTTCCACATGTTTATCATAACTGAAAACCAAATTAAAACAAACATTGAACTAAAACTAAGGATAGAATACACCTAGAAATGCTCCAGTAATCCAAAGGCCTTGGATGGCAGGTTGAACTTAGTAAATTACTCAACGAGTTTAAAGATTGTTTCGCGTGGAATTATCATGAGATGCCGAGCCTTGACCGAAACCTCGTCGAACATGAATTACGCATTAAAGTTGGTTGTAAGCCTTTTCGACAACCCCCTACCGGTTCTCGACCGAGGTAAAGCTCGGCATAAAGGATGAATTAGTTCGACTTTTGAAAGCCGGGTTTATTCTGACTACTTTGTACGTCGAGTGGTTGGCCAATATCATCCCGATGCTAAAGAAAAATGGAGCCCTACGCATCTGCATTGATTTCCGTAATTTGAATCTGGCAACTTCCAAAGATGAATACACAATGTCAATCTCAGATTTGTTAATTAATGCCGTAGCCAATCATAAAATGTTGTCCTTCATGGATGGCCATGCAGGCTACAATCAGATCTTTATCGCTGAAGCTGACATTCACAAGTCTGCTTTTCGTTGCCCAGGGGCACTCGGTACATACGAATGGATCGTCATGCCATTCGGCCTCAAGAATGCCGGTGCCACATACCAACGAGTTATGAATACGATATTCCATGATTTGATCGGTACGATCGTAGAAGTATATATCGACGATGTGGTTGTGAAATTGAAAAGTTGCCGAACGCATCTGGATGATCTTTAGCAAGCATTCCTTCGTATGCGTCAGCATAGTCTAAAATTGAACCTGGCCAAATGCGCCTTCGGTGTATCGACCGATAACTTCTTGGGTTTCCTTGTGCACCATCGTGGCATCAAGGTCAATGAAAATAAAGCCCACGCAGTCATTAGCGCTCCACCCCTGACGACCAAGAAGCAACTCCAATCGTTACTCGGGAAGATAAATTTTCTCCACCGTTTCATAGCTAATTCAATAGGTAAAATGAAAGCATTATCCACGCTCTTAAAACTTAAGGACTCAGATAGGTTTGAGTGGCGTGACGAACATCAAGCAGCTTTTACACAAATCAAGGTCTCCTTTACCACGCCACCAGTACTAGTACTGCCTCTCCGCGGTAGGCCTCTCAAACTGTACATTTCGGCAGCCGACAAGTCCATCGGTTACCTCCTCGCGTAAGATAACGATGTTGGGTGTGAACAAGCTATCTTTTATCTCAGCCGAAATCTGAATTCACCTGAGATCAATTATTCACCCGTTGAGAAACTTTGCTTAGCTTTTTTTTTTGTCACGTCGAAACTTCGGCATTACATGCTCCCATTAGTTACACAGGTTATTGCCTAAACAGATGTTATTCATTACATGCTTACTCAGCCTATCGTAAAAGGCCAAATTGGGAAATGGACAATGGCATTATCAGAGTTCAGTTTGCAGTACATACCCCAAAAGGCCGTCAAAGGACAAGCCCTAGCCGATTTTCTGGCCCAACACCACTTTCCTTATGGTTTTGGGGGCAGCGAAGTCGACATTGGTTTAGTCAAAACATGAGACAATTACTGGACGATGCATTTTGATGGTTCTAGCACCTCCACCTCAGCTGGTGTTGGTATCGTCATTCAATCCCCCGACCCCCACCATTGGTATTTCTCTCTCAAGTTAGATTTCAGTTGTACGAATAACCAGGCCGAATATGAAGCTCTCATCATCGGCCTTCACGTCCTCCACGACTTGAGAGCGGCCCATGTCCTCGTTTTCGGTGATTTTGAACTGGTGATTAACCAATTAAATGGCGTTTTTCGTTGCATGAGTCGTACTTTGGCGCCCTATCACATGGTTGCCACCTATTTGGCCGAGTCGTTTGAAAGAATTACATTTGCACACATTTTGCATGTTCGAAACACTGACACAGACGAACTTGCCCAAATGGCGTCTGGAGCACAACTCCCAGGGGACAAGTTTGGCTGGGCAACACCCACAGAATGGTAGTCTTACCCAGCCTTGGTTAATCAACAAGATTTCCAGCGCAGTCAAGTGATACGTACACAAGTGATGTCTTTACCATCATTGCTAGAGCGAGGAGACCCTGTGGATATATGCACCGTTAAGACAATGCCAGATGATTGGAGAACGGCAATTATACGATATCTCGACAACCCTAGCGACAAACACGATCGCAGAATGAGAGTACATGCAACAAACTACGTGTCGTACCAAAATGAGTTGCATCGGACGATTTATTGTTATTATGCCTCGACCCACAAGAGGTTGCTCAAGCAATCGCCGAAGTACACGAAAGGATTTATGAGGCTCACCAATCCGGACGTAAAATACGTTGGTTGCTTCACCGATACGGTTACTTCTGGCGAGTATATTGAAGGATTACATCGAATACACATGGGGATGCAAACAGTGTCAGATTCAATGACCTATACAGAGAGCCCTAACCAAATTACTCCACTCAGTTACCAAACCATGGCCGTTTAGAGGATGGGCAATGGATGTAATCAGCAGAATCACGCCATCCTCCAGAGCAGTAAAACATGCATGGATACTAGTGGTAACCGAGTATTTTACTAAGTGGGTCGAAGCGAAATCATACGCCGAGTTGACGACCAAAGAAGTTTGCAATTTCGTAGAGGAAAATATTGTGGCCAGATTCGGCGTACCAGAAACAATCATAATTGATAACAGCACAATCTTGACAGCTGATAAGTTTAAGGAGTATATGGCAAGCCTAAATATTTGACTCGAGCAATCTACGCCGTATTATCCACATGCGAATGGTCAGGCTGAAGCAAGTAATAAGGTTTTGATCGGCATTCTTGAAAAAAATAGTAAGAGAAAAACCTGGTATGTGGCATTTAAAGCTAAATGAAGCATTATGGGCCTATCGAACCTCACCCTGATCAGCCATCGAAACAACCCCATATGTTCTAACCTACAGACACGACGCTATGCTGCCAATTGAGCTGAGTATAAATTCATTACGGGTGATTGAACAAAGTAGTTTGTTTAGTGCCGAATACAGTTAAGCCATGAGACAAGAGTTGGAAGACTTAGAAGAAGTTCGACTTGACGCTTATAACTTGTTAATAGCACAGAAAAAGATTGCCAAGCGAGCTTATAATAGGCATGTCAGACAAAAAACATTCAGCGAAGGAGAATTAGTATGGCAAACTGTGCTACCGATTGGAATGAAAGACCCTAAGTTCGGAAAATGGTCGCCAAATTGGGAAGGGCCGTTCGTCGTACATAAAGTCCTCGACAAGGAGGCATACCATCTCCAAGATTGAACCGGTTTAATTCACAAACTACCAATTAATGGGAAATTTTAAAGAAGTATTATCCGGTTACGTGGGAAATGTGAGAATATAGTTTATTTAATTAATAAGCCTGCAAAAAAAGTATACAAATACAGATGGTCGATTCATTTACAGCTAAATAACCCTAAGGTGAGGAAGGAATGAGAGTTTCAAGGATAGCCTTCAACTCCAACCACCTCACCTCACCCATAGTGACCTCGGCTTGACGCTTCCTCTTGTCCATCTTCAACTGCTCGACCCGTTGCACACTAGTCGAGTATTCGGTTAAGCAGGATTTGTTGCCCGACTCGAAATCTCTGGCAAGCTTGAAAGCAATTGCCGAACTTTGGTTTTGAAGTTCGGTAATTTGACGATCGAGGTCAGCCAGTGTCTCTTTCTTCGTTTTCAGCATTTCGACCTTTGGACGCAAAGCTTCTTGAACAACCATTGCAATTTTCAAGTCGCCTTCGGCCCGAAGAGCTCTCCCAAAAATACCGAAATATTTTTAAGTTTGTTCCAGAGTAGAAGATGCTCGAGTGATGGCTTTATTGGTTAATTGACCATCAGCTGCAAGATCGTTCAGATATGCCCCTACGGAATCGAGGCCCTGGCATTCAAGAATTCGTGATGCTAAAAGGGACAGCAGCTCCTGCAGCTTGACAAGGGCGTCCGACTCGGCCGTTGACACGGAGGGTTTAGTTGTGGTCGTTGAAGAGCCAGCCACTCTCGATGTGGTTGCGATAAGGGCATCAAACTCAACCTCTCATAAAGGCTGCACATGAAAAGATTTTAGGCACATGGAGATTTTAAAACAAGAAGAACGGACCAAGAAAATTTGTTTTAAACCTGTCAGGAGGAGATTTCGGCCATGTCCCTTGGTTCAGTGCTCGAACTGAGAGAGCTTAATGGCCGAGCCCAGTGCTTTAGACTGCTTTTCAATTCACATGGCCGATGAAGGTTATCTACGTTCGACGGCCACTAAGGTGGCTAGGAAATGTAGATAACACCTTTCGGTGCATAAAATTTTCGGTGAAATTAGAAAGTAGGCACCTGACGTTTAATATTTTCCTGGTTTAGAATTCTAAACACAGGAGATTGGCTAAAGGAAAAAGAACATGACGTTATTTACGAAGGCTGAAGTGACTTCTTGTGGGGAATACCAAGATCTTGACCTTGCGGGTGAACGGGCGTTTCCGTCGTCGTTTCGGGCTCAACATGAGGCATTTTCCCACGATCGACCGTAGGGGAATCGACCTGGTCAATCGCCTCGACCACGGAGGGAAGATTAGCTGAAGGATGTTTAGTTGGTCGAGGGTGACTCGCCAGCGGAACCTCGTCACCCTCATCGCTCTCGTCATCTTGAAATAAAAAGCTGTTAAGACTTGTAAATCTAAATGCAATGACGAAGATCACTAGCGACATAATCATACCTTTTCCAAGATGATTGTCGACTATTTTTTCAAGAGATTTGTCCCGAAGGATGGGGCTATTTTCTCCAGGATGTGCCCAACCATCGGCCCTGGAATTGCTGGTTCTTTGACCAACGGAGTAGCCTCTGGATCAGCCACGGCTTTAGGGACGGGTCAGGCCGCTTGGCAGGATAATGTGGGTCATTCTTCTGTTAGGGTTTAGACGACTGGGGCGGTAGGAGAATCATCAGGAGCAGTCGTTCCAGTAGTGTGGCTGGAGATCACGTGAATCTCCCGTTCCCCATTCTTTACCAATTTCTTGACATGTTTTGAGGGTTGGGGAGCTTCGCCGGCCACCTCAACTTCTGGACGAGGTCGTTTGCTTTACAAAGGATGCACGACGGTGTTGCTTCTCTTGGAGAGAGCATATTTTTTCTTGGCCACAGTCGCGGCAATCACGTCAGCTTTCTTCGACGCTCGACCATCTAAGAAAATGAGATTAAATTAGTGAAGTGTAGTGACAGTAAAAAGAGAAATAGAGGGGAGGGTAGCCATATACCTCGGGTCGGTTCTTTAGAATGGGGGGTAAAGGTTTTTCTAGGTTGATTGTCAAAAATTTTGTTGACGACGTCTTCGGCCGAAACCCCAAAAAAGGCTTGGGTGTACTATTCCCACCAGTCATCGAAAGTGTCAGTGCCAAGAGATTCAGGAAGAGTTGGTCGAAGGTGAAATGTTTTGCACCGATCCTGAAACTCTTTCTCGGAGTCTCTACACTCCATCTTTAACAAGCCATAAATGCATTCTCAGCTGAGGATGGAACGGGAAGTGAGTAGAGGTACCAGACAACCTTGGAGATATCCGAGTTGTCGGGCAGTGAAGTGGGGGTGGTAAACTTCCCAACTCGCTTGGCGAGAGTCATAACCGAAAGGAAGGTCGCGTGTTAACACAATCGACCCCCAATTCTGACGAAGGTCAACATCTTATTTTTCATTCCATATTGATGTTGGAAGCCTGATGGAGCAAGGGTGCTCTTGACAACGGCACACTGAAAATTCAGCATCAGAAATGACATCTAGGCCGAAGAGATATTTGAAGACCTCTTCGGCCTGGTGAGGAAGCGTCGGTCGGGATGCCAACTAAAGACCCAGCGAGATAGTGGGTTGAAAGTTGGAGATTTATGGCCGAAGTGTGGCAAAATAGACTTGTAGCCAAAGTTGGAAGACCCAGAGAGGAACATTCTAGTTTGGGTCAATTTTGCCAATGGTCGCCTCGGCTAGGCAGTGAAGAAGATTGGCGAGAACGGCCGAGCTAAGCGCCAGGGTATGACCACTAGCCAGGGCTTCAGCCATTGGTATATTCTCGACCAGGCATTTGTTTGACCGGGTACAATAAATAAATTTGTTGTACCAGTAGAATAGGAAGGCTTCGTGTTCTCCCTTCTGAAGGCTTGCCTCTCCTTGGCCAACGAAGTGAAGGATGAGAGTGTTGTAGTTAAAGAAATTCTTGTGTAGTTTTTGAACCTTTTCATTCGAAGGCTCTTGGCCGTCTTAACTCAGCGTCTCGACGGCTCGTTCATCAAAAAACACCTTGAGGTCAAGATTCAACGGGCATCTAAAGAGGGCGGCATTTATCAGGATACCAGAAGGAGAAGTCCCAAGAGGGCTAAAGGGAAGGACCATGGTGTTGGTGGCCGATCACCAGAGACTCAGCGTTGCCATAAGAACCTCCTTGTCCATGACTAGCTCCATGGTCAAGAGGCTAATGGCATCATAGATGCCGAGAGCTTTGCACTCTTGACTGAAGAAATTTTCCATTCAGACGACCCAGGCTGCCCAGTTGGTATTGGTCGTAGGCCAGGCTCATTGGGGCTTCGTTAGGTCCCACTTTGACCAGTCGAACCCTTGCAGTAAAGGTGTCAGGCAGTGAGCCTTGAAAAGTGTGGTGATGAACGATGGTACTACATCCTTGAAGAGTGGCCCTATGATTTGATGAATGGTGCTCAGATCACTCTCGAAGCGCAGAGTTTTGATGACGCTCCGATCGATGAAACTTTTGCATTTGTTGCATTCATCATTGAGCTTGGAAATAAAGGTGTTGGAAGCCATTTGGAAGAGCTTGGAAGGGTTCTGAGAAGAATGCTTGGAAGGATTTCTAGGATGAAAGTTTATCTTCTAGGATTTCGAAAGCAAAATGGCGAGGAGATTTTCAAAGGTTTCTGGAAGCGTGAAATGCAGGTGGAAGAGACTTAGATATTTATAGGCATTTTGAGAAGAGGGCAAATGTTTGATAATCTGAGGCGTTTGATTTTTGAATTTGAGGGAAAAATCGATCGGGAAATCACTAATCATTTCAGATATCTTGGAAATCTCCATGGATAGGATCAAGGTTTTTGAAGTTTAAAGACGCACGATTATGTGTTGTGACGGATTTAATACATTGATGAGGAAGAGACGCTTCGACTAGCGCACGTTTTCGAGGGTCATGATTAAAAGCTGGTAAGTTAACCAATGGGTTGACACGCGGCAAGACGTGTGAGAAGATTCGGATCATGTGATCGTGTGTCATAAATGCATTTGACGATTGGGACATATGAGGCTTTTCGTTATCCCGTAGTTATCTTCTGGGGATTGCTTCTTTAAGGTCTGAAATCGCTAAGGGATTCTAGGTCAAAAACCTCAAAAGTGAAGGGGCAATGTTTAGGACCAAAATGTTATTGGGCTGAGCGTTGGTTAGGCCTAAAGCTTTTCCAAGTGTACTATGTGGGTTGCCTGGTGGTCTCAAGCTGTTCAGCAATGATGGTTGAGTCCTATTGTAAGAAGGAGTAGTTTGGATGAGCTGATGGGTCAAAGAAGTCCTAATATGACAAGGGATCTTAATGCAATAAGGATTCTCGACCAACAATGAATATGGCCTCAAAAGGGGGTGAGATCAAAGTCCTAATAGGAGTAGGATTGGTCGAGATAGAGTTGTAACATAATAAGAAGTCCTAATCGTTTCAGCTCAATCTTAAGGAGGATTTGTTGCTATAAATACAAGGCATCTTGCAATAATTAGGGCCCCTCGAATTCAACACACAATTGCCCTATGCAAACCTCTCAAACATCTTTAGAATTTTTATTTTCTTTTTTTGCCAACACACCTTCAATTTGGATAAACAACATTGTGAAGGCAACCAACGAACATCTTTAGTTTAGATAAACAACACTATTGCCGTAGAATCAGCCGACTGAGGAACACCTTCAGTTTGAATAAACAGCATTGTGTCGAGGCCGACTGGTTACCTATCCAAGTCTCGATCAAGAAGGGTTTCCGAATCCTTATTGGCAGAGGTCATCTCACATTGTACGCCAAGTGATTTTATGATTGGATACTCGCAAGTGAGTTTCAGAGTTCGGCATTCTGACGGCCGAACCATATTTACCATCAATGACATACATCACCTTTAAGTATTTGTGTCCATACAGCCTGGTGTCGATTCGACGTGCTTATACTCTCACGAATATAATCACTGTGACCAAATCCGGTGTCTATGATTCGTGAACTTCGCAGAATTAGCAGCCTTGTCTTCAGGCTCGAGAATCCAAAGGCCGAGATTTGTTCCTTCCTCAACCGCAATCGCAAGATCAAGAAGTCAGCAATGCGCTCAACGCAACATCAACAAATTTTACTCCTCGGCCAAGCTCGGCCGACGAGTTGGCACGCCCCGCATCAATCGAAGGACGTAGTTAGTTCATTAGTTACTCGTCCTGCGTGCCAAGTTGGCTTTGTAATTTTTAAGGTCAACACACGGACTCCAGGTCAGTGGATCTTTTCCTTTTTATCGTGTATACACACACACACACACACACATATGATTGATAATTCCTTAAACGTTATTAAGTTGATTTATGCATACTACCCACTTGTAATTATTATGAATACCTTGAGGCACAGTGCGAACTACGAATGGCTTGATCCTTGTTTAGGGTACGTAGGCAGTCTAACGAGACTTTAGATGCAGCCATATAATAAATGAGACTAAATAATTGGGACAATAGCCTTGCTTGAGGAATATTTTATGTCATATTATATATTTTGGGAATACAATGAAATGCCTGATTCTTAGATTTGTATCATGGCATATTCTTATATATATTACCTGAACCTAATTATTGTGAATGCTTTGAAGTGCCAAATGACGCTGCGGACACCCAGGTAAGCTTTAGGTGAGTACATATTGATGATAGTGATGGTAGCGAGTATGATTGTGTTGAGATGTATTTAATGCTCATTATCCTGCACCTCGGTGTTAGTGCTCCGCTGGTGGCCAGGGCCTAGCCTTCACATGATCGTTCACCTCCCGCACCACACGCTCACCTTGGATCCAAGGTAGGTGCTAGCCTGTTGTACAGACCACATTAGATGGTTCCGACTCGTAGGTGACTTGCGATACTTCGCACAGCCTTCACGTAATCGTAGCACTTGAGCGTATTTATTTACACCCAGCCTGTCGTACAAACCACTTTAAGTGGTTCCAACTCATGTGCAGGAGACGCGTGGTTCCAACTCCATGATTGATGAGATATGATAGGAGCATATTCATGCGACTTAAATGGCTTGTTCTCGTGCATTTACGTTATGTTTCTCTAGTTATTTTAGTCCTTTATGCTTCTTTTGTGTGTTTTCAGGTTCTAAGGGCTTAGGGAGCAAGAAAGTGCATTTTGAGGCTATTTGGGGCACTTTTGGGCATGAATTGGATAGCTTAATCATGGAGCAAAGAGGATGGACGAAATTGAAGCCTTGTATGCTCTTTGGGGACATCAAACAAAGGGCCTAGCCCAATCAAACAAATCCTTTGAGCCATGGAAAACCTCTAGCCCAATCAAACATATTATGTCATGCAAACCAACCTATTTTAGGCCCATTCTATGTACTTAAACCCTAGCCCTTTAAACTAGCCCTATTATCACTTATCACTTCCATTCACTTATCACTCACCACATATCATTCATTTATCACTTAACATATCATTCACTTATCACTTATCATACTCATAATCATCTACACATTTCAACCATTTAAACATATGCATTTCAACTCACATGCACACCCACCTCTTTCCACCTAATCCACATGCTTTCACAACCTAAAACACATGCACATTCACCCTAAATCAATCACATTCACAACATGCCATCATTTCTCCCCCCTTTGCCGTGCATTGCACTTAAACTTTCCAACCTTTCCAAATGCAATTTCATCAACACATGCATTCATTATTCATTCACCTTGCATTCCCTTTACATTTCAACCCACATGCACATTTAATCATTCAAACATGCAGCCACATAATCATTCACCCTATCCATTCTATGTCACAAAACAATGTCACATGCACTCCCATTTCACATCCACTTCACCCTTGTGCCGTGTATCCCATCCTACATTCCACAAACAAGTCACATGCATTACACTACCACTCATTCTTTAAATCCACATGCACATTCAATCATTCACTCAAGCACCCTTGTGCCATGTTTCCTCCTTTGTTCCCACCCATCACATGCATCATCATCAAACAAACAAGCCTAACCCGTGGCATTCACTCCCATTTCCAGCACCTTCATATGCATTTCCCACCTAACATTTCCCCCTTTAATGCACATGCACTTTAATCATTCAATCACCCCATTCAAGCCTAAATCGTGCATTCCCTTGCCTTTCCACAATTCCATTCATCAACACATGCAAACACATGCATCACAACCACAAAGAACCATCCTGAAAACACATTGCCGTGGCCTACTCACAATTCCAGCATCTTCACATGTCTTTCTAGCTTTCCCTTTCATTTCCACCACTCATTCTTCATCATTTCAGTCACCTACATGCATTATTTATTAAACTCTTCATCATTGCAGCCAGAAAATCATCAAAAACTTCCCAAACACATGCACACACATGCAATTCCAGCACCAACAACAAGCCATGCCGTGGGATCCTTGTGCTTTCCAGCTTTCCTAGCTGTTTTCCACCACATTCAAGCACATGCATGCTTAAACAAACAGCCATATGTTCCCTCCACTACTCCTATAAATACCCTAGCATTCATTCATTCATTCATCATCTCATTCACAACACAATAAACCACAAACACTTCCATTTCCTTCTCCTAGCCGTGAGTCTCCCTTAGAATCCAAAAACCATCTTTCATTTCCATCCATTTCCATAATCCCCCAATCCATTCAACACACCAACAACATCCCTTAGTCCTTGTGCCACAATAAAGAGGAAGATAAGAGGGCCTAAACGTTCATACAATTCAAGATTGAGTTGTTGGAATGTTTAGGCGTTTCTTTGATTTCAATGTTTAATTTCAATTCTCTTTGTTTTGTACGTATGAGGAACTAAACCCCCCTTAGCTAGGGGGTGATTCGAAATATATGTTTATGCTTGCAATATGATTTGATTACTTTTAATTACGTTTCATAAGTTGTGAATTCAATTTGTTTAACTATTTGATTGATATCCTATTTATGTATGTTTATTAAGAATGAACGCTTAATTTTCATGCATGAATTTGAAGCTAGAATATAAGTGAGTTTCACGTAATAGTTATGAACTTATATTCACAAGTAGTGGAGGTTGCTTATAAACAATCGCGTTAAACAAATTCTTGGCATAAGTTTCATGCAATCATAGTAACGAATGCCTCGTCAACACTTATAGTTTTCATGTTGCTTAATGATTCTTGCTTGTATCTCTATTATGCAATTCATGTAGGGAACTTGTGAGGAATGCTTTGGGTTGTCGTATGCAATCATCCAATTCATTAACTTAAGGAAAACTTGACGGTTAATTTAAGCGGACCTAATTAACCCGGAGCGTTGAGAATTCATAGTTTATTGAAAAGCAATTAGAAATCGTTTTGTATGCAAGTATAACATGTATGGAGATGAACCCCTTAGCTAGCAATCCCATCCATTCATTTCTGTAAAATTCGTATTTACAATTTGTTTTCTTTGCAAGTTTCCATTTTAGTTTAAATTCGTCCAAATCCAATCCCCCTTTATTTTGTTTAAGTTTTAGTCTTAATCTTTCTTACTTTTAGTTTTGCATTCTTTGCATTAATTAGTGTTTTAAACTTGTTTTTACGTTTTTGAAGTCAAATCCAAGAGATTAACAATCCCTCCTAATCCCCGGTCCAGAACGATCCCTACTTATACACTTCACTACAATTGACAAAAAGAGGGTTTAATTTGTGTGCGCATAAATCTTCGCATCAAATTTTGGCGCCGTTGCCGGGGATTAGCAACTTTGCTAACCTCTTGGATTGTTTTATTTTCATTTGTGTGTATATATTTATAGTTTTATTTTAGACCCAAGACATGGCATTTGATAGTGCTTCTCTTTTGTCACAGCTTAAGGAAGAGTACCAAACGCAAAGAGTTGGTACATTTGATCATAATCAATCAAGGAACAACGTGTTTTACAATACTTACAATTCGGATTGGAGTGATCATTCAAACTCTATATGGTGGGAACCTCAACATATTCAACAAGAAGGATATTGGTGGCCTTATGAGGAGTTCTATACGACACCTATGCAGCCACCACAACCTCATATTCAATATGCCCAACCAAACTCAAGTTCGTCAATAGATTATAATCAAAAGCTTAATAAATTACTTTGTTTGGTGCAGGGCTCACAAAACCAAGTCGAGGAGGCTCAACAAAGGGAATATTGGCAACCATATGATGAGTTCTATACGACACCTATGCAGCCACCACAACCTGCCCAAAGCAATGAAGTCCAAACTCAAAACAAGGACGAACAAAATCAAGACAAGAAGTTGGGTAAATTGGAGGAGCAAATTGGGCAGATTATGGAGTTCATGAAACAAATTCAAGAGCAAGAAGTGGATGAGGAGCTGCTAATTGAGGAAGAGGAACACACGCAACCTATGGCAAGGGTGGAAACACCTTTGCCGCAGGCACCTATTGCTCCTACGCCATCCAATTCAGGTAAGGTTGTTCCAAAGTTAATTATTTCTAACCCTGTTCCACTGAATGTCCCTATTCCTTGCAGGATCATGCAATCCAAGGAAGAAGAGGGTGAGAAAGGCATCTTCGAATCCTTTCCAAAGAATCAAGAGCAAGATGTGACGGGGGAATTCGTCAAATAGGACATATTTGAAACCACAAAACCCAAAGAAGTTGAATTTGATGACATTGGACAAGTCATAACCATCACATGCAATCTGGCCAAGTCCAATATCCCTGAAACTTTCAAGGGAGTGGTGTTTGTCATTGAGTTCTTGTCGGAACACATAGGTAAGTCGCTTCCCCGAATTTCAAGTTTGTTTTATACTGATATGCTGTTAATGATCCAGGCACCCACTCTAGAATTTAAACCATTACCGGATCATCTCAAGTATCACCCCCCATTCAAAGATAAATTCCATGTCGTGGGTCCTAAGTGAGAAAGGAAGTTCTTCGTCCGGCTGCAAGACGTAAAAGAAAGCGCTACTTGGGAGGCAACCCAATACAGTGAATAAAACAAAGCTTGTACATTGATTTTCGATAAATTACAATTGTATCTAAACATGGCAGAAAGATGGAGCCTTTACAAAGGTTGTGTACGTGAGGCCCCACTACGTGGCAACACTCTCGGAGCAAGAGGCATCAGAGCAGGAGGCATCGGAACAGAAGGCATCGGAGCGAGAGGCATAGGAGCGGGAGGCACCGAAGATAGATCATTCAAGGCCCCAAGCCTTGGTGGAACGCTGGATGACCCAGGAAAAAGGTGCATCTGGAAGAAAGCTGCAAACCGTTGACGGTCATCAAGCTCATCAAGCTTTCTCTTCATGCCTGTCGAATAATTGTTGGCAAGCACGTGCAAACTTCGGTTCTCGTACTTAAGCTGTTTGATCTCCTGCTTAAGACTCTCCACCTCCGCCATCAAGGATTCAACCTGACGGGAGCGAGCAAGAAGGCGTTGGCCCATGTTGGACACAGAGCCAGCGCACTGAACACTCAGAGCCAGGGATTCTTGAACGGCCAACTCATCGGACCGTCCTGAAAGCAGCTGACTGTCTTTGGGAGTGAGGAGGTTCCGAGCCACTATCGTAGCCGTTGTTGGATCCGTCATCACAGAGTCCTCATCTGTAAGAGGGCCATGAGAAGCTAAGAAAGACGGGCACCATACCTTATCCTGACGCGGCGCAACAGGATCATTGCTTAGACTCAAATCTAAGCAAATGT
This sequence comes from Pyrus x bretschneideri, assembly GCF_019419815.1. Lineage (NCBI taxonomy): Eukaryota > Viridiplantae > Streptophyta > Magnoliopsida > Rosales > Rosaceae > Pyrus > Pyrus x bretschneideri. Next base: position 2,834,408 of record NW_025999624.1, read on the forward strand.
TCGATGGGTTAGATGAGCTAGCCATTTTTCAAGAAGTTAACAGAGAAGGGTTGGATGGAGTGAAATCTCGACAGGCCGGAGACGATTTCTGGGCAATTTTCAAGTGTGCATGCTAGAGGTGATCGATCACCTCTATTAAAGGAGAGGCGTTCACCGATTCAGAAATGAAGAGACACCACTCTTCAAAACTGGAATTTCCGGCGTAAAGATCGCCAGCTCGTCAGACGCAATCCCGGTTTTTCAGAAAGTGTGTGTAACTTTGTCAAAAGCTCCCAGCTTTTCAGAAGACGCGTGGAAGGCGAGAAATCAGCTGCACACTTTAGCCGACAAACGTGGGTGACAAAGCCGAAAGCTCCCGGCTTTCCAGAAAGCGAGTGCAACTTTGTCCAAAGCTCCCGGCTTTTCAGAAGACGCGTGCCACTTTGTCAAAAGCTCCCGGCTTTTCAGAAGACGCGTGGAGGTAATTTCTGCATCCGCATTGCCACTTGCCATTACAATTCCTATATACATCAACATTCATGGCAAGGCATACACCCACAAATGCATAACTTTCCTTCTCGGCCGAAAATGTAAGCTGCAACCAACCCTCTCAAACATGCTCAGTTTTCTCCTTCTCTTGAGAACACATTTTCAACCATGGATGTATCCCCCGAAGAAGATACCAAATGCCTGGAGTACAAAGGAGGCAAGAGAAAACGGTGGATCGAAGCATGTGGATTCATTCGCTGCCTCTTCGAAAGCAAAGGTATCTCATATCATCAAGGGCGAAAGCAAAGGTATCTCATATCATGCTCTTTCCCTGTCTTTTCCTTTGTCCTTGATATTACTTGCATGGCAAAGTGAAAGAAGCAATCAGCCGGTACTTGGAGTCTACCTGGACTCTATTCCCTGGTTGCTTACCTAGCGTATGCTGAGCTATCCTCTAACCCTCTTCAATACGAATTGGAGAGATTGAACAAAGAAACAGATAAAAGGAGTAAGCTCATACCTTCGGGGGAGACCAAAAGAATCCTGCTGCCCAGTTCAAGAGTAGCACAAAGGAAAATCAACGATCGGAGGAAACCAAAAGAATCTCCAGCTCAGTTCAAGAGTAGCCTGTGGAAAAACTCAAGATGAAGCCTCACTGCAATCACCAAGGAGAAGATGGAACGAACACTCCATAACCAGATTTGCATCTCTAAACTCTTCTCTTTGTTAGATACATTCTGCCATGTTTAGTATGTTTAATTGCTGTTTATATGTTTGTTTGTGTTTAGTGTGGTTTTTAACATTGAGGACAATGTTTGATTTAAGTGTGGGGGAGTTACTAAAGTGTTTTGATGCAAATTCGTAGGGTTTTATCCACCATAACTTCAAATGTTGTTTCTTGCTGTTTTTAAGTGTGTTTAGTGTGTTTTGACTTAAAAATTCGAAAATCACATAAAAATTTGAAAAACATGTTTTGAAAAGCCTAAAAAGAGTGTTTTGAGTCATTTTTGTGTCGTAGGTCACCTTCCAACACAATGATAAGGATTTGGTTTCTAATTGCATGACTGTTAAAAAGAGTTATAAGCATGGAGAAAAGTTTGATTTACTCTTGGTATATGCTTGGTTATGGTTATAATGTATGACTTCACATGCAATCATAAAAGAAAAATTCGTTTTTGTAACATGCCTGAATGAAGGAACTCAAACAAACGCTACAACCCTGAGAGACTTGAGCCTATAACGTTCTTTGGAGAGTATAATCTATGATTTCTTGTTTTCTAAAGTCGTTGCATGATCTCATTATTCTTTGCTTGGTTACTACTTAGAAGGCGTTTTATCATATAGTTCCAAATGCTAGAACTCATGCCCATTTCATTCAAAGCATGTTATTGATTTACATAACATATATCAAGATGAAGTTGTGTAGTTGCCGCCATAGCCAAATAACCTCACTTCCCATATTTCGTATATGTTGTAAGTTTTACCCCCGTTGAGCTTTGTTTAGCCTTTATTCTTTGTCAACCCACATTATCCTCACCTAGCCTAGTTTAGAACAATCCACACCCTTGTTCTTAAAAGATAGTGAGCATAACTTAAATGAATTCCTTTTGAGTTACATTATGCAAGAAAATGAGTGTGGGGGAAGGAATGCTTGTTCTTAAGTATGTTTTGAGTTTCAAAAGAAAAGAAAAACAGAAAAGAAAAGAAAGAAAGAAAGAAAAAAGAGCTTGAAAAAAATGAAAGAATGAGTGATTGAAGAAAGGGCTCAAAACACCAATTCTGGCCCTAAATTGTCTCCCTTTTTGTTCCAAAGTTGAGTTTTCATTCAAAAGTGAATTCTAAGTTGATTCAATTGCCTTGCTCACTATTTCTTTAAGAACCTTTGTTTTCCATATCCCTTCTTTGTTATCCACACGCCCCAAGCCCCATTACAACCCGTGACTTCAATCTTGAGTGTTATGTGTTTCAATTTGTGGAGTTTGAACTTGGTATGAGCATATGGTGTCACTGGTTCTCGCGTCTAAGTAGTAGCATTCCATTCATGAGATCATATCTAAACATGCTTATTAACTCCAAAAATTGCGTTCTTTGTGATACATATATGTGAGTGTTCGTTTTCATGTTTACATCAATCTTCTCACATATGACTAGATTAGGGTGTGTAGTTAGAAAATCTGAGTGAAAATTGAGTGCATATCTTGTAAGGAATTGAGCAAATTCTCTAAGGCATGTTACTACATTCAAAACATGGTTTTAAATGCTTAATTGCGAACTAGTATGTGGTGACTATGATTAAGAATGTACTTAAGGGTAAAGATGGCTAAATTCTGTGGGAATAATGATTTTTAATTTGTCATGTGCATTGGAAATCCCTGAAACGATTGTTGGAAGGTGTAGGTTGTGTTTTATGTGTTTAGTGTCGTTTTGTTTATTTGTTTTTATTCTGTTTCGCTCGAGGACTAGCAAAAGATAAGTGTGGGGGAGTTTGATAGGAGCATATTCATGCGACTTAAATGGCTTGTTCTCGTGCATTTACGTTATGTTTCTCTAGTTATTTTAGTCCTTTATGCTTCTTTTGTGTGTTTTCAGGTTCTAAGGGCTTAGGGAGCAAGAAAGTGCATTTTGAGGCTATTTGGGGCACTTTTGGGCATGGATTGGATAGCTTAATCATGGAGCAAAGAGGATGGACGAAATTGAAGCCTTGTATGCTCTTTGGGGACATCAAACAAAGGGCCTAGCCCAATCAAACAAATCCTTTGAGCCATGGAAAACCTTTAGCCCAATCAAACATATTATGCCATGCAAACCAACCTATTTTAGGCCCATTCTATGTACTTAAACCCTAGCCCTTTAAACTAGCCCTATTATCACTTATCACTTCCATTCACTTATCACTCACCACATATCATTCATTTATCACTTAACATATCATTCACTTATCACTTATCATACTCATAATCATCTACACATTTCAACCATTTAAACATATGCATTTCAACTCACATGCACACCCACCTCTTTCCACCTAATCCACATGCTTTCACAACCTAAAACACATGCACATTCACCCTAAATCAATCACATCCACAACATGCCATCATTTCTCCCCCCTTTGCCGTGCATTGCACTTAAACTTTCCAACCTTTCCAAATGCAATTTCATCAACACATGCATTCATTATTCATTCACCTTGCATTCCCTTTACATTTCAACCCACATGCACATTTAATCATTCAAACATGCAGCCACATAATCATTCACCCTATCCATTCTATGTCACAAAACAATGTCACATGCACTCCCATTTCACATCCACTTCACCCTTGTGCCGTGTATCCCATCCTACATTCCACAAACAAGTCACATGCATTACACCACCACTCATTCTTTAAATCCACATGCACATTCAATCATTCACTCAAGCACCCTTGTGCCATGTTTCCTCCTTTGTTCCCACCCATCACATGCATCATCATCAAACAAACAAGCCTAACCCGTGGCATTCACTCCCATTTCCAACACCTTCACATGCATTTCCCACCTAACATTTCCCCCTTTAATGCACATGCACTTTAATCATTCAATCACCCCATTCAAGCCTAAACCGTGCATTCCTTTGCCTTTCCACAATTCCATTCATCAACACATGCAAACACATGCATCACAACCACAAAGAACCATCCTGAAAACACATTGCCGTGGCCTACTCACAATTCCAGCATCTTCACATGTCTTTCTAGCTTTCCCTTTCATTTCCACCACTCATTCTTCATCATTTCAGTCACCTACATGCATTATTTATTAAACTCTTCATCATTGCAGCCAGAAAATCATCAAAAACTTCCCAAACACATGCACACACATGCAATTCCAGCACCAACAACAAGCCATGCCGTGGGATCCTTGTGCTTTCCAGCTTTCCTAGCTGTTTTCCACCACATTCAAGCACATGCATGCTTAAACAAACAGCCATATGTTCCCTCCACTACTCCTATAAATACCCTAGCATTCATTCATTCATTCATCATCTCATTCACAACACAATAAACCACAAACACTTCCATTTCCTTCTCCTAGCCGTGAGTCTCCCTTAGAATCCAAAAACCATCTTTCATTTCCATCCATTTCCATAATCCCCCAATCCATTCAACACACCAACAACATCCCTTAGTCCTTGTGCCACAATAAAGAGGAAGATAAGAGGGCCTAAACGTTCATACAATTCAAGATTGAGTTGTTGGAATGTTTAGGCGTTTCTTTGATTTCAATGTTTAATTTCAATTCTCTTTGTTTTGTACGTATGAGGAACTAAACCCCCCTTAGCTAGGGGGTGATTCGAAATATATGTTTATGCTTGCAATATGATTTGATTACTTTTAATTACGTTTCATAAGTTGTGAATTCAATTTGTTTAACTATTTGATTGATATCCTATTTATGTATGTTTATTAAGAATGAACGCTTAATTTTCATGCATGAATTTGAAGCTAGAATATAAGTGAGTTTCACGTAATAGTTATGAACTTATATTCACAAGTAGTGGAGGTTGCTTATAAATGATAGGAGCATATTCATGCGACTTAAATGGCTTGTTCTCGTGCATTTACGTTATGTTTCTTTAGTTATTTTAGTACTTTAAGCTATTTTCGTGTGTTTGTAGGTCCAAAGGGCTAAAGGAGCAAAAAGATGCATTTTGGAGACTTTTGGAGCACTTTTGGGCTAAGGATGGATAGCTTATGCTTGGAGCCAAAGTGTTGGACGAAATTGAAGACCTAATTGAAGACCAAAGTGTTGGAACCTTGTTCCCTTTAGTTCTAGGACATTTAAACCTTTCCTTTAACCATTGCACATGCATTCCATCCTTTATTTCCACCCACATGCTCTCCCATTTCAGATTATTCCTTCATCATTGCACCCTCACATGTCCCTTTAATCATTCAAACATGCACTCCCTTTAATCACATGCATAAATCAGCCACATGCATCTCCCATCATCATTCCACTTTAACCCACATGCATTTCCACCCACATGCTCTCCCATTTCAGATTATTCCTTCATCATTGCACCCTCACATGTCCCTTTAATCATTCAAACATGCACTCCCTTTAATCACATGCATAAATCAGCCACATGCATCTCCCATCATCATTCCACTTTAACCCACATGCATTTCCACCCACATGCTCTCCCATTTCAGATTATTCCTTTCTCCACACCAAAACATGCAGCCACATTCCCTCCTAGCTGTCATGTTCCCCCCCATTTCGCCTATAAATAAGCATTCATTCCCACTCATTCTCATTCATTCTTCCATACACATTTCAGTCACAAACACCAACCATTCCCTTGTGCCATGCTCTCTCCCTAATAATCCAAACACCACACCAGAAATCATCCCATTGCCGTGGCCTCCTCCTTCCATTTTCACCACTCCCCAAACCATTCACACCATCAAACTATCCATTAGACCTTGTGCTACAACGAAGAGGAAGATAAGAGGGCCTAAACGTTCATACAATTCAAGTTTGAGTTGTTGGAATGTTTAGGTGTTTCTTTGATTCTCTTTGTTTTGTATCATGAGGAACTAAACCCCCCCTTGGCTAGGGGGGGATTCGAAATATATGTTTATGCTTGCGTTTTGATTTGATTACTTCTAATTGCATTTCATAAGTCGTGGATTCAATTTGTTTAACTGTTTGATTGATAACTTATTTATGTATGTTTATTGAGAGTGCACGCTTAATTTTCATGCATGAATATGACGCTAGAATATAAGTGAGTTTCACCTAATAGTTACGAACTTGTATTCACAAGTAGTGGAGGTTGCTTATAAACAATCGCGTTAAACGAATTCTTGGCATAAGTTTCATGCAATCATAGTAACGAATGCCTCATCAACACTTATAATTTTCATAGAGCGTAATGATTCTTGCTTGTATCTCTATTATGCAATCATGTAGGGGACTTGTGGGAAATGTTTTGGGTTGTCGTATGCAATCATCCAATTCAATAACGTTAGGAAGATTTGAAGGTTAATTTAAGCGGACCTAATTAACCCGGGGTGATGAGTTTCATAATTTATTGAAATGCAATTGGAAATCTTTTTATTATGCAAGTGTAACATGTGTGGAGATGAACCCCTTGGCTAGCATCCATTCATTCCATTTCATCAATTTCATATTTACATTCTGTCTAGTTTATTAACTTGTTTCGTTATTTCAATTTTCCTCCAAAACAAATCCCCCTTTAATTTGAAGTCTTAGATTAGTTAGAAAGTGTTTTGATTTGTGTTTCTAAGTATTTTGATTCAAGTTTTCATCCAATTTCGTCCAAATTAGTGTAGGTGCTCAAAACTGCCCAGAAAGTGGTTTTTAGGTAGTTTTGAGTCTTCTAGTTGCTGTTTTGGGTTTTAGGTTTGTTTAAGTGTTTTAACTTTTAGTTTTGCATTCTTTGAGTCTAGTTTAGTGTTAAAGTGTCTTAATTTGTGTTTTAAAGTGTTTTGAATCAACCTTTAATCTTAAATTCGTCCAAATTTGTGTTTAAGGTCAGAAACTGCCTAGTTAGTGTTTTTAGGCAGTTTTGAGTCTTTTGAACCTGTTTTGAGTCCTTTGAGTCTTTGTGAACATTTTTAACTTTGTTTTTTATGTTTTTGAGTCAATTTAGAGGTTTTAGCAAGCCCTCCTAATCCCCGGTCTACAACGATCCCTACTTGCATCCTTACTACAATTTGACAACAAGAGGGTTAATTTGTGTGCGTATAATTCTCGCATCAAATTTTGGCGCCGTTGCCGGGGATTAGCAACTTTGCTAATCCCTTGGATTGTTTTATTTTCGTTTGTTTTTATTTTTCCAGATTCTTAAATTTGTTTTGTTTCTTGTTTTGGGTACTAGTTCATGACTCGGAGTTCTCATCCGATTCGTGAACATATCCTGGAGTGATTGGGTTCTTCGTCCGGCTGCAAGACGTAAAAGAAAGTGCTACTTGGGAGGCAACCCAATGCACTGAATAAAACAAAGCATGTTCATAAAAAAAAAAAAAAAAAAAAAAAATACTAAACATGGAGAAAGATGGAGCCTTCACAAAGGATGTTTACGTGAAGCCCCACTACGAGGCGTCGGAGCGAAAGGCATCGGAGCGGAAGGCATCGGAGCAAGAGGCATCGGAGCTGGAGCATTCCAGGCCTCAATACTGGGTGGAACGCTAGATGACCCAGGAAAAAAGTGCCTCTGGAAGAAAGACGCAAGCCTTTGACGGTCACTTTGAACGCGACCTTGAGATTCTTGCAGCTCATCAAGCTTCCTCTTCATGCCCGACGAATAGTTATTTGCAAGCACATGCAAACTTCTATTCTCGTACTTAAGCTGTTTGATCTCCTGCTTAAGATTTTCCACCTCTGCCATCAATGATTCCACTTGACGGGACCGAGCAAGCAGGCGTTGGCCCATGTTGGACACAGAGCTCGCACACTGAACACTAAGTGTGAGGGATTCTTGAACGGCCAACTCATCGGACCGTCCTGAAAGCAGCTGACTATCTTTGGGAGTGAGGAGGTTCCTAGCTACTATTGTAGCTGTTGTGGCATCCTGCATCACGGAGTCTTCACCTGTAAGAGGACCGTTAGAAGATAAGAAAGAAGGGCGCCATACGTTACCTTGACGCGGCGCGCCCGTATCACTGCTGAGACTCAATTCCAAGCTAAGGTTCGATGGGTTTGCCATTTTTCAAAGGTGTTCAAGAGAAGGGGTGGATGGAGTTAAATTTCAAAGGGCCGGAGACAATTTTCAAAAATGGGCAGTCTTCAGAGTGTGTATGTTTGAGGTGATCGGTAGCTCTATAAAAAGCCAAGGCGACGCGTCCACCAATTCAAAAAGCCGGAATTTCCTGCGCAAAGTTCGGCGACGATCTCTCAGCTTTTCAGAAAACACGTTCACTTTGTCAAAAAATCTCTGACAAAGTGAAAACACGTGGAGGCCATCATCGCAACTACACATCTTTAGCCGACAAACGCAAAGTTCGACGACGCTTTCTTTACTTTTCAGAAAACGCATGTAGCTTTGTCAAAAGAGCCGCATCCGCACTACTACGTGTCGTTCAGAAAGCGAAGGGGCGTCGCTCAGAAATCGAAGGGGCGCCTGCTCAGAAATCGAAGAGGCGTCACTATTTCAAAAAGCCGGATTTGCGAGATCAAAACGTTTGTCAACAAGGGTAAAAGAACAATACCACCACTTGCTATTGGGAAATCCCTATATATGTCGACCTTCATCTTTTATGGCAAGGCAAACCTGAAGAAAATGCCCAACTCTTCCTCACCTCTGAGGGCGCACTCCCAGCAAAGCATTTCGAAATACTCCATTCTTTCTTCTTCCCCAAAGATGATACCAGATGCCTGGAGTACAGATGACCCAGGAGGAAACAGCACCACAAATACATGTGCTGATTCATTCACCGCTTCTTTAAAAGCAAAGGTATCTCATATCATCAAGGTCAAAAGCAAAAGTATCTCATATCATGCTCTTTCCCTGTCCTTTTCTTTGTCCTTGTTCTTACTCGCATGGCAAAGTGAAAGAAGCAATCAGCCGGCACTTGGAGTCAGTCTTCCGATCTGGAACCAACTGCCTGGAATCCCTTCCCTGATTGCTTACCTAGCGTTGCTCTCGAGTAGTCATCTTCAACGGTTGATACACTTCCAGAGAAGGGACCACTTCTGCAAAGGGGAGCAAGTAAGGCAAGTGAAAATGATACATTGAAGCATGTGGAGACAAGCTACAACTGCATATGCTGAGCTATCCTCTAACCCTCTTCAATACGAATTGGAGAGATTGAACAAAGAAACAGAAAAAAATGAGGAAGCTCAGACCTTCGGGGGAGACCAAAGGAAGCCTGCTGCCCAGTTCAAGAGTAGCACAAAGGAAAATCAACGATGGGAGCAGCACAGTTCAAGAGTAAGCCTGTGGAATCACAAAGATCCAAGCCTCAATGCAATTACCAAGGAGAAGATGGAATTTACACTCTATAACCAGATTTGCGTCTCTAAACTATTCTCTTTGTTAACTACATTCTGCCATGTTTAGTATGTTTAGTTGCTTTTTGTGTGTTTACTTATGTTTTGTGTGAATCTATGCTTAAAACATTGAGGACAATGTTTGATTTAACTGTGGGGGGGGGGGGGGGGTAACTAAGTATATTTATGCAAATTCGTGGGATTTTATCACCCATAACTTCAAATGTTGTTCCTTGCTGTTTTAAGGTGTTTTTAAGTTGTTTTAAAGTGTTTTAGTATGTTTTGTTTTTATAACTCCGAAAATCACATAAAAATTTGAAAAACATGTTTTAAAAAAGCCTAAAAATAGTGTTTTGAGTCATTTTTGTGTGTTTGTGTCTTAGGGTACCTTCCAACACAATGATAAGGATTTGGTTTGTAATTGCATGACTGTTAAAAAGAGTTATGAACATAGAGAAAAGTTTGATTTACTCTTGGTATATGCTTGGTTATGGTTATAATGTATGACTTCACATGCAATCATAAAAGAAAAAAATTGTTTTTGTAACATTCTTGAAGGAAGGAGCTCAAACAAACGCTACAACCTTGTGAGACTTGAGCCTAAATGTTCTTTGGAGAGTTATTTTCTGTGATTCTTTGTTTTCTAAAGTTGTTGCATGATCTCATTATTCCTTGCTTGGTTGCTACTTAGAATACAATTGTATCATGATAGAACTAAATGCTAGAACTTATATCCGTTTCATTCAAAGCATGTTATTGATTTGCATAACATATATCAAGATGAAGTTGTGTAGTTACCACCATAGCCAAATAGCCTCACTTCCCATATTTCGTATTTGTTGTAAGTTTTACCCCCGTTGAGCTTTGTTTAGCCTTTATTCTTTGTTAACCCACATTTTCCTTACCTAGCCTAGAGTAGGACTTTCCTATACCCTTGTTCTTGAAGTATAGTGAGCATGACTTAAATGAATTCCTTTTGAGTTACATTATGCAAGAAAATGAGTGTGGGGGAGTAAAAGTTTGTTCTTACGTTTATATGTATGTTTTGAGATTCAAAAGAAAAAGAAGAAGAAAAGAAAGAAAAGGAGTGAAAATAAGTGAGAATGAACTCACGAGCGTTGATGGTTGAAGAAAGGGTCCAAAAAAATTGAATATGGCCCTAAGTTTTGTGTGACTTTCCCTTAGGTGTTCAAAGTTGACTTCTGCGTTCTTAAGGGAATTCTAAGTGCCTAATTCAATACTTTGCTCACTATTTCTTTAAGAACCTTTGTTTTCCATATCCCTTCTTTGTTATCCACACGCCCCGAACCCCATTACAACCCGTGACTTCAATCTTGAGTGTTATGTGTTTCAATTTGTGGAGTTTGAACTTGGTATGAGCATATGGTGTCACTGGTTCTTGCGTCTAAGTAGTAGCATTCCATTCATGAGATCATATCTAAACATGCTTATTAACTCCGGAAATTGCTCTCTTTGTGATATATATATATATATATATATATATGTGAGTGTTCGTTTTCATTAATCTTCTCACATATGACTAGATTAGGGTGTGTAGTTAGAAAAGCTGAGTGAAAATCGAGTGCATATCTTGTAAGGAATTGAGCAAATTCTCTAAGGCATGTTACTACATTCAAAACATGGTTTTAAATGCTTAATTGTGAAATAGTATGTGGTGACTATGATTAAGAATGTACTTAAGTGTGAAGATGACTAAAATCTGTGAGAATGATGATTTTTAACATGTCATGTGCATTGGAAATCCCTAAGACGGTTGTTGGAAGGTTTAGGTTGTGTTTTACGTGTTTAGTGTCGTTTTGTTTATTTGTTTTTGTTTTGTTTTGCTCGAGGACTAGCAAAAGATAAGTGTGGGGGTATTTGATAGGAGCATATTCATGCGACTTAAATGGCTTGTTCTCGTGCATTTACGTTATGTTTCTTTAGTTATTTTAGTACTTTAAGCTATTTTCGTGTGTTTGTAGGTCCAAAGGGCTAAAGGAGCAAAAAGATGCATTTTGGAGACTTTTGGAGCACTTTTGGGCTAAGGATGGATAGCTTATGCTTGGAGCCAAAGTGTTGGACGAAATTGAAGACCTAATTGAAGACCAAAGTGTTGGAACCTTGTTCCCTTTAGTTCTAGGACATTTAAACCTTTCCTTTAACCATTGCACATGCATTCCATCCTTTATTTCCACCCACATGCTCTCCCATTTCAGATTATTCCTTCATCATTGCACCCTCACATGTCCCTTTAATCATTCAAACATGCACTCCCTTTAATCACATGCATAAATCAGCCACATGCATCTCCCATCATCATTCCACTTTAACCCACATGCATTTCCACCCACATGCTCTCCCATTTCAGATTATTCCTTCATCATTGCACCCTCACATGTCCCTTTAATCATTCAAACATGCACTCCCTTTAATCACATGCATAAATCAGCCACATGCATCTCCCATCATCATTCCACTTTAACCCACATGCATTTCCACCCACATGCTCTCCCATTTCAGATTATTCCTTTCTCCACACCAAAACATGTAGCCACATTCCCTCCTAGCTGTCATGTTCCCCCCCCCATTTCGCCTATAAATAAGCATTCATTCCCACTCATTCTCATTCATTCTTCCATACACATTTCAGTCACAAACACCAACCATTCCCTTGTGCCATGCTCTCTCCCTAATAATCCAAACACCACACCAGAAATCATCCCATTGCCGTGGCCTCCTCCTTCCATTTTCACCACTCCCCAAACCATTCACACCATCAAACTATCCATTAGACCTTGTGCTACAACGAAGAGGAAGATAAGAGGGCCTAAACGTTCATACAATTCAAGTTTGAGTTGTTGGAATGTTTAGGTGTTTCTTTGATTTCAATATTTAATTTCAATACTCTTTGTTTTGTACGAATGAGGAATGGAAGAGAAGAGGGCCTAAACGTTCATACAATTCAAGTTTGAGTTGTTGGAATGTTTAGGTGTTTCTTTGATTCTCTTTGTTTTGTATCATGAGGAACTAAACCCCCCCCTTGGCTAGGGGGGGATTCGAAAAATATGTTTATGCTTGCGTTTTGATTTGATTACTTCTAATTGCATTTCATAAGTCGTGGATTCAATTTGTTTAACTGTTTGATTGATAACTTATTTATGTATGTTTATTGAGAGTGCACGCTTAATTTTCATGCATGAATATGACGCTATAATATAAGTGAGTTTCACCTAATAGTTACGAACTTGTATTCACAAGTAGTGGAGGTTGCTTATAAACAATCGCGTTAAACGAATTCTTGGCATAAGTTTCATGCAATCATAGTAACGAATGCCTCGTCAACACTTATAATTTTCATAGAGCGTAATGATTCTTGCTTGTATCTCTATTATGCAATCATGTAGGGGACTTGTGGGAAATGTTTTGGGTTGTCGTATGCAATCATCCAATTCAATAACGTTAGGAAGATTTGAAGGTTAATTTAAGCGAACCTAATTAACCCGGGGTGATGAGTTTCATAATTTATTGAAATGCAATTGGAAATCTTTTTATTATGCAAGTGTAACATGTGTGGAGATGAACCCCTTGGCTAGCATCCATTCATTCCATTTCATCAATTTCATATTTACATTCTGTCTAGTTTATTAACTTGTTTCGTTATTTCAATTTTCCTCCAAAACAAATCCCCCTTTAATTTGAAGTCTTAGATTGGTTAGAAAGTGTTTTGATTTGTGTTTCTAAGTATTTTGATTCAAGTTTTCATCCAATTTCGTCCAAATTAGTGTAGGTGCTCAAAACTGCCCAGAAAGTGGTTTTTAGGTAGTTTTGAGTCTTCTAGTTGCTGTTTTGGGTTTTAGGTTTGTTTAAGTGTTTTAACTTTTAGTTTTGCATTCTTTGGGTCTAGTTTAGTGTTAAAGTGTCTTAATTTGTGTTTTAAAGTGTTTTGAATCAACCTTTAATCTTAAATTCGTCCAAATTTGTGTTTAAGGTCAGAAACTGCCTAGTTAGTGTTTTTAGGTAGTTTTGAGTCTTTTGAACCTGTTTTGAGTCCTTTGAGTCTTTGTGAACGTTTTTAACTTTGTTTTTTATGTTTTTGAGTCAATTTAGAGGTTTTAGCAAGCCCTCCTAATCCCCGGTCTAGAACGATCCCTACTTGCATCCTTACTACAATTTGACAACAAGAGGGTTAATTTGTGTGCGTATAATTCTCGCATCAATAAACAATCGCGTTAAACAAATTCTTGGCATAAGTTTCATGCAATCATAGTAACGAATGCCTCGTCAACACTTATAGTTTTCATGTTGCTTAATGATTCTTGCTTGTATCTCTATTATGCAATTCATGTAGGGAACTTGTGAGGAATGCTTTGGGTTGTCGTATGCAATCATCCAATTCATTAACTTAAGGAAAACTTGACGGTTAATTTAAGCGGACCTAATTAACCCGGAGCGTTGAGAATTCATAGTTTATTGAAAAGCAATTAGAAATCGTTTTGTATGCAAGTATAACATGTATGGAGATGAACCCCTTAGCTAGCAATCCCATCCATTCATTTCCGTAAAATTCGTATTTACAATTTGTTTTCTTTGCAAGTTTCCATTTTAGTTTAAATTCGTCCAAATCCAATCCCCCTTTATTTTGTTTAAGTTTTAGTCTTAATCTTTCTTACTTTTAGTTTTGCATTCTTCGCATTAATTAGTGTTTTAAACTTGTTTTTACGTTTTTGAAGTCAAATCGAAGAGATTAACAATCCCTCATAATCCCCGGTCCAGAACGATCCCTACTTATACACTTCACTACAATTGACAAAAAGAGGGTTTAATTTGTGTGCGCATAAATCTTCGCATCAAGATACAGATAAGTTGTACATGTCACTTTAGGTGACTCCGACTTATATGCTAGCAATAATTGATGAGATAATTGATGAGATATGGATTCAGCCGTACAGGTCATGTGAGGTGACTCCGGCTAATATGTTGATGAGCTATTAGTTCAGCTGTACAAGCCGCCAAAAGTGGATCCGGTTGACATACCATTTCATATTAATTTATTTCACCTGGGTTACTTATTCTGTGTTAGTGAGATATTTGGCATGGCATATTTATGAATTTCGCTATTCTGAGCATGGTATTGAGATACACATATATATATATATATATTCTATTTTCTAGGAAAGTATACAGGTGTTACGGCGAGGGGTTACTGCATTTGGTAATTGAAATTGGTTTGAAAAGTTTTGTTTCACTCACTCACATTTTCTATTTATGCACCCCTCTAGGTATTAGCAGCAGAGTTTTCGTATCGACGAGGATTTTGGCACTTCCCAGTACAGGTGGCTTCTTTTGATGTTATAATCATTATCTTACCTTATTGTACTTTACTTATGCTCTGTACCACACGTGAAATGGGTCTAGACCCTCTCACCGCGCACTCGTGTACTTAGGCACTTTTAGATTTTAATTTATTCACCTTTTATACATTATCACACTTATGGCTTCATCACCTTCCTGGTGTCAGCCAACACGCCTCAATTCGGGGTCCTAGTGGACATTCCGGGTCAAGGTGTGTCACCAACGATTGTCTTCAAGAATGTAATTTGGAAGAAGCACTAAGCACAAATTTTGTGCTTCTGCAATACTCTACTTTCTTTTTTTGGGGAAACATAAAACTCCTTCGAAAGTATAGCCCGATAACCCAAAAAATGAGTAGAAAGTGCTCAATCCAAGGGTTAGCTGATTTGGTAAGGGTTTTGCCTCTCGATTATAGATGATCTAGGGTTTCTGGTTACTTTTGTGGTCACCTAATTAGCATTTTCTCCATTTTTTATTTAATTGTACGATCTAGGGTATAGAGTATAATTCCTGCATCTTAATTTGTACAATGTAGGATTAGGCGTTTACTTGTGGCGAAAGGTGGATGGAGGCATAATGGAGAAACAATGGTGGTAGTGCAGCTTGTTTTGGTATTTTCTTAGTTGCTCGGAGCTTGATACATCGTCGGAAGCCTTCAAGCTACTTTGTTGTATTAAAATGAACAAAATTTTGTTTTGTTTACTAAGTCCTGGTTTTAAACATAAAGTTAGAATTCATGACGTTTCAGCTACATACTATGATATGGACCATATGGTTAAGACACAATTGAAGACTTCATGTGGGCGATGACATTTGTGGACATGATAATTTGTTTCAAGTTTTACTTTCTGCCTATGTCGTGGACATAGGTTACCAGTCACCAAACTTTGCCTGTCAACCACTGTCGACGAAATTCGCTTGACCGTCACATTTCAGCTTGGTCGAAAGTCACCTCCCATCACCTACACTGGTGGTCTCTTGTCTATTACCTTATTGATAAAAATTATTGTTCTAAAAATCCCCTCTTGGCCTAGGTGCTAAGCAGCAGGTCACCGCCCCGATTAGTCCCTAGGGGTTTGAAAATTAAGAAAGTGTACATAGACCTGCTTAGACGTCTGCCTAGCCTACTTAGGCGCCTGCCTTGCTCGCTTAGGCGCCCACTTTGCCTGCCTAAACCTGCCTAGGTCATGACACTTACTTAAATAAAAAATCGATAACTTTCATTTTGCATTTTATTTTGTCAATAAAATGTAAGAGACTTGTTAAATACTTGGATGAACACTTATTATATGTTTCTTCCTCATGTTTTCAATATGTTCTAATACTTTATAATTTATATGTCATTTGATTTTGCAATAGATGTGTTATGTGTTTCTTTTACTATATATAGACACTTATTTACACAATATATAATAAATTTACTTAAATCCTGAAATTGGTATTAGGCAGAATATCCGGTATATAAAAATAATAATCTGTTGGACTAACTAGTCAAGCCAACTAGTCGACTAAGATAGATATGTTAGTTAATAAACCAAAGATTAAATGACCAATCTCAATTATCAATAGTTATCTTAGTCAGTAAGCTCTTAGTTTGTTCTAAGTTATTAGCATGTCAGGTGAGCATGATTGTGAGCACATACTTATTAAATATTCAAGTGATACATGTAACATGTATATGTATGTGACACAATATAAGTAACTATGAACACAAGATGTTTTTGGCTGGGAAAACCCACCTCTAGGTTAAAAAATCAAAGACTTTCCGCTGAGTCCAATCCACTAGTATAATCAAGGTTCTTACAAAGTACCACGTAAAGCTTAATTCCTAGAACCTTATCCATGGAGCAGCTTTACCTTTGTGCAACCTTACCTCACACAAGATAGATTCCTTCGGTCTTCACGAAGTGGCAGCTCATCCTGAGCTCTTGACCTTGTGGCACCGAGACCAGCTCATAAACTATGCACATGATGATATGACAATGATATGCAGATCTGGATTTAGATGTTTAGTCAGTTTCTCCAATCAAATAGTTGAAGGAAGAAACTAACGAAAGTCCTACAGTGGGTCATTTTTAAAGATTTGAAACTAGAAACACTTGACCAATAATTTAATGCAAAACCAAAGACAATGCAACCCCATTCTTCAATGATTGGGTGTTTAATGCACGAAAGAAGGTTTTGCAACTAAGGTTTCATAAATGAAGAACAAAGAGGAAAGTAAGGTCTTAAGGCCTTTCTCACTCTAACTTCTCGCTAGATATATAATTTGAAAACCCCCAAAAACAAAGAACCTTGGTTGGGGATCTTAACCCCAAAAGCTTTGGCTTGTTTTTCACCTACAAAGGACACATGTTGTCCTACAAACTGATCAGAAAAGATTAAGGGCTGAGATCTGACTATCAGCAGAAGCTGTCAGGAAACCCATGTGGGTAGGTCTTAATTTGTGTGCCCAACTTGCTAGAAATTAGCACTCAAGCCAGACTCGGCAACTAAGCTAGTGAAAATGAAGTAGGAAGACGTGAAATGCACATGCATGAACAAAACTTTTGAAGTAGGTGCGTCCCATCCTTGTACATTTCTTCACAACAAACACAACCCATTTACAATATTGATAAGGAAACCTAAAGTATAGACTTTACAAATCCACCTAGCTGCCTTGGGCGCTAGATCCCAGCTGCCGCCCAACTAGCTCTTAACGTCTTTTAGAACCTTTATAGAAATAAAGTGTTACTTGGTAGATTTGAATCCCAATCTCATAATTGTCTATAGGTTATGTGGTTACGAGGGCAATGATTTTTATTTTTTGGTCCAATGGCAATAGGCATTATATGACCTTTTGTACTTGTTTTGGGAAGGGGAAGCTTTCTTGTGGCGTTGAATAGGAAGAAGAGAGTTTAACGGGCAAGTTTCACGTTAATTAGTTCAAAATTAGGGTTTAATTTTAAAAATAATTTATTAAAGAAAATTCATTTTATTTTATTGAATTTCTATAAACTTCAACTGTACATAAAAGACGTCGACAAGAATTAAAGATACTTATATTAATGACATGTTTACTTATTATGAATGAAAGTATGCAAGTATATATTTACATTATAGAGTGGGAGATTTGAGTTAAGGTAAACAAACATTCTATATACATATAAAAGATCTACTAAATCGTAATGCTAAGCGTTGGTGGGTTCCCTGTTTTATACATGGGAAGATGTGTTTTTGTAATAGTGTCATCACGTTTAGTTGGCAGAGGTACAAGGCCCATCTTATCCTTTTCTCGTCTTTGAAAGTTAAGATTTTATTCTAATATAAAATAAAAGCTTACCACACTTTTGAGTGGTCCGTTGTCGTCCAGCGATTAGGATATTTGGCTTTCGCACAGGAGACCCGGGTTCGATTCCCGGCATCTACATATTTTTGGAATTTTAATTTAATTTAATTTTTTAACTTTATTAAAATTATTTGTACTCTGAAATAAATAAAAATAGGGTTGGGTGTTTTAAGTTTTAGATAATCAGAAAGACAATATTTTTGGAATTTTAATTTAATTTAATTTTTTAACTTTATTAAAATTATTTGTACTCTGAAATAAATAAAAATAGGGTTGGGTGTTTTAAGTTTTAGATAATCAGAAAGACAAGAACATAATGACGGACGGACGGACGGACGCCTTTAATTTAATTTAATTTTTTAACTTTATTAAAATTATTTGTACTCTGAAATAAATAAAAATAGGGTTGGGTGTTTTAAGTTTTAGATAATCAGAAAGACAAGAACATAATGACGGACGGACGGACGGACGCCAAAAGCCCAAAACCCTGCTCTCTGCTTCTGAGTCTGCCTCAAGCAACTTGTGCCCCACTCCTCTTCCCCTAATTATTTCCTCACCAAATCAATACCCTACCCACTTCCTTCTCTGCATATCAATTTTCATTCATCCATCATCGCGCAGAATCCGCACAACGATTGACACAGGGATTCACAGATGGCTAAGGAAAACAGTTGCTTGACTCGCGTTGCCACCGGCGCTGTAATTGGCGGAGCTATCGGCGGTGCCGTCGGTATTTCTTCAAAACCCACTTTTCATATTTGCTTCAAGACCCTTGTTTTTGTTCTACTTTTCGCTTTCTTCCCTACCGTATCTTGGCTTTGTTGTGGAATCATCCTTTGATGTTCTTATTTCATCTCTTCGATTACTCTTCCATCTTTTAAATGCATGTTGTTCGGTTTGTTTTGACGGGCATATGTGGAAGTAAAAGGAATTTTGTTTTGGGTTTTCTAATTTTTGTTGCAGCTTGTAAATTGCGAGGTTGTTAAAGACGATAGGCGCTAGTCAGTCGGTGGATTGGAGCTTAGTAACTAAGTGGACTAGACGGGTTAAGTTAATTTATTATATTGTTGTAAATAAGTGTCTATATACACTTAAAAAATACATAATTGTATTGAGATACATAATTGCAAAATAGAATGACATATAGATTATAAAGTATTAGAACAGAATAAAAACATGGGAATAAATATATAATGTGTGTTCATCTAAGTAATCAACAATTCTCTTATAATTTATTGAATACAATAAAATGAAAAATAAAGTTATCCATTTTTTGCTTAAGTGAGAGTCTCGACTTAGGCGGGCGCCTAGGCGGTCTAAGCGGACATTTACGCAAGTTTAGGCGCCCTTTCTTAATTTTTAAATGCCTAAGAATCAATCAAAGCGCTGGTCAACCGCCTAGCATTTAGACTAGGCCTAAGCGGTGCTAGGTGGAGATTTTTAGAACAGCGGTTAATTGGGGTTTCTTTCTATCACTTTTTTAGGGTTTTCAGTAAATAGGTTGACTTGAATTATGTGCACATTCTTCGTGTAGAAAGAAACTATAGCTCAATTTATGTTGCCAAGTTTCCGTGCGTCCTGGTGCATATGTAGAAGTTGAAGGACTTTGTTTTTTTGTTTTATAGCTGAGCTTGTGCTTTGAATTAGAAGATAATTTTCGGCACAAGTTATTGTCCCTCAACGGGGATCAGAAAGAATTTTAGGCTCAAGATTCTTTATACCTCATTATCCTTTGCTAAGTGACAAAATATGCATAGATATGCATAGAGAGAAAAAAAAAGGGAATGGGAAACGCCAACATGTTATTATTAGCAAACCTTAGCTGGCCTGAAATTGTCAAAAGCTGATCACCTATTTCCCTTTTTGATTTTTAACAAATCTCTTATGAATCCTTCACTTGGTACCGATAGAATATGTCTTTCTCGTTCTCTCATGTTATTCTCCAAGCCTGTTTTGTTATCTATTGCTAATAGTAGTACGCCTTTCTTACCGTCAAGTTGAGTTGAGAGACATCTTGACCAACTCTTTTCCAGAGTATTTATACAGCTAACCCTGAAATTGTGTGAAAAGACAGCCTTATCACGTAGTCAGTCATCAGTTTTCAATACTACCTTGGTAACGAGTTTGTTGTATAACATGCACTTCTAGACGGTACAAGTAATGTGTGATATTGGCATGTTATGTAATATTATGTTGACAAATAACATTTTGCTTCATCTGAAAAAAATTTCTTGTTAAATCTGATGAGTCATTATGACTTTAGTCCACAGATTTCTCACGGGACCATAATAGCATAAGAGTTGTTGATTATATTAATCTGGAACATGATAGATCCAGAATCACTTGCGATAAATTAGTCAGCTAGCTTGAGAAAAAATGGATGTTTGTTTTGCCTTGCCTAATCATAATGTATTGAATATGTTCAGGTTCAGTGTATGGGACGTACGAAGCTTTAAGGTTTAAGGTACATCCTCAGATCTTGTCTCTAGTTATTTTCATCTTTCGTCTCATGGTTTTTCATTAATACTTTTTTAAGCTGCCACAACTAATGTATAAAAACTGAGCATACGGGAATGTCTATCTAAACACTATGTGCTTGAGATCAATATATATATCTAAGATGGTGAGGGACAAAAGTCAGGTATTGTTTGGGGTGTGGGTTAACTTTGAAATCAAAGAGAGAAAATATGTGATTGGAGTCCGAAGTCAGTGAAATAACCAGTTGAAAAACAACCATTCTCAAGTTTGCGGACTTTCTGAAGCCACAAATGCCAAAAGAGACAATGGAGTGACCTTCCAGAAATACCTTCAATTTTTGCTCAGAAATAACCCATGTCACCCAGCCAGTAACAATCCCACTGGATCTGGCATCAATCAACAACCTCAAATAAAGAAAACGTTTTATACCCACTACTCCTTTAGGTAATGCAAGGTTCATCCAACAAAAGTATTGGCCGTAATCTGAGTGATGGTTATGCTAGTGGCATGAGATCAATGAAAACTTCAAATGGTACATATATGATGATTCAATTAACATTAGTGGTATCCATGTCCAGAACACAAATTGTTAACGATCCTATCATTTGTGATTAGGATGCAATAAGACCAAATATCATTGCAATTGTATTTCACATGTTAAAGTATCAAACATTGTTGTTAATAGTCTGCCATGCATTGAATTTTATTGTTGTAATTATGCTTGCCCAAATGAAAAATTGAACACACATGTACTGCGTGTTGCAGGTGCCAGGATTTCTGAAGATCAGGCACATTGGACAAAGAACAGTGTCGAGTGCGGCTCTGTTCGGTCTTTTCTTAGGTGCTGGAAGCTTGATACATTGTGGGAAGTCATATTGAGCTCTTTCCAGTCTTAGATGAACTAATTTTGTTCTGTTTACAAAGTTCTGCTTTTGGACACGAAGTTAGATGTTCTGTTTACAAAGTTCTGCTAAAGATGTTACTTTTTTTTTTTGATGTTTCTGCCTTCAACATTATATTGGAATTGTTTTTCGATTTCTTTCTCTCGACAATTATTTATAATTGTCCTAAGGTGACGCAGACAATTTTATTATCTAAACGGTTTGCAATGTTCTAAAAGACACTAGGCGCTTGTCTGGTGGCAGGATAGGGCTTAGTGCCTAAATGGCCAGGCGGGGGCCTAAACGGGCTGTGGATTTGAGTAATTTTATTATATATCGTATAAATAAATGTTTGCTTATACTTAAAAATTACATAATTGCATTGAGATACATAAATTCCAACATAGAATGATATAAATTATAAAGTATTAGAACATAATGAAAACATGGAGAATAAGCATTTAATGTGCGTTCGTTCAAGTATTGAACAAGCCTACAATTTATTGAAAAAAGTAAAATGCAAAATGAACGTTATTTATTTTCTGTCTAACTGAGTCATGATCTAGGCGGATGCCTAAGTTGACTAAGTGGGAGCTTGAGCGGGCTAGGCAGGAGCCTAGGTGGGTCTAGGTGCATTTTCTTAATTTTCACATGCCTAAGAGTTAATCGGAGTGGTGATTAGCAGCCTAGCTCTTAGGCTGTGCTAGGTGGGAATTTTTAGAATAGCGTTGGTTTGTATGTTACCTGATTGCAGAAAACATGGTAATAGCATCGATAGGTCTTCAACCAAAAAGATAAAAAGAATGATTGTGGAGTTCTTGAGCTTCTCATCACTGCTTAGCTTGTTTTTGGTTCTGATTTTTGGATTTTACAGAATTTGGAAAGAAAAAAAATGGTCAAAATGTAACCAATCATTATAATTTTGACCAAAACTTGATGTAAAAATACTTAAATCTTGTTCACTCGGAACCTTTGTCAGACTACTCGTTCAAACTCTTCCCAATACTGTAGAAGGTTGTTCTGCACTATTTCTGAGTCAATCAATGCTTTCCTCTCTTGTCCCTCTGAGCATGCAGCTCTGCTTCCCTGACCATCTTTTCAATCTCCCTGTCGGTAAGACCTCCAGATAAGCGGAGAGTAATCTTCTTCTCATTGTTGGTGACCTTGTCCTTGGCAGAATTAGTGACAATACCATTGGCCTCAATATCAAACGTGACTTCGATCGAGGCAGGCCCCTTGGTGCTGGAGGAATGCCTACGAGTTCAAACTCTCCCAACATCTTGTTGGTAGAAGCCATCTCACGCTCTCCTTGTAGCACCTCAAATTGGAGCTACTTAATATCATTCCTCAAAACGGAGAATTGAAAATCATACTTAATAGCTTTACTTAGTTAAATAATGAGTTGGTTGCTAATAATTAGGAAATATGGTTGCAATTGCCAGCTAGCAATAGTTGCTTGGGTTGTTATATATAGGCACTAGGGTGTGTAGTTGGCCAACAGTCATTTTGATTAAACAACTATAATACAAAAATAAAACTGAGAGCATTTGCTCTTCTTCTTCTTCATCATGCCTTCCTCCATTCTTATTGAGCTATAGGTTGATGCTGAAGCAAGTGTTATCATTGGGATCAACCAATCGATCTTGGATTTCCCTTGATTTGTATGCCCCGTCACACAAACACTTCACATTTTTCTACCATGGACGTTCGTGTTGTTGCGCTCGAATCTTCTGTTGCTGTGATTCTTGAGGCCATATCTACCCTTCCTAACGCTCTTGATGCTAAAATGGTTGCTTAATCAATATCGTCGCGAGCTCCTTTATGGGAAAGGTAAAGCTTCTTCTTCGGAGACCGTTCATGCTAATTCAACTGGTGCATCTGATGAAGCTGAACCATAAGAATTGGGCTTTCATCGCGAGATCTATGACGGTGAAGGTCAATCACTGCAGCCATAGTGGCAGCAATGCATTGATTTTCCTGTTTCATTGAAGGAGAAGACCTTCTCGCCTGGATCTACAAGGCAGAACAATTTTTTGCCTACTACTACACATCTGAGCACCAGAAAGTAGTGATAGTTTCCTTTCACTTGGAAGGAGAGGCTCTTCAGTGGTTCCGCTAGATGAATTGCCTTCAAACCACCCCACATTAGGAAGAGTTCACCAAAGCCTTTTGTAGAGAATTTGGTCCATTTGAATTTGAGGATAATGCTGAAGCTTTGTTCAACCTCTGTCAATCAGGTACTCTAAATGACTACATACTTGAATTTAGACGTCTTGCTAATCATACTAAAGAAGTTGGTCCAAGTCCGCTTAAGAGTTGTTTCTCAGGGGATTTGAAATGTGAATTGAAGTATGATGTTAAGTTGTTTAGGCCTGCTAATGTTCATGAGGCAATTGCCATTTCTGTGCAATTAGATGAGAAATTAGTTGAGCTTAAAACCACTACATATGTTGCATCACAGAGTGTTAAACCTCCTCCATTGGCCTTACCTCATGCTGTCTACCCAAAAACTAGACAAATAGCACTCCCATTTACAAAACTCACTCCCATTGAAGTCTAGTGTAAGAAGGAGAAAGGAGAATGTTGGTATTGTGAAGAAAAGTGGGTGAGTGGTCACAAATGCAACCAAAACCAATTACTCATGCTAGATATGGTTCAAGGGGAGGATGAAGATGTTGAGATCAATGAAGAAGTTCAGAGTGAGTTCTAACAAATGTCTCTAAGTGAAGTAGCTTTTTATGGTACTACAACTAGTAAGATACAAACCATGGAAGGTTGAAAGGTTAGTGAACAAACAGCCTGTGCAAATTTTGCTAGATTCTGGAAGTAGTCACAACTTCATTGATTCAAGGCTGGTTAAACAATTAGGTTGGCAACCGCAACACACCAAGTCTTTTGATGTCATGATTGCGAATGGGGAAAAAAGTAAGAAGTCAGGGTTACTGCAGGAATGCATCCTTGGAAATTAGTGTTATATTTGTTCATCTGATTTATACTCTCTACCATTAGGTGGTTGTGATTTGGTATTGGAAGTACAATGGTTATCCACCATCAGTCATGTCTTATAGGACTTTAGTTGTTAACTATGGAATGGTAATGTGCACTACAAGCTCAGTCATACAGATCATGTACCATCACCAATGCAGGAGATGTCATTCCAACAACTTGACAAGGAATTTTACAGTTCCAATTTGGGTATGTTTTTGTATTCTATAGAATCTGGTAAAATTGAGGCTTCTGATTTGGATAGTTATCAGCTCATTGAATTACAGAAGTTACCAGGGAACTTCCAAAGACATATTTGTGATTCCCAATGCCCATCATTCTCAAAGAGAGCATGATCACATAATTCCTTTACTACTAGCAATTAGGCATTATCACTATGGACCTCTGCATAAAGCTGAAATTGACAAAGCTATTCATGAGTTGTTGCGGGCTAGATTTACTAGGCCTAGTCACAACCCATTTTCTTTCCTTGTGCTCTTAGTAAGGAAGAAGGAAGTTACTTAAAGGCTATTTATGAACTATAGAGAGTTAAATTCAATCACCATCCAAGACAAGTATCCAATTCCCTTGATTGATGATTTGCTAGATAAGTTATTTGGGGCCAAGTACCTCGCCAAGTTGGATTTAAGATCTGGTTATCATCACATAAGGATGGATCCATTGGATATTGAAAAGACAGCCTTTAGAACCCATGAAAGCCACTATGAGTTCTTAGTTATGCCCTTTGGGTTAACTAATGCTCCTGCAACCTTTCAAAGTTTAATGAATGACATATTTAAACCCCACTTGAGGAAATCATCTTGGTGTTCTTTGATAACACCCTAGTATATAGCAAGTCCTAGAGTGATCACCTAAGCCATCTATAGACTACCTTTGAAGTACTCATACATCACCAACTCTTTGTCAAAAAATAGAAATGCAGTTTTGGGCAAAGTCAAGTGGAGTACCTTGGTCACATTGTATCAGGTGAGGGAGTTGTTGTAGATCCTGCTAAACTAAAAACTATTGTAGACTGGCTTATACCTAGCAATGTGAAGGAGTTAAGGGGATTCCTAGGGTTTATTGTTACTATAGGAAGTTCATTCCAGGTTGTGGCAAGATTTGCAAACCCTTGTAAAAGCTAACTAGGAAAGATGGGTTCTATTGGTCTCAGGCAGCTGAGGATGCTTTCTAGCAGCTCAAGAAGGTTGTAATGTCACCACAAGTCTTTGCATTACCTATTTTTTACCTGCAATTTAAGATTGAATATGATGCATCTGGTTAGGGTATTGGGGCAGTTCTACAACAACAGGGCAAGCTTATTGCCTTCACCAGTCAAGCATTAAGCCCAAAGAATTAAGCATTATCAACCTACGAGGGAGAACTAATTGCAGTGGCCCATGCAATGAGAAAATGGCACAATTATCTATACGGAAATCATTTTGTGATTGAATCAGACCATAATAGCCTTTAAGTTCTTTCTCAATCAGAGGGCTAACACCACTTTTCAGCAAAAATGGATTACCAAATTGCTGGGTTATAACTATGAAATACAATACAAGCATGGCAGTGACAATGTGCAAGCAGATGCCTTAACAAGACAGTCTGGAATTGGTGATAATTTTAAGGGTTCTAATGATCAATTGGGGAGTGAATTACAGTGCAAGGCAATTACTTACCATATTGTGGTTGGAAGGATGAATTAAGAAGAACCAATGAGAAAGATGAGTGGATATTGCAAATAATTCAGAAGGTTATTTCCCAAACTGCAGACACATATACCAGCTTGAACAACCAATTACCAAAGTTCCAGTTTGAGAATGGGTTTCTCAAATACAGTTCCAGGATTGTAGTGAGTCCTACATCTCCTTAAAGGTCTAAGATCTTTGAAAAGCACCACTGCACCCAAATGGGAGGACACGAGGTGTATTAAAGACCTACCACAGAATTTAAAAGGGTTTTTATTGGTTGGGAATGAAAAAGGACGTTAAGAATTAGGTTGCTGAATGCATAATTTGTCAACAGAATAAATATGAAACTGTTGCACCCCTAGGATTACTGCAACCTCTTCCTATTCCTCAACAAGTGTGGTTTGACATTAGTATGGACTTTGTGGTTGGTTTACCTCTGAGTAAGGGAAAATCAGTAATTATGGTGGTAGACAGGCAATCAAAATATGCACATTTCATTGCATTATCCCATCCCTACACTGCTGCATCAATTGCTCAGGAGTTTGTGTTGAACATTTTCAAACTACATGGTATGCCCAAAACCATAGTTAGTGATAGGGATTATGTATTTCTCAGTACCTTTTGGAGGGAATTCTTCAAACTTCATGGTTCCAAGCTATGCATGAGTTCTGGATACCATCCTCATAGTGATGGTCAAACTGAGGTAGTCAACAGGTGTCTAAAAACCTATTTGAGGTCTACACGAGCAATCAACCTAGAAAATGGTTACGGTGGCTTCCATGGGCTAAATGGAGCTATAATACCTCTTTTCATACCTCTACACAATTTAACCCTTTTGAGATTGTTTATCCCCCTCCACACCTATCAACTTATGAGTTAGGAACTGCTAAATTGGAACTTCTGGAACAAGGGTTGCTAGCTAGAGATAAGTTGTGTCAATGCTCAAAACAAATTTGGTAGTTGCTCAAAATAGGATGAAGGTGCAATTAGATAAGCATTGAAGTGAAAGAGAGTTTGTGGTGGGGGATTGGGTTTACTTGAAGTTGGTACTATACAAATTACAATCTTTGGCTACACATTCTTACCATAAGTTACACCCCAAGTTCTATGGTCCCTTTGAAGTAAAACAAAGAGTTGGTTCAATTGCATACATGATCCAATTGCCAGAGGGTTGCAAGATTCATCCAAAGTTTCATGTTAGCTGTTTGAAAAAACACCTTGGCTCTGAAGCTTCTCTGGTACCAGTGCTGCCACAAGTACTGATGTTGGAATGGTGCCAACAAAACCTCTATCAATATTGCAGAGAGGAATGTACAAGAAAGGGAATGCAACTGGAGTGCAATTGTTGGTTTAATGGGTAGGAAGCAATGAGAAGGATGCCACTTGGGAAGATTATGAAGATTTTGTGTTGAAATTTCCTACTTTTCAGTTTTAAATTATAACCTTGAGGACAAGGTTGCTCTCAAGGACTGGGTAATGTTATGAATTAAGTTTAGCTTAATCATACTTAATAGCTTTACTTAGTTAATAATGATTTGGTTGCTGATAATTAGGAAATATGGTTGTAATTGCCAGCTGGCAAAGTTGGCCAACAGTCATTTTGATTAGACAATTATAATACAAAAATACATCTGAGAGCATTTGTTCTTCTTCTTCCCCACGCCTTCCTCCATTGTTACTGAGCTATAGGTTAAGGTTGAAGCAGGTCTTATCAGTCATTCCGTCAAAGCCTATTAGTTTTTCTTCATTTATAGGAGCCAAAATCGACAATGTAAACACTGATTAACCTCTCACCCTCCGCTTTTGCTCTCCCATTTAATCCGAAATGCAACTTCAATTTGGGACATAAAAAAATGTAATTGGATTGGATTATTGGCTAAAGAGAGTGATTATTGAATTAAGAAACACTTTCCATAGTTGATAGAAATTTTCATCGAAATGCTAAGAGTTTACAGAAGATGATCAACAAGGAAATACTCCAAACATGGAGGAGCTTCCTCAACCGAAATATTACAACACATTACAAAAATGAGCAAATTTTGCTAGAATATGAGCAAATATTTTAATTAAAAAAAGAACATTTGGCCTCCTAGTTGAAATAGGTCGTTAGTTGTATTCGTCTAACTAGGAGGGATATATATATATATAAAATAGTACAAACCCTAATTACGACGAATATATAAAATATAGGAAACCTATTAAGGAAAGGAATCCCTAATTATAATAATTACCTATTTTAACACTCCTCCTCAAGTTGGTGAATATATATTAAACATGCCAAATTGTAAATCCTAATATGAAGGACAATGAGTTATACCGAGAATATTTGGAAGGATAAATGACTTGGCTTACAAAGTCTTTGGACTTTCAAGGATTCTCGGTGCCCTAGTGGAGTAAGAATCATGGAGTCTTAACCATATGCAATCAATAAGGATCCTTATTAAGTAAACACAAAGATTTAGAATCATGGAGGGTCTCTAATTGATTTAATAGAGTTTGGGTTGATATCCTTTCCAATAATAGGCCTGTAATCCTAGTTTCATGTTGATCGATTCCGTGGCCTTCTTGCCTGCGGTATCAGAGCCACTTACGTGTATAGGGTTCAAACTGGTCTTCTGATATTTTCGATCCTATAATTGATGATTTGAATCATAAACTACATATTACATTTCTGTGTAGATATATATATGTATGTATGTATGCTTGTAATCTATGATTTCATGCATGCATGCAGTCTCGTTTGTTGATTTCCTGCAATTTAGCTATTTTTGAAGGAAGGATGATATCAGAATGACATCGAGATGGATAAAAAATTTAAGGATTTCCCATCAAACTCATCAATAATGAACTGATGAGTGCTGTGTAAATCAAATACAAGGATTGCAGTTTCTAATCTGCTAAAAAATGTTTAGAACATTGAGATTGCTATTTGTCCAAGCAATTGGACCTGACTTATATGAATAACATGATTAGCTAATCTGCTCAAAAGTGTTTAATTATTTTAAGTTCAATTAAATAAGTTGGCGTATAATGGAGCATGAAACTGTCAAGATTATGTACTTCTGTTGACTCTAAAAATTACGAAACCTACGTGGCGCGCAGGCCGAGTAACTAATAAGCTAACTACATCCTTCGGTTGAATGCGGGGTGTGCCAACTCGTCGGCTGAGCTCGGCCGAGGAGTAAAATTCGTTGATGTTGCGTTGAGCGCGTTGTTGACTTCTCTATCTTGCGATTGCGATCGAGGAAGGAACACTCTCGGCCTCTGGGTTCTATAGCCTGAAGACAAGGCTACTAATTCTGCGAAGTTCACAAATCGTCAGAACCCGATTCGGTCACTATGATTATGTTCGTAAGCGTATAAGCACGTCGAATCGGTACTAAACTATATGGACACAAGTACTCGAATGTGATGTATGTCTTGATGGTAAATGTAGTTCGGCCGTCGGAATGCCGAACTCTGAAACTTACTATGTCGAGAAGGCTAGCAAGGTGACCTCTACCAACAAGGGTCCGAAAACCCTTCTCGGCTGAGACTTAGATAGGTAACCAGTCGGCCTCGACGCAGTGCTGTTTATCCAAACTGAAGGTGCTTCTCGGTCGGCTGATTCTGCGGTAATAGTGCTGTTTATCCAAACTGAAGGTGATCGCTAGGTGCCTCCACAGTGCTGTTTATCCAAACTGAAGGTGTGTCGGCGGAAAAAGAAATGGAAAAAATCTCAAGGAATTTGAGAGGTTTTGCGCAGGGCAATTGTATGCTGAATTCAAGGTCCCTCTTTGTTGCATGATTTCTTGTATTTATAGCACCCCATTCCTTGAGACCGAATTGCATCCTTATCTGGATTGGGAGTCCTTGTCCTGTTTCAATTCTACTTCGAACAAACCTACTCCTACTAGGACTTTGAACTTTCCCCTCTTCTGAGGCTTTATTCTTTGCCGGCTGGGAATCTTGGTCACACCAGGACTTCCTCGACCCCTTCTGTCTATCTGGACTACCTCTTAGGATAGGACTCGACCGACCCTGCCAACTGGCCCAGGATTTATCACAGCCTATAGCATTTGACACAGCCTTGGGCCGAGCACAACCTGCTGCTCGGCCCAACGATATTATTTTGGGCCCAAACATTGCCCCCTCGCTTCTGAGGTCATCGACTGTCAACCTTTGGTCGGGCCTCGACCTTGAAGAAGCGGAAACGCCTATTGCTTTTCAGACTTTATTTTCCTTGATGACCATTACTTATGCACATTTATGAGACATGATTGCACTATCTTCGTTACCCCCAACGTACAGCCATGTGTCGATTCTTCGTCGATCTTAACAGCTTTCAATCATGGCCCTCGAAAACGTGCACCCACCGAAGCGTCTCTTCCTCATTAATGCATTAAAACCGCCGTCCCACGCAATCGTGCGTCTTGGATCCTCGAAACCTCGATCCTATCCTCACAGGTTCCCAAAATATCCGAAATGATTGGGACCTTTTCCCGGTTAAATTTCCCCTCAATTCGAACTAGTGCTTTTCGAATACCAAACGTTTGATCTTCATTCTGAAAAGCTTATAAATTCCCAAACTTCTGCCATTCGCATCCCACGCCTACAGAAATTTCGAGTTTTTCCTTTTATCATTCCTACTTGTTCAAGCAAAGCCCCTGAGTTCATCTCTCTGCAACCTCCTCTCTTAACCCCAAATCCATTCCTTCATCAATGGCCTCCTTCATTTCAAAGCTTTCCGACGAGTGCAACAAATGCAAGGACTTCATCGATCGGAGCGCCATCAAGACGCTGCGCTTCAAAAATGACATGGCCACCACTCACCAGATTCTGGGCCCCCTTTTTAAGGACGCAGTGCCGTCGTCCATCACCAACCTTCTCAAGGAGTAGTGCTTAACACCCCTGCTGTAGGGGTTTGATTGGTCGAAATGGACCTTGGCGCGGCCTCAAGGAGCTTGGCCCTCAACTACCATAGCCTGGGCCACCTGGGTCGACCAAATGAGCACATTCTTCGGCAAGGAGTGGAAAGCTCTTGGTATCTATGATGCCATTATTCTTTCGACCATGGAGATTACCATGGATAAGGAGTTGCTTATGGCGGCCCTGAGTTTATAGTGTTCGGCCACCAACACCATGATCCTGCCTTTCGGCCCTCTCGGCCCCATAATCCTAGACATTTTGGCCATCCTTGGGACTTCTCCATCCGGCCTCCCCATCGATGTCGCCCTTTCTGGATGCCCTTCTTTTCTCGATCTGAAGGCGCTATTCGACGAACAGGCCGTCGAGACGCTCAGTTGGGGCGATCGGGAGCCTTCAAAAGAAGAAGTTCAGAAGCTCCATAAGAACTTCTTCAACTATAACACTCTCATCCTCCATTTCGCCGGCCGAGGCGAGGAAAGCCTTAGGAATGGAGAACACGAAGCCTTCCTCTTCTACTGGTACAACAAATTCATTTGTTATACCAGGTCGAACAAATGCCTGGTGGAGAACATGCCGGTGGCCCAGGCCCTGGCTAGTGGTCACTCCTTGGCCCTCAGCCCGGCTATACTCGCCAACCTCTTCCGCTGCTTGGCCGAGACGACCATCAATAAAATTGACCCGCACCAGAACGGACCCCTCTGGGTCTTCCAACTCTGGCTGCAGGTTTACTTTTCCACTCTTCGGCCCAAGGTCCCTGCTTTCCAGCGCTCGGCCGCCCTCGGCCCTCAACTGGCCTCTCGACCGGCGCCACCTCACCGGGCCGACGAGGTCCTTAAACACTTCTTCGGTCTCGACGTTCTTTCGGACGACGAGTTCTTGGTGTGCCGGCGCCAAGAGTACCCTGCCTCGATTAAGCTCCCAACGGCAGCGTGGGCCGAGACCGAGGATGCGGACCTTCATCAACACTGGGGGTTATTTGTACTGGCTCGCGATCTCCCCCTTAGTTGCAATGCCCGCCGAGCCAGCTGGGAGGTCTACCATCCTCATTTTGTCGCCCGGCAGCTTGGCTACCTCCAAGGTTGCCTCGTACCTCTGCTCGCCTCTTGTTCCATCCTGAGTCGAGGACGCCTTTCCGGTTCCTCCGAGAGGGAATGCAGGACGACGAAGCAGGAGTTTCAGGATCGGTGCAAGAAATTTCGACTTCGGCCGGCCATTCCTGAATCCTTGGGTACCGACACCTTTGGAGATTGGTGGGATGAGTACACCTGCGACTTCTTCGGCGCCTCGACCGAAGACGTGGTAAACAAAGTCTTCGGCGATCGGCCCAGACCAGCGCCCTCGACCCAACCCAAGGAGTCGACCTAAGGTATATTGTCTTTCCGCCCTTTGTATTTCAATTACTTGTCCTCGGTTATTAATTACTTCGCTGTTTCAGGGGGTCGCGTGTCGAGGAAGGTGGAACTGGTCGCCGCGGTGGCAAAGAAAAAGTTGGTCTCCTCGCACAAACCCATTGCCACCGTGCGGACAGTATCAGCCAAACGCCCCCACCAAGATGCCGAGCCGGAGAATGACGCTCCTCGCCCTTCCAAACGTGTCAAGAAGTTGGCGAAGAAAGGCGACCGGGAGATTCATGTTATTCCTAGTGATACCACGGGGACAACTGCACCTGCTGGCTCTCCTGCTATCCCGACTGCCCCGACTCCGGCAGACCCCATTTCTCCAGCTGTTTCTCCGGCTGAGGTTATGGCCAATCCAGCTGTTATCTCGGCTGCAGCTCTGGGGCCGGAAACGGCGCCTACCGTGGGGAGGACGGCCGCACCTGTCGAGGCACCTTCCATCCGGCGATCGTCGGTCGTTCTGGAAGAGGTATTATTCCATCATCATTCTTTTGTTTATTTAGCCTTCTGGTCCTAACAAAAGGGTTTCTCAGGATGCCGAGAGTGATGAGAGCGACGAGATCCCGCTGGAGCGTCGCCTTCGACCAGCCAACTCTCCTCCCGTCTATCCTCCTCCGGTGGTCGAGGCAACCGTTCAACCGCGTCTTTCTACGGTGGATCGCGGAAAGAGGCCCATGGCCGATCCTGAGGCGACGACCGAAACACCGATGCATCCGCAGGATGAAGACCTCCCAATTCCTCCACAAGAAGTCTCTTCGGCCTTTGTAAGTCTTATCTCTTTTGCGTTGATTGTATCATGACACATGTTCTTAAAGAACTATTAAATGTCAGGTGCCCGAACGTTCATTTCACCGACAATTTTATGCGCCGACAGGTGTTGTCTATATTTCCTGGCCATTGTCGTGGCCATCAAATGTAGATAACCTCCATCGGCCGCATGAATTGAGAAGCGGTCTAAGGCACTGGGCTCGGCCATTAAGTTTCCTGGGTTCGAGCAATGACCCAGAGGGCATGGCCGAAGTCTCCTCTCGACAGGTCTAAAACAATCCCTTTGTTATGCACCATATTACGACGTCTTATTTTTCTTCACAAGTTTTCCTTTTATGTGCAGCCTTCGTGGGAAGTGGAGCTCAACGCTCTTCTTCAGAGCACGACTGGTGAGGCCGGCTCCTCTGCTGCTCCTGCCGAACCAGCAGGGACCATGCCCGAGGCCCAAGCCTTCGTGAAGCTGCACAAAGTCCTGTCCCTCTCTGCCTCCCAAGTTCTCCGATGCAAGGGTCTTGACTCCGTTGGGGAATGCCTAAATGACCTTGCCAGCGGCGGTTACCTGAGCACGAAAAATATCTCCTTCCTCACCGACCTTCTGGAGCGGACTCGACAACACTTCAGTATTTTTGAACGAGCTCTACAGGCCGAGGACGACTTGAAGGCGGCCAAGGTTGCGCAAGAGGCTAGCCGAGTGGAGATAGAGGCGATAAAAGCCAAGAAAGCGAAGCTGACCGAGTTTGATCGCCAGATCTTTGACCTCCAGCGTCAAATTTCTGACCTTCAACGCCAAAGGTCTGCTGCCGCTTTAGAGCTTGAGAAGGACTTTGAGGCTAACAAGGCTCAGCTGATGGCCTTCGCTGCTGGCGCACGACACATCCAGCAACTGCAGTTCAACAAAAAGACGAGGCAGGCTGAGATAATTTTGAGCGAAGCGAAGTGGCTGGAGTTAAAAGCTGCCCTCGAGACTTTCCTCCCCTCGACCCCCTAGAAAATTATCTTTGTATTTGTTCTTTTGTTATCAATAGAATGGTCTTTTACTTTTGCATTTCCCATGTGATTGGATAGTACTTTTTTAAAAACTTTCCATTAATTGGCAATTTGTGAATTGAACCGGTCCGATCTCTGAGATGATATGCCCCCTTGCCGAGAACTTTGTGAACAATGAATGGCCCTTCCCAATTCGGCGACCATTTACCAAATCGGGAGTGTTTAATCCCGACGGGCAACACCGTTTGCCAAACTAATTCTCCTTCGCCGAACGTTTTTTGCCTTACATGCTGGTTATACGCTCGCTCGACAATTTTCTTTTGTGCTATCAATAAGTTACCCGCGTCGATTCGATTTTCTTCCAAGTCTTCTAATTCTTGTCGCATTGCTTGACTATATTCGACACTGAACAAACTACTCTGCTCGATTACTTGTAACGAATTTATACTCAACTCGACCAGTAACATAGCGTCGTGTCCATAAGTTAACGCGTAAGGAGTGGTTCCAGTGGCCGACCGGGGTGACGTTTGGTATGCCCATAACGCTTTATTTAACTTCAAATGCCATAACCCAGGCCTTTCTCTTACTGTTTTTTCGAGGATGCTGATCAACACTTTATTGCTTGCCTCGGCCTGTCCGTTTGCCTGAGGGTAGTACGGTGTAGATTGTTCAAGTCGGATATTCAGACTTGCCGCATATTCCTTAAACCTATCGGCCGTGAATATGGTGCCATTGTCCGTTATGATCGTTTCTGGCACGCCGAATTTGGTCACAATATTTTCCTCTACGAAATTGCATACCTCTTTGGCCGTTAATTCGGCATATGATTTTGCCTCGACCCATTTAGTGAAATAGTCAGTCGCTACAATTATCCACGCGTGTTTTGCCGCCCCCGACGATGGCGTGATTTTGCCAATTACGTCCATTGCCCATCCCCTGAACGGCCATGGTTTAGTGACCGAGTGAAGTAATTCGGCCGGAGCTCTCTGCACGGGTCCATGAATTTGGCATGGTACACATCTTCAGGCATATTTGATGCAATCCTTTAATATACTGGGCCAAAAATAAC
The DNA here is from genome assembly GCF_019419815.1 of Pyrus x bretschneideri. Taxonomy (NCBI): domain Eukaryota; kingdom Viridiplantae; phylum Streptophyta; class Magnoliopsida; order Rosales; family Rosaceae; genus Pyrus; species Pyrus x bretschneideri. The sequence goes on from NW_025999624.1 coordinate 2,869,723, forward strand.
CGTGTCGTCGAAGCAACCAACGCATCTTTCGTCCAGATTGGTGTGCCCCACAAATTCCTTCATGTACCTTGGCTATTGCTTGGGCAGCCTCGTGTGGGCCGAGGCACAATAGTAGTAACCCGTCCTCACCCTTGCGGTATAATTCATTTTGGTATGACACGTAATTCGTGGCGAGGACCTTCGTTCTTCGGTCGTGTTTCCCATTGGGGTTGTCGAGGTATCGTAGCATCGTCTTTCTCCAATCGTCTAGTTCCACCTCGACGGCACATACTTCTACGGGGTTTCCCCGTTCTAGTAGGGATGGGAGCGACATCACTCTTGTGCGTATTAGTGTGCGCGCTGGAGAGTTTGCCGATTGATCAAGGCTGGGTACGAGCGCAGACTTGTGGCTGCTATTCAGCCTAGCTTGCCCCCCGTGAGTTGTGCTCCGGAGGCGATCTGGGCGAGTTCGTCGGCATCCGTGTTGTGAATACGTGAAATATGTTCAAATGTGATCTGTTCAAACGACTCGACCAGGTAGGTGGCGACCATGTGATAGGGCGCTAAAGTACAACTCATGCAACGAAACATGCCATTCAGTTGGTTAATCACAAGTTCGGAATCACCGAGGACGAGAACGCGGGAGGCCCATAGATCGTGTAAAACGTGGAGGCCGATGATGAGAGCTTTATATTCGGCCTGATTATTTGTACAGCTGAAATCCAACTTGAGAGAAAAATACCAGCAGTAGTGGTCGGGCGACTGAATTGCAATACCAACACCCGCCGAGGTCGAAGTACTGGAACCATCAAAATGCATAGTCCAATGGTTATCACGTGTTGTGACTAGACCGATGTCGACATCGTCTCCCCCAAAACCATAAGGGGAAGAGTGTTGGGCCAAGAAGTCGGTGAGGGCTTGCCCCTTGACGGCCTTTTGGGGTACGTACTGAAGGCTGAACTCGGATAAGGCGAGCGTCCATTTCCCGATTCGGCCTTTGACGATGGGCCGAGTGAGCATGTAACGAATTACGTCTGTTTGGGCGATGAACTGCGTAACTGATGGGAGCATGTAGTGCCGAAGCTTAGATGCGGCAAAAAACAAAGCTAAGCAAAGTTTTTCGACAGGTGAATAATTGAGTTCTGGTGGATTCAGATTACGGCTGAGATAAAAGACAGCTTGTTCACGCCCTACATTGTTATCTTGCGCGAGGAGACAACCAATGGATTCAGCGGCTGCCGAAATGTATAATTTAAGGGGTTTGCCGCGACAAGGTGGAATTAGCACGGGTGGGGTGGAAAGGGCCACCTTGATTTGCGTAAATGCATTTTGATGCTCTTCGCTGATAGGAGCATATTTATGCGACTTAATTGGCTTGTTCTCATGCATTTACGTTGTGTTTCTTTAGTTATTTTAGTCCTTTATGCCATTTTCGTGTGTTTCTAGGTTCATATGGCTAAGGAAGCAAAAAGGTGCAATTTGGAGCATTTTGGAGCAAAATTGGGCTTAGAATGGATAGCTTATGCTTGGAGCCAAAGTGTTGGACGAAATTGAAGCCTTGTATGCACTTTAGGACATAAAACAAAGGGCCTAGCCCAATCAAACAAAGCCTTAGAACCAGAAATTCCCATACACACACCAACACATCCCTTGCCGTGTGTTGCAATTGCATTTCCCTTTCATTTCAGCCACATGTATTCATCATTGCAGCCACATTCTTCCATTCCCACCTCAATCATTCACCCTAGCTATTTTTCACATGCATTCCCAACAAATAAATCAGCCAACACATGCACCCATCACCCAAAACAAAGCTTGTCGTGCACCCCCCCTTGAAATTCCAGCTTTCCACCAAGCAACCTAGCTGTCATTCCACATGTATTCCCCTTGCATTTCCAGCCATTCCATTTCATTATTGCAGCCACCATTCACTCTTTAATCCACATACATTCATCATCATTCACTCGAGTTTTAATTCACATGCAAACACATGCATTTCAAGCACCAAAACACCCTTTGCCGTGCATAACCTTTGCCTTTCCAGCTTTCCCCTTTGCATTTCCAGCTTCACTCTTCATGATGGCAGCCACATTCTCTCCTAGCTGTCATATTCCCTCTTTTAATCATTCATCCACCTATAAATAAGCATCCATTGCAACCACAAAACATCATTCAATTGTCATTCATTCACTCTCCATTCTCATTACCACAACACAAACACAAACACTTCCCCTTGGCCGTGAATTATCATTCCATTTCCAGCATTCTTCTCTTCTATTTCCACCACTCCCCAACCCTCCAAAACACTATCCAACCATTCCTCCATACAAACACCAATCCAAAACCTATCCTTAGACCTTGTGCCGCAACAAAGAGGAGGAGAAGGGCCTAAACGTTCATACAATTCAAGTTTGAGTTGTTGGAATTTTTAGGTGTTTTCTTTTCCTTGATTTCAATGATTAAATTTACGTATCTTTGTTGTGTACGTATGAGGAACTAAACCCCCCATAGCTAGGGGGTGATTCGAAACCATGTTTACGCTTGCAATATGAATTGATTACCTTTGGTTGGAATTTCATGAGTTGTGGATTCAATTTGTTTAACTATTTGATTGATAACCTATTTATGTATGTTTATTGAGAGTGCACGCTTAATTTTCATGCATGAATATGACGCTAGAATATAAGTGAGTTTCACCTAATAGTTATGAACTTATATTCACAAGTAGTGGAGGTTGCTTATAAACAATCGCGTTAAGTAAATTCTTGGCATAAGTTTCATGCAATTCATAGTAACGAATGTCTCGTCAACACTTATAGTTTTCATGATGCTTAATGATTCTTGCTTGTATCTCTATTATGCAATTCATGTAGGGAACTTGTGGGGAATGCTTTGGGTTGTCGTATGCAATCATCCAATTCATTAACTTAAGGAAAACTTGACGGTTAATTTAAGCGGACCTAATTAACCCGGGGTGTTGAGTTTCATAATTCATCGAAAGACCAACCGAAAATCATCTTGTATGCAAGTGTAACATGTGTGGAGAAGAACCTTCTAGCTAGCATTCATCCATATTTTCATCACATTCATATTTACATTTTGCCCTTAATTACAATCTGTGCATTTTAGTTTAATTTCATCAAAACCTCAATCCCCCCCCCCCCATATTTGTTTAGTCTTAATCTATCTTATTTTGTGTTTTTAAGTATTTTGAGTCTTTTGGTTTGTTTTGGTGTTTTAAAGTTTAGTTTTGCATTCTTCGAGTTTAGTATAGTGTTTTAAACTTGTTTTTACGTTTTTGAGTCAAATCCAAGTGATTAACAATCCCTCCTAATCCCCGGTCCAGAACGATCCCTACTTACATACTTACTACAATTGATAAAAAGAGGGTTAATTTGTGTGCGTATAATTCTCGCATCATTCGCGCCATTCAAATTTGTCGATATCCTTAAGTTTAAGGAGCGTAGAGAATGCCTTCATCTTACCGGCTGAATTGGCGATGAAGCGGCGAAGGAAATTTATCTGCCCGAGTAATGACTAGAGATGTTTCTTTGTTGTCGGAGGTAGGGCGCTAATGATTGCGCGGGCTTTATTTTCGTCGACTTCAATGCCGCGATGGTGCACCAAAAATCCTAAGAAATTACCAGCCGAAACACCAAAGGCATACTTGGCCGGGTTCATTTTGAGATTATTCTTGCGCATGCGAAGGAACGCTTGCCGCAGATCATCCAAGTGCGTTTGGCGGCGTTTAGACTTTACCACCACATCATCGATATAAACTTCGACGATTGTACCGATTAAGTCGTGGAATATCATATTCATGGCTCGTTGGTATGTGGCACCGGCATTCTTGAGGCCGAATGGCATGACCACCCATTCGTAAGTACCGAGTGCCCCCGGGCAGCGGAAAGCCGTCTTGTGGACGTCGGCTTCGGCGATGAAAATTTGGTTGTAACCCGCATGGCCGTCCATAAAAGACAGCAATTCATGATTAGCTGCGGCATCAATTAGCAAGTCTGAGATTGGCATTGTATATTCATCCTTGGGAGTGGCCAGATTTAGATTACGGAAATCGATGCAAATGCGAAGGGCTCCATTTTTCTTTAGCACTGGGACAATATTGGTGTAGACATCGAAATTTCAGTGAAATAAATGTTAACCAATACAACACTTATTTCACCTATATCATTCCCTCACCTCACCAACAACCTCCACTCACTTCACCTACAACCTCCATTCACTTCACCTACATCATCCACTCACTTCACCAAAAAAATGAATGGTGGTGATTCACTCTCAAAGCCTATAAATAGGCTTCTCCATCAAGAGGAAGGAAAACCAATTCACAAATACATTTCTCTACACACAAAGACCAATTCACAAATACATTTCTCTACTCCCAAAATGGAAGAGAATACTCCCCACACATCCAAAAACCTTGAAGCCTTAAAGTTCTAAAGCTCTCAAGAAAATCCCGAAGGATCAAGAAAGTACTCTTCGTTCTTCTTCAAATCCTCCTTCAAGATCAAGCCCCAACGGCCCTTGAAGAACTTCCACCAACTCAAGATCAAGCCTCGACGGCCCTTGAAGAAAGTGTTCATCGTTCATCATCCGTTGATCCTAAGATCAAGCCCCAACGGCCCTTTGGATCAACAACATCAACAAATAGACACACACCAAAACCTTGAAGCCTTAAAGTTCTAAAGCTCTCAAGAAAATCCCGAAGGATCAAGAAAGCACTCTTGGTTCTTCGTCAAATCCTCCTTCAAGATCAAGCCCCAACGGCCCTTGAAGAACTCCCACCAACTCAAGATCAAGCCCCGACGGCCCCTTGAAGAAAGTGTTCATCATTCATCATCCGTTCATCCTAAGATCAAGCCCCAACGGCCTTTTGGATCAACAACCTCAACAAACCCATACACCCATTCTTCAAGATCAAGCCAAACGCCCCTTGAAGATCCATTCATCAACTGTTCATCCTTAGATCAAGCCCCGACGGCCCTTTGGATCAACAACTCATCCACAAACCTACACCCTACGAAGATAGAATCAGAGGACTAAATTTGAGAGAGATCGTAACCCCAAAATCATTAAACACAAAATATTATTTTGTACACGTATTCTTTCTTGTTTCAGGAATTTTTCGTGTTTACAAATTTGGCACGCCCAGTGGGACATCTCTACCTCTCATCTCTATCCTCAAATCATCGAAAAACGCAAATGGCATCAAGAAAGGATCAAGTTGTTCCTGTAGTCAAAGCGAAGAACAAGAACATTATCGCCGCAACTGGTGATATTTCGGGCATCACAACCCGAAGTAAAGCAAGAGCTCTTTTTGCCGCGGCATCTACCCCTGCATTAACTCTGTCAAAGGAACAAGAGCACCTGAGGCACGAGCCTGTGATCACCCTAGCCTCGCTAAGGGCATCAAGAGGAGAAAGCCCGAGGAAATACTCAGAGTCCCTACTCTCCGACGCTGATTCGAGTAGCAGTACAACCATGCAAGTCATGACCACTGGAGCAACTTCAATCGAGGAGCAGCTAGCTCAGATGAATGAAGCAATCGCAAAGCTCACACGGACTGTGGAAGAGAAGGACTTGCAGATTGCCGCACTCGTCAACCAACTAGATGCGCGGCTTGACGTGAAAGTCGACCCAAATGATAGCCTAGTAAAGAAAGAAGTCGACGAAGAAGAGGAGCCTCCAACAGAGAAAGTCGAAGAGAAGCTGAAGCTAGACCAAGCAACGGCGTTCATGGGATCTCTCTCTATCCAGCAACTACAGGAGATGATTGCAAGCACTATCAAGACACAGTACGAAGGAAGTTCACATGACTCTATACTGTACTCAAAGCCCTACTCTAAGAAGATTGACGCTTTGAAGATGCCAAAGGGTTATCAGCCCCCAAAATTCATGCAGTTTGATGGAAAATGCAACCCGAAGCAACATGTCGCCCATTTCATTGAAACTTGCAACAATGCTGGGACAAAAGGGGACTACCTCGTCAAACAGTTCGTGCGTTCGCTGAAAAGTAATGCTTTTGATTGGTACACTGACCTCGAACCCGAGTCTATCAACAGTTGGGACCAGCTAGAAAGGGAATTCCTCAACCGCTTCTACAGCACTCGTCGTACTGTAAGCATGCTAGAGCTAACCAGTACGAAACAGTAGAGAGATGAACCTGTCGTCGACTACATAAATAGATGGCGCTCCTTAAGTCTGGATTGCAAAGATCGGCTTTCTGAAACCTCTGCCATTGAGATGTGCGTTCAAGGCATGCACTGGGGGTTACATTACATCCTCCAAGGCATAAAACCAAGAACATTCGAAGAGCTCGCAACTCGTTCCCACGACATGGAGCTGAGTATCGCTAATCATGGGGAAAAGGAGCCGATTACTAACTTCAAGAAGGATAAAGTATTCGCCCCAAATGTAGACAAGACCGGGAAGAAGCCCGCTAAGGAAGCTTTCACCATCAACATTACCCCCATCAAGACCTCCTCAGCGCCCATCAAGATCTCCTCCAAGAAGAAAGCGAAGGAGATAAAGACAAGTGAGGCTTCTCGCACCTAAGACAGATACAAGAGCACCTTGAGAGAGTTGGAACAGAAAACGTACCCTTTTCCTGACTCTGATATGGCTGCCATGTTAGATGACTTGCTGGAAAAAAAGGTGATTGAGCTACCCGAATGCAAGCGTCCTGAAGAAATGAATCGCACAAACGATCCTAGGTACTGCAAGTACTATCATATTGTGAGCCATCCTGTTGGCAAGTGCTTCGTTCTTAAAGAACTCATCATGAAGCTAGCACAACAAGGGCAAATTGAGCTCGACCTTGAGGACACGGCCGCAACGCATACCACTACAATTGCGTTTGGATCGTTTAATCCTGTGCCTCTCCAAGCGATACCTGACCATTCCCGTGAATGCTCAAGCTGCACGGCACCTCCTACACAACCATCACTGGAGGGAAGCGACCAAGATGCACATGCTGATGATGAAGAAGGATGGATATTGGTAACCTACAAAAAGACAAAGAAACCAAGACCACGAGTCATACAGCCAAAGGTGGAACAAAGAAGAAATCACCACGGCCGCAACAATGCGAAGCCTAAAAGAAACATAAAGCATGATAAGACTGTAGACATCGAAATTTCAGTGAAATAAATGTTAACCAATGTATTAAAATTACAACATTTATTTATTTCACCTACATCACACACTCATTTCACCTATAACTCCCACTCATTTCACCTACAACTTCCACTTACTTCACCAACCTCACACACTTATTTCACCTACCAACTCCATTTACTTCACCTACAACATCCACTCACTTCACCAAAAAAATGAATGGTGGTGATTCACTCTTAAAGCCTATAAATAGGCTTCTCCATCAAGAGGAATGGACACACACCAAAACCTTGAAGCCTTAAAGCTCTAAAGCTCTCAAGAAAATCCCGAAGGATCAAGAAAGCAATCTTCGTTCTTCGTCAAATCCTCCTTCAAGATCAAGCCCCAACGGCCCTTGAAGAACTCCCACCAACTTAAGATCAAGCCCCGACGGCCCCTTGAAGAAAGTGTTCATCATTCATCATCCGTTCATCTTAAGATCAAGCCCCAACGGCCCTTTGGATCAACAACCTCAACAAACCTATACACCCATTCTTCAAGATCAAGCCCAACGCCCCTTGAAGATCCATTCATCAACTGTTCATCCTTAGATCAAGCCCCGACGGCCCTTTAGATCAACAACTCATCCACAAACCTACACCCTACGAAGATAGAATCAGAGGACCAAATTTGAGAGAGATCGTAACCCAAAAATCATTAAACACGAAATATTATTTTTGTACACGTATTCTTGTTTCTTGTTTCAGGAATTTTTCGTGTTTACAAAGACAACATATGTTGGGGAACCTATGGAGCAGGAGCCACGCATTCCCGTTTCCTTGCATGAGTACTTCCCGAATGACTTTTTCCAACAGTGCACTACTGTGGCCTGTCACATGGTTGAAGTAGAAATAGAAGAGCCCTCAAAAGGCAAAGCTATCGCCACTGAGGTAGAAAAGACCCTCACACCCGAAGAAGGTCTGCCAACACACTTTAGCATCGAGGAAGCGCTACCATTGCCAAAAAAGATACGAAGAGCACTAGCAGCAGTCCTGGCAGGTCCCGACGACCACGAAGTGAGAGAAAGTAACGACGAAGGCTCGAAGCTTCAGCCACATGAATGTGCCACATGTTGTGCCACCTATGACTTAATTAACTTCACTGACGAAGACATACTGCTGGGATCAAAGCCTCACAACCGTCCTCTCTTCGTCTCAGGGTACGTAAGGGAATACAAAGTCAACCGCATGCTTGTGGATGGTGGGTCGGCCATAAACATCATGCCAAAATCAACAATGACCATAATCGGCATCAAGGTGAATGAACTATCCCTGAGCCGTCTGCTGATCCAGGGTTTTAACCAAGGAGGACAAAGGGCGATGGGCATGATCCGAGTAGAGATGACCATTGGTGAGCTCAAATCAAGCACGATATTCCACGTGATTGATGCAAGAACTTCCTACAGCTTGCTCTTAGGAAGACCTTGGATCCACGCAAATGGGGTAGTGCCGTCCACCCTTCACCAATGCCTAAAATTTTACCGAGAAGGAGTGAAGGTGATCCAAGGTGACACCAAGCCATTCACCGAAGCTGAATCACACTTTGCAGACGCCAAGTTCTACATGGACGAAGACATGGTACCCGAAGCTCTTCCGGAAGAGATCAAATCCACGAGCAAAGCAGCACCTAAAAAGCAGGAGTGGCAAGCCATGCCTAAAAAGCAAAAAGAGCAGGCCGTGCCATCTTCAAGTAAAGACGGTGATGAGTTTGCTAAACCTGCAACAACCAAAGGGAGTAGGATGCCGTCAGAAGGACCGAACGCACCCATATTCCGGTATATCCCGATGTCAAAAAGAAAGAATGGTCAATCTCCATTCGAAACTGGAACAAGAAAAGCCGACACACAGTGGCACACGGATAATGTGAAGTTGCTCAAGACGAATGCAGTTTTGCCTCTGACACAGCTAGGGGGTGCTAAGGCTACAAGACTACCACAAGGCTTCATAAAAGCTCTACCAAAGAAGGTGGAATCAAGCTTTCTTCCAACCAAGAGGACTGAGGAAGGTTTCGACCCAAACGCCTACAAACTCATGTCAAAGGCCGGGTACGACTTCGCTTCTTCTGAGGCGGCTGGAAAGAAGGTTTCAAACACTGTCAATGACAAAGAACGTAACCTCACCAAAACTCAAAAGAAGTTGAAGGAGCATGGTTACGGAGTTGACAACAACAAAGCTGGACTTGGCTTCACACCAAATGCACCTGTGATGATTTCAAACAAAGCGAAAAACACTAGCACTCAATACGTCAGCGCGAGCGTTGAACAAGACCAAGAAGAGCCTAAACCCGCCCCTCAGACGTCGGTCTTCGATAGGATGAGCCATTCAAGCTCCAGAATTTCAGTGCTTAATCGCATTGGTAGTCAAGACCGAACCTCTGTCTTCAAGAGGCTTAACGCGCCAACATCCCAAAGCTCTGTTTTTGAAAGGTTGTTAAAGCCTAAGAAACATAGCAACACAGCTATCTCTCCTCTGCGACGATCAGCTTCGGAAAGATTTGAAGATAATGAGAAGCCTTTTGGAAAGAGGAAGACAACACTAAAGGAAGAAAAGTTCGATGGGTTAGCAGAAAAAGGCGACGTTCGAAGCTTGATTCCTTCAAGGATGAAGCGCCAAGCAATCCTAGAAGTCGACACAAAGGGACCACTGAAAGTAAGAAGGCGTACTATCATCCACACCAGACAATCCTTATGCCAACAAGCTCGAGAAGACAGCACTGAAGAGGAGGTCCAAGATGTTTTCCACATCACGGTTCAAGAAGGTAAAGAAGACGAAATCCCCGAGGAAGATGTCACTGCTGCACCACCACAGCTTGAAGATGGGGGGCAAGCCACGGTCGATGATCTCAAGGAACTCAACTTAGGTACAAGTAAGGAACCAAAGCCTATCTTCGTAAGTGCATTATTAAGTACGGATGAGATAGAGGAGTATTATCAACTCTTGTTAGAGTACAAAGACGTCTTTGCTTGGACCTACAAAGAAATGCCCGGCCTGGACCCTATCATCGTTGTTCATCATCTTGCGGTCAGGCCGGGAACACGACCGATAAAGCAAACTCAAAGACGCTATCGATCTGAGCTTATCCCACAAATCGAGGTCGAGATCGACAAGCTAATTGAAGCAGGCTTTATTCCAGAAGTGCAATACCCCAAGTGGATCTCCAACATCGTCATTGTCCTTAAGAAATCAGGACAAATACGTGTTTGCGTAGACTTCCGAGACCTCAACGATGCTTGCCCAAAGGATGACTTCCCCTTGCCAATCATTGAAATCATGGTGGATGCAACCACTGGCCATGAGGCATTATCATTCATGGATGGCTCTTCTGGGTACAATCAAATTCGCATGGCCCTCAAAGACGAGGAACTAACAGCCTTTCGTACTCCAAAAGGTATCTACTGCTACAAGGTGATGCCCTTTGGTCTAAAGAACGCTGGAGCTACGTATCAACGCGCAATGTAGAAAATCTTCAATGACATGCTACACAAAAACGTAGAATGTTACGTAGATGATGTGGTGGTTAAGACGAAGAAAAGATCAGACCACTTGAAGGATCTGCGAATAGTGTTCGAAAGGCTGCGAAAATACAACCTCAAGATGAACCCGTTAAAGTGTGCATTTGGAGTCACCTCTGGAAAATTCCTCGGCTTCATCGTCAAGCACCGTGGTATTGAAGTAGACCAATCAAAGATCAAGGCCATTCAAAGCATGCCCGAACCAAGAAACCTACACGAGCTGAAAAGTCTACAAGGACGGCTAGCCTTCATCAGACGCTTCATCTCCAACCTCGCAGGGCGTTGTCAACCGTTTAGTCGCCTTATGAAGAAAGATGTTCCATTCGTATTGGACAAAGCATGCCATAATGCTTTTGAAAGCATAAAGAAATATTTGTCAAGTCCACCTGTCCTGGGGGCACCTGTGCCCGGGAAACCGCTCATATTGTATATTGCTGCTCAGGAAAGTTCAATCGGAGCACTCTTGGCGCAAGAGAATGAATCCCAGAAAGAAGGAGCACTTTACTACCTCAGTCGAACTCTCACCGGCGCTGAGTTGAACTATTCCCCAATAGAAAAGATGTGCCTCGATTTGGTGTTTGTCATTCAGAAGCTCAGACATTACATGCATGCTTACACCATCCACCTCGTTGCTAAAGCTGACCCTGTTAAATACGTCATGTCCAAGCCAGTCTTAACAGGGCGACTCGCCAAATGGGCTTTGCTTCTTAATCAATATGAGATCATCTACGTCCCAGCTAAAGCAGTCAAGGGACAAGCGCTAGCAGACTTCCTTGCCGATCATCCAATCCCAGCTGATTGGAAAATCTCAGACGACTTGCCTGACGAGGAGGTGTTCTACATCGACATCTTCCCGACATGGACGATGTTCTTCGACGGATCCACACGAGCAGACGGAGCGGGGGCAGGAGTAGTATTCATGTCGCCACAAAGGCAAATACTACCTTACTCCTTCCAACTGAGTGAGCTATGCTCCAACAATGTTGCTGAGTACCAAGCATTGATCATCAGGCTCCAAATGGCGATCAACATGGAAATCACAGCTCTTGAGGTATATGGCGATTCTAAGCTCATAATCAATCAGCTCTTAACTAAATATGAGGTGAGGAAAGATGATCTTGTCCCATACTTCCGGCTGGCAACTCAACTGCTACAAAAGTTCGAGGCCATGACATTAGAACATGTGCCAAGAAAGGAAAATCAAATGGCAGACGCTCTTGCCAATCTAGCTTCGAGTATGACACTAAGAAAAGATGAAGCTGCAGACGTGCCAGTTTGCCAAAGATGGGTGATTCCGCTCGTTAATGAAATGTCACTAGATGATACAAATGTCATCTCAGTACTTCCAGTTGATGCTGAAGAGTGGAGACAACCGCTGATTGACTACTTAGAGCACGGAAAGCTTCCAGATGATCTTAGACACCGTTCTGAAATACGTCGACGAGCACCTCGCTTCCTTTACTACAAAGGGACACTCTACCGACGCTCTTTTGAAGGAGTGCTCCTGAGATGCCTAGGTGAGGAAGAAACTAATCAAGCCATGGAAGAAGCACATTCAGGTGTGTGTGGGGCACATCAGTCTGGACCAAAGCTACATTTCCAGCTTAAAAGAATGGGTTACTACTGGCCGAGCATGGTGAAGGACTGCCTGGAACACGCCAAAAGGTGCCAAGCCTGCCAATTCCACGCCAACTTCATACATCAACCGCCTGAACCATTACACCCTACAGTTGCTTCATGGCCATTTGACGTATGGGGATTGGACGTTGTAGGACCAATTACGCCAAAGTCATCTGCAGGAGAAGCTTACATCCTAGCTGCAACAGATTACTTCTCCAAGTGGGCTGAAGCCATACCTTTAAGGGAAGTCAAAAAGGAAACTGTTGTTCGTTTCATCAAGGAGCATATCATCCACCGATATGGTGTGCCTCGCTACATTATCACTGACAACGGAAAACAGTTCTCCAACCGACTCGTGGACGAGCTTTGCGACAAATACAAGTTCAAGCAGCACAAGTCTTCCATGTATCATGCTCCGGCCAACGGCCTCGCAGAAGCATTCAACAAGACGTTGTGCAACCTCCTAAAAAAGGTAATCGGCCGAACAAAGAGAGACTGGCATGAAAGAATAAGTGAAGCACTTTGGGCATATAGGACTACATACAGGACTCCCACCCAAGCTACGCCTTATTCTTTTGTATATGGCGTGGAAGCTGTGCTACCGCTCGAAAGTCAAATCCCCTCACTAAGGATGGCTATACAAGAAGGCTTGACTGATGAAGAAAATGCAAAGCTGCGCCTTCAACAGTTGGAAGTGCTGGATGAAAGAAGGCTCGAAGCTCAACAACACTTGGAATGCTACCAAGCACGACTATCCAAGGCATTCAACAAGAAAGTCCGCCCAAGGTCTTTCCAAGTCGGAGATCTCGTGCTGGCATTGCGTAGGCCTATCATTACAACCCACAAGACAAAAAGCAAGTTCACATCAAAGTGGGATGGACCCTACGTAATACAAAAGGTCTACACCAATGGCGCCTACTTAATCATGGCAGAAGACGGCTTGAAGATCGGCCCCATCAACGGCAGATTTTTGAAGCGCTACTACCCCTAAAGCAAACACACCACGCTCCTGGCCCGCAAGAGCATAAATTGTGTATGGCAAAATCATCATCAAAATCACCAAAAAAAAAAAAAAAAAAAAAAAAAAAAAAAAGAAAGGAGTAAGTTCAGACCTTCGGGGGAGACCAAAAGAATCCTCCAGCCCAGTTCAAGATTAAGCCTGTGGAAAATCAACGATTGGAGGAAACCAGAAAATCTTCCAGTCGAACTCAAGATCAAGCCTCGATGGCCCTTGAAGAAATCACAAGCCCGATTCAAAATCAAGTGTTCTCCACCCTTGAATCAAATTCAACTCCAGATAAAAGGAGTAAGTTCAGACCTTCGGGGGAGACCAAAAGAACCCTCCAGCCCAGTTCAAGATTAAGCCTGTGGAAAATCAACGATTGGAGGAAACCAGAAAATCTTCCAGTCGAACTCAAGATCATGCCTCGATGGCCCTTGAAGAAATCACAAGTCCGATTCAAAATCAAGTGTTCACCACCCTTGAATCAAATTCAACTCCAGATAAAAGGAGTAAGTTCAGACCTTCGGGGGAGACCAAAAGAATCCTCCAGCCCAGTTCAAGATTAAGCCTGTGGAAAATCAACGATTGGAGGAAACCAGAAAATCTTCCAATCGAACTCAAGATCAAGCCTCGATGGCCCTTGAAGAAATTTCCAGCCCAATTCAAGATCAAGCCTCGACGGCCCTTGGGTTGACATCTACATTAAGGGACTTCAAAACGCATCTTCTACACGTGACAAGCACATGTCTACGACGCGCCTTGAAGTGGGGGCATTTGTAGACATCGAAATTTCAGTGAAATAAATGTTAACCAATACAACACTTATTTCACCTATATCATTCCCTCACCTCACCAACAACCTCCACTCACTTCACCTACAACCTCCATTCACTTCACCTACATCATCCACTCACTTCACCAAAAAAAATGAATGGTGGTGATTCACTCTCAAAGCCTATAAATAGGCTTCTCCATCAAGAGGAAGGAAAACCAATTCACAAATACATTTCTCTACACACAAAGACAAATTCACAAATACATTTCTCTACTCCCAAAATGGAAGAGAATACTCCCCACACATCCAAAAACCTTGAAGCCTTAAAGTTCTAAAGCTCTCAAGAAAATCCCGAAGGATCAAGAAAGCACTCTTCGTTCTTCGTCAAATCCTCCTTCAAGATCAAGCCCCAACGGCCCTTGAAGAACTTCCACCAACTCAAGATCAAGCCTCGACGGCCCTTGAAGAAAGTGTTCATCGTTCATCATCCGTTCATCCTAAGATCAAGCCCCAACGGCCCTTTGGATCAACAACATCAACAAATAAACACACACCAAAACCTTGAAGCCTTAAAGTTCTAAAGCTCTCAAGAAAATCCCGAAGGATCAAGAAAGCACTCTTGGTTCTTCGTCAAATCCTCCTTCAAGATCAAGCCCCAACGGCCCTTGAAGAACTCCCACCAACTCAAGATCATGCCCCGACGGCCCCTTGAAGAAAGTATTCATCATTCATCATCCGTTCATCCTAAGATCAAGCCCCAACGGCCCTTTGGATCAACAACCTCAACAAACCCATACACCCATTCTTCAAGATCAAGCCCAACGCCCCTTGAAGATCCATTCATCAACTATTCATCCTTAGATCAAGCCCCGACGGCCCTTTGGATCAAAAACTCATCCACAAACCTACACCCTACGAAGATAGAATCAGAGGACCAAATTTGAGAGAGATCGTAACCCTAAAATCATTAAACACAAAATATTATTTTGTACACGTATTCTTGTTTCTTGTTTCAGGAATTTTTCGTGTTTACAATTGGCCAACCATTCGACGTACCGAGCAGTCCTAATAAACCCGGCTTTTAGAAGCCGAACTAATTCGTCTTTGATGCCAAGTTGTACCTCGGTCGAAAATCGGCGAGGGGTTGTCAAAAAGGCTTACACCCGTCCTTGATGCGTAACTCATGCTCTACAAGGTTTCGATCGAGGCCTGGCATTTCATGGTAGTTCCACGCGAAGCAATCTCTAAATTCCTGGAGTAATTTACGGAGTTCGACCTTCATAGACGGTGGGAGTAACGCGCTGATAAACAATGTTCGAGGATCATCGGCCGTGCCTACATTAACTTCTTCTAATGGGTCCTTAACCTGAGGCCGATTGTCTTCGAGTTCGGCTGGTGCGGCCTGAACTTTATCAAAAGATAGAACGGGGCCATTATCCGCTTCGGCCAAAAATTCGATTAAATTGATGCCGGAATTTGGTTACTTGGTAATGGCGTACCAATGGGCCAAGAGACGTTCCATTGTCGATGAAACCGGAGCCTGACGCCGTTCTTGCTTGGTGTTATCAATCATCGGCATTGGTGACTAAATCTGCCAAGCCAAGTCTCGCCGAATCCTGTTGGACAGTCTCGGCGCCGACCTTAATAACTTTCTGTACCGAAATTCTCATCGGCCGCCCATCCTCGTTAAGGCCTTGGAGGGTGATGTAGCCGACGTGATCATCGTAATAGCGAGCCTGAATCATGTTGGTTTCAAATGGTTGATTATCGGCTGGGTGTACTACAACTGATTTGCCATCCCAAAAGATGAGGACTTGGTATAGTGATGAAGGAATGCAACTGGCTTGGTGGATCCAATCGCGGCCAAGTAATGCGTTATAGTCGGTCTTGGAGTCAATTATAAAGAATGCCGTCATGTGGTGACGACCGGCAATGCTGACTTCCAACGGGAGCACTCCTTTGGTCTGAGACTTGTCACCAACGAAGCTGCTCATAGTGATATCTGACGGGATGAGTTCATTATCAGAACGGCGTAGAGCCTTCATGACGGACATCGGCATAATGTTGATTGTGGCTCCACAGTCGACAAACACTTTAGAAATGGGAAATCCTTCGATGTGAGCCGTGACGTATAACGGCTTGAGGTGTTGGAGATTAACCGAGGAGGAACGGGGAAATAATTCGGCCAAAGCCACCTTAAGGTTGTCCTCATTTTGGACTTCCTTATCGTCGTCGTTTGCGACGAAATCTACTTGTGTTGCTTCCTCAGCAACTACGTCCCCGTCCAAGAAATTTGACTGGTGGGTACTTGGTTGGAACTCAGCTGGTAGGACGTGGACCATACTGATCTCCATATGTTCGAGGACCGAGGGACCCATCGGATCGTGGTCGTCGTCTTCCACAGAAGTAACCATAGTATCAGTCGGCGGATCATGCTCAATTGAACTTTTGAGTGCCTTGGTGTGAACCAACATTTGAGGCGTGTTGACCGAGTCGAGTTTGTTTTGGCTATTTTCTGCGACTATGTTTATTGCCGAAGATTTGTTTTGGTCCTGCGTTATACGAGCTCGTTCTTCATAGGCGATACGGGCGTTCCTCGTGTCTAGATATGTATCCAACCGTGCTATCCTTTTTTCCTCGTCGGCTGTGAGGCCGAAGAGAGATACAGCCGAGAAAACTTCAAAATGATAGCGCAAATGCTGAAGGTCTTCAAGTGAAAAAGGTAATTCGGCGACGTCAATATCTGTGTAAGGATCGACCTCAAAACCAAGGACCCGAGCCTCCCGTATATGTTGGAATCTAGCTTTGATCGTTGGGTCGGAAGTTTTCTGAATAATTTGCTCGGCATCAGGGCAAGTTAGAGCTAGGTCGAGGGCGTCTTGACACGCCTTGGGTAGTCCGTACAAGTCATTGGCGGAATATTTCTTATGAAACTCTCGCATGTACTCCAGGGATTCACCAAGGAATGGAGGGTGTAAATTGCGTCGTATTTTGATGAACGGCTCGCGCGGTGGTGACGGAGAAAATTTCCTTTCGGCCTCTTGTCTAAAATGCTCGAGACGAGCTCTCGTCTCCCCAGGCCGGAGAAGCGTTTCTCAGACTCTTCAATAGTGGTTTCAAAGCCGGGAGCCGCTACTTTTCTCCCTTCGACTAACTCGGTCGTGATAGTTGGGGTTGGCCGTTCACTAATGCTTTCCACGGCCTGTTTTGGTTGCCACCGGTTGGCAGGGCTGGTCTGCGCTTCTCGTCGTCGAGCCATGCAATCTATCCGTTGGCGACGACGTTTTTGAGATTTAGACAACGCCGTATATAGGCCAGTCGGAGAATTGTAACTGTACCAGCGTTGATCCGATGTCCTGGGTGGTTTGAAAGTTTTTCGATCGACTGGTGAGCCCGAACTACTGGTATTGCGCGAGTAATAATCCTCATTATAGAAAGGTACGTCGAAGTCAAGACGCTTCCTGACCGAGGCCTGGTCTTTTGGCCGTACTTGTGGGCCGAGTCTATCAAACACTTGGCGTCGTGGACCGTTACCATGTCCCCTTGGCGATGTTGTAGGGGTCGTGGACGGTGTCGAAGATGTCTTCTTCCTAGGTTCGACTGGTGTTTTACAGTGATCGCATAAAACCCTTGATTCATGAGTTTCGTCGAGACTTGACCCCGTCATAGGCTCATCGGTGGGTGGCCCCAAGCGTTCCGTAGGTGGTGCATTTGAAAATAAATCAATCTTTAGTCTAGTTTGACCATTCCGTTTACGGATATGCTACACCGGGACGTATTCGGCCTTCCCTTTGTTTTTAGGAAGATGAGCATCCACCATACCAATTGTTGTTGAAGGGAAGGGATTGACGTCGACCGCCATCTACTTTTCCAGAAATTTCAACTTTCCTTTCTCGATCCAACTTTGAATTGTGTCTCGGAATACAACACAATTATTGGTTGAATGCTAATTAGAATTATGATACTTGCAGTATATCTTGCCCTTCAATTCATCGGCCTTGGGGATAGTATGCCCCGGCCGAAGCTTGATGATTTTTGCTACCAATAATTGATCGAAAATTGCATCGGCTTTGGTGATATCGAAAGTGTATACTTTCGATGGTTTACTCATCTCCTCGGTGGCCGAACGGGTCTTGGTGTCTTTGGAACTCACTTGAGCTAAAGCCTTGCAGACGTAAGGTTTATCTATTACTATCTCGGCCGCATCCACACTGGCATACTGAGGGTCCTCGCTTTCGGCCAATGCATAGCTAACTCGTCGGCTGAGCTCGGCTGAGGAGTAAAATTCGTTGATGTTGCGTTGAGCGCGTTGTTGACTTCTCTATCTTGCGATTGCGACCGAGGAAGGAACACTCTCAGCCTCTGGGTTCTATAGCCTAAAGACAAGGCTACTAATTCGCAGAACCCGATTCGGTCACTGTGATTATGTTCGTAAGAGTATATACACGTCGAATCGATACTAAACTATATGGACACAGGTACTCGAATGTGATGTATGTCTTGATGGTAAATGTAGTTCGGCCGTCGGAATGCCGAACTCTGAAACTTACTTGTGAGTATCCAATCATAAAATCATTCGGCGTCCAGTACGTCGAATAACGTAACTCGTAACACCTGACTATGCCGAGAAGGCTAGCAAGGTGACCTCTACCAACAAGGGTCCGAAAACCCTTCTCGGCTGAGACTTAGATAGGTAACCGGTCGGCCTCGACGCAGTGCTGTTTATCCAAACTGAAGGTGCTTCTCGGTCGGCTGATTCTGCGACAACAGTGCTGTTTATCCAAACTGAAAGTGATCGCCAGGTGCCTTCACAGTGCTGTTTATCCAAACTGTAAGTGTGTCGGCGGAAAAAGAAATGGAAAAAATCTCAAGGAATTTGAGAGGTTTTGCGCAGGGCAATTGTATGCTGAATTCAAGGTCCCTCTTTGTTGCATGATTTCTTGTATTTATAGCACCCCATTCCTTGAGACCGAATTGCATCCTTATCTGGATTGGGAGTCCTTGTCTTGTTTCAATTCTACTTCGAACAAACCTACTCCTACTAGGACTTTGAACTTTCCCCTCTTCCGAGGCTTTATTCTTTGCCGGCCGGGAATCCTGGTCGCACCAGGACTTCCTCGACCCCTTCTGTCTATCTGGACTACCTCTTAGGATAGGACTCGACCGACCCTGCCAACTGGCCCGGGATTTATCACAGCCCATAGCATTTGACACAGCCTTGGGCTGAGCACAACCTGCTGCTCGGCCCAACAATATTATTTTGGGCCCAAACATCTTCATTTGCTCAAATGTGTTGGAGATATATAAATTGCACTTTTGTGTTTTATGTTTGGATTATGCAACCCTAATATAAATAGTTTCTATCCAAAGATGTTGTTGTGTTTATATGATTTAGGGAAAAGCATTAAGCAAACATTTTCATCGTTTTTTAAAAGATCAATAAGAATAATACTGATTAAATTGCTTTTTTTGATACCTGCACCTCCTCACATGACTTCACTTAATTTCACTAACATTGAGAAATTGATTGGTTCAAATTTTAAGAAGTCGAAAGACGATGTAGAGATAGTGCTGGGGTTTATGGACTTAGACTGGCACTAAGAGAGGATCAGCGTGCAGTTCTCATTGATGCAAACACTGCTGACCAAAGGAGCAAGTTTGAGAAGTGGGAGAGGGCTAACAGGATGTCTTCGGTGATAATGAAGAAAGCCATGACACAGTCAGTGAAGGTCCAAGTATTAAAGGTCCAAGCTTTCTAGATAGAAATGGAGTCTGAAGCTCCCAAACAAAAAATTTCAGTTTATTCACTGAGGTGTTTCTTCGAACACTTGATGAGCTTGTTGTTATCAGCAAAACCATGTTGTGCACATGTCAACAGATATTGACGTATGCCGGAGCAATATGATGAGTGATATCGAGAGAATTTGTTGATTATTGTCGACGCAAGCTGTTAAGACATGCCTAGCAGACATTACATCAAACACTTGACAAGCACAAAAAAAAACGCATACCAAATATTCGAAGAGTCCTTAGAATACCTTCACATGTGTATTTCTTTAATCCAGGCGATCTTGATACTACTTTGGCCTCAATGTACATCCGCCCCTGGTTAAAGGTGTGAAATGGATTGGGCTGTTCCGTTTGACACCTCTAAACTTGAGTGTATGAAAATCGCAGGGGTTCGATGTGAAATGGTCTGGGCCATTCCGTCGGACACCATCAAGCAAGCTGAGGCAAAAAACTTTTTCCATTGTCGCAGGGGTTTGGTGTGACGACTCAGGACCCCTAGTAACGACTAATAACGGAGAAAGCCTTAGAAATTGCATGTTGATTATTTTTGTATAGCCGCCATTTGGAAATGCAATGCAAAGCCTTATTTTCTTTTCTTGCAGATAAAGATGGAGAAACAATAGTACATTACAGCACGGTTAGACCATCTCCAATCCTTGGAGATAAAGCCTAAAAATTTAAGTCATAAGCCAAAAACTGTTTTTCTCCTCCAATCCTTGTGGCTTAAAATTTTAGCCCAAATTATTAAATAATGATTTTAGCCTAACTTTTTGTTTTTGGTAACTTTTTTTGAAAATAAAAGTTATGAAGATTATCCTAATTTATTTTTATGAACATTTTAATTTAAAAATATTGAAATTTTAATAAGTAATTAAAATTCATACAAACACATAGGTATTTATAGTAATTAAAAATCATACAAACACATAGGTATTTATACATTTTAAGTTAAATTGATTTAAATAAATATTCTTAAATTATTTTAGACGTTAGATTTAGTTTTGGGCCGTCAAATCTTTTTTTACTATTAAATTTGATCTCATTTTATCATAGCAGTTAGATTACAAGTAAAAAACAAAAAAATATTTGAAATATGACAGTTTGGTGGGTCTAAAATAATTTAAGTTTTATCTTGGGAGGAATCTAGCCCAGATATATATTTTCTCTACTTTTAGCCCATAGTTGGAGATGGTTTGGAAGGTTTTAAAGCTTATAATTTGAGTTTTATCCCATAAGTTGGAGTTGGTCTTAGAGGTGTCAAATGGGATGGCCTAGACCATCCCGCTTATTTAAAGTCGGCTCATGTGCTTAATAAATGGAACGGACCAATTCAACTCATTTTTATACAACATTAATCCTAGTACATTTAAAGTTGAACCTACCCAAGTCAAATTATTTTAAAGAGAAATTTTATTTTAAATTTTTTAAAACTAAATATCACAAATATTAAGTTAAAGGCGAATTTAAATTACATTATTACTTAGCCCACTCCCCTACTCCTTAGTGTAGGTAATATTGTTTAAAAAAAAAAAAATTGTTAACCCAAAGTTGTTGCAGTGCATTAGGACCAAGATATATATAAATCTTTAGTAATCGCGTTTGATTGATAGAGAAAAAAAAATATGTGAACCAGAAATTAGGTCTTCCACGATATTAGGCTGAAATCCAAGTTTGGTTCTTTAGAGGGTGTAGTCAAATTAAGATTTTAAAGGATTTTAAAAGTGATAGATTTGATAGGATTTAAGAGGATTAGAGAATTCTACAAAATTCATATGGATTTTTAAAGAATTTGAATGGATTGTGGTGGAAGGATTTGAAATCCTAGGGGGTGGTGAGGTTGGATTCTTTTTAGTCTTGGTTATATATACTTTTGGCTCTCAAATCCCACAAAATCCACAACTTAAAGAAATCCTCCAAAATCTTAATTTTTTGAATACACTTAGATTTGAATGGATTTTAAAATCCTCTAAAATCTTTTAATTGACTACACCTAGATTTTAAAAGATTCTAAAATCCTTTAATTGACTACACCTAGATTTGAATGGATTCTAAAATCCTTTAAAATCTTTTAATGACTACACTAGGATTTTAAAGTCTTTTAAAATTTTCTCAAATCCGAGTTTGACTACACCAATATTAGAATCAAAATCAAACAATGAACCATAAAATTTGATCGAATACGGAGAATTTAATTATTCAATGTATTATATGGGTCTCATTAATTTAATTACATATATAAAACAAGGAGAGAAGAAAATAATGCCTTTTCTTTAATTTTTTTTTTAAACAAATAATATTATCTATACAGAAAGGGAGGAGATGGGCTATGTCTCACAATGAGTTAGCAATAATGTGGTTCAAATTCGCTTTTAACGAGAATCGAACCTAAAACCTCTGACTTACAATTGAAGCGGAATACCACTAGACCATAATACTAAATGGTTTCCTTTAATTTTTCCAAAACCCCTACATTACCCATGCTTTAAAAAAACACAAGAAACAAGCAATCAAATTAATCAAGGGCATCCTTTTCAAACTTGAGACTCTTTTTCAATCCACTACATCCCGATTCAAACCCTCTCTCCTCCCGAATAGTCCTCAAAATGACGTTGAGAAAACGAAAAGACACAAAGAAAAAACGGTACTAGGGTTTGGCTTCTGATGCAAATGTGACGGCGCAAGACTTGGGCAATGAGAAGGAGACGGAATACCGACCTCTGATTTGTGAAAGATGGGGGCAACGAGGAAGGTTGTGAATGTGGAGGACCTGGAGCGGTGTTTTGGGGCAAAGCTTCAACTCTCAGAGAAGGAAAAGTGCGACGTTACAATAGGGAGGAAAGAAATCCAGGAAGCCCTTATGGGTTTTCATTATTGTATGGTGACGAAAGTGTTGACAGACAAGGAAGTTAATAAAGAGGCCTTCATTGATAGATTCATTTCCTTGTGGAGAGGGAGAAATGGTGTATCAATTCGTGAAGTAGGAGAACGAAGAATATTCGTGGCTAGGTTTATCAGTCAAAAAGATATGTTCAGGGTTATTGATGCGGAGCAACCATGGACGTTTAAGGAGGCCCTAGTTATGGTGGCACACCAAGCCAAGAAGGGCTACAATTGTTGGGAACCCCTAAGTCTGGGGACGTTGTGGGTACACATTCATAACGTGCCCCTGCTAAGTATGACGGAGTCTGTGGCGTTACCAATAGGTGGACGAATGGGTACAATTATTAAGGTTGATAAATCTCTTAGTAGAGATTGTTTTGGAAAATTCCTCAGAGTAAGGATTCGTTTCAATGTACGAGAGCCCTTTACGCGTGGAACTTTTGCTAATGTGCCTGATGACGGGGTGATCTGGTTGGATTTTAAATACGAATGTCTACCAAGATATTGCCTCATCTGTGGTTTACTAGGGCATGTAACGAGAGTATGCAAAGAAAAAATGTTGGGGGAAAGATGGATGGATGAGAATGAAGACAACCAGTTGAAGGAACTACTTGCTTTCAAGGGCCTTAATGCTCATGTTGATCTACTTGGGAAGCCACTATCATATGGGTCCCAAATTCGGCAGCAGCAAACTCTCAGAAGAAGGATGGAGCCATAGGTATTGCCAAAGGTCTAGAGAAAAAATTAGAAGGGATCAGTGGAAGATGTAGAGATCGAATAGTTCTGATTGGAGAAAGTGCAATGAAGGAAATAAGTGGGATGAAGAAGTTTATAGTATAGTAAACTCTCTCCGGTGAAGATACAGACACATTGATACTGCGAGATCCCCTTACAAAATGAAGACAACTGCACTTGAGAAATACATAGACAAGGAAGCCTTAATGGAAAAACTGAAGAAACAGAAAAAAGATGAGGAAGAAGCAAGGCGTGCGAAGGAAGTTGCCTTTGACACGGGCTTCATTGACCTTGGGGGAACCATAGCCCCTTAAGCGAAAAATGTCACACTTGAACTGCATGAGGAAGTGATGGAGCTTGGTAAAGAAATTCAAGTCTCAAAAAAGAATGGCTTGGAAATATATTTAAACATTGTAGTACACATGGTTGATGACAATACATGTTTTCGTAAGCAGATACTGAATGATAATGTGAAGACACAAAACTCAAATCCATTTGAATTCGAGTTGATTATAGGAACAGTTGAAGAGGAGAGAAAATTAAGGAAAGAATACGCATGGAAACAGGGTGGAAGGAGAATGTTAAAAGGAGATGCAAGCGAATTCCTCATTCCAGAAACATGGCTTTATTTGAAGTGGGGGAGGAGACCAGCCCAGAGAAGACTCCACGGTTGCCATGAAACTTATATGTTAGAAATGTCAGGGTATTAGGGGATGTAAACAATCTTAAAGAATGATGGCAGTGTATGTTAGTACGGAGGAGAAAAAAAGGAAAGAACAGTGGTTAATTCCTCAGTAAAAGAATTTTGAGTGCAAATGACCCTTGTCTTATCATTAGAGATTTCAATGATATTTTAGAAGAACGAAAGATGGAGGGAGTAAAAAAATAACTGCTAGTATGTGGGATTTTTGGGAATATACTACAAAAAGCGGCCTAATTGATTTGGGCTATGAGGACTTTCCGTTTACATGCAAAAATAAAAGAGATGACAGATTCATCCAACAAACACTTGATCGTGGACTAGCAACGATGGAGTGGATCTAATTATATCCAGAAGCAAAAATTCTACATGAAGTATTGGAAGGCTCGGGTCATGCCATGTTAATCCTGCAAATCGAACTTCTGCTACCAAAAGGAATAAGAAGGTTCTTATACTATGGACATTGGACGAAGAGTTCGGAGGGTAAGAGCATCGTCGGTGACACATGGAAGAAAAGTTTTGAAGGATCGTATGCTTTTAATTTTTGTGAAAAACTAAAGGAAGTCCCCTGGGATTTCTCAAACTGGTGAAGACAAAATGGGAAAAATAGAAAGAAGAAAATCGTGGGTTTGAAAGGAGAACTTTGAAATGCATATCAATTAGAGAAGACCGATTGGCAGTGGTTAAGGAAAAAAGAGAGAGTTAAAGGAAGCTATTAAGGCGGAGGAGATTTACTGTTAGTCAAAATTATGGGCACAATGGCTATAAAAAGGCGATAAGAATACTAAGTTCTTTCATGTGCAAACTGCAAACTTTGAACCTTATAAGGATAAACTGCAACCGAGACTTGGAAGACACCCAGGGAAATTGGCAAGAAGAGGAGGTTAAGATCGGCCAAAACGTGGTCCAACACTTTGGAGCTCTGTATGCTTCTGCCCAATCATGCAGAGTCTAGGAGGTTCTAGAGTGTCTTACAAGGTTATTTCTAAGATCATCACAAACCGTCTCAAAGGATTAATGCCAAAGGTGATTAGTCAAAACCTGTCCCCCTTTATTGTTAGAAGACAAATCCATGACAACATATTCGTGGTCTTTGAAATCCTACATTCTTTGAAGTGCCAAAGTGATGAGAATACCCAAGACATGGTCATCAAGCTTGACATGGAAAATGTGTATGATAGGGTGGAGTGGAAATTTGTAACGAGTATGATGGAGAAGATTGGTTTCGTAAGAGAGTTTTCCGCTAGAACTGAAGAATGTATCTCATCCATCTCCTATATTATACTAATTGACGAGAATCATACTGGATTCATCAAACCGACTAGAGGGTTATGACAAGGTGATCGACGATCGCCTTTCCTCTTTCTTATTTGTGTGGAAGGTTTCTCAGCCTCGTTAAAAAGAAGTGAGGACTTGGGTCTTCTTCACAGTTTTAAAATCCCGAATGATGGTCCTATGATTTCACATTTATTCTTCGCGGATGATTCTATGTTGTTTTGCCGTGTTACTGAAGGAGAAGACTGATAAGTCTTAAATGTACTAGATTGCTATTCTAGCACTTCTGGTCAGCTAGTCAATCTGGAAAAAAACCTCCATTTTCTTTGGTGCAGGCTGCTAAATAAATATAAGGTCACTAAATGCTTGAATATTTAGATTCATGAGACATTTGGGAAGTATCTGGGGATTCAATTAGATTTTCGGCACTCCAAAAAAGCAGTGTTCGAAGAGGTGAGAAGGAATAATGAAGGAAAACTAACTGGTTGGGCTGAACAATTTCTATCAACATCAAGGAAAGAAATGTTGATCAAAGTAGTGGCAATGGCGATGTCAAACTATAAAATGTCTTGCCTTAAACTGCCTATCTCTTTGTGCAAAGAGATGAGACAATTAATTGCAAAAGATTAGTGGCAAGGGCAAGGACGCAAGTGAGGAATGCATTGGGTCTCTTGGGGCAAAATAACTCAAACTAAGCAGTTTGGTGGTTTAGAGTTCCGGGACTTGCAATTTTTTAACTTGGCGATGTTGGCAAAGCTGATTTGGCAGCTTATTCACAATTAAGAGATGTTATTGTCCAAGGTCCTAATAAGGAAGTACTATCCAGGGAGCTCTTTCTTGGAGGCAAAAAATGGTCACCTCGTAGGGGTGGAAAGGAATATTGGAAGGGAGAAGGATAATCAAGAAAGGTTTGCGATGATGGGTAGGAAATGGTAAAATGAACATGCATGGACCCGTGGATCCTATTGCCCTGCACATTTAAGGTACGATTCTTCAACACTAATGTACTGCCAATGGTCTATAACCTAATTGATTGGAATACCTGAAGGCGGATGATGGAGCTTCTGGTGTTATGAACCCATAATAGGTCTCAATTGTGATTGTCTTAATCAATGATTTAGAGAGTTAATGGGAGATTTTATGCTTTAGTTTTTAGTATTAAGGATTGTTAAATATGCCAATTGGCATTTTAAGGGATGCAGTCTGTATAAAAGGAGCCCAGCTCCTAGAAAACAAATGAGATGAGAATTTACACAAAAGAAATTAAATACAAAAATATTTGGAGCTCTGCTTCTTCATCTTCCTTCCCTCTTCCTTTCTATCCTCTATGTTACTTGCAGGTTGATTAAAGGCCGAGATATTTGGATCTTATCAATGGTATCATCCTTCTCGAATCCTAGTTTCCCTCCTTTGCACACCCGCCAAACCGCTGCCCCTCATTTCTCTTCCCTAGAAGATCGTGTTGCTTCCTTGGAGGCTACGATGGCCTCGTTACCTTCCCTCATTGAGGCTGCTATCAAAAAGGCCTTCTCAACCAAGCTTCCTACCTATTTCAACAAATTTCGTAGAGAGTTGCACTTTCGCAGTGCCTGGGAAGGCATCTCTATCCCTCTTGCCACTGATCATCAAGTTTTTCTTGTGATTGAGCCTATCCAGCTACCTCGAAGCCCAATCTGTGCTGGAGGAGCCCAATCACAACTTATTCCGGTAGCAATCCAAGCTCCATCGTTGCTCTCATGTTCACTGTTGTTGCGAGCACTAACAACTTTGGTCGTCAAGCCACGGTCAAATGATTCCACTGCAGCCACAGTTTCTTTGCTGGAATCAAAGAGAGGGATTCATGCTTCGACGATGACCTCTACTCCGTGCCTACTTCATGAGCACTCGTGCTCCGATACTACGGACACTAGACCTGAGGTAGTTCTTAATTTGAGTATCATTTCAACAACTTCGAAGGCTAAATTCCCTTCTCTTTTGACTGATAACAATGGTGCATACCTGAAAGATAAATTTGAATGGGTTAATTGGTATCTTATGGGTAAATTTGTGAGGAAGTATTTTGGTGCATGGAAACTATTTGATGAAATTCCAGACTGAAGTTTCTATGTTGTTCTCGATCGGGACATGTTCTACTGCAATGGCATTTGGGATAAGGGTGGAGGCTCTAAATTCCACAAATTGCAATTGAAGATGGCGGTGGTTCAAATAAAGCTGCTGAGGAACAGGAAGCAGGCGGTGGTGAAGCAAATGAGGCGTGACATTGCCTTGCTCCTACAATCTGGTCATGATATCCGGGTTGAACATGTGTTCAGAGCATAAAAAATTTTGACCGCCAATGAATTCATTGAGCTCTTCTGTGAATTAGTAGTATCCAGACTTTCTATCATCTCAAAGCAAGAGGAGGGTCTACCTAATCTCAAAAAGGGAATTGCTAGTTTAATCTTTGCCTCTTCCAGATGTTTTGAGATTTCGGAACTAATCGTTCTAAGGAATATTTTTGAGGAAAAGTATGGTAAAGATTTTGTATATGCGACTATTGATGCACGTCCCAACTGTGGTGCGAATTGCATGTTGTGGTGTGAAATAGGACATATCCAGTTTGTCGACTCATCAGCTGCTGAGACAGCTGCAAATTCTGCCAGTGATACAATGGCTGCTACACAAGTTACTGCATATTTGGCCAACAAAGACTGCAATCAAGTAACTCAATCATGTTCAAGTATCAATGGAATTTCTACTTCTGAGAAATTGCTTCATAAAGGAAACAAAATGTCTGGAGTTAATAAATTCACTGAAAAACCATTCCGTGGATTTATTGTTTATGTGTGGGAAGCCCTTCAAGACACTACCCTCATGATACTTGCATTTTGTGCCTTTGCATCTCCACTTGAAAGAAATCGTATGGGAAAAACTTTTCTTAGGCCCTTGGTTGATTCTCAAGACATTGATATTGTATCTATCAAGAAAATAAAAGTAGCCTCCCTGTTGAGTTCGATAATTTCTTTACGATCGATATGTGAGGGCAGATTTCGATATCTTGACCAGTTTCTGTCTCGTGAATATTGTATATCTCTTGTTGACAATATAGAAAGTAAAGCCAAGTTGAGGGAGGAAGACTATTCTCAACTCTTTGCTGAAGTGCATAAATTTGCTATTATGATTTTCGAATTCAACAATATGGTTTCTACAATTCCAGCGATGGTTACACTTACACAGTCTGATGAGCTTAACCTTAAGTTCGATGAAAGGTCCATAATGAGCAAGCTTTGGTATGTGAATTTGGGTGGCAGTAAGCACCTAGCAAAAACTGAAGTTCAAGGGGAAAACCTTAAGGAATCTCAAAACATCAATAAATCTCTTCTAGCTTTTGGGGATGTGATCTTAGCTTTATCACAAATTACGGCTTTGAACCGGTTCAGACATGTGGATGAAAAGAATGCCAAGGCCATATCCCTATTTGAGAAGGTAGTGGACCTTAATGATGCTATTGAATATGATGTCAAGTAGGTAGAGGATCTGATTAGAGGAATAATTGCTGGAAATATATTTGATCTTGGTTTTGCACAGCTTGCAGAAGTTTTCTCAAATGAGGGTATGTGCTTTTTTGTTAGTTGTCAAAACCTTATCCCTCGACCTTAGGTTATAGATGACTTGGATGCGGCAATGGATGTGTGTGTAAGATCTGCGTGCAGGCATTCGAGTGCATTAGACCATGGACAAATGGTGTACTCTACCTACTCTATGAATTCACTTGAAAATGAAGCTGTGGTTGTTGGAAATTTGTGAAGGGGGGTGAATCAGCAACAAAACAGTAGGGTGAATTACTGGCAATCAAGGCTTTGTTCCATTATGGAGTCTTCTACAAAAGAAATTGCTTTTGATCAGCATTGGCAATATGCACTACAAGGTGGAATTGACAAGTTTGCGGGTGTTATTGGCCTTACTTTTGGTCCTAGGGGAAGGAATGTTGCATTAGATAAGTGTGGTAGTCCTAAAGTTGTGAATGAGGGAGTCAAATTTGGCAGAGCTATTGAGTTACCACACGACATTGGAACTATTGGTGAAGCACGAATTAGAGAGGTATTCAGCAAGACCAATGACTTTGAGGGTGACAGAATAACAAATACATTGAAGAGAAGGAGTGAATGCACTAAGGGTACCTATTTGGATTTTGCATGCTCTCTCGAAGGTCACCTGGAAAGCAATTTTGGTGCTTTGGCTATTGATTTACACGCTGATTTTTCTTTGTTTTTCACTAGAAAATTTGATTTTTGGCCTGTTTGGGATTAGGGAGATACATCAGCTAAAGCTGTCAAGCTGGTACTCTATTTTTAGTACAAGGATGGCAAGCAAATGGGTGTTTTTGTGAATCTATTTTGGGAATCATCAAATGGAAGGGATTTGCTTGGTTGTTGCCAAAAGTGGAGTGAATTTGAACACCGAATTGCAACCCTTGAGTTTGATCGTGATAAGAAATCCACGGGTGTAATGGTCAACTCTATTTCAAGAAAGAAGTCATTGCTAATGAAGGGTGCTGTAGAGAATTTGCTTGAGAAAAGCACTAAGGTTCAGTTGCTTGATGACACTGTTGTACCATTGGATGATAGCTCAAGTAACTATATCGTGCAAGCTTTTCGTGAGATGTCAACTAGTGCTTTGAAACCACTGAATGATGCACCTGTTTTGAAACTCGCTAATATTGGGATTGCAATGAGCATAACTGGAATTGAGAACATATCCATCAGAAGGGAATGTGCTGCTGCTTTCAAACAAGTTTCCACATTCAAATTTTTTAGCCTTGTGGACAAGGCTAGTTTTCAAGGGGGAAGTATTGTTATGAATCCATAATAGGTCTCAATTGTGATTGTCTTAATCGATGATTTAGAGAGTTAATGGGGGGTTTATGCTTTAGTTTTTAGTATTAAGGACTGTTAAATATGCCAGCTGGCATTTTAAGGGGTGGAATCTGAATAAAAGCTAGCCTAGCTCCTAGAAAACAAATGAGATGAGAATTTACACAAAAGAAATTAAATACAAAAATATTTGGAGCTCTGCTCCTTCATCTTCCTTCCCTCTTCTTCTCTATCCTATGTGTTACTTGCTTGTGAACACGAAAAATTCCTGAAACAAGAAACAAGAATACGTGTACAAAATAATATTTTGTGTTTAATGATTTTGGGGTTACGATCTCTCTCAAATTTGGTCCTCTGATTCTATCTTCGTAGGGTGTAGGTTTGTGGATGAGTTGTTGATCCAAAGGGCCGTCGGGGCTTGATCTAAGGATGAACAGTTGATGAATGGATCTTCAAGGGGCGTTGGGCTTGATCTTGAAGAATGGGTGTATGGGTTTGTTGAGGTTGTTGATCCAAAGGGCCGTTGGGGCTTGATCTTAGGATGAACGGATGATGAATGATAAACACTTTCTTCAAGGGGCCGTCGGGGCTTGATCTTGAGTTGGTGGGAGTTCTTCAAGGGCCGTTGGGGCTTGATCTTGAAGGAGGATTTGACGAAGAACCAAGAGTGCTTTCTTGATCCTTCGGGATTTTCTTGAGAGCTTTAGAACTTTAAGGCTTCAAGGTTTTGGTGTGTGTGGATGAGTTGCTGATCCAAAGGGCCGTCGAGGCTTGATCTAAGGATGAACAGTTGATGAATGGATCTTCAAGGGGCGTTGGGCTTGATCTTGAAGAATGGGTGTATGGGTTTGTTGAGGTTGTTGATCCAAAGGGCCGTTGGGGCTTGATCTTAGGATGAACGGATGATGAATGATGAACACTTTCTTCAAGGGCCGTCGGGGCTTGATCTTGAATAATGGTTGTGTGAATTTCTTCAAGGGCTTTTGGGCTTGATCTTGAAGGTTGATGGATGAGCGGATCTTCAAGGGCTTTTGGGCTTAATCTTGAAGAACGATTGGATGTGTGGATTTGTTGAGGTTGTTGATCCAAAGGGCCGTTGGGGCTTGATCTTAGGATGAACGATGAACACTTTCTTCAAGGGCCGTCAGGGCTTGATCTTGAATTGGTGGAAGTTCTTCAAGGGCCGTCGGGGCTTGATCTTGAAGGAGGATTTGACGAAGAATGAAGAGGGCTTTCTTGATTCTTCGGGATTCTTGGGAATTTGGGGGTTGGATGCTTGAGAGCTTTAGAGTTTCAAAGCTTCAAGGATTTTGGATGTGTGGGGAGTATTCTCTTCCATTTTGGGAGTAGAGAAATGTATTTGTGAATTGGTTTTTTTTCCTCTTGATAGAGAAGCCTATTTATAGGCTTTGAGAGTGAATCACCACCATCCATTTTTTTGGTGAAGTGAGTGGATGTTGTAGGTGAAGTAAGTGTGTGAGGTTGGTGAAGTAAATGGAGTTGGTAGGTGAAGTAAGTGTGTGAGGTTGGTGAAGTAAATGGAGTTGGTGGATGAAGTAAGTGGATGTTGTAGGTGAAGTAAATGGAGTTGGTAGGTGAAGTAAGTGTGTGAGGTTGGTGAAGTAAATGGAGTTGGTGGGTGAAGTAAGTGGATGTTGTAGGTGAAGTAAATGGAGTTGGTAGGTGAAGTAAGTGTGTGAGGTTGGTGAAGTAAATGGAAGTTGTAGGTGAAATGAGTGTGTGATGTAGGTGAAATAAATAAATGTTGTAATTTTAATACCTTGGTTAACATTTATTTCACTGAAATTTCGATGTCTACAAAGTTGATTAAGGGCCGAGAGATTTAGATCTTATCATCTGGAACAATGGTTCGATCTGGATGAAATTGAGTTAATCTGTTCCATCCCAATTAGCTATGAGGGATGTGAAGATCAGTTGATTTGACACTGTACAAATAAATGTGTGTATGGCGTCAAAACTGGATATGAGGTGGCAATGGATTTTTTAAAAAACGATGAGCTCTATAAAAAGGGAATGGGTGTGAGTAGTACCTGCCGAACTAGCTGCTATATGTGGAAGCAAATATGGTATTTGTCGGTCCCAAACAAAATGACAAATTTTATTTGGAAGTGTTGTAACAATGCCACAATGGTGAGAAGGAATTTGGAAAAATGACGAATGAAGGTGTGTAACCTTTGTGCGTTCCGTGAAAGGGAGAATGAGACAGTGGAGCATATCCTATTCTATTGCGAGTTTTGTAGGGCTTTCTGGTTATCTTGCGACGTTCAACTAAACTTTGCCAATCTCGAATGTACGAACTTTATTCTTGCTAGAATCATATATGCCAACGGTTTCGAAAACATGAGAGAAGAAGCGAGATTAAAGAAGGAATCGTCTTCGATTTATGGAGGACCTGGAAATGCAGAAACGATACAGTGTTTAAAGTGATTAAGTGTGATCCCGTTGAGGCTATGTAAATATGGAAAATAAGGATTGAAGAGTTTAAGAAAGCAATAGGAGTGGAATCGCAGGCCAATAATGGCCTACATACTGCTATGATGCCTGCCAACAAAGAAAAATCATATGTGGATGGAAATGGCCGGAAGAAACCAAGCTTTTGGGTGCTCAAGGTTAATTGTGATGCAGCGTGGGATTCAAAAACTAAGAAAGGAGGAGTTGGTTGGGTCGTACGAATTTTTGCGGGCATGTGGCATTTCTCAGGTGGCACGGGAGGCCTGTTTTTCCCTTCTGCAGTGGCGGGGGAGGTTGCTGGGGTGAGAGCAACTCCATACGCCTGTTTGAAGGAAGGGATCACAGGAATTATTGTGGTATCTGATGCTAAGATTGTCCTAAACATGATCACAAGAGAATTACAATTGGGAGCTGCGGATGTTGGTGTCTTGGAGTTCGCATACTCTCCTCATCGTGCCAACAACACTGCGCATGTAGTTGCAGCAGATGTCCTCAAGGCAGAAGAAAATGTAATGTGGGATTGTATCGGTTCTGATTTTCTTTTCAATATTCTGGCAAAGGATCTAAACATATCTATTCAAATTTAATAAGTTCCATCTTTCTGTCTAAAACAAAAACAAATTTAATCAAAGGCAAATTAGTCAAATGCAATCGGATTAAATTAATTATTCTCAAGCTCTCATAGAATGTCTCTTAACCCAGGCCACTTTTCTTTCTCCTCTTCATTTTCACAAACCGTCAATGAGATTAATTTAAAAGCAACTTAGTCTTCCATTATCGGCAGACATGGAGTTAAATTTGATTTTGGCTTCTAGATTGAACAGAAGACGTATGGTCCCCAAGTTTCTCTTTACTGCAGTGTGAAATTGAGGTCAAGCTTACACCTTGAATCCACTTTAGGTATTTTTTTCTAGAAACTTCCAAAACAGTAAAGTTGAGTTTGTTCAAGTTCGACATGTCGTTGTAACGATGTGAATAAAATTATCGTTACCTCAGTGGATAAAAATTGTTCATGAATAAAGCATTCAGGTTCTATTAGATATAGTTTGGTTTAAATTAACATAAAAACTTTGGGAAACCATCGGTGTCGTGTTTTAAGAATATCTCGGATTTCTTTGGCGTTTATGCGTAACTTCGGGTTCAAATTATGAACCGCAAGTTCATGGGTCGGTACAAGCAAAGCAAATGTATCACAAAATCGAAAAAATATTAGGCTTACGAATGCTGTTGGGTTGCAGGATAGGCCACAGGCAGGAAGCCCATCCACAGGAACTGAGCTGTTTTGGTTTGGGTGCAGGGTAGGCCTTAGCCTAAAGAAGAAGAAGCTGGTGCCCAGGTCCAAGGCTTGGGCTAGGTGTTATGCAGGGTGGTTTAGAGGCCCACAACTAGCTGGGTTGCAGATGGGTTGAGCGCAAGGAAAACAATTAGGGGTCCCAGGCTCAAAACTGGGCTGAACTGCTGCATGCAAGCTAGAAGAAGGTCGCCAGGGCTTGGTAGGCCGAGCGCGAGAAAATTCCAATGGAACTTTTGTGGTGCAGGCCGAGTGTAGACGAAGCTAAAAAAAACTTGAGTTTGTGCTGAGGTTAGCCCAGCAGCTCGGTTAAGAGCGGCTCCGCTCCAACGGTTCAAATGACTTCAGGCCATGGCTCGTTTGCTCGGCGACGCGGCTCAAACAGCTTCAAACCGTAGCTCGCGCGGTTAAGGTAGAAACCCCTAAATTTTGACTTTGTGCCTCTTTTCTTTGGTTTCTCAAACAATCATTAAATTCCCAATATAATATAATAGAATAACGTGACTACAATTTAAGCGGAATCTATAATTCAAAATGCAAAGTTGAGATACATGCATCTTAGTGAATGTTTCATGCAATCAAGGCTGAAAATATGTGGACAATTTAGACCGCTTTTTAGAAGAATTGAGATTGTATGATGAAAATTGTGAACTGGTTTATAATAGAAAATATCCTTCAAATTCCTTAAGGTAGTGTCAAAAGCGTACTTGATAACGTGTTATGACCAATTTACTGAAGGGAGAGAAGGAGGTGCAGCATCAGAGAGACAAAAGCGGGGAACTTATAGATGATATTTCCCCTACAATAGTACCATTATTTATAGTAAACCGTGAGGAGAGAAAAACTTGCTCTCAAAATAGTACAAAACCTAATAAGAAAGAATTACTAGATTACATAGGAATTCTAGACCATTTTACCAAAAATGCATAATTACAATGCTAAGGAGACTTTCTCAAAAGTGGGACGCTATATGAACTCTTTGCCACCAATGGCGAAGCTATAGAGGAGCAAAGAGGGGCGGCCGCCCCTCCTCTCGCTAGAAATGAAGCCCAGGAGCGAGTAGCCGCCCCTCTAGTCCATCGAAAATTTTGTAGGTGAGGGATATGTTTTCTTCTGCTACTATGCACGGTGGCTCTTTTTTCTAAAATGTTCAAGCCCAAAACGAAAGGAAGACACGGTGTCCTTTGATTTAACGAAAAAAACTATATAATACAATATGGGGACCACCCCATTAAACCCAACGTGGCTTTTTCAATGAAAAAATATATAATACAATATGGGGACCACTCGACCCCATTAATCCTTCATTCTCCCAATCCCAAATTCCCAATCCCCTCACCCAAATCAATTATTCTGCCTAGATTACCCCCTTCCCTTCCAGCCTTCAAGCCAAGGCCAGCGTCTTCCAGTTCCAAACCAAGTCAGCAGCTTCTGCTTCAAAGCTGGATTTTAAAGCCAATTTTTAAGTTAAATTTTTAGTTTTTATAATTTAAATTCCTAATTGATAATTTAATATGAAAATGTGTTTAATTGATTTGGAATTATAGCTCATGGTATTAATTATTAATTATTGATATGAATTATAATCATGAATGAAATGGCTTATTATTGATGAATTGAATTAATGATTATTGAATAATTTATGTGATTATTGATATTGATTAATTAAATTGTTAGTTTAATTAGTTATTAGTCATATAGTAGACTGTACTATAATATTAAGTGTCTAAGATTTTTTTTTTTCATTATACAGTTACGTAATGGAACAAAACTACAATAAGCAGTGTTATGAATATTCTAAAACACCACTGCATAGCAAAATGGAAATCCATTGTTAAGTGATAGCTTGGTTTTTTACATTGAAAGAGATGTTTTTACTTTTATTAATAATGAAATTACTATGCTATGTTTTTATGACTTGAAACCTCGCCCGCAGAATTGTAACTATATTTCTTTGTATTGATACATTATAAATGACATTAATATTGTCTAACATGTGAAAGGATTTGGTTGTGTATTTTTTTTTTATTATTAACACTTTTAAATTTCTCCCCTCCCCTCATTTATTCCTAGCTTCGCCATTGTCTGCCACCTCATATTTTTTGCACAATATTTTTTAACGTTGACATAAAATTTAATGTT
This sequence comes from Pyrus x bretschneideri, assembly GCF_019419815.1. NCBI lineage: Eukaryota > Viridiplantae > Streptophyta > Magnoliopsida > Rosales > Rosaceae > Pyrus > Pyrus x bretschneideri. Next base: position 2,905,922 of record NW_025999624.1, read on the forward strand.
AAACTGTAAAATGACAAAGAGTCTATAAATAATCTTAATTTGAGAGAGCCTCGTTTCCTCTTACCAGCAGAACAAGTCATCGTGTCGTAAAAGGAGTTGTGGCGGAGAATCTTCAGCAGTTCTTCAATTCAACAGTCTACCTACTCTTACGTACTATACATAGTTAGCATTTAATAAAATTTACTTTCAGCAAGTACTTGGTTGGGAAGTTATAATGAATGAAAATTATTAATCCTAGTGCGGGTAGATCCCACCATTCTCTAACAAATAATAATTTAATTCCCAATCGTTTGTCAAAAAAAAAATAATAATAATATATATATAATTTTTTTGTTTAAAATTTAAAACGTTTGTTAGATATTTTATATCTTATGAACATAATAAAAAATAAAAAATAAAACAAAAAGGGTTCTTGTGACACACCCCGACCCAGAAAGTCCACTTGGACCCTGAATCGAGCTGTGCTGGGCGACACCTGGAAGGTGACGAAGCCATAAAATGTGATAGTGCATAAAAAGTGAATAAATTTGAATCTAAAAGTGTCTAAGTACCAGAGTGCGCTACGAGTGGGAGCGAACTCATTTCACACGCGATGTCAAAGCATAAGTAAGGTACAGTAATGTGGGTAAGAATCATACCCTAAAAAAATATCCATCAATACTAAGATTCGCCACAGATTCTTGTCGATACAAACTCAGCAGCTAAAACCTAGAGGGCACCAAACAGAAGGTGTGAGTAAGCAATAAAACCAAGCTTCCCAAAGTTATTACCTCTCTAAAAGTAATGCCCCTAAATGTAAAACCCGTATCGTTTTCCATAAGACAATACAACATATATACATATATCCAAACCATACTCAGAAATGACCAACACCACAGTTTGCCATCAACTCCACCATACATTAATAAGTAGGCCAAATGAACTAAATCAATACAAAGTGATATATCAGTTAGAGTCATCTAAAATGACTTGTACAACTTATCCATATCTTATCAATCATGGCTAGCATATAAGTCGGAGTCACCTATAGTGACCTGTACGACTTATCCATATCTCATCAATCCTGGCTAGCATACAAGTCGGAGTCACCTATAGTGACTTGTACGACTTATCCACATCTCATCAATCATGGCTAGCATATAAGTCGGAGTCACCTATAGTGACCTGTACGACTTATCCACATCTCATCAATCATGGCTAGCCAATAGCTCAATAAGTATACTTGTACACGAGTCGGAGTCACCTACGAGTCGGAAGTATACGCTCAAGTGCTACGACAGGACTGGGTGTAAATAAATACGCTCAAGTGCTACGATCACGTGAAGACTGGGCGAATAATCACGGGTCACCTACGAGTCGGAACCACCTAAAGTGGTCTGTACGACAAGACTGTGCACCTACCTTGAATCCAATGTGAGCGTAAGGTGCGAGAGGTGAACATCACGTGAAGGACTGTGCCCTGGCCACGGGCGGAAGCACTAACACCGGGGTGCAGGTTTATGAGCTCTCAATGCATCTCAATATAACATGTGGAACTCATGGCAACCAGTACGACAGTATCGAAGTTGCCTAACACATAACTGTAGTCATGCTATAACTCAATCGATTCAACTAATACCATAAACTCACCTGAACTTACCTAGGTGTCCTGAGTTCACCTTTGCACTTGAAAGCATTCCCAATAATTATATGCAAGTAATATACATATAGATATACCATGATGCAATCTAATACTCAACCATGTCGTAGCATTTTCAATTATAAACAATACAGTGCGAAGTGTACAATCAATAACGCCCTACTCCCAAACTACTTATTTTCAGGAATAATTATCCATGACAACCCAATTAACACTAATTTAACAAACTAATTCATAAAACTAAAACTTGCCTTTACCAATTTCCTTCGCATTACTCAATTTCCCAAGCAAGGCTTTTGTCTCAAATATTTTATGGCTGCATCTAACGTCTCGTTAGACTGCCTACGTACCCTAGACAGGGATCAAACCATTCGTAGTTCATATAGTACTTCAAGCATTCACAATAATTATATATGAAAGTAATATGCCTAATCAATTTAAAAGTGTCGATAGAACTCTCAATAATATGTATGATAAAAAGGAAAAGATGTACTCACCTGGAGTCCACGCTATGATTCTCTAGCGCACGCATCGAGGCGTCCTGAATGATTGGTCCCTGTGACCAATTATCAAATCACATCTCAGAACTCTTATCTGTAGAATATGTAATTCACATAAAACACAACCTCAACGACATTCTAAAATAGCTTGAGACCCATTGACCACAAGTCAACCGTCGATCAAAGATCGACGGTAGGGTTTACAACCCTGTATAACTTGACCCGGAAGATCTGCATATCAGATTTCCAATCCGCAACTCCCAACGATCCACAATATGTTTCTAGAATAACATATTAAAATTTCATTATGATCCAACGGTCAGATCTCCGCCAATTGCTTAAAACAAGTGGTCGTGAACATTTATTTTACTAACTTACAAATCCAATTTAGGAAGATCCGTAAGTCGGATTTCCGATCCATAAATTCCTATGATCTTTAAATATTACGTATTATAATGTATCCAATTTTGGTGACGATCCAACGGTCGGATCATCAATTCACATTTTTATCAAGTAACGTATCGTAACGAATTTAGGTTCCAACTATCAACCTACGTCATTCAAATGACAAAACTGAATTCAAGACATTTGACATAGCCTAAAAATAGCATTAGTGGCCCACTGGTCACGCGCCGCCGCGGGTGGCGGTCGGCCGCCCCGACTCGCCGGAAAATCCAACTATTTCCAAAAATTCTCAAACTTCACAGAAATGAAGATCTCAGTGAGTGGAGCAACTTTCATACCTGCCACGAAGTCCAAAAGTGGACGAAAGATGGTCAATTTTGCCCACAAAGCCGGCGGGTGCCTAAAACTTCCCGACGTCGATTTGTCGTCTACGGTGGTCCAACGGGGTCAAGGTTGGTTGGGTTTTGCTCCTGGGATGATGGGCTACAAAGCCCAAGTTGTGGCATCGGCCATCGCTTTGCCGATTTGCCGAAAAATCGAAAAGGGTGGCCGGAGCACCATTGATTTTCGTCAACTTTCGTGGCCTCAAACCGCCTCATACCATGGTTAATCAAGGTGGTTCTTGGGTGGGTTTTGTAGAGGAGAATGAGAGCTTCAAGATGGTGGTGGTGGCATCGAAAAAATCTACCGGAGTTGGCCGGAATCGGCCTTGGAAAATGGGTGGTCGCGAGTGGGAAAAACCCACGGGAAAGCTGGGATTTTTTTTTTTTTTTTTTTTTTCTTTTCTTTCCTTTTTCTGATTGGGCTTCACCTTAAATAACCAATTTCTGATTGGGGATTTAATTTAATTAACACTAAACCTTGAATAACCAATTTTGAACGTCCGTAACTATACTGTTATAATCCGGACTCGCAAACGGCTTTCGCCTATGCGTTCACATCCACGAGTATTACGAGAATATGTTAAAAGAATAAGTCATACGTCTCTCTAGACGATGGTCAACAGAAGTCAAAGTCCTTGCCTCTAGGGCAATTTCGTAAATTCACGCTTTTAAAATAAAATAAAAACGTAAAATTTGGAACGGGTTGTCACATCTTGGCTAAAATCTGTAATAAGATTATTTTTTTTTTTTTTGTTTAAACCTAGAAGGTTTTTTTGTTTGTTTTGTTTTTGTTTTTTTTTTGTTTTTTTTTTTTTTTTTTTTCGAGTCGAGCAATAGTGTTAGTAAGTTAGAAGTCAGATAGCTATTAACGGGGTTCGAACCTACACTGTCATGCAAGAACACAACACCTTCCACCACCTAGAAGGGTTCTTGACTATTTAGATTTTACATGATAACCAAGCAGTGCTATAATAAATTGGTTATATGTTTATTTAATGGCTTGTTGAGGTAGATAATGTAGAGAAGCAAAAAGAATATGTGGCAGGGGTAGATTAAAAACAAGATGTGGTACAGCCTTACTAAAACTACCTCACATTAAAGTTAAGCAATACAAAAGTGTTCGGTAAAAATAAAATATCTTGCTTATTTTAAAACTTATGGACTCCAGACAACAACTTTTAAAGTAGCCTGCAGATTGCTTTTGAAAGTTGATTTAATAAAAAGTAGAGTTGAGCATTTAATGAATATTTTTAATTCTTATAATACCCGCATTAGTTTTTTAAAATAACATTATTTTTCATTCTATACACATTTATTCATTGGACAAAAGTAATCGCCGTCACCTACCACTACATACACCGCAACTTCCATTACAACCACAATCTTTACCTTGCCACCACCACCACTACCACCATAACGGCCACCACAACCACAACATCCACTGTCACCACTAACACAACCACAACTGCCAACACAACCACGACCACAACTGCCGCCATCGCCACCACCATTACCACTGCCACCACAACCACCACCACATCTACCACCATTCTTACATTTGTACCCAAACCACCTCACCCCAATTGACATCGCCAAGATACCCTTACCTCTGTCGCTATCATCATCACTAGCACCACCACCATTAATGTGTTAGCGAAATGTCATTTTTAGTCTTGATGAAATTGTACCTACAAAACAAATAACACCTTTGATCAAAGACCAAAACCTCACGTGCTAGGGGTTTGGCCAATGGATCTCTACTGCCTACGTTCAGTAACTCTGAAAAGAATGAGTGTTTAGGGTTTGTATGCATAGCAAAAACTTACCAAAGTTTGGTGGAGATGAGGCATTTATAGGGAGGTGGCGGGGCTAGATGTAGGATTTAGCCCTATACGTGGCGACTTCATATTGGGCAAAGTTATGTTATCCGTATGATGAATGAAGAAATAATATCCCAAGATATTAGTTAGGAGATAATATCTTAGGATGATGATGGAGGTATCCTTGATTGTTTGTGATGAGGATTCATTACTTGTTTGAGTTGATCTTCAATTAGGAATGTATTAAAGATATGATCGGGTAATTAATCCTATCTTTAATGCCTTTGACTTTTCCATGCCACGAGCATAGGAGCTTAAGTAGTGTAGTCCACTGCTTGAACTTCTAGGGATGCTGAGGCAGTGGGTGAGAATATTTGTGTGCCTTGCCCATTTACTGAGAGCAATCTTGTCTTCTTCGCGATAAAGTCCATGTGTTGCCTCCATTATTTTTTAGATTATTTTTGGCTCCACAATTACCACCACACCTTCCGATATCCATATGTAATCTAGTGATTTTTCCTATTAAGTTTTGTATTATTTAGAGAGTAAGTTTCTCTCTCCTCACGGTTTACTATAAACAATGACACTGTCATAGGGAAAATATCATCTATAATTTCCCTAAGCCCTATTCTCTCCCTTTACTCTTTGATGCCGCACCTCCCTCTCTCCCTTTAGTAAATTGGCGATTACACGTTATCAAGCATGCTCATGATGCTGTGTTAAGGAATCTGAAGGATATTTTTTGCTATAAACCAATTCATAATCTTCATCGAGCAATCTAGATTCTTCTAAAACACGGTCTAAATCGTTGATATTTCTTTAGCTATTATTGCATGAAACATTCATCATGATACATAAATCCCAACTTTTACGCATTTCGAATTATAGATTGTGCTTAAATTGTGTTCATATTATTTTATTATATTATATTGTGAATTTGATGACTGTTTGAGAAACTAAACAAAAGAAGCAAAAAGGAAAAAATTAGGGTTTTTTTGCTTTAACCCGCGCGAGCCAACAAGCCACGGCCTGAAGTCATATGAACCGTTGGAGCAAAGACGCTCTTAACTGAGCCGCTCGGCTAAAAACCTAGCACAAACAAGTTTTTTGAGCTTCGTCTACACTCGGCATGCACCCAAAACAAAAGTTCCATTGAAATTTTCTCGCGCTCGGCCTGCCAAAGCCCTGGCGGGCTTGTCCTGGCTTGCATGCGGCAGTTCAGCCCAGTTTTGGGCCTAGGATACCTACTTGTTTTGCTTGTGCTCGGCCCGTCCGCAACCCAGCTAGTTGTGGCCTAGAAGCCCCTGCATAAACCTAGCCCACTTCTTTGGGCCTAGCCACCAGCTTCTTCTTCTTTAGGCCCTCCACAGTGGGCCTGCCTTGCACCCAAACCAAAACAGCCTAGTTTTTGTGGTTGGGCTTTCTACCCTAGGCTTATCCTTCTGGCCTGCAGCCCAGCAGCATTCATAAGCCAGTTTTTTTTGGATTTTGTCATACATTTGTGTTTTGCTTGCATGTACCCATGAACTTGAGGTTCATAAAATATAACCCGAAGTTTTGAATAAGTGCCATAAAAATCTAAAGTTTTCTTAAAACATGTTACACGACACCAATAGTTTCCCAACGTTTTAATGTAAATTTAAACCAAAACATATGTAATAGAAGCTGAATATTTTATTACTTGTGCATAGACGATTTTTCTCTATTGAGCTAGCCACAATCTTATCTCCTTCGTTATAACGACATGTCGAATTTAAACAAACTAAACTTTACCGCTCTGGAAGTTTCTGGAAGAAACTACCTAACGTGGGTCCAAGGTGTGAAGCTTGACCTCAATTTCACACTGCAGTATGAGATACGTAGTGACCCCGTGTCTGCCATTCAATCTAGAAACCAAAATCCAAATTAACTCCATGTCTTTCGATAATAGAAGAGGAAGTTGCTTTCAATTTAATCTCATTGACGGTTTGTGAAAACGAAGAGGAGAACGAAATAGTGATGTGGGGCTGAGAGACGTGCTATGCAAGCTTGAGAATGTATAATTTAAGCAAATTGCATTTGACTGATTTGCTTTTGATTAAATTTTTTATTTTTTTTGGACTGAAAGATGGAATTAATTAAATTCGAATAGAGATGTTTACATCCTCTACCATAATATTGAAAAGAAATCAGGACCGATACAATCCCACACTACATTTTCTCCTGTCTTGCAGACGTGTGCTGCAACTACTTCCGTAGAGTTGTTGGCGCGACGAGGGGAGTATGCAAACTCCATGACGCTAACATCCGCAACCTCCAATAGTAATTCCTTTGTGATCATGCTTATGAAAATTTTGGCATCAGATTCCACAATAGTTCATGTGATCCCTTCCTTCAAACAGGTATATAAAGCTGCTCTCACCACAGCAGCCTCCCCTGCCACTATAAAAGGGAAAAACAGGCCTCCAGTGCAACCTCAGAAGTGCAAGATGCCCGCAAAATGGTCTACGACCCAACCAACTCCTCATTTCTTAGTTTTTGAAAGAGGACCACCCAAAGGAGTATTGCGAATAGAATAGTTAAGCAGTTATGATATGCATGTACTTGTGAGTGGGCATTTTGGTTTTGATGAGTATTATATATATATATATATATATATATATATTGGTGTGTGTGTGTGTGTGTTTACGCATAGTTGATGTGACATGCCATGTTTAGCTTTACAAATATACTTTTCATACATTTTATATTTGTAATATTATTTTTGAGCATAAACCTATGACATGACATCCTTGCATCTTATTTGCTTATAATTACATGTTTGCACGGTATCTCTTAATTAAGCAGTTATGATATGCATGTACTTGTGAGTGGGCCCTTTGGTTTTGATGAGTATTATACATACATATATATATATATATATATTTGTGTGTGTGTGTGTGTTTACGCATAGTTGATGTGACATGCCATGTTTAGTCTTACAAATATACTTTTTGTACATTTTATATTTGTAATATTATTTGTGAGCATAAATCTATGACATGACATCCTTGCATCTTATCTGCTTATAATTACATGTTTGCACGGTATCTCTTAGTTATTTGTATTGTCCGGCGCCAAGGACCAGCTTCATGTGTAGTTCACATGCATCGTTTACATTCTCTTTAGATCCAGAGGTAGGTGCTAGCTTGTCCTTGTGTGTAATGTTTTGGACTCGTAAGTGATGCTACTAGCACAACTCACGTGATGTAGTACCAGAATGTAAAACTTACACCCAGCCTATTCTATTGTCTGAATAGCTCTGCAATGAACTTGTGTGCCTGCATAAGTTAATGAGAATTGATGTCTTGTTGTGATAACAATTTGAGATTTGATGTTAAGATACCTTGTTGTAGTACCTTACATCCTCTAACTCACTTGTGTTGTAAGGTACCTTATTACATACTAGTATTATAATACTTTCGGGAAACTATATACTTGTTTTATAGCATGGGGCTACACTTTTCAAAAAGGTTTAACAAAATTTTATTTTCAAGCCCACTCATCCTTGTGAGTGGTTTTTTTCGCATCTTATGCAAAGTTTTAAAAGACGCAAGGCGTTAATCGAGCGATAGATTGTGATACATAATTGTATTAGAATACATAAATTGCAAAATAGAATGTCATATAGATTCTAAAATATTAGAACATATTAACAAGATGAGGAACAAGCATATAATGAGTCTTCATCAAAGTATTTAACAAGTATATTACAATTTATTGAAAAAATAAAATGTAAAATGAAAGTTATCAAATCTTTGTCTAAGTAAGAGTCGCGACCTTGGAGTCTAAGCAGATTAGGCGTACGCCTAGGCATGTCAAGAAACATTTTTTTAATTTTCAAACGCCTAGAGATTAACCGGGATGGTTGCCAATCACTTAGGCGAAGTTAGATGTGTATTTTTAGAATAGTGATTTTATATCATTGGCTGAATCTAAATTTAAAAGGTCAGGTGATAAAATTGTTGAACCTTCAATTCCTATCATGTCAAATATTAGGATTTTGAAGTGGTTCTAAATACGTGGATGATTAGAAAACGAAAGATGGGTTTTATCCATGTAATAGTAACATTGTTTGGGAGTGTGCCTTTAGTGGAAACGAAATTGAAACTTCGGATCATCTTTTCGCCAATTCTCCTTTTGTCGCATCTAATAGTACATAACACAAAGATATGATATGTGCAGGTGACCTTTTACCACAGTGGTCGAAATGTGTTGTGTCATTGTATAACGGTGTGGGTTCGAACCCCGTTGATGACTAATCTAACATTTAACATTTAACTTACTCTGCTATAGTTTCACTAAAAAAAAACAAAAAAAACTTTGGTTCTTGAGATTTGAAATCAATATAAATGGTTCATGAGATTGTCCACCATCAATCATTTTGATCATTCGCTGAAAAATTATGTTAAATAAGAATCCAAATGCCAAAATTACCCTCAATATAATAAACAATAGGTTAAAATGATTTTAAAAAATTGATGGTATTTTTGTTATTTTATCCTTATTTTATAGAGATTTTTCAAAAAAAGATCAAAAAGATTGATTCTAGACAAACTAAGGGATCAATTCTATTGATTTCAAATCTCAGGAACCAAATTGAGAAGTTATGTAAATTTCAAAGACCATTTTAGTTAAGAAGCCTTAAAATAAAAAACAGAGAACTTTATTAATCTGGCAATTTCGGGCCCGGTACTTGGACGACTTCATTCATGAAAAAGAATAAAAAAATGGTAATGGAAGAATTACCTATGAAATCAACCAGCAATTTTAGATAGATTTGGTTAAAGTTAGAAAAAAGTTGAGGTTTCATCATAAAATTAATTAATAATATGGGGGGTAGTTCAATTATTTATAAGTATGCAAGGTCCATTATTTTTTCAGTGTGGGATTGATAAGCTCAATACGCTTCTGTCTGATTTTTCAAGTCTAACACGTGGACAATGCAAATCGGATGACATGAAGCACGTGTAACCATTGGGCTTGACATATAGGACAACCTACTTTTACATAAAAAAAAAGTTGAGATTCTACCACAAGATTAGTTAGTAATATGAGAAGTAGTTAATTACTTATAAACAAATGCAAAATCCTTTATTTCTCTGATATAAAATTAATACTCTCAACAAAAATCCATCCAAAAATCGCAGGTGGGGTTTTTTTTTTTTTTTTTTTTTTTTTTGACTGAGAAGCGAATTTTTTAACAATGCATATCTGCGCACCATGTGCAAACATCACCACTTGGATGACCTGTGCAATTTTTTCATTGATTGGAATTGGAAATTAGAAGGCCATGTGACAATAATGTAAACAGATTTGTTTTTGGGAAAAAAAAAGCAAGAAGGGAAGGCCTGACTCTGCAAATCTTGAACGTTCTCTAGTCCTCCATACTGCAAATTTTCCACTGTTAATTAAAGAGTCCAACAACACACATATATATATATATATAAGATGGTATTCGAACCTATGCGTGTAGTGGGGGGAGAGAGAGAGAGAGAGAGAAGAGAGAGAGAGAGAGAGAGAGAAATAGTTGTGTATCCTATTACCTTTCCAAACCGAGAACCACTTGAGACATCAAAATTTCAGTGAAATAAATGTTCACCAACGCATTAAAGTTTCGACATGTCACAGCATACGTGACCTGCATCATGTGTCTCATAAATCGTACACATAAATGTGATTCATCAAAATCGGACGAGTCATCAAGAATGACATGTGTCAACATTTGGTGGAAATGAATTATCTGATTTTAATTTAATTAATATTGTGAACCGGCCGACAAATCGAGTTATGGTTCTTTCGTCAATTGATCAAGCCCACAATCAAGGCCAAATCCATCCGTACGTAAGGCTTGGAGAGTATATAAATACGAGGATCCAAGACAAAGAATGGGTCAAGAAAATCATTCACACCTAGACGCTGAAGCTTTGAAGCTCTAAAACTCTCAATCATTCAAATTCTCCAAATTCTAAATACTTAGAAGCATTTAGAAAGCTCTCTATGTTCTTCATCAAACCTTTGAAGAATCATCAAGCACCACCACACGTGCCGATTTTTCAATTGCCACAAGCCAAAACCTTGAGACGTGCATTCATTCGAGATCAAGTTATCATGACCCTCGGATTAATAACAATACATTTTTTCATCTTCAAATATCAAACTAGGGGATCAAGTTTGTATAGAGATTGTAACCCTAAACTCAGTGGCGGATGCCTTAAGGGGCAGGGGGGTCAGCTGACCCCTGAAGTTCAATGAACGTCCATGGATACCTGGGGTGCTAACCCTCCAAACTTCGGTGAATGTCCATTGATACTTTGGGTGCTGGCTTTTTGAAGATTAAAGTTGGCTTCATACATGCCTCCGACTGTTTGATAAAATGTCTAAAAGAAGAGATGAAATGGTGATCTCAGTGAATAACAAAGCATCATCATTCTTAGACAAACATATTAATGGGATGCAATGATATCAAACATTGTTAGTGTGTTCAAGATAAGTGTGTTTCTTTGTTAAGCATTCATATGGGAGCAACCTTGGAACATGTTAGTACCCTCGCAAATGAGGCATTAACAGGTGTGCAATATGTTTTTCCAAATGGCTTCAAGCCAACCAAGACTTGATGAAATGGCGATATGCATGCTATTTCTGGTAAAAAAAAAAAAAAATTTAAGTGCTGGACACGCTATTCTTATTGACCACCTAATATTATTTCCTAGATCCGCCACTACCTAAACTCATTAATACAATAAAATTATTTTGTACACATGTTCTTGTCTCATTTGCTACAGGAAATTCATGTTTACAAACAGTTATTTTATATGTATGTATCTCTGTGTGTATGTACATGTATATGTATGTATGTATGCATCTGTGTATGTGTATATCTATGTACATTTATATGTATGTATCTGTGTGTGTGTATATATGTATGCATCTCTGTGTGCCTATGTCTATGTACATTTATATGTATGTATGTATATGTAGGGTTTAGGGTGTTTGTGTCTAGGTATCTTTGTGTGTGTGTGTGTGTGTGTGTGTGTATGTATGTATGTATGTATGTATCTGCCATTTGATTAACGTAAACTGATAAACCATACAAATCACAAAGATCTTTAGTACTGTTGGGAATATCCAAATCTTTAAATATGCTTCTTAATTTTCGGTGGTTTAGAAACTATATCTAGCAAGGATAAGCGGCAAGACCAATGTAGTCTTTCCATTTGAAAAGTACAATATATATTTATATATGTTCCTAATTGTAATGGTTTTAAGAATTGACGATTAACGCAACTTAGTATTACGATTTGATGCTATTCTTTTTCTTTTCTAAGTGATAGGTTTTAAGTTGCCCATTATGGTCAAACTCTCATTCTCCTTAATGTAAAATATATCCTTATACTAAGAAAAGAAAAGAATTGATGATTGATTAATGAAATAAATATAATTAAGAGTTTTCTCAAAATAAAACTACACAACTTTGTGTTACGTACAATTAGATACGACAAAAGGAGAATTGGCGAAAAGATGATCAGAAGTTTCAATTTCGCTTCTACTAAAGGCACATTCCCAAACAATGTTACTATTACATGGATAAAATCCATCTTTCGTTTTCTAATCATCCACGTATTTAGAACCACTTCAAAATCCTAATATTTGACATGATAGGAATTGAAGGTTCAACAATTTAATCACCTGACCTTTTAAATTTAGATTCAGCTAATGATATAAAATCACTATTCTAAAAATACCCGTCTAGCATCGTCTAATTCTCGCGTAGGCAGTTGGCAACCATCCCGGTTAATTTTTAGGCGTCTGAAAATTAAGAAAATGCGTCTTGACTTGCCTAGACGCACGCCTAATCCGCCTCGACTCCAAGGTCGCAATTCTTACTTATATCAAAGATTTGATAACTTTCATTTTACATTTTATTTTTTCAATAAATTGTAATATACTTGTTAAATACTTTGATGATGACTCATTATATGCTTGTTTCTCATGTTTTTAATGTGTTCTAATATTTTATAATCTATATGACATTCTATTTTGCAATTTATGTATTCTAATACAATTATGTATCACAATCTGCGGCTCGATCAGCACCTTACGTTTTTTAAAACTTTGTATAAAATGCGAAAAAACTGCTCACAAGTGAAGGGCCCCAAACTATATCATCATTTTTGAGATCTTACCTCTCTTATATATTTTACATCAAAGATTATGTCTACCAAAAATCGTCCAAATCCAAAACAATATGACCTTCAATCCTTGGGATTAAATATTGTGTTTCTTTGTAGAACTACATTAATTCATTTCTTCACTACAAATGAATGTGCTAATGGTTTCAGATCGTTGAAATGCATTACAAATTGGGCCCTAAAAAATAGCTGTCAAAATGTGTATCAAAAGCGTATGTCCCCAGAAACTCTATATAGATATATATGGTTGAGGGTTTAGGAGCCGTTTGTTACAAAGTGACTTTTCTTAAATTCCAAGTCAATATTTGCTTCTTGTTCTTCACCAAGTAAATGTGTCACGCACCAAAACAAGGTTCGCAACATGCTCCACGTATATATGCATGAGGGTGTCATGGATATTTCATTTAGAAATGTAAAGAAAATAAAAACTAAATCGTACTCAACAAAAGTGTAAAATGGTCAGAAATTTCCTTGTACCTTACTCAGTCAGCAATTCAGTAAACCGTTTTACTCACTTAGGTTCTACAGGAAGGAATTTCTGATCAAATTATCAGTCAGACTTAGTCAAACCTTATGATCCTTACAAAACCTCAGTAACGATCAATTACAATCAAAGTTCTCCTTACATTTCAAAATAATCTAGTGAATATTTGTTCAGTTACCGTCCAGATCTTATTCCAAACCCAACACCAGCAAAGTTAGCCAAATTCTGGCTTCCTCCAAATTTCCACTACCAACTGGAATAGTCATACAAAACCCTTGGATTTTACAAAAGTATTCTCTTTGAAACCAAATCAATACCCATTAAACCCATCACCAATCACACGGATAAAAACAACTTTACCATAATTTAGACATTGGAAAGATCATGACAGAAAAGGAATGGAGAATCTTGATTTACAAACACAAGTCCATTCACACTCAACCATCCTATATTTCAGTATAATTATTATGATTACATCAATGCATGGACCAATATTTTCCTCTATCAGAAAGAAGATTTTAGTCACTCTTGGTTTTTCAACTTCGACAAGAAATTTTAAACAACATTTCCAGCTTGGTTCTCCAAGTGGTGGTCAGTTCATGGTCTGTCAGTTTCATCCTAGAATCATTCATGCATCAAGTCAACCATTTTCAATTAAGATTCGACAGAAGTCACTTCAACAAAAAAAAACCTCTTTTTTTTTATTTTCATGGCCAAATATAAAGTTGCATGGATTTCAAAATAGGGATACGAAGCAGACATGAAGAAGTTCACAGAGTCAGATCAGTTAAATGGTGGGATAAATTCAACCAGCAAAGAATCATTGAACAAGTTCTTAGTGAATTTCACATTGAACCATAACCAATTATCGAAACAGTCATTATCAGACATCTCTCTATCTTCCTCACTCAAAGGAAAATCAAAGTCTTCCAAATCATCAAAATCAAAGCACAAAGCTGTAGAAATAGAAGACCTTGGACAAAAACTTCTCGCTCAAGCAACACAGTTACAGTCACAGGCAACCCAATTATGATTGTTGTTAAAATCTAAGGACGAAGAAGATGAAATTTCCTCTGAATCATCAGATGCATCATTATAGCAACTAGTAAAGCCAAACAGTTAAAGCACCAGGTAGGCTGATTACCAAGATGCACAAGACCTATTTGTATAAAGCCATGTGAAACAATAAGTCAAGCTATGTGAACACAGTCAGTAACCATGTCAGTTACCATGTGAAGAGTTCAGTCATCATTTCACACCAATCAAGACATCATGTGAAGTATTCAGACATTATTTGCACAGTAAAAGCATGGAATCCATCAGTCAGCAGGAATCACTTAGCACGTTCTACAGTAAAAGTGACAATTATTCTGACAAGTTCACTATTCATCAATAATAAAAGCAAGTCATCTTCCATCCCGTGCTTCAATAGTAAAGAATTCAATCATTCAAGTCTCCTTTTCCAAGTTTATAAGAGGAAGACTCCGAAGACAAAGAAAGTAAGATAATTTCCACGTTTTTTCCTCAATTCAAATTTTCTTTGAGTTCACATTGTATTCAAAGATACCAAACACTTTAAACACTTTTAATTTTAGAAGAAGAAGGATGCGCGCGGACACCAATTTCCAATCCATTTAGTAATTTGTACCACAGTCAACATTTGTAAGTCTTTTGGCTTACAAAAGAAGTAATTTCAAAACTTTGTTTGAGGATTAATGAGAAAATACCCTCAAAAAGGATTTAATGAGAAAACGGTTGCTTTTATTTTATTTTTCCTTTTTACAACGCTATTCTAGTTTTAAGGAAGAATGATAATTACTTGAAAGAGTGGGAGGAATGAGTTAGACCATATAATGAGTTCACTTACTAGGTATTGAACTCAATAGAAATATAATACGTTCTCGCTATCCAAGTGGATCAAACTTGAAACTTCTCACGTACATGTGAAAAATAATGCAATATTAATATGTAGCTCTCACCCACTCAAATTTTTTTTATAATCATTTTCATTTTACTCCCTTCCCCAGGTCCACGCAATGAAATGATTAACAATATGGAAAGTGGAAACAGAGCCATAGAAAAGCAATATTTGACCATCTTCAAAGGAGATGTAAATTTTAAACATAAAATTTAAATTTAAAAAGAGGTGATTATGTATATTCTGGAAGGATATTAGCCAAGTCGCTTTGATCAAATATTCGAACTTCCACATTGAGGTGTGTGTCACAGATGGACAGAAACAACCTTGGAGAATGATGGTGGTGTATGCTAGCACGAACGGGGAAAAAAAGAAAAAAATAGTTGTTCGGGCAGAAATTTCACTGGGAAAGGTCTCTGGCTTCGGCACACAGCTCCTCGAGGAGTTGGCACTTTGGTTGTTTGTTGGGCCCCTGCTTGTTGAGAGGCTACAAGACGAGAACAAAGTTAGTTCTGAAAGATGCCTTTGTGGGGCCTTAGGTGTAGGCCTTGAGGCTCACAATCAAAACTCACTAAGTGCTTAGGCATGCCACTGCCATCTTAGTGTGGCAAATGTAGAACAAGTGTTTAAGTCGATTACTTGTGCCCCAAGTTATTCTGACTTCTTATTATCAAATAATTGTCGTAGATGGGTTAAGTCTACATTAAGTTCTTTTCTGTGCCTTGACACCAAAGACTTTTAATTCATTATCTTGTATGCTTTAAAGGATGAAAGTATTGATTTGGCTTAAGCCATCGGTTTAATTCCTATTCATTTTTTATGATAGTAAAACCACAAGTGAACTAGATTTGAGGACCAATGGAGCATCTGATCACCAAAAGACTGGAAATAACTTGAATATATACTGGAGAATACATCATAATACCAAATCTACTAATAAAAAGATGAAACAAAGAGAGTCGGACAAGATTTCACCTTGTCAGGCAAGGTTGAACGTCTTGCAGTCTCTTCTCTTTATGATTGCAAAGGGTTGTTTGTTTGGAATGGATGGATGGTAAACAAGCTTACGTGAGAGAATCGATACGACGCCACTAGGGGTGATAGTAGAGCTTCTAAACTAGACAAAAAAATGGCTTTTGTGGAGAATGATCTTGAAAAGGATTGAGATCTAGGCTGATTACAGCTTTTAGATGCAAATTTGGTTTGAAAGCAGAGTTTGTATGTTTGTTTGTTTGATTGGTTGAGTGTCTTTGTCTCTGGGCCCTGTTTTCCCTTTTATAGGCAATGAACTTGGCTGTTGTAAACTTTACCTGAAAGCACTTTAGTGAGTCATCACCTTTTTTCCATGTTCTGCCATTTAGAAAGTGCTTTTGGGCTGAGAGTAGGTTGATTTCCATCGGTTGTCACTTCTCTTGTAAGCACATAACCTTTTCATTAATGAGGGGCCGTCATATTTTTTTTGAGATAGATGGATGGGCTTGGTTTTAGGCTTCGCACAAGTCTTATTTCTTTAGTTCTTTTGGGCTTTCTTTCCTCTAAGTCCAAAGTCTAAATATTAACCCAAATAGTGCCCCTTCAATCGTTGTTGAGCCTGTAACCCAAGGCGTAAATAATGATTGAACATCTGCCACCGTCGTATGCCCCCTACTCGGAACTTTTGCCATATTTAATGCAACTGTTTGTGAACGGGAGCCCTTTGTACTTCCCCACGAACACTACCATTACTCAATCATTCCTCTATATAATCCTTACTTGATCTCTTTGGCAAAATATCCCAGATATTTTAGGCCTCTGAATTTTCACAACTCCTTTGGACTCCTATAGTTTAAATTTCTTCAGGAATTCAAATTCCTCTTATTCTTCAACTCTTCTACCTTGGCTCCAAAATTATTTATTCCCACCTTTGCATTCAAAATTCCTAATGGAACCTATATTGGCTTGGGTTTAATCTCCATTCGAGATTGGTGAGGGGATTTTTACCATGAACCGTCCTCTTAACAACCTTCATCATCCTCGGGTAGGCCTCCACACTGAACTGTTCTTCAAAGAGGGAGAAGTGCATTCCTCGGGACGTGGATGGACTTCTCAGGTTTCAATTGCTGTTGGAAACAACATTGCTAATGAGAAATCATATTTTATAATATCTTTTGAAAGGCGCACTGCTTGCAGTTTCCGTTTCAGGACTTCTATGGCTTTGAAGAGTAACCGAGCAGCCATAATCGCACCGGTAGATCCTACTCGTGCTGCTATCCATAAGCCTAAACTTTCCTACAACTTTTGCTTTCTTGATCACTTCATCATCATAAATGTATGCTTCAGGATCAACTATCATGAATCTGCCGGCCAAAACAACTTGGTTGGGCTTAAAGGTTCAGAAGATTGGAAGAATTTAAGACAGCAAACGGAAGTTGGATGTACTAGAACAGGTTTAGGAAATATTAGCAATGTTTAGGAAGAGTCGGGAGAAATGTAGACCCACCATTCTAAGATAGCTGCCTTAGTCAAGGATGTAAAACTCATTGAGCCAAATCTGATGTAATTCTCAACGTTTACTGAAATGAAAAATGACTTCTTCAATTTACTTTGGCTTGCTTTCTTTTCTTGAGATGTGAATTCGATGAGCCCAAAAACTGCCTTTAAATTTCATGCAATGCCTATCCTTCTTCAATGTTGTGTCTCTAGCATCCCACAAGGTTGGGTAATATTTTTTTAAAAACTTAGCATTAATTGATGCCTTTGCAAACTTCCTTCTAAATCCTCCAAATAAGATCCCTCTTTGTCGAGTACTTGGTTGATAATGAAAGGACCCTCCCAAGATGGACTCCACTTCCCAAAGCCTCTAAATTGAGCTCCCAAGGGTAGAATGGCCTTCCATACTAACTCTTTTTTTCCGAAGTCCTTCAACTTCACCTTCTTATTGTATGCTCGGGCAATGACTTTCTTCCTCTCTTGAATTTTATCTAGAGCTTCAATTCGGGCTATATCAAGATCTTCAACTCTTTGACACATAGCTTAAATGTACTTCTCACTATGTAGCCCGAATTGATTCTGAATCTTGACAGAACTTACATTAATTTCCATGGGGATGACAACATCTTGCCTGAAGGTTAGGGCATATGGAGTAGTTCCAGTTGCTGCCCTCTTAGAAGTTCTCTAAGTCCATAAATTGTGTCCTAACTTCTTATGCCACTTTTCTGGACTATCTGCCATCATCCTCTTAATAATGTTCACTAAGATCTTGTTGCTAGCTTCTGCTTGACCATTTGACTGTGGATAGTAAGGTTTGGATTAGATCATCTTAATCTTAAACTTACTTGCAAATTCTTCTACCTCTTTTGAAATAAAAGACGGCCCGTGGTTTGTAACAATTGTCTCGGGTACCCCATATCTGTGTAAGATCTTGGTTTCAATGAATTTCTTGACCGAAGTTAAGGTTATGGTCTTCACTGCTGAAGCTTCTACCCATTTGGTGAAGTAGTCCGTTGCCACAATTATGAACGTATGCCCTTTGCTAGAAGCTAGATGAATTTGCCCGATGAAGTCTATCGCTCATCCTCTGAAGGGCTAAGGTTTGGCCACGGTGTTTAAGGGTACTGAGGATACGTGTTGGAGAGGTCCATGTCTTTGGCATTCTTCACACCCTCGGGCATAAACTTTGCAATCTTTCTGCATCTCGGGCCAGAAGTAACCATACCTCCTAAGCAGCCACCTCATCTTGTTTCCTGCTTGATGTGCTCCACAGATTCGTGTACTTCGGCCATTACCTTCATTGATTCCTCTTGGCCTAAGCACTTCAACATTAGTCTATCTGGAGTTTTTCTTAGTAGATTTTCCTCCCACAAAACGTACTTAGTTGTTTGTTGTCTATTCTTCTTACTTGTGGGGAATGAATGATCTTTTAAATATTGAAGAATAGGTGCCCTCCAATCTTCAACCTTCATTTCTTCAGACATCACATCTAGGCTGAATCCCCTTTCAAAGATAGAAGGGAGATTTCTTTTTTGGACCTCTATATCTCCTTTATACATTATTTCTTGGATCTACGTTCTAGAAGCCAATTATGCCATCTCATTGGTGATTGCGTTCGATCTTCTGGGGATATGGTTGATTGATTTCTTAGTGCCCCAATAGCTTAATAGTTATGTAGATGCCAAATAGTAACCTACCATGGTGATGTGTCTGCACTTGTACTCTCATTTTAGTTGATTGATCACCAACTCTGAATCACCAAATACTTCAACTTCAGTTGCCCCCAACTCTATCAAGATCTCCAGGCCAATTATCAGTGCCTCGTACTCTGCTCGATTGTTGGTAGTCTCTTGATAGTCTATGAGGAATGAATAATCATGGTGAGCACCCTTGGGATCAATGATAATAATCTCGGCTTTTGCAGCCGTTTTCATGCAAGAACCATCAAAATATAGTTTCCAAGGAGTGATCCAAAGACTAGCTATTCTTTTTATCTCTTGCTAGATCCATTCTTCTTTGCCCGAGAAGGCTTTGCTCGATGGGATCCACATACTGGCTACCTCCAGAGTCCTCGGAACATTGATAATCTCATTTTGTGATTCTTGGTGCTCAGCTAAGAAGTTTGCAATTACTTGCTCTTTGATCGCTCTTTTAGGCACATACTGAAAGCTGAACTCTAAAAGCACTAAAATCCACTTTCCAATCCTCCCAATTAGCATTGGTTTTGACAACATATATTTGATTACGTCAGTCTTGGCTATAATGTGGATTGGCAAGGTAACATGTAATGCTTTAACTTGCATGCCATGAAGTATAGAGCCAGACACAACCTCTCTACTGGTGTATATCTTGTCTCTACTTCAGTAAGGATTCTACTGAGGTAGTAGATTGCTTGTTCTTTCCCACCTTCATTGTTCTGAGCCAACAAGTTTCCCATTGATTTCTTAGAGGCAGAAATATAAAGCTTTAAAGGTTTCCCTCTTTGAGGTGGCATGAGCACTGGTGGGGAGGCTAAGTAAGCCTTTATGATGTCGAAAGCTTCTTGATGTGGTGGGCCCCACTCAAATTCTTCTTTATCTTTCAACTTTAGTAAAGGAGTTAGCGGTTAAATCTTGCCCGCCAAGTTGGCGATGAATCTCCTTAAGAAGTTGATCTTTCCTAGTAACCTCTGTGATTGTACTTTATTGGTGGTAGGAGGTGATTCTATGATTACCCGAGCTTTGTTCTTGTCAACCTCCACACCTCTTTGATGAACAAGGAATCCTAAGAAGTTGCCCGACCTTACTCTAAAATCACATTTCTTTGGATTCATTTTTAGCTTATGGATCCTCATTCTTGTTAAGTTTGAGGTCTACCAAGTGTTGCTCTTCAGTTTTAGACTTCACCACAATGTCATCAATGTATACTTCCATGTTGTGGCCAATTAAGTCATGAAAAATGGCGTTCATTGCTCTTTGATATGTTGCACCGACATTTTTGAGCCCAAATGACATTACCAAGTATTCATATGCTCCAACATGACCTGGGCACCTAAAAGCTGTTTTGTGTATATCTTCTTTAGCCATTTTTATCTGATTACAATCAGGATTCCTATCCATGGATAAGTCAGCCATGGGTATTAGATATTCATCTTTAGACGTGGCTTCATTAATGTTCCTATAGTCAACACAACATCTGACTGCCTTAGTTATAGCTTTTAATACGGGTACAATGTTGGCCAACCACTTGACACATTTGGCAGGCCTAATAAATCCAGCTTTCACCAGCCTCTCTATCTCTTCTTTGACCTTTTCCTCGATCTCCTTAGACATCCTTCGTGATACTTGCTTGACAGGTTTATACCTCTCCTTAATAAGCATTATGTGTTCTACAAAGGTTGAATCCAAACCTGGTATTTTAGTGTAATGCCAAGCAAAATAGTCTTTGAACTCATGCATAAGGCTAACTATTTTTGCCTGATCCTCCGTTTCTAATAAGCCACTGATTTGGATAGGCTTTGGATCTTCCTTAGCTCCCAAATCAATGGTCTCCAAAGGGTTTTGTACTTCTGGTGGTGGCTTGTCAAGTTCTGCGCACAAGAATTCAACTAACTCTGGATTCTCGGGTAAGTCTTCTGGCCCATCTAAGTCATATACACATTCAACCATTTATGTAGCTGCTTCCAACTCCTTTCCAAAAAACTCCTCTTCACTCTAACTGCTTGAGGCTTCCTCCTGGTGCTCTTCAACCTAACTCTTCATTTCTTGATTTCTTTCTCTCCCATAACTAATAGTCTTTTGTTCTGACATTACTGGTGTTGGGAGTTAGGATAATATAAGGTTGGTCTCATTCTTCCCTTGTAAGGAACATCCCTTGTTGCAAAAGCTTTTGGGCCATCACTTTAGTTGAGCGGCCGTTCTCATCAGCTCCTAAACAGTAGAGAATCCTAATGCTAAGATTATAAAAATTAGCTTCTGCCACATTGGTAGTGGGAAAGAATGGTCGTGACTCGGCCTCTACCATCTCCCAAAATCCAGGTCTTATAGCTTCTTCCTCGTGGTAAACTGCCACTTGTTGATGTAAGGTGGATGGCACCTAGAGACTCTGATGAATCCAATCCTGGCTCAGCAAAGCTCCATATGTGGAAGTATTATCCATAATGAATAAAGCTAACATGATCTGTTTGGAACCCAAATCAACTTCTAATGGCAGTATCCCATGACTTATAGTGATGGCTCCCGAGAAACTGGAAACTGTAAGATCTGTGGGGATAAGATCATCTTCACTTTTGCACGCTCTCTTCATTTGCTTGTATGGCAGCACATTGACCGTTGCTTCACCATCAATCAAGAACCTCTTGTAGGGCACTCCTTCCAGATAAGTAGTTACATAAATAGGCTTGAGATGGTTGGCCATAGCCAAATTCGGGCGACTGAAGACCATCCTGTCTGTGTATACCCTTTCAGGCTCTCTCTTTATGGGCTCAGGCGAATCTATTATGCCCGACTCTTCTTTTCCAGCCTATTCGATACTAACATGTGCCATCATAGGTTCTATTGCTAAGTCGTCATCCTTCATTGTGGCAGGTTGATCATGCTCAGCATAATACATAGCAGATAAAACATATGTCATGTTTACATGGAAGTTGCAAGGTCCAGATAAGTTTTCCCTTCCGCCCCCAATATGGTTCATGAATTCATCTAACTAGGCTTGTGGTTTTTCTGGTAGCATCGGCTTGGGCACCTTTTCCTCTTGGGTTATGCCAAAGTTTGGCATTTGCTCTGGTACCTCGTAAAGAGTATCGACTAACAATGGTGCGGGCAATCCCCTCTCAAGTGAGATAGTTCCAAAGCATATTGGTTCTGGGCTCCATCTTGGGGTTGGCATCATCACCATATCCTCTTGAGCTCTCCTCAAGATTCTGTATTTCCCAGGATGGGGGTTTTGCAGCATATGTTCCCCTTCTTTTTCGGTCTTGTTATTAGACTTCTCCACCTCCTTCTTGGTTATCTAATGGAGTTGATTTCTTCTCCCATCAGGTACCTTCTCAAACTTTACATTTTCAAAGATTTCTGAGGTAGTGGGGACTTTCAATGAGTTCATGTGGGCTTTATGTTGCTTCTGGACCCTTCTAATCATGGAGGCTCCCATTTCTTTAATGGGCCTTCCATCATTTCCGACCACGTACCATTTTCGCCCAATTCGGGCATGATTCTTCTCTGTGACTGGATTCACGGTTTTTCCCTTTACTCTAACATCTCTACCGGTATAATTTGGTTGAGGTGGCCTCACATGCACCCATCTTGGCACCTTTGCTTCTTTGTCGTCCACCTCTTTAGAAGCTTCGTAATTCCTAAACACTTCTGACAAGCTCTTTGGTTGAGAGTCTCTTCCCAACCGTTGGAAAACATTCCTAGAAGTTTCCTTCTCAGCTCCGCATGACGTTTCTATGGGCTTCTTCCTTTTCTTTGTTTCTTCTTTTGATCAGCTCCTGATCAATAATGGCTCCTGTCGTCGGGACCTCGAGCTCGCATTCACATTGGCATCAACTACACAAAACTACTTCTTTGATTATGGCTACTTTGGGATTCTCGGGCAACTTGATAGCCCCTTCAGTCGGCCTATCGACTTGCCTTATTTCCGCCTTTACCTCCCAAGTGGCTTTGCCTTTCCCTTTCTCAGCCCACATTAGGTTGATCATATTTATTGGGACTTCTGGAAAGGGGTCAATGTCAATCATCATGTTGGCCTTCAGTTTCTCCAGCAACAACTTTCCTTTGACAATGAGGTCTTGTATCCATTCTCTAAACTAGACATAATTGGTAATGGAGTGGTTGAAGGTGTAGTGCAACTTGCAATATTTTTTTCCCCTTAATTCTTAGGCAACGTTTTCGTATTGTCGGGCACAATCACTCATGCTCGCACAAATTCTTCATAGATTTTTGCTGCCTAGGTTAAGTTAAAGGAATCACTCTGGTACTTGGGGGGGTTTCATGGGGACAAATCCACCAGCATTTGTGACCACTTTCTGGTCCTTAACTGGCTATACTAACCCTTTTACGGTTAAGGGTTTGAAAGGGGTAGTCATCTCTGCCATACACACGTCCATTCTCTCTCCTTCATAGCCATTATTCTCTTTTGGCTTTCTTTCAAACTCCACTTGGTGAATGGCTGCTTTGCTTTTGTAGAAAAGAAACACCTTAGATGAGTGCTTTACTTGCTGCTCCTCCAACAATAGTTTCTCATACTTGGTAGCAACAATTACTAGTTCTTGCAACTCGTTAAACTGCATATCATAAAACTTCTTCCTTAAGGGCAGCCTTAAGGCCTTCTAAGTAATAGTTATAAGATGGACATGGTTGATAAGGAACTGGCATCTCATCCTTGTTCTTCTGAACCTCATCATGAAGTCTTCTGTAGACTTATGCTCGTATTGCTTCACCTCTACAAGGTCATTGATAGACATCTCGGGTTCGACCCTGTAAAACTGCTCATGAAAGGCCATCTCCATTTGCCCCCAGTTGGCAATAAAATTAGGGGGTAATAGAGAGTACCATTGAGATGCTAAGCCTACCAAGGAGTTCCCAAACAATCTTAACTTGTAGTTGGGATTGTCTTCAAATGCTACACAGTGATTAGAGAACTTGAAAATGTGAAATCTGGAAGACACATTGCCTTCCTCTTCACTAAATTTTAGGAATGTGGGCATCTTAAAGTTGACTGGAAAAGGGTTTTGCCTGTCAACGTGCTCAGGATAAGGCTTCTGATAAGTGATCTTAAACAGCAGGTGAGCTTATGGCTGAGCATTCTGGGCCACCATCCTCCTCAATTCGACTAACTCATCCCTGAGCTGTTGTTGAGCTGTATTATCAGGAAGAGTATGAGGAGGTTCCCATTTTGGGCTACGATCATTGCCAGAGAAAGTCTCGTTTCTTGGCTCGGACTTCCTCCACTTGGCATCCCTTCCCTTACTGGCCAATAGTGGGGGCCTATAAGGAAGATGCTTGTCTACTTTGGTAGGCCTGCCTTTTCCACTGGATTCCCTGGTCAACTGAGGCATCCCATACTTTGTTCTCTCTTGCCCGCACTGCTCCCTACTATTAAGTGGAAATAGTGAAGGGTCGGGCAACTTCGCTTCTAGGATTTCCTCCAGCACTGACCCACTGGCTCCAGATTTTTCCTTGTTTTTTTCCTTTATTCCCATTTTCCTCAAGTATAGGAAAAAGAGGAATAACTGGTTCCATCACAGGACTGGCATCTCTCATCATCTCTCTAGTACGATTTTCTAGGGTAGAGTACTTCAGATCTAGCCTTCTTTGCAGACTTCCTGTTATGGAACAGCTTCTGCTTACTTCCCTTCTAGTTTCTTGAGAGATTTTCTCCATGCTTCTCAGTACTTGTATCATGGTGGCTTGCAAATGTAGAACAAGTGTTTAAGTCGATTACTTGCACCCCAAGTTATTCTGACTTCTTATTATCAAAGGATTGTTGTAGATGGGTTAAGTCTACATTAAGTTCTTTTCTGTGCCTTGACACCAAAGACTTTTAATTCATTATCTTGTATACTTTAAAGGATGAAAGTCCAGATGTGGCTTAAGCCATCGATTTAATTCCCATTCATCTTTTATGATAGTAAACCACTAAGTGAACCAGATATGAGGACCAATGGAGCTTTTGATCACCAAAAGACTGGAAATAACTTGAATATATACTGAAGAATACATCATAATACCAGATCTATTAATAAAAAGATGAAACAAAGATAGTCGGACAAGATTTCACCTTGTCGGGCAAGGTTGAACGTCTTGCAGTCTCTTCTCTTTGTGATTACAAAGGGTTGTGTGTTTGGAATGGATGGATGGTAAACAAGTTTACACGAGAAAATCGATACTACGCCACTAGGGGTGATAGTAGAGCTTCTAAACTAGACAAAAGATGGCTTTTGTGTGGAGTGACCCTGAAAAGGATTGAGATCTGGGCTGATTACAGCTTTTAGATGCAAATCTGGCTTGAGAGCAGAGTTTGTATGTTTGTTTGTTTGATCGGTTGAGTGTCTTTGTCTCTGGGCCCTGTTTTCCCTTTTATAGGCAATGACCTTGGCTGTTGCAAGCTTTGCTTGAAAGCACTTTAGTGTGTCATCACCTTTTTCACATGCTCTGCCATTCAGAAAGTGCCTTTGGGCTGAGAGTAAGTTGATTTCCATCGGTTGTCACTTCTCTTGTAAGCACATAACCTCTTTATTGATAAGGGGCCATCATATTGTTTTTGAGATAGATGGATGGGCTTGGTGCTGGGCCTCGGGCAAGTCTCATTTCTTTAGTTCTTTTGGGTTTTCTTTCCTCTAAGTCCAAAGTCTAAATATTAACCCAAACAGCAGTGGTTATCTATCAGTAAAAGGATTTTGAGCGCAAATGACCTGTGCCTTATCTATCAAAGATTTCAATGATATTTTAGAAGAAACGATGAAGGACGGAGGTAATAAAAAACAACTGTTGGTAATCGAGATTTTCGGGAATTTTCTACAAAAAATGGCCTAATTGATTTGGGCTATGAGGGCTTCCAGTTTACATGGAAAATAAAAGAGATGATGAATTTATCCAACAAAGACTTGATTATGGACTAGCAACGATGGAGTGGATCCATTTATATCTAGAAGGAAGTATTAGAAGGCTCAGATGATGCCATGTTAATCCTGCAAACCTAACTTCTGCCACCAAAAGGAAAGAGAAGGTTCTTGTACGATGGACATTGGGGGAAAAGTAAGGAGGGTAAGATCATTATCGGTGACAGATGGAAGAAAAGCTTTGAAGGATTGTATGATTTTAATTTTTGTGAAAAACTAAAGGAAGTCCGACGGAGTTTATCAGATTGGCAAAGACAAAAGGAAAAAAATAGAAAGAATGAAATCGTTGGTCTTAAAGGAGAGCTCTGATATGCATATCAATCAAAGAAGACTGATGGGTGGAAAAGAGTTAAAGGAGGCTATTGAGTAGGAAGATACTTACTAGAAGTCAAAATCAATGGCATAATGGCTGAAAGAATGCGATAAGAATACTAAAGTTTTTTCATGTGCAAACTTTGAACCGGAGAAGGATGAACTGCATCTGTTGCTTGGAAAGCACCTAAGAAAATTGCCAAGAGGAGGATGAGGGTAGGATCGGCCAGATCGTGTTTAACACTTTGGAGCTTTGTATGCTTCTACCCAACCACGTAAAGTCTAGGAGGATTTGGAGTGTATTCCTATGGGATTAACAAGTAAGGACAACTTGGAATTAATGGAGCCGATTTATGGTAAGATGAGATTAAACAGGTTGTGTTTCAAATCCTAACCTTACAATCCCCTGGTCTAGATGGATTTACTGAGGGCTTTTTCCAAGGGGATGTCATCCGAGATGATTTAATTAAAGTAAAGGGATGTTATCAAGTTTTGACTATAAACACCGTTCTTTGTATAGTGCCAAGTCAACCGATCTTCGCATCCCTTATAGCTAATTGGGATGGAACAAATGTTAATGGCCAACACCAGCCCATTAAGATTAGTCAGTATAAGGGAACTAGATTGTTCTAGTTCAAACATGCATGGAATTGTTCTAAAAGATTCTAGCATGCAAAGTAGGATGGGTAGTCTAGAATTATCTAAGCTAGAGATTTGTAGAATATACTAGAAACTAGTTCTAGTTTGTAGAAAGAAGTAGAAACTAGTAGAATGCCAAGCCCTCACCTATAAATATGGGTGTGATGTGTAGTTAACCAATCAACCAAAGAAGAAAGTAGCCAAGAAGAGAGCTAAGTAAGTAAGTGAGAAGTCTTGTAAGTGAGTAGTCTTGTGAAGAGTGTGAGTGGTCTAGAGTGTGTCTCTAGAAAGAGTGAGTGTTATAGCTTCTAAAAGTGTCCTTGAGAGTTTGTGTGGTGTAATATTTTGTGTGTAATACAAGTAATTTGTTTACTTGTGTTGTCTCTCCAACACTTGTGTTAGAGTTGTGTGCTTTAGTTTTTCTTCAACAATTGGTGTCAGAGTGGTACGATTGGGGGCCGTCTCTAGTGAAGCTTCCGAGAATCTTGAGAAGTTTAGTACTTCGCAAGATTGTTGACTAATCTTGTTCGGCTTATCGAAGTTCTACAGACATGATGGGAGATCTTCAAGTTGTTGGAGAATCAAAAAGTTGAACAACAAAAATTACAACACATGGGCGACGTGTATGGAGTCTTACTCACAAGGCTAAGATCTTTGGGATGTCATCGGCGGTAATGAAGTTACATAGCCGGAAGAAGACACCAGCGGCACTTTGTGGAAATGGAAGATCAAGGTAGGTAAGGCAATGTTTGCCTTAAAAACCATAGTTGAAGATGACATGTTGGAGCACATATGGAAGACCAAGACACCAAAAAAAACGTGGTACACCTTGGCCACACTCTTTTCAAAGAAGAACGATACAAGGCTGCAGCTTCTCAAGAATAAGTTATTATCAGTGGCATAAAGGGACATGACGATTGCCCAATATTTCCACAAGGTAAAATTTATTTGCCATAAAATTTCTGAATTAGATCCTAGTGCTGCCATTGTAGAATCCGGGATAAAAAGAATAATTATCCATGGATTGAGACTTGAATATCGAGGCTTCATTGCTGCTGTACAAGGATGGCCGACCCAACCATCACTTGTTGAGTTTAAGAATTTGCTTACCGATTAAGAAGCTTTGGCAAAGCAAATGGGAGGGGTCTTGTTAAGAGATGAAGAAGAAGCGCTCTACACCAAAAGTAAAGGCAAGGTCAAGCAGTGTGCTGGTGGTGGATCTAAAAGAAATGGTGACAAGGAAAAAGGTCATCAAGGAGAAGGGAGTTCTCAGCCAGAGAGAGCTCTAAATTATTATGGCAATCGTGGTCAGTCCCAGAATAATAAAAGGTTTGAGGGAAAATGTTACAATTATGGAAAGAAGGGCCACATAGAGAAGGATTGTTGGTTCAAAAAGCCCGCAAAGAGTAACGTCGCTAACTTAGAGAAGAAAAGTGAAGATGACTGGGATATTGTAGCATATCTAGCTATGGAGGAAGAATGAGATGCTAAAGTATCTTCTTGGTGGTGCTCAAAAAACGAAGTGTTGCTTGACTCAAGAGAGATTAAAGATACGTTGCAGGAGAAAATGGAAGACCAAGTTGCCCAAGTCCAATCGAGTCCAGATGAGCTTGAAGATTTGCTTGCTAGAGACGATGTGTATAAGGAGAATTCACTAGATAATTTTGGAATATAAGGAGAATTTTGACTATAATTGATCATTACTGAGGTTTTGTAAGGATCATAAGGTTTGACTATGGCTGACTGATAATTTCATCGGAAATTCCCTACTGTAGAACCTAAGGGAGTAAAACGGTTTACTGAACTGCTGACCGAGTAAGGTACAAGGGAATTTTTGACCGTTTTACACTTTTGTGGAGTACGATTCGGTTTTTATTTTCTTTTCATTTCTAAATGAAATATCCATGACACCCTCATGCATATATACGTGGAGCATGTTGCGAACCTTTTGGTGCGTGACACATTTACTTGAAGAAGAACAAGAAGCAAATATTGACTTGGAATATACGAAAAGTCACCTTGTAACAAATGGCTCCTAAACCCTAAACCATATATATCTATATAGAGTTTCCGGGGACATACGTTTTTGATATACATTTTGATACTTATTTTTTGGGGCCCAATTTGTAATGCATTTCAATGATCTGAAACCATTAACACATTCCTTTGTAGTGAAGAAATGGACTAATGTAGTTCTACAAAGAAACATAAACTTTAATCCAAATGTCATATTGTTTGGATTTGGACGATTTTTGGTAGACATAATATTTGACGTAAGATATATAAGAGAGGTAAGATCTTAAAAATGTTGAAATAGTTTGGGGCCCTTCACTTGTGAGGAGTTTTTTTCGCATTTTATACAAAGTTTTAAAAGACGCAAGGCGCTAATCGAGCGGCAGATTATGATACATAATTGTATTAGAATACATAAATTGCAAAATAGAATATGTGACAGCCCGTCCCGGAAATATAAAAAACGTATGCGTGAAAAGACTATTTTGCCCCTAGTTCGATTTTGTTACGTTTATTGGTTGTTTTTGTGTTGTGTTGGCATGTTTTGGGCCACACACTCACACTCCCACACTGCACACCCTTCTGTCCCTTTCCCTGTGATTGTCCCGAGCCCCATTTCCCTTCCCATTTCCTTCGAACGTACCGACACACACCCAAAACCCATCAAACATCCACAGATCGAGGAAACCAAGCACATATTCGAGCTCGTGAGGCTTGTAGGAGTCCAACTATACCATTTTCAGGTGAGAACTCCATCGTTTTCACGTCGATTCAACGATGTCTGATTTGGGTACTATTCATGCACACGTGATTTCTCACGTTTTAGGAAATTTCAAGCTTGTAGGAAGCTTGGTGAGGTCCCAAGGAGGCTTAGAGTAGTTCGTTTGAAGGAATTGGACGTCGGGATCACTAGTTTCGAAGTTAACCGGAGTTGGGTTGAATATTCAGGTGAGATTTCGTGGTTTTTAACCCTTGAAAGTGGTATGATTGTGTTCCTCTAGTTCTAAGCTTCATTTTGGTACCAATTTTTTGAAATTTGGGTGAAAAACGAAGAAGATATCAAAGTTTAAAAATTTTCCAGTTTTCCGGCGCCGGGGAAGAAGACGGAATATTCCGTCAAGTCTGACGGAATATTCCTAACGCCGTTGACGGAATCTGTCAACACTGACGGAATATTCCCTACGGCGTCAGTTGACGCCGTCAGCGTGCCAGGCACGTGCCTGCGCGTGGCCGGCGCGTGTGGCTGGTGTGTGGGGGCGCGTGCGGCGGCGAAAAATTATTTTAAAAATTTGGGGATGTTCGTGAGGTTGAGTAGATCACGTTGGTGTATTCATACACCCCATTTGAGCATTGTATGAGAAGTTATTTCTAAAGTTTAGTTGTGAGCTTTAAAATTAACATTTTTATAGTTATTTAGTATACGAGTTTCTGGTTATGCCGTTTGGGTTGACGAATGCACCAGCTGCTTTCATGGATTTGATGAACCGAGTATTCTAGCCGTATTTGGATAGGTTTGTTATTGTTTTCATCGACGACATTCTGGTGTACTCGAAGTCTAAGGCGGAGCACGTTCGACATCTTACTTTGGTGTTGAAGAGGTTGAGGGAACACCAATTGTATGCTAAGTTTAGCAAGTGCCAGTTTTGGTTAGAGCAAGTTGCGTTTTTGGGGCACGTCATTTCTGCTCAGGGTATTTTGGTGGACCCTCAGAAGGTCGCAGCTGTGGAGAGTTGGGAGCAACCGCGAACCGTCACTGAGGTGAGGAGTTTTCTTGGTTTAGCGGGTTATTATCGACGGTTTGTTAAGGATTTTTCGGTGATTACTTTACCATTGACGAGGTTAACGAGGAAGGATGTTAAATTTGAGTGGGATGATAAGTGTGAGCAGAGTTTCCATCAGTTGAAGTATTGTCTTACTCATGCACCTGTTTTGGCACTCCCGGACGATAGTGGTGATTTCGAGGTTTATAGTGATGCTTCTTTGAATGGTCTGGGATGTGTGTTAATGCAGCATGGTAGAGTGATTGCTTATGCTTCGCGACAGTTGAAACCTCATGAGTTGAATTACCCTACACATGATTTGGAGTTGGCTGCTATTATCTTTGCGTTGAAGTTGTGGAGACACTACCTCTATGGAGAGAAATGTAGGATCTTTACAGATCACAAGAGTCTTCAGTATCTTTTTACTCAAAAAGAACTTAATCTTCGTCAACGGAGGTGGATGGAGTTGCTCAGCGACTATGACTGTACGATTAATTATCACCCTGGTCGTGCAAATGTAGTTGCTGATGCACTTAGCAGGAAGTCTCAGGGCCGCATTAATGCGTTGTATGAAAGTCGTATTCC
This sequence comes from Pyrus x bretschneideri, assembly GCF_019419815.1. NCBI lineage: Eukaryota > Viridiplantae > Streptophyta > Magnoliopsida > Rosales > Rosaceae > Pyrus > Pyrus x bretschneideri. The sequence goes on from NW_025999624.1 coordinate 2,937,661, forward strand.
TCTTCTGGCGGACTTGCGTTCTACGGGAGTGAGGTTAGAAGCAGAAGATCGAGATGTGGCTTTACTTGCTAATTTTCAAGTTAGGCCAATTTTAGTGGATCGGGTACGTGAAGCCCAGGTGGCTGATAGAGACACTCAGGAATTAATTCAAACTCGAGACCGAGGGAGGAAGAGAGACCTCAGAGTTCGTGATTCGGATGGCATGTTGATGCAGGAGGGTAGGATGTTCGTGCCGAATAATTTGGATTTAAAGAAAGAAATTCTCGATGAAGCACATATCTCGGCTTATGCCATGCATCCAGGAGCTACTAAAATGTATCATACCATTCGACCATTTTATTATTGGCCGGGTATGAAGAGGGAGATAGCTGAGTATGTGAGTTGGTGCGCTGTTTGTCAGCAAGTTAAAGCGGAAAGGAATAAGCTGTTTGGGTTGTTGCAGCCGCTTCCCGTTCCAGAGTGGAAATGGGAAAACATTACCATGGATTTTGTGTACAAGCTTCCGCGTACACATAATGATTTTGACGGCATCTGGGTGATCGTTGATCGGCTTACCAAGTCAGCACATTTCATTCCAGTAAGGGAGAAGTATTCTTTGGGCCGATTAGCGGAGTTGTTCATCTCGAAGATTGTGAAGTACCATGGTGTCCCTGTGAGTATTGTCTCGGATCGTGATCCACGATTTACATCTAAGTTTTGGGTGGCTTTTCAGGAAGCTTTGGGTACGAGGCTACTTTATAGCACGGCGTATCATCCTCAGACAGACGAACAGTCAGAGAGAACTATTCAGACCTTGGAGGATATGTTGCGAGCTTCGGTGCTACAGTTTGGTGATGCTTGGCACCAGCGGTTGGATTTGATGGAATTTGCCTACAATAACAGCTTTCATTCGAGTATTGGCATGGCGCCATTTGAGGCATTATATGGTAGAGCTTGTCGCACACCATTGTGTTGGTCAGAGTTTAGAGAAAGAGTCTTAGTGGGTCCAGAGATTGTTGAGGAGACTACTCAAAATGTTCAGGTAATTAAGTCTAACCTGAAAGCAGCCCAGGACAGGCAGAAGAGTTTAGCAGATCGGCATGCTACGGAAAGAACGTATGAGGTCGGAGATTGGGTATTTCTGAAGCTTTCACCGTGGAGAGGTGTTGTGAGGTTTGGGAAGAAAGGCAAGTTGAGTCCCAGGTACATTGGACCATACATGGTCACAGAGCGAGTTGGTGAGGTAGCTTACAGGTTGGATTTGCCTCCGGAGTTGGCTAGAGTACATAACGTTTTTCACGTGTCTATGCTTCGACATTACGTTGCTGATCCATCTCATGTGATACCCCCTCAACCCTTGGAAATTAATCCAGATTTGACTTATGATGAGGAACCAGTGACGATACTAGATTGGAAGGAAAAGGTTCTAAGGAACAAGACGGTGAACTTAGTGAAAGTTTTGTGGAGAAATCATTCCGTGGAGGAAGCTACGTGGGAAACGGAAGATCGGATGAGGGATTTGTATCCTAGGTTGTTCTTTGGTCGCTAGGGGTTGTTATTTGGTTGTTTTGAATTTCGGGACGAAATTCTTGTAAGGTGGGTAGGTTGTGACAGCCCGTCCCGGAAATATCAAAAACGTATGCGTGAAAAGACTATTTTGCCCCTAGTTCGATTTCGTTACGTTTATTGGTTGTTTTTGTGTTATGTTGGCATGTTTTGGGCCACACACTCACACTCCCACACTGCACACCCTTCTGTCCCTTTCCTTGTGATTGTCTCGAGCCCCATTTCCCTTCCCATTTCCTTCGAACGTACGGACACACACCCAAAACCCATCAAACATCCATAGATCGAGGAAACCAAGCACGTATTCGAGCTCGTGAGGCTTGTAGGAGTCCAACTATACCATTTTCAGGTGAGAACTCCATCGTTTTCACGTCGATTCAACGATGTCCGATTTGGGTACTATTCATGCACATGTGATTTCTCACGTTTTAGGAAATTTCAAGCTTGTAGGAAGCTTGGTGAGGTCCCAAGGAGGCTCGGAGTAGTTCGTTTGAAGGAATTGGACGTCTGGATCACTAGTTTCGAAGTTGGCCGGAGTTGGGTTGAATTTTTAGGTGAGATTTCGTGGTTTTTAACCCTTGAAAGTGGTATGATTGTGTTCCTTTAGTTCTAAGCTTCATTTTGGTACCAATTTTGTGAAATTTGGGTGAAAAACGAAGAAGATATCGAAGTTTGAAAATTTTCTAGTTTTCCGGCGCCGGAGGCTCACCGGGGAAGAAGACGGAATATTCCGTCAAGTCTGACGGAATATTCCTGACGCCGTTGACGGAATCTGTCAAAACTGACGGAATATTCCTTACGGCGTTAGTTGACGCCGTCAGCGTGCCAGGCACGTGCCTGCGCGTGGCCGGCGCGTGTGGCCGTGCCTTGGCTGGCGCGTGGGGGCGCGTGCGGTGGTGAAAAATTATTTTAAAAATTTGGGGATGTTCGTGAGGTTGAGTAGATCACGTTGGTGTATTCATACACCCCATTTGAGCATTGTATGAGAAGTTATTTCTAAAGTTTGGTTATGTGCTTTAAAATTAACGTTTTTATAGTTATTTCGCATATAGGTGAGACGTATCCCAAGGACGAGCGTGGTCACTCGAGGCAGGGGGGTTACGACCCTTCCACTTATCAGTGAGTGGGCTTTTGGTTTTCCGTATATACCTATATACTTATATTTTCCTAGAATTTGATTTGAATTGTCATTTGCCATATGCCATACATTAGATTATCGTTATTTATGCATCATTAGTAGCATTATTATTTGTATATATATATCCATATGCATATTGGGTGCTGTGGATGCACAGGTAAGTGTTATTCACGTTTATATTCAGTAGTGATTTGTGATGCTTAGAGAGCTCATAACCTGCACCCCCGGTGTTAGTGCTCCCGCCCAGAGTAGGGCACAGTCCTTCAAGTGTTGTTCACCTCCCGCACCACACGTTCAGCTTGGATCCAAGTTAGGTGCACAGTCCTGTCGTACAGACCACTTTAGGTGGTTCCGACTCGTAGGTGACCCGCGATTATTCGCATAGCCTTCACATGATCGTAGCACTAGAGCGTTTATATGTATTACACCCAGGCCTGTCGTACAGACCACTTTAGGTGGTTCCGACTCGTGGGCAGGTTTAGTTATTGTGATTGAGATCTGAGCTCTAGATGCAGCCGTACAGGTCACGTTAGGTGACTCCGGCTGCCAGATTATATGTTATTGATGTGATTTATACCGGAGCACTTGCATTTCATTGTGAGGTTTGGCATGGCATATTCTTACGCATGATTGGCATATCTATATTTATATACATATGTTTATTTTCTGGGAAGTATACAGGTTTTACGGCGAAAGGTTAGAATCTTGTTTTTGAAATAGTTTTCGAAAAGCTTTGTTTTTGCCCACTCATGCTTTTGTTTTGCGCCCCTCCAGGTTCTAGCTGTTCAGTTGGTTTGGTGGTTTCCCAGAGGGCTTTCTTGGCATTTCTGACAGACGATCACCAGCGTAGGGCCACCTTCGGGTGTACTGTTGTCGCGTCATTTTAGTTTGGACTGCTTTAGGCTTTCAGCTCTGAACTTGTGTCTCACTTACGCTAGCACTTATTACTATTACCTTGTATGCTAGTTTTTATTTATTCGTACTTTTACGTTACTATTTTATTAGCTTCCGCACTGTGCACATGGTTACGTCACTCCCACGTGACGGCCAGCATGCCCTGATCTTGTTCGGGGTGTGTCAGAATGTCATATAGATTATAAAATATTAGAACATAATTAAAATGTGTGGAAGAAGCATGTAATGAGTCTTCATCAAAGTATATTACAATTTATTGAAAAAAAAAAATGTAAAATGAAAGTTATCAAATCTTTGCCTAAGTACGAGTTGCAACCTTGGAGTTTAGGCGGATTGGGTGTGCGCCTAGGCAGGTCAAGGCGCATTTTCTTAATTTTCAGACGTTTAGAGATTAATCGGGATGGTTGCCAACCGTCTAGGTGAGACTTAGGCGATACTAGACGTGGTATTTTAGAATAGTGATTTTATATCATTAGCTGAATCTAAATTTAAAAGGTCAGGTGATTAAATTGTTGAACCTTCAATTCCTATCATGTCAAATATTAGGATTTTGAAGTGGTTCTAAATACATGGATGATTAGAAAACGAAAGATGGATTTTATCCATGTAATAATAACATTGTTTGGGAGTGTGCCTTTAGTAGAAACGAAATTGAAACTTTGGATCATCTTTTCGCCAATTCTCCTTTTGTCGCATGTAATAGCACGTAACACAAAGATATGTAGTTTTATTTTGAGAAAACTCTTAATTATATTTATTTCATTAGTCCATCATCAATTCTTTTCTTTTTTGAGTATAAGGATATATTTTACACTAAGGGGAATGAGAGTTTGGCAACAATGGGCAATAGGGGTGGATTCGGTTCCATTCGGTTCGGTTTTTTACCAAAACTGAAAACCAAACCAAAATTACTGTTCTGTTCGGTTCCGTTTGATTTTTTTTCGATTTATATTTGGTTCAATTTTTTTCGGTTTTGGTTTTTCTCAGTTCGGTTTCCGCTTCGGCCACAATGGGCAACTTAATACTTGTCACTTAGAAGTAAAGAAGAATACCACCGAACTGTTATTGCATTAATCGTCAATTCTTAAAACGATTACAATTAGGAACATACATAAATATATATTGTACTATTCAAATGGAAAGACTACATTGGCCTCGCGGCTTGTCCTTGCTAGATATAGTTTCTATACCACCAAAAATTTAGAAGCATATTTAAAGATTTGGATATTACCAACAGTACTAAAGATCTTTGTGATTTGTATGGTTTATCAGCTTACGTTAATCAAATGGCAGGTAAAATCACCACCCAAGGCGACTTTATTATTAAAATAAGACTTTTTAACTAAAATAGTCATTGAGATTTGTCTACTTTCTCATTTTGGTCATTGAGATCTGAAATCAATAAAAGTAGTCTTTGAGATTGTCCATCATCAATCATTTTGATCATTCGGTGAAAAATTATGTTAATGATCCAAATGACAAAATTACCCTTAATATAATAAACAATAGGTCAAAATGATTTGACAAAAAATTGAGGGTATTTTTATTATTTTATCCTTATTTTACAGAGATTTTTCAAGAAATTATCAAAATGATTGATTGTAAAGAAAATTAGGGACTAATTCTATTGATTTCAAATCTTAAGAACCAAACTGAAAAGTTATGTAATCTTATAAACTATTTTTTCTTAAAAAAAAAAAAAAAAAAAAAAGAACTTTATTAATTTGGGCCATTTTCAGGTCCGGTACTTGGACCACGTCATCCATGAAAAAGAAAAAAAAAAGTAATGGAAGAATTACCTATGAAATCCGCCAGCAATTTTAGATAGATTTGGTTAAAGTTAGAAGAAAGTTGAGGTTTCACTATAAAATTAATTGATAAAGTAGTTTAATTATTTATAAGAATGCAAATGTCTATTATTTTTTCGATGTGGGATTAATAAGCTCAACACGCTTCTGTCCATGTGATGATTTTTCAAATCTAACATGTGAACAGTGCAAATTAGATAACGTAAAGCACGTGTAGCCATTGGGCTTGACATATCGGACAATCTACTTTTATACCGTAAAAAAGTTGAGGTTCTGCTGTAAGATCAGTTGGCAATTACTTATAAACACATACAAAATCTTTTATTTCTCTGATATGAAATTAATACTCTCAACAAAACTCCATCCAAAAGTTACAGGTGGGGTTTTTTTTTTCTTTTTTTTATGTTTTTTTTTTGGTGACCGAGAAGCGAATTTTTTAACAATGCTTATCTGCCCACCATGTGCAAACATCACCACTTGGATGACCTCTGCAATTTTTTCATTGATTGGAATTGGAATTTATAAGGCCATGTGACAATAATGTAACCAGATTGGTTTTGGGGAAAAAAAACAAGAAGGGAAGGCCTACCTCTTCAAATCTTGAACGTTCTTTAGCCCTCCATACTGCAAAATTTCCACTGTTAATTAAAGAGTCCAACAACCACAACACACACACACATATATATATAAGATGGTATTCGAACCTATGCGTGTAGGGGAGAGAGAGAGAGAGAGATAGTTATGTATGCTATTACCTTTCCAAACCGAGAATCGCTTGAGATATCGAAATTTCGGTGAAATAAATGTTCACCAACATATTAAAGTTTCGACATGTCAGGGCATACGTGACACGCGTCATGTGTCTCATAAATCGTACACATAAATGTGATTCATCAAATCGGACGAACCATCAAGAAGGACACGTGTCAACATTTGGTGAAAATGAATTATCTGATTTAATTTAATTAATATCGTGAACCGGCCCACAAATTGAGTCCTGATTCTTTCGTCAATTGATCAAGCTCACAATTAAGGCCAAATCCATCCATAGGCAAGGCTTGGATAGTTTATAAATACGAGGATCCAAGACAAAGAAAGGGTCAAGAAAATCATTCACACCCAGACGTTGAAGCTTAGAAACTCTAAAACTCTCAATCATCCAAATTCTTCAAATTCTCCAAATTCTCAAATACTTAGAACCATTCAAAAAGCTCTCTACATTCTTCGTCAAACCTTTGAAGAATCATCAAGCACCACTGGTAGGAGTTTTACCACCTGCAAAAGTAGGGATAAAAACACTTGAAAATAGTTGCAAGAGAACAAGGTTTTTGTAGTATAAACAGCTCAAGCAAGGTCGTTTTCCGCTGGGATTATTTAAAACAATTTATGAAAAACCCTAATCCTAGTTAATTATCTGAAAGTAAGAATTGGAAAATGTTGATTTTAAATTTAAAAGTATTAAAAACGAATTTTAATAAAAGTAATTTAAAGAAAGCAACTAATGACCAATTAAAAAGGAAACAAATCAAAGAGAAAAGATTTTTAGAAAAAAATTTGGAAAAGCACTAGGGTTCCGCTGTCACCCTAACAATCCTATGTAGTTCTTCTAATTCCTTATGAATTACACATATTTTGAAGGTTAGGATTTCCTAAAGTATGCCCTACTTGGAACCCCCAATATAGAACGTATATTTAACATGCAACCTGTTTGTGGCGTCTAGATCGAATGTGAACATGCAAGACTCATTAAGTTTTGTGAAAACCTTTTGAAAAACCATATAACTCCTAAGACGTGTCGTCCATCCTAAGAAGTTACACATATTAACCACAAGAAGCCAGCGCCAATTTTAGGGACAGCCCTCCGCCAAAATTGCATCAAATTACTTTTCTAAATATCCTAATGGTCACGAATCACTAAGACAAATAGAAAGTTTAAAGCACAGTGATTAATAATCCAAAACTTGCATGCATAAATTCATAAGAAAATTAAGAAGAGACTACATATTCTTGCTAAGGATCATGGCCTCACCCTAGCAAAAAGGATTAGTTACGTATATTCATAAATAAAATCAACATAATTGTATTAAATTAGAAAAAGGATGAAAACACCTGAAAGTGTAAGTCTTGAAATCTCTAAAGCTTTAGCCAAACTATTCTCTTAAAAGTTGCATACGTCCAACCCCAAACTAGGTTTGCCCAAAAGGCTTATTTATACAACTCTCATTAAAATCCTCCTAGTCAAAAGTCTTAGAATCAAACTAGGAAACCTAAAAACTTGAAATAAAATAGGAAACATAATCCTAAATTAACTTGGTAAATTCGCCTAGAAATCTGCACACCCACGTTTTGGACCCACATCAACTCCAAAACTGGCCCAAAGTAGCTGGATTTAAAGTGTGAACTATTCTGAACACTTCTCCAGAAGGCCACGAACCCATATGAAGTCATCTTGGGCTCCAAAAACGCAAGTCAAACCCAAAAACGTCACTTTCTAGCAATGCGCATTGCTTCTTTATTTAATCACCAGAAAATAACCGCTTGGTAGAAAAATCCCAAAATTCGAATCACTCCAATTTGAATAAGCCAAGATACATACGAATAAGCCAAGATACACACGAATGTCCTCCAATTTGAATCACTCCAAAAGTTGTCCGTTTGATCATGTTTTGCTCCAAAGGAAGTTGAATGTCCTATATTGAAAATATAAAGCAAAGTATCAAAATTCTACCAAAATAATTACCAAATTAATACTAAGAATAGGGTAAAATATATAATATAATATTGACTCATCAAGCACCACACGTGCTGGGTTTTCAATTGCCACAAGCCAAAACTTTGAGACGTGCGTTCATTTGAGATCAAATCATCATGACCCTCGGATCAATAACAATACATTTTTTCATCTTCAAATATCGAATTAGAGGATCAAGTTTGTAAAGAGATTGTAACCCTAAACTCATTAGTACAATACAATTATTTTGTACACGTGTTCTTGTCTTATTTGCTATAGGAGATTCGTGTTTACAAACAATTATTTTATATGTATGTACATATCTCTGTGTGTATGTACATGTATATGTATGTATGTATGCATCTCTGTGTGTGTGTATGTCTATGTACATTTATACGTACGTATGTATGTATGTATGTATGTATCTGTGTGTGTGTATGTACATGTGTATGTATGTATGTATGTATGTATGTATGTATGCATTTGTGTGTGTGTGTATGTCTATGTTACATTTATATGTATGTATGTATATGTAGGGTATGGGATGTTTGTGTCTAGGTATCTGTGTGTGTGTGTGTGTGTGTATGTATGTATGTATGTATGTATGTATGCATCTGTGTGTGTGTGTGTGTATGTCTACGTATAAGTGTATGTATGTGTGTGTATCTATTTATGTATCTGTGTGTATGCATTTATATGTACATGTATGTATGTATGTCTCTTTATGTATGTATATATATGTATGTTTGTATAAGCAGTGTGTATATGTGTGCGCGTGTGTGTGTGTGTAGATGTATGCATGTGTGTATATGTATATTTAAATATAGGAAAAATTAGTATGTGATCCGTAATTATTAATATTCTTTGACTGTGACCTTATTAATTTTTAAATTTTGATCGAAGTCCTTAAAATTAATGTATTAATGAATTTTGCATGTCAGTTGCATAATATTTTTGAATAAAAATAATAATTAATTTAGGTTTTTAATACTCTAATAATTAATTAATCAAGGGTAGGAGGAGTGGGGAGGGTGCTAGGGCCTTTGCTAGAATTCCAAAGATGGCGGGTGGGAATAGGTATTTGTCACCCACTATGGCTGAGGTGGCAGCGATTCATCAGGGGCTTGAGATGCGCGTTCAAAGAGGTCTTTCGGATTAAGGTGTGGCGCTAGAGGTGGAAACCGATTCGAAAGAGCTGATTCAAATGCTCAATAAGAAAATTCAAGCGGTTGTGTCAATGGAGATTTATTTGGTTGATATTTGGGCTATGATGCCTTCCTTTCAGTTGGTGAACTTTATCTTCACTCCTTGTCAATGTAATCATGCAGCCTATATGGTGGCGGCGTACTTTCATAAATATGGTGTGAGTTTTGACTGGTATGAGTTAGGACCATAATTTCTTTTTAATATCTTAGTAGAAGATGCAAATGTTTCCATTCGTATTTGATTGATCAGTATAATTCTATCTTTTGACCAAAACTTTGGATGTGGTCCCTAACTATTAATGTTCTTTGACTGAAACCTTGTTTGTTTTTAATTTTTAATTGAAGTTCCTGAAGATTAATGTAATAATGGATTTATATATATTATTATATTTTTTATATGAAAAATTGAATATATTAATGAGATTTTAAAACACATAATTTGTGAGATTAAAAATATTAAAAGATAAATCATGGGAGGCTTCTTTTGTTTTTCAGTTTTTAATCGAAATCCCATATCCCTCAAGATGGAATCTGGCGGGTTATGTGAGGCTCACTATTACCAAGCCCACCTCACAATGATATGGTGTTGGCTAGCAAAAATAATAATGAGAGAGCAGAGTTACCCATTCACAACAACCTCTTGTGATTACCCATCTAGTTGGCCTCTAGAGAACAATACAACACAATGATATGATGTTGGCACCATTTCTCTTAGTTAAGTTTTGACCCACCATGCCAGTTCAGATAGGGGTCCAAGTATGACCTCACAATGATATGATGTTGGCCATACTCATTGCCTACCTTCACCACATCAAATGTTGAAATAGACTCCTCCTGAGTATAAGCACATACTTTGAACTCCCCCATGATAGGGTGTATGAGTCATAAACGATTAGAGCCTACCATGGTGGAAGGCCACGAAGAGGTATTCAAAGCACCTCTCCGCTTTCAAATTAATATTGGATGTTGATTGAGGGATTTTAAGGTCTCATCATCTTATTTATTTAAACATATTGAAATAAATTGTGTCCTATTACAACTACTAGTCCAAAGCAAATGAGATTAGTAGTATATGATATTCTCACTATTCGTTTCGCAAAACAAATCAATATCAAAACAATTTTTCAAAATATTGGAAGTATATACTACTACTAAGAGAAGTTTGCATTCCTTTTGAATTTGGATTATAATTATCTTAGGCTCTTTGGATGACTATGGACTTATAAGGTTGATTCAACAACGAGCCAACATTATTGAATAAGATCTAGGGAAGGTAGTATTGTTTTAATTACGCGCTTTTAGTCCAATTAAAACATTTTTTTCATTGAGCCATTAGAAACAAAAGACAATCATTCATTGCTAATTAGGGCATTGGACCCAACAAATCTTTAATCTCATGAAAACCCCTTTTAATATGTCTCCTTATCAATAGTTAAAGAAACTCTAGTCTAGTACTAGAGGGAATCAACTAATTGAAAGAGATAAAGAAGTAATAAGAATTACAAACCGATTTGTACAAATTCCTACAAATTACATATACTAAGAGGGAGAGAAAGATTAACGTTTCATGTGTTGTGGTCCAATTGAATTAGTAATTAAAACACATTCTCAAGGTTCAAACCATTTGAATTAAGTGGCCTTTCTCATAGCTCAATTATCGTTTAAGGCACAAGTCCACAGTCAACCATTTTTCTAACTACTTAATCACATTAAATAATTAAATTGGAATGCAACATAATCAATTAGACTTAGTACACATGGGTATAGTTTTATGATGAGTTTAAACTACAAACAAAAATAAAATATCAATATATTTTTGTCTTTTAGTGAGGTAGGGCCAAAATGCAAATATTAAAAGTTATGGGTCAAACCGCAAATACTAGAAAGTATAAACAAGTTTTTAAAATTGCAAAAGAGCCCACAAAGGGCTCATCATTAGGTATGCCCAATTATGTTGATGGGGAGAGGGAGAAGGTCAAACTTTTTCCCTTTATTTCAAAAGAAAATAAGAGCCCATACTTTTCCTTGTCACCTTTTGTATTTCTTGACCTTAAATGTATGGTTTGGGTATGGTCTCCTAGTCTAGTCTAGGATGGAGAAAAACAAGGAAAGTTCTTAATAGAAAGTTTACTACCCAAATACAAAATCAAAGTATGAACTTGAAGAACAAAGATATAAACACCAAGAACAAAACCATGAAAACAATTTCAAGATTTGCACTTTCTTAGTGGTTTTTCAAACCAAAAACAAAAGTGACAAGGCCTTGGCTTTCTAGCTTAAAAGTGTGTGTGTGTGTGACTCAAAATAAAACACAAACACAAGCCAAAAAATCTCCCCAAAACCGTGCCCTCCCCTATGGTACCAAAGCCCCAAATTTTTGTTCAAAACTCACTCTTCATTCATGCATCCAAAACACTTTTGCATACAATTCTTTTCAACTTTTGAAAATACATTTCTCAACACTTGAAAAACAAAAGATAACCATATCTAGAATGAAGAAATAATATGTCAAACATAAAATCAAAAACCCATATGCATAAAATCCAAGAGGACACATGAAATATAAACCTTTGGCTCTGATACCACTTGAAGGGGAATATTGAGATTTAAGTGGGATTTCTAGTGGCTAGCATGCATATTCAATTCAAAATTAACATACATAAGCAATGGAAGTAAATTATCAAAGCCATAGTCATGCAAATCCCCTTCAAGAAGCAGAGATTCATATTTGTTGTATCTAAGAAAATTATTGAAAAACAAGTTTAAGGAGAAATGTGTTTTACCATTGGACCTTGACTTGAGTCCAATAGGTGACCACCTCCAAGACCTCTCCTCTTGGAAGTTCTTGAGCCTAGCCTCCCTCCTTGCTTCCTCCACCTTGATAGGTTTGGAACTCCTTTGATTCTCCTCTAGTCTCCAAGATAGAAGATCTCTAAAGATCCACACCCACTAGTGTAGTGAGATGGATGTTGGAATAACCAAAAGGAGAAGAGATGATTAGCTATTTTCTCCTCTTGGTGGCCGGCTATGTGTGTGTAGAGAGAGAGAGAGAGACTTGTTTTTCTCTTGTTGAAAAGAACACGCAAATGCCCTAATGAAACTTTTTCATTAAACTCCCTTTATAAAGGTAAAAGAAGTAAGTCAACTAATTGACTCTTTCTCTCTCTTCTTTCCTCATCTTTGGCCAGCCACTTAGTGTTGGTTTGGACTTCGGGTTTTTTATCATTTCAAGTCATCCTATGCTTGAATAAAAAGACCCAATGGGTTTGGGCCCAATGGGCCCGAATGAACCCGAACTTTTTCTTTAAGCCCGAAACGATCCTTCATCGCTTCTATAATTTTTTTAGACTTTCTAATTAATCATAGTACTTATTAATCCAATTAATTAATTCCATCATCCTTTAGTTGTCTCACCACAAGAGTGTATCGGTGTACAATCGTTTTAGGTTCTAATTAGCGAGGCAGTGAGGTGATTGGTACCAATCCAATCACTTAGTGAATTAAAACTTAGTTTTAATTCTCCTTCTTCTTTGATGACTGCTTATTCAATCATCAAGAAGGACCCACAAGCCATGAGTGACATCTAACCATATATCATGGCTACCCAAACTAATGTAGAATTTGGTTGGAGAACCTATTCAGTTGGAATTACAATGTAATTCGATCTTTCTCTAAATTAATACTCTTAATCACATTACTAGGGTATGGATACTTTATGTCAAACCCCTAATGTGATTCAACTATGTCATATGGTTCAATTGAGTCGTATAGGAAGGCCTTCCATCATTACTCTCGATACTTCGACCGAAGATACCCAAATCATATCTTAGATTATTATTCCTCTCGTATTGAGGATTAGAGATTCCTTGTTGAACATTCACATGTCTACATGATTAGGCAACTTAACCTTAACAATGTCGTGGACACTCTCAAATGGAATGCCTTTTGACACCATCAAAGATCAAGGACCTAACCACTAGACAACTATGATGTCTCAGGTCAAAGGACTACTTACATTATTCCAACTAGTAAAGTAACTTGCTTGACATGTGAGTAGACCTCTATGCAGGTACTCTCGTTTAATTGTGTTCAGTGGACTCATTCCCTTAACGAGCACCTACATACTTGTCTTAGTGTCCCTACATGAATGACTTGAGACTTGCCATCCTTCCAATTGAAGTAGACATAGTACGTACTAGTCTATCCGGATTGTCAGCGTCCCTCTAACAATCCTATGACTAGGAATCTTTTGGACATTATGGTTATGTGAAGAAGGTCTTTGTAGTCTAACATCTTTAGATTACTTCTTCCATTGATCCATTGTCCATGGACTCACTAATTTTGGAAGTATATCATTCATTGAGATAGTCCTAATGAGTGACTTTGCCTTTTGTTGTATTAGAGTTATCTATACATACAGACATTGTCCTGAAAGGTTTTTTCCAAAGGTTGACTTTCAGGGCATATCTCCAACACGGCATACGTTCATAAGCATGGTGTGAGTTTTGGCTGGTATGAGTTAGGACCAGAATTTCTTTTTAATATCTTAGTAGAAGATGCAAATGTTTCCATTCGTATTTGATTGATCAATATAATTCTATCTTTCGACAAAAAAAAATACTCACACCTTTATTAAACTCCTAATTAATTTTCAATTACAACATGTCCAAAAAAAAAATTAAATAAAAAAAAAGGTTTGTGCGCATTATTTTTTATAAAAAGATTTTCAATTCTTTGGACTTAAAAGTACACAATGATATAAAATTTACTGTACCAATTCTTAAATTTGTTATATAATATTAAAACGTACCATTTTTAAATATAAAATATACCCTTTTTTTGTATAAAATTCATTCAATATTTTTCTAATGCATTTTTGAAACTTATATGGATACATTCTTTTTGGTTGATTTGAAAATGTATCTCAAAGTCTATTCGAAAATATTTACTAATGTTTTAGATCTAAAATATTTTTTTTATTTTTTTACTTTGAAGAATGTACCCATGTTTTGGTACAATAATTTTTTGGTTAATTTGATGAATATACCCATGTTTTACACACACACACACACACACACACACAAACACAACATATTGAAGAGTATATTTATCTTTTAATATTTTTAATCTCACAAATTATGTGTTTTAAAAACTCATTAATATATGTAATTACAGATTTCAATTTTTCATATAAAAATATAATTATATATATATATATATAAATAGTACCAGTGTTCTAAAAAACGGCCTAGGCGGGCTAGGCGATCATAGGCGGGTTAGGCGGTGCTAGGAGGCTAGGCAGGTTTTTTTTTTTTTTTTTAAATGAAAAAAAAAAATCCTATCTACATTACTATATGTCCTTATTTTCCTCCTATTTTGCATTTTATGTGGTTTTAAATTGTGAACTTATTGTATATGTGTCATCCTACAATACTCCTCACTATGGTTAAATGGCAAATATGCTTAATGTGTGTTTAAATTTTGGACTTGTTGAATACTCTTTTTGCATTTTATCATTCTTTTATTATCTTATCCATGAATTTCATACAAGTATAATTTTTTGTAAGTGTCAATATGCACTTATTTACAAGATATACAAGAAATTTATTTAAATCCGCCTAGACCACCTATACCCCGCCTAGCCGCCTAGACGCTAGGTGCCAACCCGCCCTCTTATATATATATCTGTTGCATGTATGTGTATGTATATATGAGGTTGTTCATCGGCTTCTCTGCTGCCTAATTTGAATCCATTTTTTTGTTTCAATTGTTGGAGGATGAGAAAACTAATTATTCTCCTCTTTTTATGGACTTCGGGATTTTGCATTGCAGGCTTCATTCACTAACCCTAAATTTTTAATGTTGTACAACCATAACTGGTTGTATATTAATTATTTGTGTTGTTATACAAAACATTTTTGTATTGTTGTACAAAACGTTTTTCATTTGGTGTTTATTATTGGACAACAATACGTTTAATTGGCCTGTGTGTTTTCTTTAAATTGGTTGAACTAAGATGTGCATTTTTTGGATTAATCTAATTGAAAATACATTACGGAATAAAAAGCCGATGTAGCGCGCGGGTCAATTTTCTAGTTTGTCCCTATAAGCAAAAACAGTTACAAATAAAGTCTAAATTTTATGGTTTTTTGTCGAGGCTACTTGGGCGAGAGAAAAAAAAAAAAAACTAGTAAAACTCTAAATGGGAAAGTTGGCAAGAACATAGCTCCACCTCAAAATTATAGCTTTGTAAAAAATTATTTTTAAATAAACAATGTCAGGCCATATTCATATACGATCTCCAATACAAGGTTCTAAAAGATGCTAGGCCCTAATCGGGCAGCGGGAGGGGGCCTAGCGCCTAGGCGGACTAGGTGGATTTGAGTAAGTTTATTATATATTATATAAATAAGTATTTGTTTACACTTAAAAAATTATACTTGTACTGAAAATTTGGAAGAGATAAAATTCAAAATAGAAATAATCCATAAACTAGAAAGAATACAATTAATATTTTATTTTTAACTATTCGGAGTGAGTTCCTTGGCTTGGACAGGACATTTAGTTCATGACACTATTCCTGGATCCAGGGAAGAAAACATTCGATGAAATAGTTTCTTAGATGTATTACCACGTCCCCAAGGATTAGGTCCACTTTTTACAAGTCAATGAAATCTTTATGCTCAAAATCCCGATTCAAATAGTCATTTATTTGGTACCTCCCAAGGAGCAGGAAACAAATTTTATAGGGAACATAAACTAAAGAATACAATTAATATATATATATATATATATTTTTTTTTTTTTAATGAAAAAAGGTTGTATGGGTTAAATGAATTGTAAGAGAAACAATTTAATATGAAAACATGCTAACATTGGTAACTGACTCATTAACTCTGGTGAGTGGTGACTCCTCGAAGTGAACGTCTTTCTTTGATAATATGAAAACATGCTAACATTGGTAATTGACTCATTAACTCTGGTGAGTGGTGACTCCTCGAAGTGAACGTCTTTCTTTGATAATAAAACAGCAATGTGAACCCGCTACCCTTTTGATTTTCCTCTAAAACTACAGACCAAGTTTTGTGAGATCGTGAGAGATGCGACACGAGACGACGCAGAGATGAAGTGTAGATGCGACGAGAAACAAGTCTGGGAGATGCAGTGATGATGAGAGATGTGGATGTGAAGGGATGAAGAAAGCCTGCAACTCACAGTGAAACTGCAAAATCGACGGCGAGATTTCAAAATCATGGATTGCCTACCATCGCCTAAACCGCCTAGGCGGCCATGTAAACTGTCCTCCATATCCATCAACGATTTGGCCTAAATTGGATCAGCCTTTCACCATTCAGCACCTAGGCGGCCACCTAGGTTGACTTTTAAAACATTGCACTAACCGAAAGAGCTAAACATAGCCCCCTCGGTAATTTATTAGTTTTAATTTTATATTTTAAATTTATTGATTAATTTAATTAAACTACCGTTGGATGCTTTCAAATCTAGCCGTTGAGTTTGAATCAATTATTGCAACTGAGAAGTTGGGCCCCAGAAAAAGGGGCTAAGGCCATCTCCAATCGAAAGGGCTAAATATAGCCTCGTCCAAAATTAGCCCTATAAAAAATTATTTTTAATGATCAATGTCAGGCCATGCTCATATATCATTTCCAGCTGAAGGAGCTAAACATAGCCCCCTCAATAATTTATTAGATTTAATTTATACTTTAAATTTATTAGTTAATTTAATTAAACTACCTTTGGATGTCTTCAAATCTGGCCGTTGTATTTGAATGAATCATTGCAATTGAGGAGCTGAGACTCATATAAAGGGCTAACAAGGGGGCTACATTTGGCCAGCTTGATGTTCATTTGGCTAAATAATGGCCTGGTGGGTTCCATAGAACTATAGCCTATTCATCGATTAGAGATGAGTTTTTGGACAAATCAGGTCATCTTTTGGCTTTTGGACCTTTAGACCTCTCCATTGGAGATGGCCTAAGAGGAGGGCTACATTTGGCTAGCCTGATACCCTTTTGGCCAAATAATAGCCTGGTGTAGAGTTGGGTTGGGTTCGAAATGGTTCGGTTTTTTTCCAAAACCGAAACTGAACCGAAATTTTGGTTCGATTCAGTTTGGTCCAATTTTTTTTCGGTTCGGTTTCAATTTTTTTTCGGTTTTTTCATGAATTTTTTTTTTTTTTAATATCTGGAGCTTGAAGCACTTTTTTTTTCCCCATTCGGTTGCAAATTTACCCTTTCTCTTCGCACTCCGCAGATCTAGAGCCCTCTCAAACAGAGATGAAGGTGGTCGCTGCATACTTGTTGGCAGTGTTGGGCGACAAGACCACCACAACTGGTGGAGGTGGTGCTGTTGCAGTTGCTGCAACTAGTTGTGGTGGTGGTGTTGCCGCAGCGCTGCTGCCTTTGCTGCAGCTGAGGCAAAGAAACAGGAGAAGCAAATAATGATATTAGGGAAGAAAAAAAAGAAAGGGAAAGAAATGGGTGAGACTCTCACAACACAAAAATCAAACAAATTTGCAATACGAAACAAAACAACAACCCATAAATTTACACCAAAATTTCAGATTCCCTCCATGGAGTTTACTCTAAAAAAACCCATAAATTGACAAAATAAATAAAAGAGACTGGAGATCTTACCCTGGAGTGAGAAGATCGAGAAACGGAGAGAGAAGAATGGAGAAATTGGAGGCATGGACTAGGAGGGAGTCTGGAGGTGCAGGGGACGAGAGAGATAAGAGGGGAATGAAAAAAAAAAAAGGAATGGCTGCTACCACTAGTGGCTAGGGTTTTGTTGATTTCTAATTCCACAAAAGACTATAGATTTAAATCTTTATAAATAATTTAGTCATACAATCATAACAAAACAGAACTTGTTGCCAAGTTGGTTTCAATGAAACTTATCAACCTAGAGCGCATGGGTTCAAACCCTCATTCCTCTAGGCTTTTAGAGATTTTTTTTAATTTTTATGATTTTTATAATAAAAATATTATAAAAAAATAATTATATATATATATATCGGTTTGGTTTCTGAACCTCAAAAACTGAAACCGAACTAGCCATATTCGGTTCGGTTCGGTTTGATAGTTTTCAGTTTGGTTTTTTTCGACCTCGGTCCGGTTCGATTCTCGATTTTTTCGGTTTTTTGAACCTAGCCCTAGCATGGTGGACTCCATAGAACTATAACTCAGTTGTCGGTTGGAGATGAGTTTTTTGACAAATCAGGCCATTTTTTGGCTTTTGGACCTCTAGCCCTCTCTATTGGAGTTGGCCTAAACTTCTAATACTTAGGGCTGGTTTGGTATTCTAGTGGTTAAAAAAAAAAAAAAAAAAAAAAAAAGCTTATTAAAATAATCTGGAACATCAAATGTGTTTGGTAAAACAAAAAACAAAAAATTACTTTCTTAAAAAACTGATGGCAATGACAGTAGAAAAGCATAGAAAAGCAGAAGCAAACTCTATAATGCTTCTAAAAAAAATGATTTTTCTTTAAAGCATAGTGATTAGTGCCTATTTAATGAATTTTTCAAATCGCAAGTATAACCCCACATATTTTGCAAAATTACAATCAATGCCCGTATATTATTCTCTTAGATAATATTATTATATCATATTAAATACCATATCCTTTTTATTCATTTAACATATTCACAACAATTTATATAAAAGTTTATCAAACCGTCAAATACTTTTTTTTTTTTGTTAAAAGCACTTTTACAAAAAAAAAAAAAAAAAAGTTTACCAAACACTCAACAACTTAATTTTACAATCATTTATTCTCACACCACATCATAAATTCATAAGCCCTTAAAAAAAAAAATTAAAAAAAAAAAAGAAACAAAACATTGCAATACCAAACTAGCCATTAATTGGAGCTAGCTTTGACACCTGTTGCCACCATTGAACCATTGAACACCTTTCTTTGCTTCTGGGACTCGGTTGGAGTTTTCACATCTGTTGCCCATCCAATTGCTTGGAGAATTTTGATGACGTACCAAGTTAAGTCAATCTGCCACCATTCCAAACCTTGTCGAGCTGAGTAGTCAAAGGCATGGTGATTGTTGTGCCACCCTTCTCCAAGTGCAACCATTGCCAACCACCTGAAACAGTTAAAATTTCATATAAACATGTAATTAATTTCGATATTTATCAAAGAATACATATATAGTACCAAGCGAGGGAAATTAGGTACAATATACACCAATTGTTCCTGGACAAATCACCGGTGTTGTATGCTTGTTTCCCCCACATGTGGCCAGCCGAATTTACCAGCAAAGTTCCGTGCAAAACACTTACTATCCTAACTCCCTGCAATCACAAAAGCAATTTAAGCTTCATCTATAACAACTGTGAAGACAATGAGGTTCCACCTTCTAAATTAATTAGCAATTTGGTGAGTAACCCAAATTACTTATAAGTACATGCAAAGATTTATTTATTTATTTATTTTTTTTCCAATGTGGAATTTATACTCTCAAAAAAATGATCTCGCTGGACCACATTATTCATGCGGCACAACTAACAAATAAGGGGAGTGAACATGGTTAAACTGGTCCCATCCAATCAGTCTAATCTTATACGGAATAGTTTCACACTAAAATCGCTCCTCCAAGTACTCTGTGGTACAAAATAGGTGGTGCAAAATAGATCATCTACTAGTACATCTCTTGTGGGTAGAGATTCCGAGTTTGAATCTCCTTCCCTCGTTAGTCAAAGAAGAAGAAAAAAAATAAGAAGTGAACTATATGTGGTAAAGCCTTGGTAAAACCATTCTCTAATGAGAAAAAAAACAAGAAGTTAAACATGGGAAGAAGCAATTAATCTCACCAGTCCCCAAACCAAGAAGGGAAGGCCGCCAAAGGCATATAATAAACTTCCAGGTAGAACAACTGCATGTATAACATACGTATGATGAAGAAACCTATAGAAGGCCTGCTTTTTCAGATCTTGGACGTTCTTTAGTCCTCCATACTGCAAATTTTCCATTATTAATTTAAGAGTTCAACAACATTTATTTAGTCATAGGATGGTATCGAATGTCTGTGTGTAGAAAGGAGAGAGGGGGAGGAGGAAGAGAGAGAGAGAGAGAGAGAGAGAGAGAGATCCAGTTATAGTTGTGTATGCTGTTACCTTTCCAAACCGAGAACTGCTATCGATGATCCACCCAATGTGACTATACCAAAAACCTTGAATGGGGCTATGAACATCTTTCTGAGTATCAGTATACTGGTGGTGGTAACGGTGTGAGCTCACCCATTCTATCGGACTACCCTGCATATATATGTGCAACACCCCAAACTCAAACATTGCTCACAAAACTACCACTTAAACACAGAACGATGCTAAAAACGTAACAAAACCTTGCTCACAATGAGATTTTCACACACACATATATATGTACGCTTATAATATACCTGAAGTGACAGAACTGCAATGTAGGCAAACAAGTACTCAAGCCATTTCGGAAGCCTGAAACTTTTGTGTGCAAGATTTCTATGGAAAGACAGAGTCACTCCTAAACCCGTTAACATATGGAGTCCAAAGGCTAACCAAAATGCACCCCAAGTGAAATAAAAGGGTGCAAATAAACAAAGAAAGTGCATAGATGAAAGGACAGTCGCTATGACTACGTCCTGTAAATTCCATTTTCTCCCCAAGAATTCTCCACAGGGCATCATCACAATCTTCACCCAACGCCCCATGATATATGGTAGCAGACTCTTACTTCTCGTACTCTATTTCTTTAACTGATTTAGCAAGAAGCTGAGCAACTACTCAATCTAAAGAATGTTATATGAAAATGCTGATGAGTTTGGAAAATGTTGGTCGGGCAAACCATTAGATATATAGAGAAGCAATTTAATGTCGCACTGCATCATCTTGATTGGGTACCTAACTTCTGTACCAATTTAAAACCACGGTTTTTTATTTTTTTGAACAAACAATATTTATCTACATCAGGGATGAATTTAGCCTCACAATGAGCTAATAATAATGTGATTTAAATTTGTCTTTGGCAAGAATCGAACCTAAGACCTCTCACTTACAAGTGAAAAGAAATATTATTAGACTGTAGTACTAAGTAACACAGTTTTTGCTTATTATAAATGTTTTTTTTTTTTTCTATTTTTTTTTATACAATTATAGATGTATCTTTGGCAGCTTCAAATGGTAGTACAATGGATTTTTCAAGTCTCGGTTTTATCCCTTCTGATATTAATGGAGTTGGCGTCTGGGTTTCATGGTGTATAATTTCAAATATCCCGCGAACTTGTAGTGGTGTGGCTCATCGTTTCACCTATTCTAGCTTATATAGTCGTGATCAGTAGTTCTGTTTGAAGAACTTCGCATTACGGATATACTCAATCAAGATGTGTCGATGAGTTATTTGTCAATAAAGCCTATTGTTTTCCCTTAAAGAAAAATATAAAAGCCACTTAATGCTACGATCTAGTCTTCATTTATAAGTGAGAAGTTTTTTGTTCGATTCTCGCCAAAGGAGAATTTGAATCACATTATTGCTAGGCCATTATGAGGTTAGGCCCACCCCTTTCCCTTAGTATAGATAATGTCCTTTGTTCAAAAAAATAAAATAAAAAAAAATAAAAAACAACTTTTATATAACTCCATTGTTGTCTTATTGTTGAAATAACATCACACATTATGAGAGATACTAGACCCACCACATTGTCTTATTTTTCCACCCACGTTATAATCCCACCCACCTTAGAATGTTAAAAAATTAAAATGCTATTTCCCCACCCACTATTATTCTCAAAATAACCTTTGATATATACATACATATGAAATTATAAAATTGTCTCTTGAAAAATTGTTGACTCTAAAAATTACAAAACCTACGTGGCGCGCAGGCCGAGTAACTAGTAAGCTAACTACGTCCTTCGGTTGAATGCGGGGCGTGCCAACTCGTCCGCCGAGCTCGGCCGAGGAGTAAAATTTGATGATGTCGCGTTGAGCGCGCTGTCGACTTCTGTATCTTGCGATTGCGACCAAGGAAGGAACACTCTTGGTCTCTAGGTTCTATAGCCTGAAGACAAGGCTACTAATTCTGCGGAGTTCACAACTCGTCGGAGCCTGACTCGGTCACCGTGATTATATTCGTAAGAGTATAAACACGCCGAATCGAGACCAAACTATATGGGCACAGGTACTCAAACGTGATGTATGTCTTGATGGTAAACGTAGTTCGGCCGTCAGAATGCCGAACCCTGAAGCTTACTTGCTAGTATCCAATCATAAAATCACTCGGCGTCCAATGCGCCGAGCAATGCAATTCGTAACACCCAACTATGCCGAAAAGGTTAGTAAGATGACCTCTACCAACAAGGGTTCGAAAACCCTTCTCGGCCGAGACTTAGATAGATAATCGGTCGACCTCGACGCAGTGCTGTTTATCCAAACTGAAGGTGCTTCTCGGTCGATTGATTCTGCGGCAGCAATGCTGTTTATCCAAACTGAAGATGTTTGCCGGGTGCTTCCACAGTGCTGTTTATCCAAACTAAAGGTGTGTCGGCAGGAAAAGAAAAGGAAAAATCTCAAGGTGTTTGAGAGATTTTGCGCAGGGCAATTGTATGCTGATTTTGAAGGGGCTTTTCTGTTGCATGATTTCTTGTATTTATAGTGCCCCATTCCTTGAAATCAATTCTGATTTTTATTGGGAGCCCTTATCCCATTTTGACTCTAACTCGAACAAACCTACTCCCACTGGGGTTCTGAATTTTCCTTCTTTTCCAGACTCCATTCCTTGCCGGTCGAGACTCCTGGTCGCACCAGGACTTCCTTGACCTTTTCTATTCATCTGGACTACTTAGGATAGGATCTGGCCGACCCTGCCAGCTGGCCCGGGTTTCATTATCCGGCCCATAGTATTTGTCATCACCTTGGGCCCAGCTCATCCTGCTGCTCGGCCCAACAATAATATTTTGGGCCCAAACATTGCCCCCTCGCTTCTGAGGTCGTCGACTGTTAACTCTTGGTCGGGCCTCGGCCTTGAAGAAGCGAAAACGTTTATTGCTTTTTGGACTTTACTTCCTTAATGACCAATACTCCTGCACATTTATGAGACATGATTGCACTTTCCTCGTTGCCCCCAACGCGTGGCCACGTGTCGATTCTTCGCCGCTCTTAAAAGCTTTCAATCATGGGCCTCGAAACTGTGCACTAACAGAAACGCCTTATCCTCATTAATGCATTAAAACTGACGCCGCACGCAATCGTGCGTCCTGGATTTTCGACTCCTCGATCCCATTTTCGCAGGTTCCCAAAATATCCGAAATGATTGTAGACTTTCCCGGTTAAATTTCCCCCCAATTTGAACCAGCGCCTTTCGAATTCCAGTGCCTTTCGAATTCCAGACGTTTGATCTTCACTCTGAAAAGCCTATAAATATCCATACTTCTGTCATTCGCATCTTACGCTTTCAGAAATCCCAAAATCTCAAATTTCTCATCCTTGCTCGTTCAAACCAAACCTTCTAGTCCTTTTGCATTATTCTCCAGTTCTTCCTTCTGCAATATCCTCTTCTTCCAAATTATCTCCTATCATCTCTACTAATGGCCTCCTTTATCTCGAAACTCTCTGATGTAGTCAACAAGTGTAAAGATTTCATCGATCGGAGCGCCGTCAAGACGCTGCGATTCGAAAATGACATGGCTACCACCCACCAGATTCTGGGTCCCCTCTTCAGAGACGCAGTGCCGTCGTCTGTCACTAATCTGCTCAAGGAGCAGTGTTTAACACCCCTGCTGCAGGGGTTTGATTGGTTAAAGTGGATTCTGGCGCGGCCTCAGGGAGCCTGGCCCTCGACCACCACGGCCTGGGTTGACCGAATGAGCACCTCCTTTGGCAAGGAGTGGAAAGCTCTCGGCATCTACGACGCCATCATTCTGTCGACCATGGAGATTGCCATGGATAAAGAGCTGCTCATGGCGGCCCTGAGTCTATGGTGTTTGGCCACCAACACCATGGTCCTGCCCTTTGGCCTTCTCGGCCCCACAGTCCTTGACATCTCGGCCATTCTTGGGACCTCTCCAACCGGCCTTTCTATTGATGCTGCTCTTTCCGGATACCCTTCTCCTCTCGACCTGAAGGCACTATTCGACGAAAGGGCCGTCGAAACGCTAAGCCGGGGCGATCAGGAGCCCTCAAAGGAAGAAGTTCAGAAGCTCGACAAGAACTTCTTCAACTACAACACCCTCATCCTTCATTTCGCCGGCCGAGGGGAGGAAGGCCTTCGGAAGGGAGAGCACGAGGCCTTCCTCTTCTACTGGTACAACAAATTCATCTGTTGTACCAGGTCAAACAAATGCCTTGTTGAGAACATGCCGGTGGCCCAGGCACTGGCTAATGGTCGCTCGCTGGCGCTCAGTCCAGCCATACTCCCCAACCTCTACCGTTGCCTGGCCGAGGCGACCATTGGCAAAATTGAACCGCACCAGAACGGACCCCTCTGGGTGTTCCAACTCTGGTTGTAGGTCTATTTCTCCACCCTTTGACAGGAGGTTTCTGCCCTCCAACGAACGACCGCCCTCGGCCTTCAACTGGCCTCTCGACCGGCGCCACCTCACCGAGCCAACGAGGTTTTCAAACACTTCCTCAGCCTCGACGTCCTCTCGGATGACGAGTTCCTGGTATGCCGGCGCCAGGAGTACCCTTCCTCGCTCAGGCTTCCTACGGCAGCATGGGCTGAGTCCGAGGATGCGGACATCCGTCAGTGCTGGGGGTCGTTTGTTCTGGCTCGCGACCTTCCTCTGGGTTGCGATGCCCGCCGAGCCAGCTGGGAGGTCTACCACCCCCATTTTGTCGCCCGGCAGCTCGGCTATCTTCAAGGCTGCCCCGTTCCCCTGCTCACTTCTCGGTCACTCCTGAGTCGGGGGCGTCTTACCGGTTCCTCTGAAAGGGAATGCAAGACGTCAGACCAGGAGTTCCAAGAGAATTGCAGGAAATTCCGGATTCGGCCGACGGTTCCTGAATCTTTGGGAACCGACACCTTCGGGGACTGGTGGGAGGAGTATACCGGCGACTTCTTCGGCGCCCCGGCCGAAGATCTGGTGAAGAAGATCTTTGGCGACCGTCCCAGGTCAACATCCTCGGCTCAACCTAAGGAGTCGGCCCAAGGTAGTCTTTCCGCTTTTTTTTTTTTTTTTTTTTTTGTTATTAATTACTTTGCTCTTCAGGGGGTCGTGGGTCGAGGACGGTCGAAGTGGTCACCGCGGTGGCAAGGGCGAAGAAATTGGTGCCCACGAAGAGGACCCTTGTCACCAGGCGGACGGTCCCCTCCAAACGCCCCCAACGAGGGGCCGAGCTGGAGGATGATGCCCATCGCCCTTCTAAACGCGTCAAGAAATTGGCGAAGAAGGGCGACCGGGAGATTCATGTCGTCCCCAGTGACACTACTGGGACGCCTGCTCCTGCCGGCTCTCCTTCTGTGCCGGCATCCCCAACCCTGATTCCTCCAGCCGTCTCCCTACCTGAGACCACGGCTGCTCCAGTCGCCGCACCAGTTCCAGCTTCGGAACCGGTCGTGGCACCTGCAGTGGGGAAGTCGGCTACACCAGTCGAAGCACCCTCGACTCCAACGGTCATTCTGGAGGTATAATTCTAACTCCACTCGTCTACTTCTACTCTTGTCTCTTTGGGCTTCCAGTCGTAATGCAAAATATTTTTCTTTTTGTTCAGGATGTCGAGAGCGAGAGTGACGAAGTCCCGCTGGAACGCCGTCATCGACCAGTCAACTCTCCTCCCGTCCATCCTCCTCCCGTCGTCGAGGCGACCGCTCGACCATATCTTCCTGCGGCGGATCGCGGCAAGAGACCCATGGCCGACCCTGAGGCCACGGCCGAGACGCCGATCCATCCGCAGGATGAAGATCTCCCCATTCCTCCACAGGAAGTCTCCTCGGCCTTCTTTCTTTTGCGTTAATTTTCTCATGACACATGTTCTTAAAAGACTATTAAATGTCAGGTGCCCGAACGTTCATTTCACCGACAATTTTATGCGCCGACGGGCGTTGTCTATATTTCTTGGCCACCGTCGTGGCCATCAAATGTAGATGACCTCCATCGGCCGCGTGAATTGAGAAGCGGTCTAAGGTACTCGGCTCGGCCATTAAGTTCCCTGGGTTCGAGCAATGACCCAGAGGGCATGGCCGAAGTCTCCTCTCAGCAGGTCTAAAACAATACTTTTTCTTTTATGCACTATATCACGACGTCTTTACTGTCCTTTACAAAATTTTCCTCTTTTGTGCAGCCATCGTGGGAATTGGAGCTTGATGCTCTTCTTCAGAGCACGACCGGTGAGGCCGCCTCCTCTGCCGCTCCTGCTGAACCAGCCGGAGCTATGCCTGAGGCCGAGGTCTTCGTGAGGCTGCACGAAGTCCTGTCTCTTACTGCCTCCCAAGCTCTCCGATGCAAGGGCCTTGACTCTGTTGGAGAGTGTCTCAACGACTTCGCCAGCGGTGGTCACTTGAGCCCGGAGGGTATCTCTTTCCTCACCGATCTCCTGGAGCGAACTTGGCAACACTTTCTCATCTTCGAGCGAGCCTTACAAGCCGAGGACGACTTGAAGGTGGCCAAGGTCGCGCATGAGGCTGGCCAAGTAGAGATGGAAGCAATCAAGGTGAAGAAAGCAAAGCTGACTGAGTTTGATCGTCAGATCTCTGACCTCCAACGTCAAATTTCTGACCTTCAACGGCAAAGGTCGGCTGCTGCTTCCGAGCTTGAGAAGGACTTTGAGGCCAACAAGGCTCGACTGACGGCCTTCGCTGCCGGCGCACGGCGTATCCAGCAACTGCAGTGCAACAAGAAGACAAGGCAGGCTGAGATTATTTTGAGCGAAGCGAAGTGGCTGGAGCTAAAAGCTGCCCTCGAGACTTTCCTCCCCTCGACCCCTTAGGAACCTATCATTGTGTTTGTATTTGTTCTTCTTGTAATGATTCTTTTGATATTAATACAATGGTCGTTTTGCTATCAATACAATGGTCGTCTTGCTATCAATACAATGGTCGTCTTGCCATCAATACAATGGTCCTACTCTTGCATTTCCCATGTAATTGGATAGTACTTCTTTAAAAACTTTCCATTAATCGGCAATTTGTGAACTGCACCCGTCCGATCTCTTAGATGATATGCTCCCTTGCCGAGGACTTTGTGAACGACGAATGGCCTTTCCCAATTCGGCGACCACTTACCAAATCTGGGGTCTTTAATCCCAACAGGCAACACAGTTTGCCAAACCAATTCTCCTGCGCCGAACGTTTTTTGTCTTACACGCTGGTTATACGCTCGCTCGGCAATTTTCTTTTGCGCTACCAATAAGTTACCCGCGTCAATTCGACTTTCTTCTAAATCTTCTAATTCTTGTCGCATCGCTTGACTATATTCAATACTGAACAAATCACTCTGCTCGATTACTCGTAACGAGCTTATACTCAACTCGACCGGTAACATAGCGTCGTGTCCATAAGTTAACGCTTAGGGAGTGGTTCCAGTGGCCGACCGGGGTGAAGTTCGGTATGCCCATAATGCTTCATTTAACTTCAAATGCCACAACCCAGGTTTCTCTTTTACCATTTTTTCAAGGATGCCGATCAACACTTTATTGCTTGCCTCGGCCTGCCCGTTTGCCTGTGGGTAGTACGGCGTAGATTGCTCGAGTCGGATGTTCAAACTTGCCGTGTATTCCTTAAACCTATCGGCCGTGAATATAGTGCCATTATCAGTTATGATCATTTCTAGCATGCCGAATCTGGTCATAATATTTTCCTCTACGAAATTGCATACCTCTTTGGCCGTTAATTCGGTATATGATCTTGCCTCGACCCACTTAGTGAAATAGTCAGTTGCTACCATTATCCACGCATGTTTCGCTGCCCCCGATGATGGCGTGATTTCGCCAATTACGTCCATTGCCCAACCTTTGAACGGCCATGGTTTAGTAACTGAGTGTAGTAATTCGGCCGACGATCTCTGCAAGGGTCCATGAATTTGGCATGGTACGCATCTCCGTGCATATTCGATACAATCTTTTAATATATTGGGCCAAAAATAACCGTGTCGTCGAAGCAACCAGCGCATCTTTCGTCCAGACTGGTGTGCCCCACAAATACCTTCATGTACCTCGGCCATTGCTTGGACGGCCTCATGTGGGCCGAGGCACAATAGTAGTAACTCGTCCTCGCCTTTACGGTACAACTCATTTTGGTACAACACGTAGTTCGTGGCGAGGACCTTCGTTCTCCGGTCGTGTTTCCCGTTGGGATTATCGAGGTACCGTAACATCGTCTTTCTCCAATCATCTGGTTTTACCTCGACGGCACATACTTCTACGGGGTCTCCTCGTTCTAGTAGGGATGGGAGCGACATTACCCTAGTACGTATTACGTGTGTGCGCTGGAGGGTTTGCCGATTGATCAAGGTCGGGTACGATTGCAGGCCTGTGGCTGCAATTCGGCCGAGCTTGCCCCCCATGAGTTGTGCTCCGGAGGCGATCTGGGCGAGTTCGTCGGCATCTGTGTTGTGGATTCGTGAAATATGTTCAAACGTGATCCGTTCGAATGACTCGGCCAGGTAGGTGGCGACCATGTGATATGGCGCTAAAGTACAACTCATGCAACGAAAAATGCCGTTCAATTGATTAATCACAAGTTCGGAATCACCGAGGACAAGAACACGGGAGGCCCGTAGATCGTGTAAAACGTGGAAGCCGATAATGAGGGCTTCATATTCGGCCTGATTATTTGTGCAGCTGAAATCCAACTTGAGAAAAAAATACCATCGGCAGTGGTCGGGCGACTGAATTGCAATGCCGACACCCGCCGAAGTCGAAGTACTGGAACCATCGAAATGCATAGTCCAATGGTTATCGCGTGTGGTGACTAGATCGATGTCGACATCGCCCCCTTCAAAACCATATGGGGAAGGGTGTTGGGCCAAGAAGTCGGCGAGAGCCTGCCTTTTAACGGCCTTTTGGGGTACGTATTGCAGGCTGAACTCGGATAAGGCGAGCGTCCATTTCCCGATTCGGCCTTTGACGATAGGTCGAGTGAGCATGTAACGAATTACGTCTGTTTGGGCGATGACTTGCGTAACTGATGGGAGCATGTAATGCCGAAGCTTGGACGCGGCGAAAAACAAAGCTAAGCAAAGTTTTTCGACAGGTGAATAATTGAGCTCTGGTGAATTCAGATTTCGGCTAAGATAAAAGATAGCTTGCTCACGTCCCACGTTGTTGTCTTGCGCTAGGAGACAACCAATGGATTCGGCGGCTGCCGAAATGTATAATTTAAGGGGTTTGTGGCGACAAGGTGGAACCAGCACGGGTGGGGTGGAAAGGGCCACCTTGATTTGCGTAAATGCAATTTGATGCTCTTCGCGCCATTCAAATTTATCGGTATCCTTAAGTTTAAGGAGAGTGGAGAATGCCTTCATTTTACCGGCCGAATTGGCGATGAAGCGGCGGAGGAAGTTTATCTGCCCGAGTAACGACTGCAGCTGTTTCTTTGTTGTGGGAGGTGGGGCGCTAATGATGGCGCGGGCTTTATTTGCGTCGACTTCGATGCCGCGATGGTGCACCAAAAACCCTAGGAAATTACTGGCCGAAACACCGAAAGCACACTTGGCTGGGTTCATCTTGAGAGTATTCTTGCGCATGCGAAGGAACGCTTGCCGCAGATCATCCAAGTGCGTTTGGTGGCGTTTCGACTTTACCACCGCGTCGTCGATATAAACTTCGATGATGGTCCCGATTAAGTCGTGGAAGATCATATTCATGGCTCGTTGGTATGTGGCGCCGGCATTCTTGAGGCCGAATGGCATGACTACCCATTCGTAAGTACCGAGTGCCCCTGGGCAACGGAAAGCCGTCTGGTGGACGTCGGCTTCGGCGATGAAAATCTGGTTGTATCCCGCATGGCCGTCCATAAAAGATAGCAGTTCATGATTAGCTGCGGCATCAATTAGCAAATATGAGATTGGCATTGTATATTCGTCCTTGGGAGTAGCCAGATTTAGGTTACGGAAATCGATGCAGATGCGGAGGGCACCGTTTTTCTTCAACACTGGGACGATATTGGCTAACCATTCGACGTACCGAGCGATTCGAATAAATCCAGCTTTGAGAAGCCGAACCAATTCTTCCATAATGCCGAGTTGTACCTCGGTCGAAAATCGGCGAGGGGGTTGCCGAAAAGGCTTACATCCGTCTTTGATGCGTAGCTCATGTTCTACCAGGTTTCGATCGAGGCCTGGCATTTCATGGTAACTCCACGCGAAGCAATCTTTAAATTCCTGGAGTAACTTACGGAGTTCGACCTTCGTGGTCAGCGGGAGTAACGCGCTTATAAACAATATGTGAGGATCATCGGCCGTGCCTACGTTAACTTCTTCTAAGGGGTCCTTGACTTGAGGCCGATGGTCTTCAAGTTCGGCCGGCGCAGCCTGAACTTTATCGAGAGACAGAACAGGCCGTTATCTGTTTCGGCCAGAAATTCGATTAAATTGATGCCAGAATGCGGTTGCTTGGTAATGGCATACCAATGGGCCAGCAGACGTTCCATTGTAGATGAAACCGCTGCCTGACGTTGTTCTTGCGTGGTGTGCTCAGTCATCGGCATTGATGACTAAGTTTGCCAAGCCAAGTCTCGCCGAATCCTGTTGGACAGTCTCGGCGCCGACCTCAATCACTTTTTGTACCGAAATTCTCGTCGGCCACCCATCCTCGTTAAGGCCTTGCAGGGTGATGTAGCCGACGTGATCATCATAATAGCGAGCCTGAATCATGTTGGTTTCAAATGGTTGGTTATCGGCTGGGTGGACTACGACCGATTTGCCATCTCAAAAGATGAGGACTTGGTATAGTGATGAAGGAATGCAACTGGTTTGGTGGATCCAGTCGCGGCCAAGTAATGCGTTATAGTCAGTCTTGGAATCAATTATAAAGAATGCTGTCATGTGTTGACGCCCGGCAATGCTCACTTCCAACGGGAGCACTCATTTGGTCTGAGATTTGTCACCAACAAAGCTGCTCATAGTGATCCCTGACGGAATGAGTTCATTATCAGAACGGCGTAAAGCCTTCATGACGGATATTGGCATAATGTTGACTGTGGCTCCACAGTCGACAAACACTTTAGAAATGGGAAATCCTTCGATGTGAGCCGTGACATACAACGGCTTCAGGTGTTGGAGATTAACCGAGGGGGAGCGGGGAAATAGCTCGGCCAAAGCTGCCTTAAGGTTGTCCCCGCTTCGATTTTCTCTGTCGTCGTCGTTTGCGACGAAGTCTACTTGTGTTGCTTCCTCGGCAACTACGTCCCCGTCCAAGAAATTCGACTGGTGGGTACTTGGTTGGAATTCAGCTGGTAGGACGTGGACCATGCTGATCTCCATATGTTCGAGGATCGAGGGGCCCATTGGATCGTGGTCGTCGTCTTCTGCAGAACTAACCTCAGTAGCAGTTGACGGAACATCCTCGATCAAACTTTTGAGTTCCTCGGTAAGCACCGGTATCTGAGACGCGAGAACCAAATCGAGTGCGGGTGGGCTATTTTCCTCGACGATGTTGACTGTCGAAGACTTACGTTGGTCCTTTGTTACACGGACTCGTTCTTCATAGGCAATACGGGCGTTCCTCGTGTCTAGATATGTATCCAACCGTGCTATCCGTTTTTCCTTGTCGACCGTGAGGCCGAAGAGCGATACAGCCGAGAAAACTTCGAAATGATAGCGCAAATGCTCGTGGTCATCAAGCGAAAAGGGTAATTCGGCAGCGTCGATGTTTGTATAGGGATCGACCTCAAAACCAAGGACTCGAGCCTCTCGTATATGTTGGAACCTAGCTTTAATTGCTGGGTCGGAAGTTTTCTGGATAATTTGCTCGGCATCAGGGCAAGTTAAAGCTAAGTCGAGGGCTTCCTGACACGCCTTGGGTAGTCCGTACAAGTCATTGGCGGAGTATTTCTTATGAAACTCTCGCATGTATTCCAGGGATTCACCGAGGAATGGAGGGTGTAAGTTGCGACGTATTTTGACAAACGGCTCGCGCTGTGGAGAAAGTTTCTTTTCGGCCTCTTGTCTAAAGTACTCTAGATGAGCTCTCGTTTCCCCAGGCCGGAGAAGGATTTTGATACGTTTCTCAGACTCGTCAATGGTGGTTTCGAAACCGGCAGCTGTTTCTTTCTTCCCTTCGACTAACTCGGTCATGATAGTCGGGGTTGGCCGTTCACTAATGTTTTCCACGGCCTTTTTTGGTTGCCACTAGTTGGCAGGGTTGGCCTGCGCTTCTCGTCGTCGAGCCATGCAATCAATCCGTTGACGGCGACGTTTTTGGGATTTAGACAACGCCGTATATAAGCTAGTCGGGGAATTGTAACTGTACCAGCGTTGATCCGATGTCCTCGGTGGTTTGAAAGTTTTGCGATTGGCTGACGAGCTGGAACTGTTGGTATTGCGCAGTAATAATCCTCATTATAGAAAGGTGCATCGAAGTCAAGACGCCGCCTGACCGAGGCCTGGTCTTTCGACCGTACTTGTGGGCCGAGTCGATCAAACATTTGACGTCGCAGACCAAGTTCCTTTGGTGATGTGGTAGGGGCCGTGGGGGGTGTTGAAGATGTCTTCTTCCCAGGTTCAACTGGTGTTTTACAATGGTCACATAAAACCTTTGATCCATGAGTTTCGTCGGAACTTGACCTCGTCATAGGCTCATTGGCGGGTGGCCCCGATTGTTCCGTGGGTGATGCATTCGAAAATACATCAAGCTTTAGCCTTGTTCGACCATTCCGTTGACGGATATGCTGTACCGGGACGTATTCGGCCTTCCCTTTGTTTTTAGGAAGATGAGCATCCACCATACCAATTGTTGTTGAAGGGAAGGGATTGACGTCGACCGCCATCTGCTTTTCCGAAAATTTCAACTTTCCTTTCTCGATCCAACTTTGGATTGTATCCCGGAATACGACACAATTATTGGTTGCATGCTTATTAGAATTATGATACTTGCAGTATACCTTTCCCTTCAATTCATCGGCCTTAGGGATAATATGTCCCGGCCGAAGCTTGATGATCTTTGCTGCCAATAATTGATCGAAAATTGCATCGGCCTTGGTGATGTCGAAAGTGTAGACTTTCGATGACTTACTCATTTCCTCGGCGGCCGAATGGGCTTTGGTGTCTTTGCCATTTACTTGAGCCAGAGCATTGCAGACGTAAGGTTTGTCTATTACTATCTCGGCCGCATCCACACTGACATACTGAGGGTCCCCGCTTTCGGCCGATGCATAGCTAACCGTGGGGTTCTTATACAACGTTCCCCGGGATGGTGACTTCGATATCTTTTCTTCTCGGAGCAGATAATCATACTGTTCGACGTGTTGAGCAAGTTCGTACATATCGCGAATGTTTGCCCCCAGAAACTTCTTTTTGTACTCCACGTCTAATCCGTTGAGGGCGATCCTGACGAATTCCACTTCGGGGAGTGGTACTTGGCACCAATTCCTGGCCGACTTAAACCTTGTTAGGTACTCCATTGGAGATTCGTCGGATGCCTGAGCCATCCTGGCCAACGATGATACGGACATCTCCATCCCTGGCCGATAGAACTGTTCATGGAACTTTTCGACCAACTCTTCCCAACTCTGTACGGAGTTAGGCGGAAGATTAATGTACCAGGCGAAAGCTGAGCCTGTCAGTGAGAAGTTAAACAACCGTAGTTTGTAGAAGTCGCTATTAACGTCCCCACACTGTGCTGTGAACCGAGCCACATGTTCTAATGAGGATAAAGACGATTCCCCGGCGAAAAGGCTGAAATCGGGGATCTTAAAACCTCGTGGGTATTCAAACCTTTCTACATAAGCCGGGTATGGATGGATGAACTTTGGAAACTTCGGCCCCTTCTTCAGGGCCGAGTCAATCATTCTTTGGACCTCGGTCATGTTTACGGAAACGGCTTCTTCTCCCTGGCTTGGTCCCTCAGATCTGCTTCCCGGCCCACCTCTTTGTTCTAAGGCGATTGGTTGCGGCCGGGCGGGCCCTCTTTCGGCCGGTACTGGCGCATTCGTCGAAAGCTGTCGAGGTTGGCCGACCTGGCCATCTTCGAAGGCTTTACTAATTAATATTTCAAGCATTCTGGTCTGTGTATCGTTGTTACTTCGTACTGCTTCCAATAAATCATTCATCTTTTGACCAATCGACTGCTCGACCTGACGATACTGCTCATCAAGTCGTCTCCGAAGAAACAACCTAGTTGGTGGATCAGAGCCTTCCCCACCATCGTCGTCGCAATCTTCCACTATCCCCTCCACAAACATGCGCATCGTTTGATTCGGGATCGCCGCGTTGTGGGGTTGCCCGCTGAGACAGATTTCATTTTCTCGGCGTGTCACACTTGTAGCCTCGGGCGGCGCAGCAATGATCGGATTTTTTGCAGGGTGCGAATCCTGCCCAAGGCCTTGCACTGGTAAGTCAGCTGTTGACTTTCCCATGGTTGTTTTCTTCTTTGTAGACCGTGTCTCAACGGTCATGAACTCCGAAGGTTTAGCACAATGGTCCCACTGGGCGTGCCAAAATGTTGACTCTAAAAATTACAAAACCTACGTGGTGCGCAGGCCGAGTAACTAGTAAGCTAACTACGTCCTTCGGTTGAATGCGGGGCATGCCAACTCGTCCGCCGAGCTCGGCCGAGGAGTAAAATTTGATGATGTCGCGTTGAGCGCGCTGTCGACTTCTGTATCTTGCGATTGCGACCGAGGAAGGAACACTCTCGGTCTCTGGGTTCTATAGCCTGAAGACAAGGCTACTAATTCTGCGGAGTTCACAACTCGTCGGAGCTTGACTCGGTGACCGTGATTATATTCGTAAGAATATAAGCACGCCAAATCGAGACCAAACTATATGGGCACAGGTACTCAAACGTGATGTATGTCTTGATGGTAAACGTAGTTCGGCCGTCGGAATGCCGAACCCTGAAGCTTACTTGCGAGTATCCAATCATAAAATCACTCGGTGTCCAATGCGCCGAGCAATGCAATTCGTAACACCCAACTATGCCGAAAAGGTTAGTAAGATGACCTCTACCAACAAGGGTTCGAAAACCCTTCTCGGCCGAGACTTAGATAAATAATCGGTCGACCTCGACGCAGTGCTGTTTATCCAAACTGAAGGTGCTTCTCGGTCGGCTGATTCTGCGGCAGCAGTGCTGTTTATCCAAACTGAAGATGCTTGCTGGGTGCTTCCACAGTGCTGTTTATCCAAACTGAAGGTGTGTCGGCAGGAAAAGAAAAGGAAAAATCTCAAGGTGTTTGAGAGATTTTGCGTAGGGCAATTGTATGCTGATTTTGAAGGGGCTTTTCTGTTGCATGATTTCTTGTATTTATAGTGCCCCATTCCTTGAAACCAATTCTGATTTGGATTGGGAGCCCTTGTCCCATTTCGACTCTAACTCGAACAAACCTACTCCCACTGGGGTTCTGAATTTTCCTTCTTTTCCAGACTCCATTCCTTGCCTGTCGAGACTCCTGGTCGCACCAGGACTTCCTTGACCTTTTCTATTCATCTGGACTACTTAGGATAGGATCTGGCCGACCCTGCTAGCTGGCCCGGGTTTCATTATCCGGCCCATAGTATTTGTCATCACCTTGGGCCCAGCTCATCCTGCTGCTCGGCCCAACAATAATATTTTGGGCCCAAACAAAAATATAAACAAATAATATGTAAATGAAAATCACTAAGGTCTGCAAATTCAAATGGAAACGACAGAGGTATCCAAATTCAAAAGAATTCGACAACGAAAAATTCAAATGAGCCACACACAAATTATTCTTCTACATCTTCCGTAGAAGCGTCATCTTCCACCTTTTCAATGAAAAAGTCATCTTCGAAGTCCATTGATATTTTTTTTACTTTCTTTGAATGAAATGAGATGAAATTATGAGTTAGGGTTTAAGGTAGACAAATATTCTTCCACGCCCAACCCTTTTTTAAAAAAAATAAAATTAAGCAAAAAACTTATCAGTCCTTTTGCAAATGGACAAATTTGTAGTTAAAAAAATTATTAAAAGGTGGGTGGAAAGATAAGACATTGGGATGAGAATAACGTCACTCATTATTAATTACTTTATCTTTTTATTTTAATACCAATTTTACCCCTTAAGTAATTAGTAAGGTAACTAATATTATCTTTAATTTTAGCATTATCTTTCATTAATGATAATATTCCTCTTCTTTTTCCTTAATTAAAGTTTGTTGCAAGCTTGCTAATTTTTGGTTTGCTACCTAACTTTTTTGGTTTTTTACCTCACTCATCCTTTTTTTGTTGTGTTTTCTCCAGTTGTTTCCTCAGGGATAATATACATGTGATGTACGTCATCTACTTTCTTTTTTCTTTTATGGAATGCTGGTCCAAATTAAGCATGTTATTTATCTACATATTACACGTGATCTTTTTAATCAATCTCGACCATGTCTTTCAGCTTTAGTTGGGTTTCGTACCTCTTATCTTCCTATATCACATTTTTTTAATCAACCCTCATTAAACAAAGTCATTTGGCTTTGTCTAGAAATAAAACATGAGATATTATGGTATTTAAATTGTCACATCTAATAAGCTATAATAAATATACATTAATAAATATCAAGTACATGTACTCATATATATGTTTCAATCAATTGGAAACAATATAAATTTAAATTTGAAAGCTTATGTGCCACATTGATCTTTTTGTAAATTTTATTCTCTACCCAATACATCAAATTTAAGCTATTATTAATTACATTATTTACTTTTTATAATTGTAATTAGTATTTTTAAAACAAAAGATAACAAAAATGGTTAATTTTAATTTACTAATATGAAGTTTCTTGATTTAAAAAAAAAAAAAAAAAAAGAGGTTAAAGCCAAAGTTTTAGAATTTATAAGTTGGGAATTACCTGTTGTTGAGTAGGTAAGAGCTACAAATGCATTGTCATCGTGATGGAGAAGCATGGAATATTGAATAGATACATTACCATGCCTTGTCAAGATGTGGTTGATGGTTATAGTAATATCTTTCAGTTTGGGTGGGTGAGAGCGAGTCCGGATCCTCGCCGGATTCTTTTGCTGAGAATCCGAGGATTCGCAAATCGTGTTCATTTATCGTGCAATCAGAAATAATTTTAAATATTTTTATTTAAAAATAAACATAAATAGTACTTAACAAAAATTGACGGTATAGTGTACAATGAACGGATACGATTCACGAATCTCCAAAATCTATACCAAAAAGATCTGGAGAGGATCCTGTTGGGGTGAGAGCAACCTACTAATATTGCTTTTCTATGGCTTTATTTCCACTTTCCGTTGATCCTTGTGTTGGGTGGACCCGGGGACGGGAGCAAAAGGATGACGATTTGCAAAATATTTGAGTCGGTTAGAGCTATGTATTAATATTGCATTATTTTTCCCACGTACATGAGAATTTTTAACTTTAACTCATATGGATAATGGTGACGTATTATATTTGTATTGTGTTCAATACCTAGTAAGTGAACTCATTATGCTGTCTAACTCAATCCTTCCACCTTTTCGAGTACATTATCTTTCTTCCTTAAAACTAGAATAGCGTTGTAAAAGGGAAAAAAATAAAAACAGCCCTTTTTTATTTTTCAACAAAAACAGCCCTTTCCTCATTAAATCCTTTGTGAGTGTATTTTCTCATTAATCCTAAGATAGGGTAGGCTGATATGAATGGATGCTATATTTCAGAAAAGGAATAAAAAATACACACATTGCATGTAACCAATCAAGGTCCAGAGACATCAGAGTTTGTAATCTTGTTTAATTTTATAAATTTAAAGCAAATATATTATATATAAACATAACAAAATAATAAACATTAATTGAAATAAACATACATAAATTAAGGGATACTTTGCTAACCCTCTCCCTGGTCATCCCCCAATGGTGGTTAAAGGTGCTCGCGAAGGATATATTTGTGAAAACTAGT
Source organism: Pyrus x bretschneideri (assembly GCF_019419815.1). NCBI lineage: Eukaryota > Viridiplantae > Streptophyta > Magnoliopsida > Rosales > Rosaceae > Pyrus > Pyrus x bretschneideri. Next base: position 2,976,017 of record NW_025999624.1, read on the forward strand.
TCATTTGAGCAACATCTATGCATGCAATTAACAATTAAAAGGCGGAATCATGCTTGTATGCACTCAAAAACAAAACTTTACCATGAAATTCAAGGCCTAATGATTATGGTGAACCAAGGCTCAACTCAAGAACAAAGTGAGTTGAGAAATATTATACCTTTGTTGATTCCTCTTTGCATAAGCAAAGGCTAATCACCCATGAGAGAGGGCCTTCATTCCTTACTTCTTAGCTCCATGGATTTCTTGGAGGACGAGGATAAATGGATTCTCCAAGTTCCCAAAATAGGGAACCTCTAAGTCTCCACACCAAGGAGAGAGTATTGAGGAAGAGATGAGTGACCTAGAGGAAGAAAGATTGCTAGCTATTTTCTTCTAGGGTGGACGGCCTCTTAGAGAGAAAAGGAGAGCTTGTGTTCTCTCCAATTTCCTCAAAGAAAACCCTCATGATGAAATGGCTATAAAGATGCATTTATACCACCTCACATTTGAGTGGCAAACTTGCAATTAAGCCAAGTTCACTACCCCTCACTCTTATGGCCGGCCTTGATGGGTTTATTGGGCTTTCAAGCCCTTTATGTTTACAATTTGTCATACAACTTGAGTTATTGAACTTGACATTCAAATCCCATTGGACCTTGAGGCCCAAAACTAACCCGAGGTCTAATACGAACTTATTCGTTTGATTAATTAACATATTAATTAATCCTAGCCATAAATAATTAAACCATTTAATTATCCTTACTCATCTCCGTTGTTTCTTCAATCTCTACCTTACACAGTGTACAATCCATTAGGTTCCTTTTAGCGAGGTAGTGGGCGATTAGAACTCTTCAAATCGATTGTGAATTGAAACATACTTTCAATTCTCCCTTTAGTGATTATACACCTTTAGGGCTTCCACAAACCATGAGTGACACCTAGCAGTATTTCATGGCTACCCAAGCTAATTAGAAGAGGTGGAAAACCTATTCAGTTTAGGATTATAATGCAATATGGTCTTTCTCTAATACAATACTCTTGACCACATTGTTTGGTTTGATAGTTTATTCATGTCTACTATCCAATGTGATTCGTTTACTTATATGATTAACTTGAATGTCATTTGGAACGACTTCCTAAATCTCATTCATACTCTGGCCAGAGATTCTTAATCATATCATAAAGTATTCTCCTTTAAACGGTTTGAAGGTTAGAGATCCCTTGTTGTGCATTCACTTGCCTCCATGGCTAAGTGACTTAACCCTAACTATGCCTTGGACACCCTTTGATGGAGTGACTTTGACATAGTCAAAGATCAAGGACCTAACCATAAGACAACTATAATGCCTCAGGTCAAAGGACTACTTTCATTATCCTAACCATGAGTTCTCATGTGACATGAGTATGCGAAGTCCTTGTTGATCCCGTTCAGTGGAATCATTCTCTATGGAGCACCTACATGCTTGTCTTGGTGTCAGTCACACCAATGACTCGAGACCAGTCACTCTCCCTAAGAGAAGACATAACACGTACTGATCTTAACGGACTGTCAATGCCTAATTGGCAATCCTATGATCAGGAACGTTTAAGATATGTATACAAAAGAGAATGGTCTCATGAATCTAACTTCTTTAGATCATATTCTCCCAATTACATATTCCTTCGACTTATCGTTTAAGCATATAACATTTATATGAGACGACTTTAAACAATAATATTTGCCTTTTATATTAAACTAGATTAGTTTAACATGTAAAATGTCCGTAAAGTATCATCATATGATTGGCTTTAGGGCACATTTCCAACAATCTCCCACTTGCACTAGAGCCAATCAGCTTGGTCATCAGTGATAATACCTCTTATGAATTCATTTCAAAATTGGCTGAGTAGTAGGCCTAGACAATGGATATATATATGTTATCCATAGAAGCAACCTTGAGAATAACGACGTCACCATTATATATGATTCTCAATCATGTGGTTCAGTCTCTCATTTGAGTTCAGATCTTGATGAGACCTTGATTTCCAAGCTTGAGTTGTCGCCCCATTAGTATCGTAATGTGGGTACACTAAAGACACATTTTGGTTGGAACCGAATGGAAATCTCTCCAATTCCCTCTAATTTCTCAACTTTCTCAAATTCTTTAAAATCAATTTCTAATTGAATACACCTGTAATGTTATAAACTTCTTTAAAATCCTAATTGAATACACCCGGAGTTCTAAGGATTTTAATAAACTATCTTAAAATTCTAATTGAATGCACCTTGAATTTTAGAGAATCACTTAAAATCCTTATTGAATACCCCTAGATTCATTAAAAGAATTAAAATCCCTCAAATTCCTAATTGAATATACCCCCTAAGAATCCGTTTTATCATGATCATTTTGGGCATAAGTGGTATGCCATTGAGTTTACTGATGAGGACAAGTTGGAGTGTGCCTTGGATAAGAGGGCAAATCTTTCATATAGAAAGGTGGAATGTCCATTTTTGTGACACAGATTTTATCTCCAATCTTAAAGAGTGGTTAAGGATTCTAAGAGTGCCGATTCAATATAGGGATGATGAGATTCTTGAAGTGATCACCCAACCTATGGGCAGCTTTATTAGAGCGGGTGTGACCACTTTTTTGGTCTTAATGGTTTATTTATTAGAGTTCTTCTTGAGGTGGATTTAAGGTTGTTGCTTAAGAGGATTCCGGTGGTGAATGATGATGAAAAGTGTCCTTTACTGTTGAGTTATGAAAAACTCTTCGAAGTTTGTTTCTATTATGGAAAAAAGTGTAGTGAGAGGCACTCTTGCCCTGTGGATTATGATAGTGATGGTTGTCTGCTAGTTGATAGGATTATTGAGGATGAGTAATTGGTATGTCCAGTTGACTTGTTAGTAAGGAGACTAAGAATGAGCTTTATGATGGTGTTATGTTGTTGTTCCCTCAGCCACTTTAGTTGATGAGTTTAGCGAAATGAGAGGCTCATGCCCATGGTGATAACACCCATGAGCAATTTGAAGAAGATGAGGGATGAACTACGGTGCTTGTGAGGAGAGGTATAAGTGCAAACAGAGGAAGGGGCTTAGCTTGCAGAGATGAATGGAGCTATGATAATGTTATTAGGGGTAATAGGACCTGGGTGTCTCATGTTGATCTTGTATCTAAATGGTGCCTTATGGCTGATGGGGGTTCTGATACTAGGGTCATTGGTGGGAAGAGTGGTGTGGTTGAGTGAGCTAATGAGACTGCTAGTAAGGGAAAAAGTGTTAAAGAGGTTATAGATCTTGAGGCTGAAGAGGAAGTGTTTATGGAAACTGAAGGTGGAGAGATTAAACAAGTGCATATTGGAGGTAATATGAAGAAGATAAAAAGTAAGGCTAAACGAGGAGCGGGATCGAGCTACAATTTAGAAGATGTTGACTAATGAAGTTGATGCTATGGCACTCTGAGGGCTGGGGCTGGCCTGATTTTGCCAATCAGTTTAATTTTCTCTGTTGTTTAAATATTTTAGATGCTTTTGTATTGTTAAACCGAAGTCTGACTTGGATAGTGGTCTAGGTACGTTACTGTCTAAGCAGTTCTTTAAAATGTTTTTTTCCTATCGACGATGGTGGGGTTGGAGGCCTTTGTTTGTACTGGAATGATCTTAATATTAGTTTAAATGACATTGCCCATTGTTCCAAATTTATTCATTATGAAGTCACGGAAAAAAGTTTTGAGAAGCATTTCTTATTTACTTGTTGTATGCCTATCCCCCAAAAAACCTTCAACCTTAACTGTCGAATGAATTATTATCTTAATTCCAAGTAATAATTTTAACCAGCCTTGGATGCTTCTTGGTAACTTTAATAATATTATGAATCTTGGAGAAAAGGTTGGGGGTGACAGAAATGTCGATAATCACATGATAAATTTCAGTAGCTTCCTAAATGATGGAAATTTAATTTCTATTCCTGCCTCTGGTGTGCCTTTTACTTGGTGCAATGGTCATAAGGATAGTACTATTATTTTTGAGAGACTTGATAGGGTTATTACTAAAATCAGTTGGCTTAACTCGTTCCCTAATGCCAAGCTATATAACTATCCTATATTTGGGTCTGATCATAGCCCAATCTTACTTGAGACTAGTAGTTACAGTAGTGTTAACAATCTGGGTGCAAATACCTTTAAGTTTGAAGCTATATGGTTCTCCCACTAAAATTAGAACCACTAAGTACATATTGTTAAAATCCCACAAGCATATAATTCAAACAAACTTAAAAGGTTAAAACTTAACAGTGTGAACTTTAGTTAAGATTTAGCCTTAGTACTTGAGTCAAGTTCACTTGATTAATAAAGTGTCAATACTAACAAACCCTACAATATTTAATTCCAACAAGGTTATAAATAAGGCTTTGTAAAGTAATGAACACAAGGAAGTTTTTGACCCAAAAAATCTACCTCTGGGTTAAAATACCGGGGACTCTCCACTGAGTCCCATCCACTAGTGTAAACAAACGTTCATACAAAGACCACACAAGCTCAATTCCTAGATACCTATCTAAGGAGCAGCTTTACCTTTGTGCAATCTTGCCTTACATGAGATGGACTTCTTCGGTCTTCACAAAGTGGCAACTCCTCTTGAGCTCATCACCTTGTGGCATTAAGACCAACATGATCAATTATGTGATATGATTTTATGATATGCACAACATATTTGGATTCAACTGACCAGTCAGATTCTTCAATCAAACAGTTAAAGAAGAACCTAACATGAATTTGAAAGATTGGTTTATGAAGGATATGAAAAACTTAGGTTTAGACCAAAAACTCATTGCAAAACCATTAAAACAATGCAACCCTAATAAGCAATGAGTGGGTGTTTGTGCATGAGATGGTTTTGTGGCTAAGGTCTCGATTTGGAAGCTTATGAGGTAGCTCTAGGCTAAATGCACTCTTTTCTTGAAAATGTGAAAAACCTAACCAAGAAAAAAAGAAATCTTGAAAACCCTTATAATGAAAGATATGGATGTTTCAAACAAGGGGAACAAGAGGACACGTGTCACGAGCCAAACAGTGTTGGAAGTATGCCCACAAAGCCTCTCATTTGATGTAATAGCTTTTGGAATACTTATTGTGTTAAACTATTATATGTTTAATGAAGGGCGAAGCTTATTGTTAATCACTATTTATTGTATTATGTGTTTAAGCAATAAGGGAATCCAAGGAATGTATTTAATCTAAGAGAGAAGTGATCTAAGTAAGTTAGATTAACGAGACCTTTCTCTTATGTTCATTGCTAAAATGTTCTTAGCCATAGAATTGCCAATTGGGCATTGACAATCCACTAAGGTTAGTATGTGTTATGTTAACTCAAGCGTGAGTATGACTAGTCTCAAGTCATTTAGTGTTGGACACTGGGACAAACATATAGGTGCTCAAAATGGTAATCCAGGACATTGAACTATGATCAAAAGAGAGTTCGAACATGCATGTCATGTGAGAACTCGTAAGTTGCAATATGCAAAGTAGTCTTTTGACCTGAGGCATCATAGATGTCTAATGGTTAGGTCCTTGATCTTTGATCATGTCAAAGGCATTCCATTGAGAGTGTCCACAACATTTTTGTGTGATAGGATATAGATGAAGGATCCACAGGGAGATAAGGGACAAGCTTTGGAGGTCACAGAGAAGGCTCAGGGACAAATGAAGGATGATTCAGAGAGGTTTGACTCATAGATGGTGAGGATAATGAGTTACTGACAAGTGGTGAAGACGTTAATTGATCAACCAGAGACTTAAAAACAACAAATTGCTTTCTAAGAGAGTTGATTTTAAACTCAAGATATGTTATTTTCCATTTTCCTATCTTGGGAGGTAGTTGATGGTGGGGCTGGTATAGGATCACCCTAAGCTATGGTGCACATGACATTGCTGAGATTCGTCATATTTTTGTCAAGGTCCGTAGTGGTTTTAGGATACAGATCAGCAAGCTTACATAACTAAGTGATCAGACAAGGATGAATGGTAGATCCTCTCTGGTGTGTTCCAGCACACTTGGACTTGGACAAAATGGACTTGAAAATTAGAAAGCCAAAAGGCATATCATAGTGAGTTAACATGGCAAATAATACTCTAGTTGACTCAAGGGTAGGGTTACCATTGTTTGATGTACCTAGAACATTTCTACAAGTAAAGTTAAACCAAATCTTATACAAGGGTTTGAGGCGAGATTTTGAGACTTAACCTTTAACAAGAGGAATCAACGTATTAGCATAAGCCTTACGATGGTAGACACTTAGGTCATACTGAATGGTTGCAATATTAAACTTTGATGACACAGAGGAAGAGGACAGGTCAAGTTCAAGGACTGTACAAATGACAGATGGGTCAAAGGTAACCATGACACCACGAACATATACAAGACCACCAGACTCAGGAAAAGTTGACGGAATGTTAAAGTAAAACTCTTGAACCATAGACAAATTGAAATTAGGAGGAGGAGAGTTTACCCTATGAAGCTTGTACTTTTCAATGTGGTCATCAGATCGGATAACATCAATCATTAGGAGATCATCTCATACAATTCATCGTTCATGCATGACCTTCCGAACAGCCAGTGTAGAAAAGAAATTCTTTGTTTGAGTGGACAAAAAGATGGGAACTTGATCATCAATTACACCTTCTGAGGAATTTCTTGTAGTCTGAGATCGAGTAGAACGGTAAGGGGGCTAAGCACGGGTAGAAACAGAGTTGTCGACCAATGGTAAGGAAATCATTTGGCGAGAAGGATTGAGAGTTTGAGAAAGAAGGGAAATAGATCTTAAAGCAAACGACACAAAATAAAGGTAAAAACCTAGAGGGGTAAGAGAAGGTTAAAACCTAGGACACTATGAAGAAATCTAAGTCATGCAATGAAAAACCAATGGATGTGATGCACTAGTTAAAAACACATGTTGAAAAGACAAGGGCACCCTTAATGAACCTCACCTTTTTTTATTAGACCATGTGTCTAGTCAAAATATTGAAAAGAAATTGCATCAAAACTAGTTGAGTGCGACAAAATGTAACCAAGGGAGCCTACAACACAAACAACAAGAGAAAACACACTACAGCTACAAACCTAGTACTATTTGAGCTACAACCAACTAGGAAATTCATAGAGAAAATCCAAGTACGAACAAATTCAACAACCAAGCTTCCAAGACAAATTTAACTTTTATTTTCTGACAAAGTAAGTACATTTGAAAAGAAACATGCAATGCAATACTTCAAGAACAAATGTTTAGCGTCACAAAATTATAGCACAACATAGATTAACACTCGTTCATACCACAACCATGATGTGTCAAGGTATGGGAAAGGGATTGGTGATAGCCATCTTAAAATCAAAGCTTGATGTAACTAAGCAAAGAATTAATTCAAAGGCTAACCAAACTTTTTAATAACCCATTGAGATTAAGACACAACCCTTGCAACATAAAATGAGCCAATATCTAAACACAAAACTACTCACAATGAAGAACCCAGTCCAATAGAACTTTTAAGTTGGCGAAGGTGATATGGAGCATATGACCACTGATAAGATTGGTGAGAATTGCATTTGGACAATCCAAGACACATTTTGAGACCTTCTTGAGAGAAAGAGAAAAGAATTGAATGTTCATGACACTACATAAGATAACACTATTGAGAAATTTGGATTTTTCTCTTCTCCCTTTTTTGAATTTTTGAGAACTTTGCTCATGAATGGAGATTGAAGCTCAGATGTAGGATTTTACTTTTGACAGGGTCTAAGCACAATGAAAGAAAATTAGGTGGTGTTTTGCACTGGAAAAGACACTTAGCTCAATTTATAGAGAATAATTGTCACTACACCTCAATCAAGACCAAAGTAAGGCAAACCCTTAAATCAACAAGTGCTTTTGACAAATGAGACAAAGATTCTTCAAAGGCTATTAGCCATAACAGGGAGAACCTTTGATATCACAGAGAAATAATTAATCAAGGTTAATCTACAAAATGCCAACATGTGAGATAGTTAAGAAATGCACAAAGTGACAAACATACTTAACTGATGAGTTAATTGACAGGACAGACACTAGAGCAGGAAAAGAAACATGCAGAAGAATAACAAAACAGAAGCAAGGCTACTTAACCTGTTCAGTCAAAGGCACATAAGTCAATAGACCATTGAAGATTTTTGCGTCTTCAATTTTCCAAAAGACTTATGAAATACATAGCTAGTTGTTCCTCACATGGCACCAAGTTTATATAAAATATATTTCTTTGCAAAAATTTCCTAAGAGCAAGATATTTGTTCTTAAGACACTTGGAAGATAAACAATTGACAATGATCATCCAAACAACTAATGCATAATCTTGATCAGGATGCACATCATAAATCAAATTAAGGTTATCAATTAGAAGAACAAACCACATTGTAGAGATGCAATCTAACAAGGTATATGGATAGTTTGCATTCAAAGAAGTGAAAGAAGCATACCTTGGTGTTGTAATACCTCCAGCAGTTAATATGACAAACATCTCACCATGATTCAACAAAGAAGATTGAATGATCAGAATTTCATTCTCTGGATAATAGTCTTTTGGCAAGATCAGAGTGATACCTCTTTGTGTGAGATATAATATGATGCCTTCCCAAAATGCAGGGTTCACACAAGTAGCATTCAGAAATGAAGACTTGTAATTGTTCACATTGGACCATTTTTTGAAAAGAATTAGTGTTCCAACTTGAGCAATCATCACACCTAGAGGCAACAATTGAATAGCAATTTTTCTTGAATCTTGGAACCACCAATATGTTCTTCCCATCTTTATCAACAATTTTGCAGCTTATCTTGGAAAAACAGACTTCATTAGCCGTTGTGTCACAGAGTTAACCAATACTAAGAAGACTAGTTGACAACCCAGTCACATAGTAAACATCTTCAAGCTTAGAAAGTCCAGGAATTTTCACCACTCATTTTCCAACAATTTCGGCCTTGTCTGCTCCACCAAACTCAATCATACCACTTTTGAATGATATAAGATACCTAAAAGCATCTTTGTCACCAATCATATGATGAAAGCACCCACTGTCAGGCTTACAGAATGATGTTCAACTTTGAGCAATCAAGCACTTCCCAAAACCACATTGAAATCCACTTAACCTTGACTTTACATTTCTTGAGCTTGAAGAATTAACAACATTGGACATTTTGCTAACCTTTATGGTTAAACAATCCACTTGTTCCTTTAGATCATTTTTCCGTTGCAGATGTAGTTTTCAACACCTAGGTCTAATATGGCCAAGATCCCTACAGTGATAACATTTGGAAATGAATCTAGATCTTGAAGTGGAGCCTGCTAAATGAGATATAAAAAAGCTCCTTAGAAGCATGCAAGTTGACACCTATGGAACTTGAACTACTTTCATCACAAGCAACCATATCTTCACCATTAAACTGATTTCCAATAGCGAATACTCTTTCTGATAAGTCAGCATCCGTAGATAGACAGTTTAACTTGCATGTAGCCTTATTCAATTCAGAAGACATCTTCAAATTAGCTTCCTGATACAATTCATTGTTTTTCTGCAACAAGTGGATTTATTGAAGCATACTTTCATGTGATATCATTAAACTCTGAACATGATCTTCAAAAGAGACAATTAACTCATCCTTTTCATCATCATCACCATATTAGGAGCCTCTTTCATTTATCTTGTGAAGTTCATCCTTTAACCGTATGATTTTGTCACTCAGTTTTGATCTAACTAGTTGGAGAGACACAACCTCTTCTTACAATATAGATACCTTTTTGGTAAGGTAAACATTATCCAATGCTGAAACACACATGTCATCAAACAAAGATTCATATAAGCTTGATAACTCCTGAGATAATGACATATTAATATTATCCACCAACACATCATTTTCACTGGAAGATGTTTCATCAACAGATGCAATGAATGTAACAATCTCTTCTTCATTATTTGATGACATAGAATCTTGATCACCACTGTCACTCTAAGTGGCCATCATAGCCTTTTCACGTTTCTGACTAAGAATTCTAGTGTTGGCACACTCAGCAGCACGGTGCCCACTTCCACAACATGCATAGCAAAGACCATAAACTTTTGAGGGATTTTTGTCTTTCTTCCCTGAGGAATCATTAGATGTTACACTAAAGAAAAGTTTCCCACGATTGTTTGATGACCCCTCAGACCACTTGACATCGCTTCCTTTGTATTTGAGACCTCTTCTAAATTGCTTAACAAATAGTGCAAGATCATCCTTAGAGAACTATTCAGATGTGTCACTTATAACTTTGCTGTTCTCAACACTTTGAAGAGCAACATCTTTTCCTTTCTTGGAGATACCATCATCTATGTCTAGTTCCATCTCATAAGTAATGAGTTTCCCAACTAACTTCCCGAGCTTAATCTCATTTAAGTCTTGAAACTTTTGGAAGACAGCCTTCTTTGCTTGGAATCTCTTTGGCCAAGATCTCAAGATCTTTTGAACAATCGTTGTTTCGCAGATAGGTTTCCTCAATCCCAAGGCTTCATTTGTTAACATTTCAACTTTTTCATAGAAGGTAGAGAAGGTTTTAGATTTAAGCATTCTCAAATCTTCAAACTTTGAGAGGGTCATTTGAAGTTTCAAATCCCTTACTTGTTTGTCACCTTCAAGAAGGATTTGGAGTTTATCCCAAGCTTGCTTGGCAGTTATGTAGCAACGAATATGAGCAAACTCAATTGATGATATGGCTGATACAATTACATTTCGTGTCCTTCTATTTACCATGGCAGATGTCACTTCACCCGTGGTCCAATCATTTTTAAGATTAATCACCAACTCCCCATCAATAGTTCTAGAAGAAGCCCTCCACTCAAGAGTAAGATAATCAACTGTAAGAAAGTCCTATGCCTCAAGGAATATTTGAAACTTCTCACTCCGTGCTGTATAATTCATGCCATCAAAGAACGAAGGAGAGTTACATGATCCAGCAACACGATCCATGATGTGAGTCCACCCAATACCAGTATAATCCTAGAGATTACTCTATGTATATCTAGAGCAAGGCTCTGATATGAATTGAAATTGGTACCAGGTGGAATATCCTACAATAAAAAATTAAAAGCAACTATACTGACTAGCCAAATGTACTAGTCAACTAAGTACAGATTGTTAAAATCCCACAAGCATATAAATCAAACAAACTTAAAAGGTTAAAACTTAACAGTTTGAAGTTCAGTTAAGTTTTAGTCTTAGTACTTGAGTTAAGTTCACTTGATAAATAAAGTGTCAATACTAGCAAACCCTACAATATTTAATTCCAACAATGTTATAAATAAGGCTTTGTAAAGTGATGAACACAAGGAAGTTTTTGGCCGGAAAATTCCACCTTTGGGTTAAAAAATTGGGGACTCTCCACTAAGTTCCATCCACTAGTGTAAACAAAGGTTCATACATAGACCACACAAGCTCAATTCCTAGATCCCTATCTAAGGAGCAGCTTTACCTTTGTGTAACCTTGCCTTACACGAGATGGACTCCTTTGGTCTTCACGAAGTGGTAGCTCTTCCTGAGCTCATCACCTTGTGGCACCGTGATCAACACAATCAATGATGTGATATGATTTTATGATATGCAAAACATATTTGGATTCAACTGACCAATCAGGTTCTTCAATCAAACAGTCGAAGAAGAACCTAACATAAATCCGAGAGATTGGTCTATGAAGGATATGAAAAACTTAGGTTTAGACCAAAAACTCAATGCAAAACTGTTAAAACAATGCAACCCTAATATGAAATGATTGGGTGTTTGTGCATGCAATGGTTTTATGGCTAAGGTTTCGGTTTGGAAGCTTAAGAGGTAAGTCTAGGCTAAATGCACTATTTCCTTGAAAATGTGAAAAAACTAACCAAGAACAAAAGAAACCTTGAAAACCCTTATAATGGAAGAGATGGATGTTTCATACAAGGGGAACAAAAGGACACGTGTCACAAGCCAAAGAGACCTTCCCATATCAAGGGTGAGGGATCCACGCATGAGAAAAGAGGTTAGATGGCCCATGTGGGCTATCTTATTTTGTGTGCCTAGACAGTTGGAAAATAGACAAAACTTATAACTAGACAAAAAGGAGTTATGGAAAAATAAGCCTAACATGCATATGCAAATGTATGATTCAAACATTTTGTAGTGAAGATGGTTGGTGCTTTGACAAGTTCAATCCCCAGTAGTAATTCCATGTTAACATTGCACCCTAATTCTAAACTTTGAGAATGTGTGGTACCATATACAAGATTTGACAAAGGAAGCCAAACAATAAAACTAGTATTTAACACCCACCAGGATTTTAAATATATTGTAAGTAAAGCTTGGAGTCAAAACATCTCTGGTAGTTCTTGTGATAAGATTAGAGGTTATTTGGGGACTTTTAAGTTTCTGGTTAGAAAGTGGAATAAAGATGTGTTTGGGAATTTATTTGAGAAGAAGAAATGTCTCATACGGGACCTCAATAAAGTTCAGTAAGAGATTATGAATGTTTCTGATTTGAGTAATCTCTTTGATAAAGAATTAGCAATAAAAAACTAGTTGAGTGAAATGTTAAAGAATGAGGAAATATTTTGGGCCCAAAAAGCTAAAACTAACTAATTACAGCTTGAAGACATGAGTTCTTGTATAAGTGCTGAGCAAAATGGCAAGTTAAATAGCCCTATCCTTGAAAGTAAGGTGTTTAAAAGCATTGGTGCTTTGAAAGCACCTAGATTGGATGGAATTCATGCCTTTTTTTTTTTTTTTTTTTTTTTTTTTTTTTATCAAAACCGTTGGGATCTTGTTGGTCCCTCGATGGTTAATTTAGTTTGGGACTTTTCAATAATGGATCAAGTCTTAGATTGATTAATCACATTAATACTGCTCTTATCCCTAAAGTGGAGAACCCTGAGTTGCTTTCTAGTTTTAGACCATTTAGCCTATGTAATGTTACTTACAAGATTATTACTAAAATATTGGTGAGTAGAATTAAACCTTTATTAAATAGTTCCATTTCCAGGAATCAGGGAGCTTTTGCTCTAGGAAGATCCATTTAGGATAATATTCTCATTGCACACGAAGTGTTTTCCTCTTTTAAAGGTAAAAAAGGTAAAAGTGGTGGAATGTTTATTAAACTAGACCTTGGAAAGGCCTATGATTTCCTCGGTTGGGATTATATTATAGTTGTGCTTGTTAAATTTGGTTTTAATGATCACTGGATCAATCTTACCATGGAGTGTATTACTTCGACGTCCTTCTCTATCCTTATTAATGGTAGGTCCCATGGTTATTTCTATCCTTCTAAAACTATTAGGCAAGGAGACCCTCTATCTCCTTATATTTTTATCTTTTGTATGGAACCCTGGATTAAACACTTAGATAAGATGAGAGAATCTTCTAGAAGTATTGGCCTGTTGACTGCCTTTAGAGGTTTTAGAATTACAAATCTGATGTTTGTAGATGATTGTCTAATTTTTGCCAAAGTCAATAGTATTGCTGCCAGGAATGTTGCTAAGGTGCTGGATAATTTCTCTCATGCTTCAGGTCAAAAGATAAATTTTCATAAGTCTTCTCTATATTTTTCAGAAAACACGCTTAATCATACCATAAATGATATTGTTAATATTCTTGAGATCCAACAAAAAAGTACTATTGGCAGGTACCTAGGCATTCATAATATCATTTTCTGGAAATACCAAGTTAATGCAAACGAGCTTATAATCAAGATTAAAAATAAACTTTCTGGTTGGAAGGCAAATACCCTTTCTAAAGCTGGAAGGCTAGCTCTTATAAAAGCTAATTTATTAGGTGCCCCTAACCATACTACGTCTTATTTTTAAGTGTCCTGAGAAAATTACTAATGCTATAGATAGGGAGAGCAAGAAATTTTTATGGGATAAAGATTGCAAGCTTTTCCATGTGGCTTGGAATAGAGTTTATTGTTCTAAGGAAAATGGGGGATTAGGTATTAGGAAAAGTGTTCATTTTTAACAATGCTTGTTTAGCAAAGTTAGACCGGAAAGTTCTTACTGATAACCAGAATCGGTGGGTCCAGATTGTCAAGAACAAATACTTAAAGCATGAAGATTTCCTTCACACCAAAATCAGACATAACCATTCATGCGCCTGGAAAGGTATCATTAAAGTTAGAGATATTATTAGATTGGGACTAAGGTGGGTTGTGGGAAATGGAGATAATATATACTTCTAGAATCATAATTGGGTTTTTCCTTTCCCACTCTCCAATCTTGTTGCCTCCAATTAGGTTAATGATCTCGATTTGAATTTAAAGGTGTGTCAATTTATTAACAATGGACAATGGGATAGAGACCAACTTCGGTCACTAGTAGATGAGGACATTGTGAATAAAATTTGTAGTATTCCTCTCACCTTGATGCCCCAATGTGATTCTTATTGTTGGGGGCCAAATGCTAATGGCAAGTTTTTAGTTAAGTCGGCAACTTGGGTCCAAAATTGTGATAATAATAATGTGAATGGAAGAAAGCTTCTAAAGAAAATGTGGAATCTCAAACTCCCTCATAAAGTTAAAATTTTTAATTGGCTTCTTATTCTTGGAAGGCTCCATACAAGAGACAGATTATCATGACATGTTAATAATAATCTGTCTATTTGCCCTATGTATAACTTATAGGATGAAAACAGGTCCCATTTATTTATAAATTGTAGATTTGCTAGACTAGTTTGGAATTGTCAAGCTGTATCAAATAACTTAAGGTTAAATTAGTCTATCCCTTTTAACGACTAGCTAAATGCTCTAGCTGTCAGGAGTGATGAAGGTTTATGTGATCTTAGTAAAACTTTGCTAATTTGCTGGCAAGTTTGGAAAGAGGGGAATCTGGCTATGTTCCAAAGCAAAAATCCAAACCCTTTAAGGATTGTTAAGGCTACTTTCAACTTTGGAAGAGACTTCATCAATGCCAACAACATGGCTCCTAAAGTTTGTGATGTAAGGAGGCCTCCTCTATCTTCCTCTATTCAGTGGTCCCCTCCGAATGCTGGTTTTTGTTAAGCTTAATTTTAATGGCTCTATGTTGAATTAAGGTGCAGCTATTGGATTATTGATTAGAAATGAGAAAGGGAATCCCATTGTTGTGGGAACTAGATTTATATTTGTCAGAATACTATCTATGTTGTGGAATGTCTGGCTTTACGTGATGGTTTGTGGATGGCAAAGTCTAAGGGGTTTTTCTCGTATTGTGGTGGAGAGTGGTTCGAAGCTGGTGATTAAGTCCATATGTGGGGCTTATAACACCCCTAGGAGATTGAAGGTCATCCTAGAGGATATTCACAGGCTTGTTGGGTTTTTTGAGGACATTTGTTGGAAGCATGTCTTCAGGGAAGCCAATTTTCTGACGGATGCTATAACTAGTGTTGGTTCCTTTGTTGCTAATTTTCATGTTTAGGATAGAACTCTTCCTTTGGTTGCTCGACAGGCCTTCCTATTTGATTGTACCCAAATTGGATGCCCTAAGGGTTTTTCTCTTTAATGAAGTTCTTTTCTATATAAAAAAATAACTTACATTTATTATAGTAGCTCAAATAGAGGAAAGCACATAGACTATTAATCCAAAACGGCACTCTCACACTTAAAACTAAAATTTTTACAATCTAAGAAAGAAAAGTTGTTCTACAACCGAGCAACAATGATCCTTCTATAACAAAGCTATAAACAAACAACATACTACTAAACTTCTAAGTGTTGCTGAAGTAGAGGGTCACCATAAAGCAGCCTTGCACAGTGGGTGCATCTGCACTTTATGTAGTGAGTCTTATAGGTGAACAACAAATGTAAAAGATTATTATTTATCTTCATTTCATACAGTTGGCAAACGAACAGCTGGAGACCATTTCATGCTTTTTTGTTTTTTGGAATGGACAAAAGAGTCCCATAACAGTCATCCACATTATTATTTGCATAGTCTTCTTCTATCTATTGCTGAGATGGCGTAGATGTTGATACCATTTCTTCATCAAGGTCATCGAGGTAAAGAGTTGTAAGACTTTCCCTTTCAAGTCTACTTTCGAAGAGGATAAGCTAGATTGCTCAATTAAAGACTTAAGATTATCAGCCTTGGAGAGGATATTTAGAAGTAGGAGAGAAGATTTAACTTCACAAGTCCTTTCATTTGTGATTCTTCAAGCATGAAGGGAATGAGGTTTCAGGTTGTGACATCCCACATCGCCCAGGGGTGATCCTTATATGTATATTCCCATCCCTACCTAGCACGAGGCCTTTTGGGAGCTCACTGGCTTCGGGTTCCATTGGAACTCCGAAGTTAAGCGAGTAGCGCACGAGAGCATTCCCAGGATGGGTGACCCATCGGGAAGTTCTCGTGTGAGTTCCCAAAAACAAAACCGTGAGGGCGTGGTCGGGGCCCAAAGCGGACAATATCGTGCTACGGTGGTGGAGTCGGGCCCGGGAAGTGGTTCCACCCCGGGCCAGGATGTGACAATTTGGTATCAGAGCCTAACCCTAGCTGTGTGTGTGCCGACGAGGACGTCGGGTCCCTAAGGGGGGTGGATTGTGACATCCCACATCGCCCAGGGGTGATCCTTATATGTATATTCCCATCCCTACCTAGCACGAGGCCTTTTGGGAGCTCACTGGCTTCGGGTTCCATTGGAACTCCGAAGTTAAGCGAGTAGCGCGCGAGAGCATTCCCAGGATGGGTGACCCATCGGGAAGTTCTCGTGTGAGTTCCCAAAAACAAAACCGTGAGGGCGTGGTCGGGGCCCAAAGCGGACAATATCGTGCTACGGTGGTGGATCGGGCCCGGGAAGTGGTGCCCCCCGGGCCGGGATGTGACACAGGTGCTCTAGATTAAACTTGTCCCATCAACGAAAATAAATTCTCCTCTCTAGCTAAGGAATATAGCTCTAAGCGTCATCATCATTATTGGAAGAAGATCCGAAAGAAGATCTATTTTCTGTCAGTTACCCTAACCGGCATGGGTGTGTGCATGGGGTGCTGTCATTTACCCTAGCCGGTAGGTAGCATGGGTGTGTGCATGGGGTGTTGTATAACAACTTGAAGTATGACTGTCATTCTCGCTAATTCAAGGGATTTGCTAATCTTGCTTTAGTTGTTATGTGATTAGGCGTAAATCAAGGAAGGAAGATTGTTTCTTGTTCCTTGTTTTTCTCTTCTTCCCACGCTCATATATATAAGCTATCTTTGTACTTTGTTTCAATATAATAGAAAATACACCTTCAAAACTCAATATGGTATCAGAGCAGTGATCCTAATCGACTTGTTTCTGAGTAGTTTCTTGAGAGATCTGTGAGTTTTTTCCTGATTCTTTATCATTGCTGAAGGGAGTTCAGTGCATGGCAAAGAAGTTAGCTCACATGTTGCACCATCTTCATTTCATTTAGATGTTGATGTTAACCCAAATCAATGTCTCAGTTTTGTCTTACTAAATGAGTTCAATTATCTCCCTTGGGAGAGAGCAGTCACTCTTTCCTTAGGAGGACGATAGAAACTTGGTTTTGTTAATGGTGTTATTCCAGCGCCTGATGTGTCTTCACCAGATTAGAATGACTGGTTGTGCAAGGACCAGTTGGTCATGTCATGGCTACTAAATTCTATGGATCGAAAGATTGCATAAATTTTCAGCTATGCTGAATCCTCCTACATCCTTTGGAAAAATCTCAAAGAAATGTATGGGAATCAGAATAATGCAGCTCGAGTGTTCCAGTTAAAAAAGGATATTGCAGGTCTTTAACAAGAAGGAAACTCATTTATGCAGCATCTTAGGAAGTTAACCACCATGTGGAATGAGTTGAATGTATATCGGCCACACACTATTGACGCTGTCGTGTTGACCAAAAGAGCTGAGGAAGACTAAATATTTCAACTTCTTGCGAGTTTAAGTCCTGAATACGAAGATCTCGGGAGTCATGTCCTCATGAATCCTGATCTTCCCTCATTCTCAAGTGTGTGTGCCACGATTCAAATGGAAGAAACTTGCAGAAAAATCATGACTGTGGAATTAAAGGTGAATATACCAGAAGCTAGGGTATATCTCTCTAACCACAGAACTGGTGACGAGAGGGGCTATAAAGGAAAGAAACTTATTGTAAAATGTAGCTACTGTGATACTGGTGGATATACATGAGATCATTGCTGGATTCTCCACCCTGAGCTAAGGCCCAAGTCTTCGAGGGACAACAACAAGGGTTTCCCTAAGAGTTCACACAACTCACCCTACAAGGCAAATCATACCCTCACCACTCATTCCGAGGGAGCACAGAAGTTCACCTCCAATCTAGCCAACCTGATAAATGAATTTGCTGCCTTCCTCCACAAGAAACAAGGTCATGGAGATAATGAAGGATCAACTAATCAAGGTGGCAACAAAACAGTTGCTCTACTCGGGCAGTTTGCTGGTTTTTTGGCTGAAAATGAAGGTGTGACACAACAAGATATTCTAAGTATCTTACAATCCTTCTCAACTGCTCTTAAAGTCGGTAATGTGCATGATTATTGGATTATAGATTCAAGAGCTACTGATCATATGATGAACAAGTCTACAAATCTGCATAATTTTGAAAAACTCTCATGTCCATCTCAAGTGTCAGTTGCCAATGGCAAGGGTGCTATGGTTGTAAAGAAAGGGAAAACACATTTGATTTCTAGTGATGTCGAGTCTGAGGCTCTTTATGTTCCCTCATTCCCTTTTCAACTCTTATTTATTGGGAAAATCACAAACTCACTAAACTGTCTTGCTATTTTCTCCCCAAAAACTATGGTTTTTTAGGATATCACCACCAAGAAGACGATTGGTGAAGGTATTTTCCTAAATGGTCTCTACTACCTTTCCAAGCATGTCCAAACTCCCAAGGTGTTTCAATTCACTTCAAGCCTGGTTCAAGAACAACAACTTTGGCACCAACGACTTGCACATCCTTCTGATAAAGTTCTGTCCTTTTTGTTTCCAAACCTGTGCAAAGCTACACGTTCCTGTGATGTTTGTCACTTCTCTAAGTTCACTAGATTACCTTTCACTTCCTCTTTGTCTAGGGCTAGTAATTCGTTTGAAATCGTGCATTCCGATGTTTGGGGACCAATCCTAGAGTCCTTTGACGGATACAAATGTTTTGTAACTTTTGTGGATGATTTCACAAGGATCACTTGGTTGTATCTTTTAAAATTTAAAAGTGAAGTGCTGGAAGTTTTTCAAGATTTTCATAGACTTGTAAACACACAATTTTCTTCAAACATTCATGTCTTACGATTAGATAATGGCTCCGAATATATGTCCCATAACATGTCTCACTATCTAAGCACACATGGTATATTACATCAAACTAGTTGTGTTGGAACACCTCAACAAAATAGGGTAGCAGAAAGGAAGAATAGAGATCTACTTGAAAAAACTAGAGCTCTTATGTTTCATTCAAATGTGCCTAAAAAATTCTGGTCACAAGGTGTTCTTACTGCTGCATATCTCATCAATAGATTACCTAGCAAGATATTGAACTTCAAATCACCTTATGAGGTATTGAAAGATAGACAGATCAATTTATCCCATTTGAGAGTGTTTGGATGTACATGCTTTGTTCACATTCAAGCACCAAATCGTGTCAAGCTAGATCCAAGGGCTGCCAAATGTGTTTTCCTAGGCTATTCATCCACTCAAAAGGGTTACAAATGTTACAATCCAACAACTAGGAAAATAGTTGTTTCAAGAGATGTGAAATTTGAAGAAACCATGCCTTACTTCACTCAACCTCTATACTATACTAGAGAGGGGGATAATTTGCTTGATTTGTTCCCAATACCATATCCCAGTGAAGAGGATACAACAGATATTTCAAGGGACCAAGTATTGAATGAGGATGATATTAGCAACCTGCAGAATTCTCCACATGTGGTCTCTGAAGAACCTATCTCACCAGAACCCTCAATTAGTCCCTCCAACCAAGAAACTGCTCATGTACCAGCAACTCAATCTCCTACAGTTCGTCGAAATCCTCCCCGTGAGAGGAAACTTCCATCCAAGTTACTTGATTATGTAACTTACAATGCTAGGTGCCCCTTGACTTCTGCTATTAATTATAGCAAAATTTCATCCTCTTTTGCTTCATTGCTCAGTGCAATTACTGAAACTAGTGAACCATAAAGCTTTCAAGAAGCTAATCTACATAATGAGTAGAGAGCTGCTATGGCAGAAGAGCTTCAAGCTCTTCATGAAAACAACACCTGCACTATAGTGAAACTTCCCAAAGGGAAGAAGGCTGTGGGAAGTCGTTGGGTATACAAGACCAAGTTCCATTCAGATGGCACGATTGAAAGGAATAGGCTTGTTCGGTTGCTCGAGGATTTACACAAACCTATGGAGTGGATTACAAGGAGACATTTGCTCTCGTAGCAAAGATAAACACTGTGAGGGTGCTGTTATCTGTTGCTATTAACAATGCATGGCCTCTCTTTCAGCTGGATGTTAAAAATACTTTTTTGTATGGTGAACTTGAAGAAGAAGTTTTCATGAAATTGCCCCCAGGTCATCCTCAATCAAACAATCCAGAAATAATGTGCAAACTTCATAAATCCATTTATGGTCTCAAGCAAAGTCCACGTGCATGGTATGCCAAGCTCAGTCATGTTCTAGAAAGAGTTGGTTTCTGTCGGAGCAATGCGGATTCTTCCTTATTTGTGCGTTCAAGCACATCGAGTAAACTTGTGGTGCTTATTTACGTTGATGATCTCATTGTGACAGGTGATAATATGTCAGAGATTAGTGCTCTTAAACAATATCTCAATCACAAGTTTGCTATCAAAGATCTCGGCATTCTTAAATATTTTCTAGGGATCGAGATGACACACTTTCACAAGGGTTGTTTTCTAAATCAGCGCAAGTATGTTATTGATCTTCTTCGTGAGGCCAACATGACAAATTGTAAACCTGTCCACACACCTTTGAATAGTAACTTAAAGCTGCAAGCTCATGGTGATCTCATTCCAAATATAAAGTACTATCAGAGATTGCTCGGCAAACTCATTTATCTATCACTCGCCCTGATATTGCATATGCCGTGAGCCTTGTTAGCTAGTTTATGCATGCTCCATGGATCACATGAAGATTGTTCATCATGTGCTTCGATATCTAAAAGGCTCCATTGGTCGAAGGATTCTCATGTGCAACAATAATCACACTCATATCTTAGGATATAAAGATGCAAATTGGGTGGGGAACGCTCTCAATCGCAAGTCTATCACTGGTTTCTGCACCTTTGTAGGAGGTAACCTAGTCACCTGGAAGAGCAAGAAACAAAGCGTGGTTGCACGCTCTAGTGCAGAAGCAGAATACCGTGCTATGGCTTCGATTGCTTGTGAACTTATTTGGCTCAAAAATCTGTTATTGGACTTAGGGTTTCCCCATTAGCAACCTATGTCTCTCTACTATGATAATCAAGTTGCGATGCATACAGCATCAAATCCTGTCTTCCATGAGCGAACCAAACACATTGAAGTTGACTGCCACTATATTCGAAATCAAGTGCAGTCCAAGGTGATTGATACACACTTCATTCGTAGTCATGATCAACTTGAAGATATCTTCACAAAAGGATTACCGTTTGCTACTTTCCATCACCTTCTGTCCAAGCTTGGATCAATCGACCCGTTTAATCCAGCTTGAGGGGGAGTATTGGAAGAAGATCTACTTTCTGTCAGTTACCCTAACCGGCGTGGGTGTGTGCATGGGGTGTTGTCATTTACCCTAGCCGGTAGGTAGCATGGGTGTGTGCATGGGGTGTTGTCTAACAACTTGAAGTATGGCTGTCATTCTCACTAATTCAAGGAATTTGCTGATCTTGCTATAGTTGTTATGTGATTAGGCGTAAATCAAGGAAGGAAGATTGTTTCTTGTTCCTTGTTTTTCTCTTCTTCCCACGCTCACATATATGAGCTATCTTTGTACTTTGTTTCAATATAATAGAAAATACACCTTCAAAACTCAATAATCATCTTCATTGAAGTCATAGTACCATTTCAGGATCCAAGGGGGTTCAAAAATCATCATGAACCATAAAAAATAGTTATCTTTCTTCAGGAAAATCAGAATTAGCTTGCCTGAACTCTTCTTATATGATTCACGGATTGACTGAGGAAGATATTCTGTATTGGTTCCCCAGCTAAAAAACCAAGTTCTGAACCAGTTTGGTAACTCTTTCAGAGTATGTAGACGTAATTGAATGAACCATGTGGGAGTGTCGGAAATTTTGAAAACATGAAAAAAAAAATTTCCCAAGCCTTTTTGTACTCCCAAAAGTTATACCCTCGAGGCCGAATTTCAGGATTGGAGAGAAGACGCATAGAGTCGGGGCGTTATTCTTCGTTCTACAAAAGTGATCATTTTCAGGATTAGAATTTTAGAATGCTATCATATTATTACTTTCACTTTAATAGCGATGCAACATATCTATTGATTTAGTTTCAATCAGTATCGTTCATACCAGTCTCTTGGCTTAAAATGGGGTCTTGTGTGATCTTTAATATATTTATCTGCCACTTGCTTAGGATTTGTTACGTAATCAGAGTCCTCTATGGTCCTCATAGGAATAGAGTTTGTAACCATTCACTTATCACTTATCAAACCATTCACTTATCACTTATCACTTATCATAACCATTCACTTATCACTTATCATAACCATAACCATGCATTCCATCCTTTAATTCACCCACATGCACTCATAATCATTCACACCTTGCAGCCACATGCATTTCCAACCTAATCACTCACCCACACAATCTGGCATCATTCACACAAACACCATCATTGCCGTGCATCCCATTCCATATCCCATTTCAGATTGCATTCCATTCATTCCAGCCAAGCCACATGCAATCCCTTTAATTAATTCAACCTAGCTGTCATTGCACATGCATTCATTATTCACTTTGCATTCCCTTTGCATTCAGCCACATGCACTTATTCTTTCATCATTGCACCACCAATTCAACACATGCACTCCCATCCATTTCATCATTGCAACCATTGCAGAAAAAACACCATCATTGCCGTGGCTTTCATGCACTCCCATCCTTTACCATTTCAGCACATGCACTCCCATCCTTTACCATTGCAGCCACATGCATTTCCCCCTTTCATTTCTGTCAAAGCACATGCACTCCCACCCTTTAATCACATGCATAAATCAGCCACATGCATCTCCCATCACCATTCCAGATTTCCACCAAGTTCCTAGCTGTCATATTCCCACATTTTCACCTATAAATAAACATCCATTGCAGCCACAATTCATGCATTCCCATTCATACACAATTCACTCTTCCATATTCAGAATGTAGACCATCAAACCACCCTTGCCGTGCCCTCCCTACCAATCCAAACACCACCAGAAATCATCCCATTGCCGTGGCCTCCCTCATCCATTTCCATAATTCCCCAATCCATTCAACACACCAAAACTCACCTTAGACCTTGTGCTACAACGAAGAGGAGGAGAAGAGTGCCTAAACGTTCATACAATTCAAGTTTGAGTTGTTGGAATGTTTAGGTGTTTCTTTTCCTCAATTCCAATGTTTAATTTCAATTCTCTTTGTTTTGTACGTATGAGGAACTAAACCCCCCCCTTGGCTAGGGGGGGATTCGAAATATATGTTTATGCTTGCATTTTGATTTGATTACTTCTAATTGCGTTTCATAAGTTGTGGATTCAATTTGTTTAATTGTTTGATTGATAACTTATTTATGTATGTTTATTGAGAGTGCACGCTTAATTTTCATGCATGAATATGACGCTAGAATATAAGTGAGTTTCACCTAATAGTTATGAACTTATATTCACAAGTAGTGGAGGTTGCTTATAAACAATCGCGTTAAATGAATTCTTGGCAAGAGTATCATGCATTCATAGTTACAATCGCCTCGTCAACACTTATAATTTTCATAGAACATAATGATCTCTCATTGTATCTCTTCTATGCATTCATGTTGAGAACCATTGGAGAATGATTTGAATTGTCGCATGCATCATCCAATTCAATAACATAAGGAAAATTTGAGAGTTAATTAGTGCATCACGGTTAACTTGGGGTGTTGAGCATCATGGTTTATTGAAAAGCAATTGGAAATCGTTTTATTATGCAAGTGTAACATGTGTGGAGATGAACCCCTTAGCTAGCAATCCATCACATTCATACTTACAATCTGTTTTAATTAGAATCTGTGCAATTAGTTAAATTTCGTCCAAAACTCAATCCCCCCTTACTTTAATGTCCAAATTAGTTAGAAAGTGTTTTAGTTTGTGTTTATAAGTGTTTTGATTCAATTTGTTATACAAATTCGTCCAAATTCACCAAAGTGCTCAAAACTGCCCAGAAAGTGTTTTTAAGGCAGTTTTGAGTGTTTTGGGTGATGTTTGAGTCTTTTGGTTTGTCTTAGTGTTTTAAGCGTTTAGTTTCGCATTCTTTGAGTTTAGTTTAGTGTTTTAAACTTTATTTTACGTTTTTAAGTCAGTTTCCAAGAGATTTGCAATCCCTCCTAATCCCCGGTTAAGAACGATCCCTACTTATATCTATACTACAATTGTCAAAAAGGGGGTTTAATTTGTGTGCGTATAATTCTCGCATCAAACAAAATTTGATGCGAAAATAGTTAAGCACACAAATTAACCCTCTTGTTGTCAAATTGTAGTAAGGATGCAAGTAGGGATCGTTCTAGACCGGGGATTAGGAGGGCTTGCTAAAACCTCTAAATTGACTCAAAAACATAAAAACAAGGTTAAAAACGTTCACAAAGACTCAAAGGACTCAAAACAAGTTCAAAAGACTCAAAACTGCCTAAAAACACTAACTAGGCAGTTTTTGACCTTAAACCCAATTTTGGACGAATTTAAGATTATGGCTTGATTCAAAACATTTTAAAACATAAACTAAACAGATTCTAAGCACTAAAGAACAAGAACGTAAAGGGGGGTTTTGATTTGACGAAAATTGAAATAACAAAACAAGTTAATAAACTAGGCAGAATTGTAAAACGAATTCCTTGAAAACAAGATAATGGATGGATTAGTTAGAGGTCCATTCTCCACACAAGACACATTTGTATATGAATCGATTCTCCAATTGCTTTTCATTAACTATGATGCTCAACACCCCAAGTTAACCGTGATGCACTAATTAACTCTCAAATTTTCCTTATGTTATTGAATTGGATGATTGCATACGACAATTCAAATCATTCTCCAATGGTTCTCAACATGAATGCATAGAAGAGATATAATGAGAGATCATTATGCTCTATGAAAATTATAAGTGTTGACGAGGCAATTGTAACTATGAATGCATGATACTCTTGCCAAGAATTCAATTAACGCGGTTGTGACTAGCAACCTTCACTACTCATGTTTATAAACTTGTGACGATTAGGTGAAACTCGTTTATAAACTAGCATCGAGTTTATGCATGAAGACTAAGTATGCATCCCTAATCAACATACAAAAACAAGTTTTTAATAAACAGATAATTGAATTGCAATCACAACTTAACAAATCACAATTGGAAGAAATCAATTCATATTTCAAACACGTTCATGGCTTCAAACTTTCCCCTAACTAATTAGGGGTTTAGCCACTCATGATTACAACAAACTTAGAGAGTAATAACAAAGTAAACATTGAAAACAAGAATCGAAGTACACTTAAAAATTCCAACAACTCAATCTTGAATTGTATGAACGTTTAAGCCTCTTCTCCTCTAGTTGCTGCGGCACAAGGGGTTTTGGTGAGTTTTGGGGGTTATGGATGATGTAGAATGATGTGTTTAGGGTAGGGATGGATGTAGGGGAAGGCAAGGAGTGTTTTTGGGCAGAAAATATGAAGAATGGTGAAGTATGGCTGTGTTAGAGAGAGGGAATGAATTTCTGGCGTGAATGAATGTGTATGAGAGGTGGTTTTCTGATCTAGGGGTTAATATGAGTATATATAGGCACTTAGACCCCTAGGGTAATCAGATATGGACTTGAATTAATTAATGGGAGAGCATGGGAGTGACAGCTAGGGTGAATGATTAAAGGCAAAGTGCATGTGGCTAATTTGTGGTGCAATGATGAAAGGCAAAGTGCATATGGCTGATTTGTGGTGCAATGATGGGAGTGCATGTGGCTGCAATGGATTAAAGGATGGGAGTGCATGTGGCTGCAATGGATTAAAAGATGGAAGTGCATGTGGCTCTAATGTAGCCTTCTAGAAATCAGGTTTTTAGGCCCCCTTGCAACTCCCTAACTGAATTCAAGCCTTTCAAATTCGTCCATCCTCATGCCTCCATGCTTGCACTATCCAATCTTGGCCCAAAAATGCTCTAGAATGCTCCAAATTGCTTCTTTTTGCATACTTTGACACTAAAACCTGAAATTGCACGAAAATAACTTTAAACACTATAATTAACATAGTTTAGCTAATTAAATGCAAGAAAACAAGCTAACTAAGTCGTATAAATATGCTCCTATCAATTTCCCCCACACTTAGCTTTTGCTAGTCCTCGAGCAAAACAAAACAAACAAAACATAACGAAACGAAACAAAACAAACAAAAGACAATCTAAACCTTCCAACGTTGCCTCCGGGATTTCCAATGCACATGACATGTTAAAATTCATTATCTCCACAGATTTTAGTCATCTTCACACTTAAGTACATTCTTACTCATAGTCACCACATACTAGTTCACAATTAGGCATTTAAAACCATGTTTTGAATGTAGTAACATGCTTTTAGAGAATTTGCTCAATTCCTTACAAGATATGCACTCAATTTTCACTCAGATTTTCTAACTACACACCCTACACTAGGTATATGTGAGGAGATTGATGTAAATATGAATTCTAACACTCACATATGTTATATCAAAGAAAGCATTTTCTGGATTTATGACAATGACATGAATATGATCTCATGAATGGAATGCTACTACTTAGAATGAGAACCAGTGATTCCATATGCTCATACCAAATTCAAACTCCACAAATTGAACACATAACATCAAGATAGAAGTTGAGGGTTGTAACGGGGCTAAGGTTAATGGTTTAACAAAGAAAGGTAAAGTAAAACAAAGGTTCTTAAAGTAATAGGAAGCGAAGTAATGAAATTGACACTTAAACTCACTTTTAATGGCAGAAATCAACTTTTAAACACAAGGGAAGATTCATGCAACAACTAGGGTCAAATTCACTATTTTGGACCCTTCCTTCAATAACCAATACTTGTGAGATCATTCTCACTTATTTTTCAACTCTTTTTCTTTCTTTTCAACACTTTTCTATTTTCTTTTTATTTTTCCACGAATTTTTTTTTCTTTTTTTTTTCTTTTTTATTTCATTCTTTGGCCGTGCCCTATTATCTTCCCCCACACTTATTTTCTGCAATATATTGATCAAAAGGAGTTCATTCTAAGTCATGCTTCACTATCCTTTAAGAACAAGGGTATGGAAAGTCCTAATCTAGGCTAGGTGAGGATAATGTGGTTAACAAAGAAAATAAGCTTGAAAAGGCTCAAAAGGGGTAATCCTACAATACATGTGAAAAGGGATAGGCTTTTTGGCTTTGGCTTGACTAACAACTTCATCTTATTGTATGTTATGCAATCAATATCATGCTTTGAATGAATTGGGCATGAGTTCTAGTATTTGGAACTATAATGAAATGCATTCCAAGTAGCAACCAAGCAAAGAATGATGAGATCATGCAACGACTTTAGAAAACAAGAAATCACAGATTTATACTCTCCAAAGAACGTTTAGGCTCAAGTCTCACAAGGTTGTAGCGTTTGTTTGAGTTCCTTCCTTCAAGCATGTTACAAAAACCAATTTTTCTTTTATGATTGCATGTGAAGTCATACATTATAACCATAACCAAGCATATACCAAGAGTAAATCAAACTTTTCTCCATGTTTATAACTCTTTTTAACAGTCATGCAATTAAAAACCAAATCCTCATCATTGTGTTGGAAGGTGACCTACGACACAAACACACAAAAACGACTCAAAACACTCTTTTTAGGCTTTTCAAAACAATTTTTCAAATTTTTATGGGATTTTCGAATTTTTAAGTCAAAACACACTAAAACAGTTTAAAAACACTTAAAAACAGCAAGAAACAACATTAGAAGTTATGGTGGATAAAACCCTACGAATTTGCATCAAAACACTTTAGTTACCCCCCCACACTTAAATCAAACATTGTCCTCAATGTTTCAAGCATAAAAACCACACTTAAACACAAGCAAACACAAAAAACAGCAACTAAACTCATTAAACAGGGCAGAATGTAAATAACAAAGAGAAGAGTTTAGGGATGCAAATCTGGTTATGGAATGTAAATTCCATCTTCTCCTTGGTGATTGCATTGAGGCTTGATCGTGAGTTTTTCCACAGGCTAATCTTGAACTGAGCTGGAGGATTCTGACACATGGCAGGCAAGCACAAGGTGGAGGTGATGACCTGTTTCTTTGTTCAATCTTTCCAATTCGTATTGAAGAGGGTAGATCGGAAGACTGACTCCAAGTGCCGGCTGATTGCTCTTTTTACTTTGCCATGCGAGTAATAGCAAAGGCAAAGGAAAAGACAGGGAAAGATCATGATATGAGATACCTTTGCTTTCGCCCTTGATGATATGAGATACTTTTGCTTTTGAAGAAGCAGCGAATGAATCAGCACATATATTTGTTGCGCTTGTCTCTACATGCTTCGATCCACCGTTTCCTCTTACCTCATCTGTACTCCAGGCATCTGGTATCTTCTTTGGGGGATACATCAATGGTTGAATTTGTGGTCTCAAGGGAAGAAGAAAACTGAGCATGTTTGAGAGGGTTGGTTGCAGCTACATTCTCGGCCGGGAAGGAAAGTCATCCGTTCATTGTGCTACCACTTCTTTGCCGTACAAAGGTAAGCCACCTATTCCAAATTCGATTCCCATTTCAACTAATAGGTTGTTACCTCGTGTGGTGCAGGTACCTAATCGAATTCAACGTCGTGGGAGAATTCGTGTTGATGTAGAAAAGCAAAACACGACAATAAGAAAGGATCCTTATCCCACTCCATTCAAGGACCCAAAGCATGAAGTGGTTCGTCGGACAGATTGTAGTTGCACCCCTCCATGCCGTGGGGTTCCATAAACCTTCAAGGGAGCATCGTCCGGCTGTACGACGTTAAAGCAAGCGCTACTTGGGAGGCAACCCAATGCACTGAATAAAACAAAGCATGTTCATTTATTTTCGAGAATTACAAGTGCGAAAAAAAAAAAAAAAAAAAAAAAAAAAAAATTTGTATCTAAAGAAAGAGAAAGATGGAGCCTTCACAAAGGTTGTTTTTGTTTACGTGAAGCCCCACTACGTGGCAAAACTCTAGGAGCGGGAGGCATCGGAGCAAGAGGCATCGGAGCAGGAGGCATCGGAGCGAGAGGCATAGGAGCGGGAGGCACCAAAGATAGATCATTCGAGGCCCCAATACTTGGTGGAACGCTAGATGACGCAGGAAAAAGGTGCCTCTGGAAGAAAGACGCAAGCCTTTGACGGTCACTTTGCATTCGACCTTGAGATTCTTGCATCTCATCAAGCTTCCTCTTCATGCCTGTCGAATAATTATTGGCAAACACGTGCAAAGTTCTATTCTCGTACTTAAGCTGTTTGATCTCTTGCTTAAGACTTTCCACCTCTGCCATCAATGATTCAACCTGACGGGAGTGAGCAAGTAGGCGTTGGCCCATGTTGGACACAGAGCCCGCGCACTGAACACTGAGAGCTAGGGACTCTTGAACGGCCAACTCATCGGACCGTCCTGAAAGTAGCTGATTATCTTTGGGATTGAGGAGGTTCCGAGCTACTATCGTAGCTGTTGTTGCATCCATCATGACGGAGTCTTCACCTGTCAGAGGGCCATTAGAAGATAAGAAAGACGGGCACCATACCTTACCCTGACGAGGCGCAACCGGATCACTGCTGAGACTCAAATCTAAGCAAAGGTTAGATGGGTTAGAAGAGTTAGCCATTTTTCAAGAAGTTAAAAGAGAAGGGTTGGATGGAGTAAAATCTCAACGGGCCGGAGATGATTTTTGGGAAATCTTCAAAGTGTGCATGTTAGAGGTGATCGATCACCTCTATTAAAGGAGAGGCGACACAATCACCGATTCAAAAATGAAGAGACACCACTCTTCAAAGCCGGATTTTCCGGCGTAAAGTTCGCCAGCTCTTCAGACGCAATCCCGGCTTTTCAGATAAAGCGTGCAACTTTGTCAAAAGATTTCTGACAAAGTTGAAGATGCGTGGAGGCCGAGAAAGCAGCTACACACTTTTGCCGACAAGCGTGGGTGACAAAGCCGAAAGCCCGGCTTTTCAGAAAACGCGTGCCACTTTGTCAAAAGCTCTCTGACAAAGCTAAAGACTCGTGGAGGTCATTTCCGCATCCGCACTGCCTATCATAACCATAACCATGCATTCCATCCTTTAATTCACCCACATGCACTCATAATCATTCACACCTTGCAGCCACATGCATTTCCAACCTAATCACTCACCTACACAATCTGGCATCATTCACACAAACACCATCATTGCTGTGCATCCCATTCCATCTCCCATTTCAGATTGCATTCCATTCATTCCAGCCAAGCCACATGCAATCCTTTTAATTAATTCAACCTAGCTGTCATTGCATATGCATTCATTATTCACTTTGCATTCCCTTTGCATTCAGCCACATGCACTTATTCTTTCATCATTGCACCACCAATTCAACACATGCACTCCCATCCATTTCATCATTGCAACCATTGCAGAAAAAACACCATCATTGTCGTGGCTTTCATGCACTCCCATCCTTTACCATTTCAGCACATGCACTCCCATCCTTTACCATTGCAGCCACATGCATTTCCCCCTTTCATTTCTGTCAAAGCACATGCACTCCCACCCTTTAATCACATGCATAAATCAGCCACATGCATCTCCCATCACCATTCCAGATTTCCACCAAGTTCCTAGCTGTCATATTCCCTCCTTTTCACCTATAAATAAGCATCCATTGCAGCCACAATTCATGCATTCCCATTCATACACAATTCATGGAGTTCTAGAAATCAGGTTTTTAGGCCCCCTTGCAACTCCCTAAGAATCTCTATAAAGGCTTCTTGTCCAAGATTTCATATGAAAATTTATTAGCAAAGGTGTGGAACGATCAATGGGCAAAATTAGTCCTTTATGGATATTTTGACCAAAAAATCGTCCTCTAGTTTCAAAAGGTTCATCTTTCTGGCCAGAAATAACTAGACTTGCATTATTAACCACTTTCAAGAAGATATTTAGATGTTTAAACTGTTGTTCTAACGAGTTAGAATAAACCAAAACGACATCAATATAAACAATGGTTTATGTAGTGTAAGGATTGAAATATCATTCATAATATTCTAGAATTCAAAAGGTGCATTTTTTTAATCCAAGGGGCATTACAAAGAGTACATTAGCAGTTTATAATTTACGACTGATATGGAAGCTCCTCGTACTAATTGAGCAGCATTTCTGATGTAAAAGCTTGAGCAACTCCATGGCAAATAGCTCTTGCGAATCAGCTTCTTTTCAAGAAGCTCAACTATTTCCTTTTTGCAAATTTCCATTAACTTATTCATCTGAATTGATCGAGCCTTTATTGGAATCTTCTTTTCATCAAAATTAGGCTCTTAGGATAATTAACAATGTGTCTTTGACGATTCCAAAAAGCACTAGTAATTTTTTAACAAACTTGCTCTTCAAAATCTTTTTGTATGGACTCAACTTTCTTTTTAACCATATTATTGGTAAATTGCTCT
Source organism: Pyrus x bretschneideri (assembly GCF_019419815.1). Taxonomy (NCBI): domain Eukaryota; kingdom Viridiplantae; phylum Streptophyta; class Magnoliopsida; order Rosales; family Rosaceae; genus Pyrus; species Pyrus x bretschneideri. Next base: position 3,007,862 of record NW_025999624.1, read on the forward strand.
TCAAAATCCTTTTAATATGTCTCTCTTCTTTCAGAGAAAAAAAAATTTCTCATTCAGAATTTTCTTTTGTATGCATTAACACACTGTGTTTGCGGTTCCCTATAGAATCCAAACATTTCAGTAGTACCTTCAACTTCAGTTTCTATGCTTTTCAGAAACTTTAATGGGGTATGCATGTTAATAAAAGTAGTACCTAAGATTACTGCATGACTTGGACCTTGTACCATAACAAATGGTAAACATACTTCATTTTCAAGAACGACTGCAATTGGCGCCTCATATTAAATTCTCATTGGCTGGCCAGTTGCATTCTGGAAGATCTTGAGAAGCTTTTGAGAAGTAGTTTGTGGGTAATACTCATTCGTTTATACAGTTAAGGTCTGCTCCAGAATCAATCGATGTTTCAACTGCAAACCTGAAAGTATTTTTAATAATAAAAGTAATAACAGAATACCATTTATGGGATATCACTGTATTTTTCGATTAACAAACTTCAAAGTAGAGACATGGCTTATTTCTTCATCCTTAATTTTCAAGACTGGGGACTTCTCTCTGAAAAATCTCCCATCATTCCTTGAAACTCCTTTATAGTTTCGTCTCTACTTCGAACATCTTCGAGGAGGTTGACAGAGTTCGAGAATTTGAACTCCATGATTAAGTTGTCTTAACTCTTCTGTAAACACGAGGCAAATGAAACAAGAACACGTGTACAAAGTAATAAATTTATATTAATGAATTTAGGGTTACAATCTCTTTACAAATTTTGTATCCTCTTATTCAATCTCCGATGATGTAGAGTGTATGTATTGTTGATCCAAGGCTTGCGATGACTTGATCTCGGATGAACGAATGCCTCAAGGTTTTGGCTTGTGCCAATGGAAGAACTGCCACGTGTAGTGGTGCTTGATGATTCTTCATGGATAAGAATGTAGAGAGTTTTCTAAGTCTTCTTGAGTGTTAGGGAATTTATAGGTTTGAGAGCTTCATAGCTTCAAAGCTTTAGCGTCTGGGTGTGAGAATAATTTTCTGGCCCCTTTCTTAGTCTTGGAGCCTCGTATTTATAGATTCTCCAAGCCTTGCTTACGAATGTATTTGGCCTTGATTGTGGGCTTGATTAATTGACGAAAGAATCAGACTTGATTGTGGCTTGGTTCTTGATTTAATTAAATTAAAATCAAATAATTCCTTTCTGCCAAGTATTGAAAAGTGTCTTTCTTGATGACTCGTCTGATTTAATGAGTCGTATGCCATGTGTATGATTTGTGAGGCACCCATGGTATGTGCCACGTAAGCCCTGGCATGTCGAAATTTAATGGGTTGGTGAACATTTATTTTCACCAAAATTTACATGTCTACAAATGCCCCCACTTCAAGGCACAGCGTATTCATGTGCTTGTCACGTGAAGAAGGTGTGTTTTGAAGTCCTTCAACGTAGATGTCAATTCAAAGGTCTTCGAGGCTTGATCTTAAATTGGATTGGAAGTTTCTTCAAGGGTCGTCGAGACTTGATCTTGAATTGGACTAGAAGTTTCTTCAAGGGCCGTTGAGGCTTGATCTTGAATTAGGCTGGAAGTTTCTTCAAGGGTCGTTGAGGCTTGGTCTTGAATGAATCGGGACCACCAGGAGTATCACGTTGTAGGTAACCTTCGGCTTTGGTAGTGGATGAATTGGCACGTGTTTGTTGTTCTTGTTGATTCTCCACGAGCTTGATGAAAAACATGAATGTTTTCTTTGACTATAGAGGTTTATGGTTTCCTCCAAACGTTTGGATTTGCTTAATTTCTTTGGAGTTGAATTTGATTCAAGGATGGTGGACACTTGACCTTGAATCAGACATGATTTCTTCAAGGGTCCTTGAGGCTTGATCTTGAATGGAGTAGGACCACAAGGAATTTCACGTGGCAGGTGGTCTTCAACCTTTTTAGGGTTGAATCGGCACGTGCAATTGTGCTTGTTGATTCTCCACAAGTTTAATGAAAAGCAAGAGTGTTTGGTTGCTTGGTTAGTGTCTTTGGACTTTGTAAGTCTGGAAACATGCTTCACGACCTTGTGACTTGAAACCATCCTCGAAGTGAGCTTGAGGAGTGGTGTTATGCTTACTTTGAGTACCACCGTTAATGGGAAGGCATATGAGGGACCCTAGAGACAGAATTCAAGGCCTACCCTTTTCTCTTGGACTTGTAATTTAGGGCCTCCTATCCCCTTTGGGCCAAAATGCACACTTTAATCATTTCAGCACTACAAAGCTGTAATAGACTTAGCTCTTCCATCGGGAATGCGATGTATTACCAAGTGCATAGGAGAACCTTAGGAAGTGTATGGAAGTGAATCGGATGAAAAAATGGAAAGTTCGAAAATTTTCCAAAATTGTAAAAGACAGTTTTGGAGGTCTAAACGACCCCGGATGGCCAAAATGCATCCTATAACAAAGCAAAGCAGTGATTTGGAACTGGGACATTGTTCTCTTTTCGGAGAGGTATGGTGGGCCCAAATCGGACCTCAAATGATTTTTCCATTAATTCTAGTTGGGTTCTTTTTGCATTTTTTTTTTTGTTCTTCCTTTTTTCTGATTTGCTCTGCCCAATCTTCCCTCTCCATTTCTGCTTTCAGACGAAAAACATGTCTTCATTGATTTTGGAAAAGAAATCACACTCTTCATTCCTGATTTTGGACGAGAAATCATGCCACTTTTGGTCCTGGTTTTCTTTCCTATATTACAGGATTTGGTTAGGGTTTGACCTCCATTTTCTTCCTTCATTACATTTAGCATAAGCTTTGTTTGAGTTAATATTTGAACTTTGGGCTTCAAAGGGAAGGAAGCCCAATTAAGCTCAATAAAGAAGGTCTGCCCGAAGCTTAGAGTCAAGCCTAGGTCATCCATCTCAAGACAAAATGACGGCCCCCTATAAAATGCAAAGGCTAGGTGTTTACAAAAGAAGCGACAACCGATGGAAATCCACCTACTTCCAGCCCAAAAATACTTTTGGATGGCAAAACATGTAAAAATGCTGATGATTCATTACCTTCAGTTACTTTTGGGCAAAAACAGAAACAACACAGTTGGGTTTAATTCTTCTATAAAAGGAGGAAGAATGCCCAGAGACAAAGACACTCAACCAATCAAATAAACAAACATACAACTTTCTCTCAATCAAGAAAATACTCAAAAAGCTGCGCTTTGTCTAGATTCTGCACCCTTTTTCAGCCCTAGATTTCCCATAAAAAGACATCTTTTGTCTGTGTAAAAGCTCTACTACCTTCCCCAAGTGTTGTAGTATCGATTCTCTTCTGTAAACTTGTTTACCCCTCATCCCTCTTTAATACTCAACTCTTTGTAACTGCAAAGAAAATAGATTGCAAGACGTTGTAACCTTGCCCGACAAGGTGAAATCTTGCCCGACACTGTTTGTTTTTTGCCTTTACATTAATAGATCTGGTGTTATAATGTATCCCTCAGTATATATGCAAGTCATTTTCGATCTGCTGATGATCCAAAGTTCTATTAACTCTCAGATCTGGTTCACTTAGTACTTTTACTATCATAAAAGTAAATGAAACTAATGTCTTAATCAGATCTAAACCCCTACTCTGTAAAAAGCATACAAGCTAAACAAAAGTCCTTGATCTCAAGGCATAGAAAAGAACTTAATGTGGATTTAACCCATCCACGACAATCCTTTGATGATGAGAAGTCAGAATAACTTGGGGTGCAAGTAATCGACTTAAATACACTCATTCTACATCTGCCATACAGAGATGGTAGTGGCACACCTTAGCATTTAGTTAGTTTTGATTACAAGCCTCCCGGCCTACATCTAAGAACCGATAAAGGCACCTTTTAGAACTCACTATATCCTCTTCTTGTAGCCCGACAAGCGAGCAAGAGCCTGATAGTCAACCAAAGTGTCAACTCCTCAGGGAGCTTTGTGCTCGTGCAAGGACCCTTCCCAGCAAAATTCCTGCCCGAACATAGTTTTGGCACACTCGGTGGGACTCAAATCTTGTATGTCAAGAAGACGAAGGAAAAAACAAACCTTCAGGTGGAAAAAAGAACAAAAACCATCCCAATACGCGCCAAGATCTAGCATGGTAAATCTCCCGGTAAACTTGCAAGGACCTGTCTTAATGGAAAGCCTGACTTTTTCTGAGAAATCAGGAGGGAAGGTTACAAATGAAGACTTACAGGCTACCATGATGACTATCATAAAAAGCATGGAGAGAAACTCTCTAGAAATGAGAAAAGAGGTCAGTAGACTCTTTTCCCCAACAAAAAGTTTGCAAAGAAGGCTAGATCTGAAGTGTTTTAGCTTAGGAAATGATCGTTCTGGAAATATAATGAGGGAAACCAACCCGAGGGAGGAGCCAGTTAGTCCTTTGTTTCCTTTACTTGAGGAAAAATGAGTGAAGAGAAAAACAGGGAAGAATCTGGAAATAATCAACCAATGTTGAAAACAATCAAGCAACCAGAGTTGCCCGACCCTGTGTTATTGAATGGTAGGGGCAATGCTGGTCAGAAGTAAAGCTATCACTAGTAGAACCACAGGCTGGTACCATGATTAATATTATTCCCTTTCTACCAATCCCAGTAAACATGATCAACCTAACATGGGCAGAAAAAAGGAAAGGGAAAGCTACCTGGGAGGTAAAAGCTGAAAGGTGACAAGTTGATAAGCCAATTGAAGGAGCCATCAAGTTGTCTGAAAAGCCTAAAGCAGCAATAATCAAAAGTGTGGTTTTGTGCAGTAAATGTCAATGCGAATGCAAGCTAGAGGTGCCAGCGGCAGAAGCCATCCTTAATCAGGAGTTGATAAAGAAAAAGGAGAAAGAATAGCAAGAATCCTATAGAAATAGTATGTGGGAATGATGTGATAAAAGATAGCACACAAATTAAACCCTCTTTTTGACAATTGTAGTATAGATATAAGTAGGGGTCGTTCTAGGCGGGGGATTAGGAGGGATTGCTAATCTAATGAAAACTGACCCAAAGATACAAAAATATGCTTAAAAACACTTAAACAAACTCAAAGACTCTTAACTAAACTTATATGACTCAAACAAATTTAAAAGACTCAAAACAGCACAAAACAATCCAAAAGACTCAATTTAGACTCTAGGACTTAATTTGGATGAAAATAGAATTGGTTTTGACTCAAAAGACTCAAAAACACACTTTAGGACAGATTTGAAACAAGTAAGTAAAGGGAATTGGGTTTTGGACGAATTTAAGACAAAAATAAGTAACTAAAAGACTTAAATGCAATTTGGACGAATTTGAGAAAAACAATGGATGATTAGATAGCTAGATGATACTTTTCCACACATGATACATTCAAACACAAATTGATTTCCAGTTGGTTTTTCGATAAACCATGAACCTCAACACCCCAGATTAACCGTGACATCACTAATTAACCCTCAGATTTCCCTTAAGTTATTGGATTGGATGACATCATACGACAATCCAAAGCATTCTTCAAAAGTTCCCTACATGACATCATAATAGAGATACAATCAAAGATCATCACGTTCAATTGATAAGAGCATATTCATGCGACTTAATTAGCTTGTTCTCGTGCATTTATGTTGTGTTTACTTATCTATTTCAGTGTTTAAGGCCACTTTTGTGTATTTTCAGATTATAAGGCCAAAGTGTGCAAGAAGATGCAAATTGGAGTCTTTTGGAGCGAAAGAGGAATGAATGAGTTGAAGACTTGAAGAAACGTCGAATTCCTACGCCAACGATGAATTCTTACCAAAACGAAGAATCCTACTCAAACAAGGCTTCCTGTTTTAGGAAAGTTGACCCTAAGTTTCCCGTTTTGGTAACCTTTCCTAATCTTAAACGTCCGCATTTTCTAGCCACTTTGAAGTCCTTGTAGGCGCTTTAGGACACAAAACGAAGGCCCTAGGGCCCTTAACACCCAATGCCGTGGGCTTTAGCCCAAGTCCTTTCCCTTGCCGTGCAAGGGGGGGCATTTTAGGCCCAAATCCATGCATTAAACCCTAAACCCTAATCACCCTAATTACCTTGCAGCCATCCCTTTTATTTTCTGATTTTATTTCCTAGTTCTAGAAGCTTTTAACTTAATTTTAATTAACCAAAATAAATTAGGATTTATTTTCTGAAACCCTACATATTTGATAACCCTAGCCGCACCCTTTATGCTCTATTATTCATTCTATTCAGCCACAAAACCTCTCTAGCCGTCACTCTCCCATCCACCATCCATTTATTCATCAAACCATCTCAGCCATTCACCCTAATAACCCTAGTTCTACAACCTTGCAGCCGCACCTCTCACCCTAAATCATTCACACTAATCAGCCACCAAAAACCCAAAAATTTCTCCCCAAGCTGTGACACAAATTCACTCCCCATTCATTCACAAACCGTAGCCCACTACACACATAATTCATTCAGCCAAAATCTGCCCATTAATCCCCTAAGCCGTGCATCCATAACCCTCCATTCTCTCCCACTCTAAAAACCCTAACACTAATCAGCCACCATATATCATTTTTCCTCCCTAAAAGCCGCAAGAAATCTCCCATTCTCTCCATTGAGCCGTAGCCTCCATAACCCTTTCCCCATCTTCACGCAGCCACCAACACCCATTCTCCCATCAGCCGTGCATCCACCAACACCCAAAACCATTGCCGCAGCCTTCCTCCACCTTCCACCAATCTTGCCGCACACCTTTACCACCCTAAATCCATTCCCAAACCAGAAAAACATCCAAAAACCACCCAAAACCATCTCTGCCGCAGCAAGGAGAAGAGGAAGGAGGAGCTTCGACGCACGGAAATTCAAGTGGATTCATCGTGCGTTCTAGGTGTAATCCATCCTTTGTGCTTAATGTTTAAATTCAATTGTATTTCTCTTTTTGTGACTATGAGAGGCTAAATCCCCCTAGTTAGCTAGGGGGTGATTCGAAACCATGTTTATGCTTGCAATATGAATTGATTACTTTTGGTTGGAATTTCATGAATGATTGATTCAATTCGTTTAACTGTGTGATTGATAACTTGTTTGTGTATGTTTATTGAGAGTGCACGCTTAATGTTCATGCATGAATTTGACGCTAGAATATAAGTGAGTTTCACCTAATAGTTATGAACTTATATTCACAAGTAGTGGAGGTTGCTTATAAACAATCGCGTTAAATGAATTCTTGGCATAAGTTTCATGCAATCATAGTAACGAATGCCTCGTCAACACTTATAGTTTTCATGATGCTTAATGATTCTTGCTTGTTTCTCTATTATGCAATCCATGTAGGGAACTTGTGGGGAATGCTTTGGGTTGTCGCATTCAATCATCCAATTCATTAACTTAAGGAAAACTTGACGGTTAATTTAAGCGGACCTAATTAACCCGGGGTGTTGAGTTTCATAATTTATCGAAAGACCAACTGAAAATCAAAGTGTATGCAAGTGTGACATGTGTGGAGAAGAACCTTCTAGCTAGCATTCATCCATATTTTCATTACATTCATAGTTAGAATCTGCCCTAATTGACAATCTGTGCATTTTAATTAATTTCGTCAAAAACTCAATCCCCCCCTTACTTTTGTGTCCAATTTAGTTAGAAAGTGTCTTAGTTTGTGTTTTTAAGCATTTTGATTCATTCTATTACCCAATTTCGTCCAAAGTTACCAAAGTGCTCAAAACTGCCCAGAAAGTGATTTTAAGGCAGTTTTGAGTGTTTTGGGGCTGTTTTGAGTCTTTTGATTTGTTTTTGTGTTTTATTGTTTAGTTTTGCATTCTTTGAGTCTAGTTTAGTGTTTCAAACTTCATTTTATGTTTTTGAGTTAGTTTCCAAGTGATTTTGCAATCCCTCCTAATCCTCGGTTAAGAACGATCCCTACTTATTCATATACTACAATTGTCACAAGAGGGTTTTAATTTGTGTGCTTACTTAGTTCGCATCATCAATGAAAATCATAAGTATTGACAAAGCACTTGTAACTATGACATCATGATACTCATGCTAGGAATTTACTTAATATGATTGTGAAAACAACCTTAACTACTTGTGACTATAAGTTTGTGACGATTATGTGAAACTCCGTTATATTCTAGCACCAAATTCAAGCATGCAAATTAAGTAGGCCTCCCTAATCAACATACAAGAATAAGTTATCCATCAAACGGTTAAGTAAATTGCATTCACAATTTATGAAATCACAACTGGACTTAAAAAATTCATATCATAAATATAATCATGGTTTCAAAGCCTCCCCTAGCTAAAACGAGTTTAGCCTCTTATGTTCACAACAAAACAAAGGAAAATTGAATTAAACATTGAAAACGAAAGATAGATTACACCTAAAAATGTTCCAACACTCCAACTTGAATGCACAAACGTCCAAGGCTTCTTCTTCTTCTCTTCTTCCTTGCAAGGCTGCGGCACAAGAGTTCTTGGGTGATTTTGGATGGATTTCTGGGTTGTGAATGCATTTAGGTTGGTAGGGTGGTGCGGCAAAGGTTGGGAATGGTGTATGGGTGTTTGGGTGAAGGTATGAAAGTGTATGAATGGTGGAAGAAAGGTTGAAAGCTGCGGCAAAGGTTAGGAGAAAGGATCAAGGATGGCTGATTGTGTGAGAGAGTGATTAGGGTAGAATAAGGGTGCGGCTTTGGTATTTATTTGAGAGAAAGAATCCTAAGGTTTATTACATAGTTTAGGAAAGGATTGGACCCCCCAAATCCATAAGGAAAATGAGATATAAAATCAGAAAATCCAAGGGAAAAGTGGAAGGAAACTTACGGCATAAATTGTATGAAAAGGGAATGTGATTTAATGCTGAATTTAGGCAAGGATTTGGGATAGAAAAGGTATGTAAGGTGCAGCTGAGAATGGGGTGAAAAGGAATGTGATTTCATGACATAGAATAGGAAATAAGGACTTCCCTTGCACGGCAAGGAAGGGAAACTCTATGGAATGCACGGCAAGGCAATTAGGTTGCAAGGAAGGCTTGATTTGTGTCCTAAAATGCATAGGAGTCTTCAATGTTGCTGAAACATAAGGTCTTTTAGGATTAGGAAAGGTTAAACCAAAATAAGAAATCTTGGCTTAACTTTCCTACTTCAAGTAGGAAACCTTCTTTGACTAGGATTCCTCTTTTGATTAGGAATCCTCTTGTGATTAGGAATCCTTCTTTGATTAGGAATCCTAACATCTTTAGATCTTCAATTTTGTCCATTCCTTTTGCTCTAAGCGTATGCTATCTATTCCAAGTCCAATTTTGCTCCAAAATGCTCCAAAATGCACCTTTTTGCTTCCTTAGCCATATGAACCTAAAAACACACGAAAATAGCTTAAACTACTAAAATAACTATGAACTAACAACATAAATGTACGAAAACAAGCTAACTTAGTCGCCTAAATATGCTCCTATCTGGGAAGCTGAGAAAGAAACCTCTAGGAACGTCTTCCAGAGGTTGGGGGAGACTCCCAGCCTAAAAACTTGTCAAAAGTATTCAAAAACTATGAAGCCTTAGAGGAAGGGGAAGACAAAGAGACCAAGGTACCAAGATGGGTAGATGTGAGGCCACCCCAACCAAGTTATGACGGTGAAGATGTTAGAATGAAGGGAAAGACCGTAAACCCAGTCACAAAGAAGAATCTTACCCGACTTGGGCGAAAATGGTACATAATCGGAAAGGATAGGAAGCCCGTTAAGAAGATAGGAGCATCCATGATTAGAAAGGTCTAAAGGCAGCATAAAGCTGACATGAACTCATTAAAGGTTCCCACTACTTCGGAGACCTCGAAGAATGTAAAATCCAAAATTGTTCCTCATGAAGAAAGAAATCAGCCTCATTGGAGGAGTAAGAATGAGCTAAAGAAGCCAAACAGCAAAAATGAAGGAGAAAGGAACCATGTGCCATCAAATCCCCATCCTGGGAAATACAGAATCTTTAGGAGATCTCAAGAGGATATGACAATGATGCCTCCCCAAGGTGGAGCCCATAACCAATCTGCTTTGGAACCATTTTGCCCGAAAGAGAGCTACCGGCACCAATGTTAATAGATACCATCTGCGAAGTTCCAAATCAACTGCCAAACTTTGGGATAACTCAAGAAGAGGCATTTCCTGAACTAATGCTACCAGAAGAAGCACAGGCTTGGTTAGATGAGTTTATAAACCACATCGAGGGAAAGGAGAAATATTTACCTTAACCCAGTAACTTCCACGTAAACATGACATATGTTTTATTAGCCATGTTTCGCACAGAGCATGATCAACCTCCCGTGATGGAAGGTGATTACGTGATGACAAAACCTATAATGGCGCATCTTAGTGTGGAGGAAGCAGGACAAGGAGAATCCATTTAGAATTGCCAGAACAATCAATAAAAAGGCCTGAGAAAATATACTTGGACAAAATGGTCTTTGTTCGCCCAAGTTTGACCCTAGCCAATCATCTTAAACTCATATACATAACTGCTCACTTGGAAGGGGTACCTTTCAAAAAGGTCTTGATTGATGGAGGTGCGGCGGTCAATGTGCTGCCCTACAAGTAGATAAAGAGAATGTGCAGAAGTGAAAAAGATGTTATCCCTACAGATCTTACAGTTTCTAGTTTCTCAGGAGCTATCACTTGGACTCATGGAATACTATCATTAGAGGTCGATTTGGGTTCAGAACAAATCATGCTGGCCTTTTTTGTGGTAGACAGTTGTAACATCCTACATCGCCGAGGGGAATGGATCCTGTAAGCCTTATATGTATATTCCCATTTCTACCTTGCACGAGACCTTTTGGGAGCTCACTGGTTTCGGGTTCCATCGGAACTCCGAAGTTAAGTGAGTTCGCGCGAGAGCAATCCCAGGATAGGTGACCCAATGGGAAGTTATTGCGTAAGTTCTCAGAAACAAAACTGTGAGGGCGTGGTCGGGCCCAAAGAGGACAATATCATGCTACAGTGAAGTCGAGTCCGGGATGTGGCGGGGGCTCGAGTTAGGATGTGACAATTTGGCATCAGAGCCAATCCCTGGCTGGAAGTATGCCGACGAGGACGTTGGGCCTCTAAGGAGGGTGGATTGTAACATTCCACATCGCCCAGGGGACTGGATCCTGTAAGCCTTATATGTATATTCCTATCTCTACCTTGGCGCGAGAGCAATCCTAGGTTGGCTACCAAATTGTCACATCTCAGCCCGAGCCCTCACCACATCCTAGGCTCGACTCCACGATAGCATGATGTTGTCTGCTTTGGGCCCCAACCACGCCCTCAAGGTTTTGTTTCTGGGAATCACCGAGAACTTCCCAGTGGGTCACCCGTCCTAGGATTGACCTCGCGCAAACTCGCTTAACTTCGAAGTTCCGATGGAACCCGAAGCTAATGAGCTCCCAAAAGGCCTCATGCAAGGTAGAGATGGGAATATACATATAAGGCTTACAAGATCCATTCCCCTAGGTGATGTGGGATGTTACACAGTACTTTCATTTATGGGGCTTTACTGGGCAGAGATTGGATTCACCAAAGTCTCTCTGTGCTATCTACCTTACACCAACAAGTGGCTGTTTACCATGAAGAAAGGGAAACAGGACCTAGATTCTAGGAGATGGTAGAGGCCGAATCACGACTATTCTTCCTTACAGCCAATATTGCAAAAGCCAACTTCTACAATCCCAGTGTTGGGATTCTTCAATGTTCAGAAGCTGATAAGAACGGCCGCCCGACTAAGGTGACATCCCAAAAGCTTCTAGAACAAGGGTTATCCATTACAAGGGAGGAATGGATCAAACCTATATCATCCCAAACCCCCAACACCATTAATGTCAGAACAGAAAATGAGGGACCAGGTGATTGCAGTCAAGTCCTTGATAAAAAGACTGTTGGTATATGTAAGAGAGAAAAGACAAGAAAGGGAAAACTTAGCCATGGAAGATGAACAGTCAAGTGGAGGGGCTTCGAGTGGCCAGAACCAAGAGGTAAAACCTTTTGGGGAAGAGTTAGAAGCAGCCATTCAAATGGCTGAGTGTATATATGACTTGGATGGGCGAGAGAATTTGCCCAAAAATCCAAAAGTGGTTGAGTTTTTGTGTGCAAAGCCTGACAAACCAGCTCCAGAAGTACAAGACCCCTTGGAGACCATTGATTTGAGGACTGAGGGGGATCCAAGGCTTATACAGGTCAGCGGTTTGTTCGACACCAAAGATCAGGAAAGGATTGTCGACCTTCTGCATGAGTTTAAAGACTGTTTAGATTAGGCAAGGATTGTCGACCTTCTGCATGAGTTTAAAGACTATTTTGCTTAGCACTACACCGAAATGCCAGGTTTAGATCCAACCTTAGTAGAACACAGGATGCCTATCAAGGAAGAATTTAAACCTGTTAAGCAAACACCACAGAGGATGTTAAAAGAGATTGAGGAGAAGGTTAAGGAAGAGATCGAGAGGCTCGTAAAGGCCGAATTTATTAGGCCTGCCAAATATGTTGAGTGGTTGGCCAATATTGTACCTGTATTAAAAGCTATAACTAAAACGGTTAGAAGTTGTGTTGACTATAGAAACATTAATGAAGCCAAGCCTAAAGATGAATACCCCATGCCCATGGCTGACCTATCTATAGATGCAATTGCTAAGCACCAAGTTCTATCATTCATGGACGAAAATGCAGGATACAATCAAATAAAACTGGCCAAAGAAGATATACATAAAACAGCATTTAGATGCCCAGGTCATGTTGGGGCATATGAGTATTTGGTAATGTCATTCAAGCTCAAAAATGCTAATGCAACTTATCAAAGAGCAATGAACGCCATTTTTCATGACTTAATTGACCATAGTATGGAAGTGTATATCGATGACATCGTGGTGAAATCCAAGACTGAAAAGCAACATTTAATAGATCTCAAATAAGCCTTAACAAGAATGATGATCCATAAGCTAAAAATGAATCCAAAGAAATGTGCTTTTGGAGTAAGATCGGGCAACTTTTTCTGATTCCTTGTTCATCAAAGGGGTGTAGAGGTTGATTAAAACAAAGCTCGGGCAATCATTGAATCACCTCATCTTACCAATAAAGTGCAACTACAAAAGCTGCTAGGGAAAATCAACTTCTTGAGGAGATTCATTGCTAATTTAGTGAGCAAGATTCAGCCGTTACCCTCTTTACTCAGGTTAAAAGACAAAGAAGAGTTTGAATGAGGCCCACCACACCAAGAGGCTTTCGATAACATAAAAGCTTATTTAGCTTCTCCACCAATGCTTATGCCACCTCAGAGAGGAAAACCATTAAAACTTTATATCTCTGCCTCAGAAAAGTCGATTGGAAGCTTGCTAGCCCAAAACAATGAAGGAGGGAAGGAACAAGCCATATATTACCTCAGTAGAATCCTTACTGAGGTAGAAACAAGATATACTCCAGTGGAAAAATTATGTTCGGCTTTGTACATTACTGCTTGCAAGCTAAGGCATTAATGTTGCCTTGTTACATCCACATCATTGCCAAGAAAGACGTGATCAAGTATATGTTATCAAAGCCAATGCTGACCGGGAGGATTGGAAAGTGGATTCTAGCACTTTCAGAGTACAGCTTCCAGTATGTGCCTCAAAGGGCAATCAAGGGGCAAGCAATTGCAGACTTATTGGCTGAGCATCAAGAGTCTCAAAATGAGATTGTCAACATCCCAGGAACTCTGGAGGTAGCCAATGTATGGATCCTGCCAGGAAAAGCTTCATCGAGCAAAGAAGAATGGGTCCAGTGAGAGATAAAGAGAATAACTAGCCTTTGGATCACTTCTTGGAAACTATATTTTGATGGATCTTGCACTAAAAATACTGCGGGAGCAAGGATTGTCATCATCAATCCCAAAGGCACTGAAATATCAGTCGGCCACTCAGTTTAAGTTATTAGGGCATTGAAATATCAGTCGGCCACATTCCCAAAGAATCAAATGCAATGGCCAATGAGATAACCCAATTGGCTTCAGGAACCCAGATTTGAGAAAGAAGATTTGAGGTAGAGGTAGAGGTGCAAAGAAGAAATCTCCCTTCTATCTTCAATAGAGGATTCAGCTTGGATGTAATGACTGAAGATCCCAAGATAGAAGATTGGAGATCACTCATTATTCAATAGGCAATAGGCAACTAAATATGTGTGGTGGGAAAAGAATTTGTTAAGAAAGACCCCAGATGGATTGTTACTGAAATGCTTAGGCCAAGAACAATCTATGAGAGTCATGGCCGAAGTGCATGAGGGGATCTGTGGAGCATACCAATCCAGAACTAAGATGAGGTGGCTACTAAGAAGATATGGCTATTTCTGGCCCGAGATGGAGAAAGATTGCAAAGCTTATGCCCGAGGATGTGAAAAATGCCAGAGACATGGGCCACTCCAACATGTGCCTTCAGTGCCCTTAAACCCCATAGTCAAACCTTGGCCCTTCAGAGGGTAGGCAATGGACTTCATCGGGCAAGTTTACCCATCTTGTAGCAAAGGACACACTTTCATAATTGTGCCTTACTTCACCAAATGGGTAGAAGCTTCAGCAATAAAAACCATAACCTCAGCTACTGTTAAAAAGTTCATTGAAACCAAGATCTTACAAAGATTTGGAGTGTCCGAGACAATTGTCACAGACTGCCGGCCATCCTTTATTTCAAGAGAGGTAGAAGAGTTCGCAAGAAAGTTCAAGATAAAAATGATTTGGTCTAGTCTTTATTACCCCCAATCAAATGGTCAAGCAGAGGCGAGCAATAAAATCTTGGTAAACATTATCAAAAGAATGGTGGCAGATAGTCCAAAAAAGTGTCACAAGAAGTTGGGAGATACTTTGTGGGCCTATAGAACTTCCAAAAGGGTAGGAACTGGGACTACACCTTACGATCCACGCTTAGAGAACCCAGGGAGTTATTTGGGCCCACTAAATTCTCTACGTGGAATGGAAAAATTAGGGGTAGAGACTGAGGTTGAGACCTATTACCAATCTCATGGTTGAACCCATCATTAGAATCAATAAGAAGCTGATGAATACTTTGGCACTTGAGGAGAAAAAGGCTCGGGCTGATGATAGTCCTCTCAAAACTTTGGTATTGATCCCAAAGCATACACCTATGATGATGAAGCGACCAAGAATACAAAAGCCAGGATTTGCCTTGAGCATGTTGCTTTTTGTAGCTACTGAAGCCTAAGATATCCATGTAGGTCCCAAGGATAGCACTCCACCCTCATCGAAGAAAAGCTCATTATGCAAGCCACCCCGAAAGGGATGAGGACTATAAAATAAGCGACGCATAGTCGAAATCTCCTCACTAATCTCACAAGAAGGATGAGTTCAAATTTTAGGTGATATCAAGAGCTGAGAAAGCCAAGGAGGATTGTGAAGATTTTGAGAATTCTGAGAAGTTCAGAATATATTGAAAGCTCGAAGTTACTAGAGTGCTTAACCAAGTAGTCAATGAGGTAATTTATAGTGAACAGGAACAGTCAACTTAGAGATTGAATTCATGGATTAGCGTAAGGGTCCAAAGTACAACGGCTGTTTTAATTAATGCAAGTCCCGAGGGAAGGCATGCAAGTGAGATGGTTGTTCAATCATTATTAACGCCTCGGGTTGCAGGCTTAACAACGATTGAAGGGGGCACTATTTGGGTTAATATTTAAACTTTGGGCTTCAAAGGAAAGGAAGCCCAATTAAGCTCAATAAAGACGGTCTACCCGAAGCCTAGAGTCAAGCCCAGGTCGTCCATCTCAAGACAAAATGAAGGCCTTATTAAATGCAAAGGCTAGGGATTTACAAGAGAAGTGACAATCGATGGAAATCCACCTACTTCCGGCCCAAAAGTACTTTTGGATGGCAAAACATGTAAAATTACTGATGATTCCTTACCCTTCAGTTACTTTCAGGCAACAACAGAAATAGCACAGTTGGGTTTAGTTCATCTATAAAAGAAGGAAGAAGGCCTAGAGACAAGGATACTCAACCAATCAAACAAACAAACATACCACTTGTCTCTCAGTCAAGCAAATACTCAGAAAGCTGCGCTTTGTCCAGATTCTGCACCTTTTTTCAGCCCTAGATTTCCCATAGAAAGACATTTTTTGTCTGTGTAAAAGCTTTGCTACCTTCCCCAAATGTTGTAGTATTAATTCTCTTGTGTAAACTCGCTTACCCTTCATCTTTCTTTATTACTCAACCCTTTGTAAATGCGAAGAAAAAAGATTGCAAGACGCTTTAACCTTGCCCGACAAGGTGAAATCTTACCCAACCCTCTTTGTTTTTGCTTTTCCATTAATAGATCTGGTGTTATAATGTATCCCTCAATATATATGCAAGTCATTTTTGGTCTCCTGATGTTCCAAAGTTCTATTAACTCTCAAATCTGGTTCACTTAGTACTTTTACTATCATAAAAGTAAATGAAACTAATGTCTTAATCAAATCTGAACCCCTACTTTGTAAAAATCTTACAAGATAAACAAAAGTCCTTGATCTCAAGGCCTAGAAAATAACTTAATGTGGATTTAACCCATCCACGCCAATCCTTTGATGATGAGAAGTCAAAGTAATCAACTTAAATACACTCATTTTACATCTGCCATACAGAGATGGCAGTGGCACACCTTAGCATTTAGTTAGTTTTGATTGTGAGCCCCCTGACCTACATCTATGGCCTGACAAAGGCACCTTTCAGAACTAACTTTGTCCTCTTCTTGTAGCCCGATAAGGGAGTGAGAGCCTGACAGTCAACCAAAGTGTCAACTCCTCGGAGATCTATGTGCTCGAGCTAGGGACCCTTCCCAACGAAATTCCTACCCGAACAAGCTTGAAAAGATCTTCATATCATAATCTATAGCTTCAAATGCCGCCATCAACCTCAAGAAAATTTTCCAATCCTCGTCAGAGTTCCTCAACGAGTGCTTTTGCCGTCATCTTTCTTGACGAGCTCTAAAAGAGTTCTGTAATCAGCCGTTCAAGCAAAGTGCCAATCTGGCTGGGGTCGTGTTTTGCTAGTAAATTTTGTATGTTTTCGAGCAAATAGTGAAGTAATTGCGCACGATTCGAAAAACTGTTGGTTTCAAAATCAATGTCTAGGTCTCTAGATCGCCCAAAGGACCTGCTAAATGCTGCTTCCAACCTGCTCGTTGCTGCTTGCTATCAATTTGCTGTTGTTCCTGCCTATCATCGTTTTGTCGCAGTTGTTGCCCGTTATTACTTCAACGCCTTTTGTTGTTGAGGCAGCACTAAATCAACGAATTTCAACTTTCGATGTAAAGAGAGCGGCTTCTCCCAATTTCAGCTTCTGATTAAAAAGGCTCCCCTTCTCCCCTAAACTTTGGATTTAAGGTTTGGGGTGGCATTTAAGTAAAGCATGACGCCATTTTAGCTTTTCTCAAATTTTTTTTTTTTTTTTGTCTTTGCTTTTTTTTTTTTTAAGAATTTTTTTATTTATTTTGCTACTTCTTATGGTAATTTTTTTTGCACGTGAATTTACTTTTTGGATTTCTGCTTCATCCTTGGTTTGTCTTCAATGATTTGAGTCTATGTGTCGTCTGCACTAGCAGTTAGTGGTGGCTGCCTTTTTTCAGATTTTGCCGCTGCTTTTTGCTCATTATGCCTTCTTCTGTCGTCAAGGACACGTCCCTCACTGTGAGAACGAGGACACGCCATTGCATGTGAGGACAAGGACACACCACTGCCAACGAATACAAGGACACGCCACTGCTTGCGACTGCACCGCATCTGCGATTGTACTACCTCTGCTAGACGTTGTGCATGCTACTTGCTCATTTATGGAAGACACTGATGCATTGAAGACATTTAAAGGCTTGCTCAAGAGTCAGCGGAACAACTTCAAATACCAGTGACGTCTTGATCTTGTCTCTATATCTCTAAATTTGGAACCCTTATTGTTCATTCTGATGTGACTGAGCTTGAAGTTGAAAGTTCAAGCTGCCTACGTATCCTCGATTTGAAGGGATCAAGTTATCACATAGTTCAAGTTTTTTTTTTCCTTTTTTTTATGTCGTACATAGTTTATGCTCAAGTAGGCCAGGATTGTTTGGTGTCACCTGCTAGGCTCGTGTGAGCGACTAATATTTTGGTGTCGTCTTTTAAGCTCATGCGAGCGATGACCATTTTGGTATCGCCTTTTAGGCTTGTGCGGACAAGGAGTATTTGTGTGTCGTCTTTTAGGCACATGCGAACGAGGAGCGTTTCTGTGGGGTTG
The DNA here is from genome assembly GCF_019419815.1 of Pyrus x bretschneideri. Lineage (NCBI taxonomy): Eukaryota > Viridiplantae > Streptophyta > Magnoliopsida > Rosales > Rosaceae > Pyrus > Pyrus x bretschneideri. Next base: position 3,026,045 of record NW_025999624.1, read on the forward strand.
GTGCTGTTTTCAATTTTTGCTCGTGCAGGCAAAGAGCGTTTGTGTCTATTGCAATTTCAACTCATGTAGGCGAAAAGCATCTTTGTGGCTTTGTCAAGCGGCCTTGGAGAGATGTCCCTAGCAAACTTTATAGCAAGGAGTCCTGTCCAATTAATCCTTGAAGAAGTCTTCGAGGATTAATTTCAACATATTTATCTCAGTGGTAACTTGTAAGTTATTTCATTTAGATGTTTTGATCATTCTCATGTGGGAGAATTTTAGAACTCATATGTGAGAAGTGAATCAAAACACCTAATAAAGATATGAAATAACATGATTAAAAGGAGATACAAAGTAATGAATCTTATACATGTTGATCAATGTATAATATAAGGTGAGAAAACTATAAGTATTGAACAAAATCATGTAGAGGACAGTTATAAGGAGTTGAAAATTTGAAAGTAATTGCAACCATGATAGGTGGAGCAGTTACATCCTTATAACAAGGGTTTTGACCCCCTTTCTCGGGTAAGTTACAAGGCACTCATAGTGTGAATGCTTGTCCTATTTAGAGCAAGAGTTCCAATACGCTTCCAAGAGAAGGGAAGGTCTTAATCACATCTCAGACATCATGGCTTCATCTTCGAGTGAGTACCTTCCATTTCATTGATTGTAACTTGATGCATTTGCAGGAATTAGGGTTAATAATGCTGCATGCATTTATTACAGTACGTAGTTCATATGCAATGTTATTAATGATCTCTATATGCTTAAGTAAACATATATATATATATATATATATATATATATATATATATACATTGAAAAGGGCCTCCAGCTATGACTAGGTCCTGCAACTTCCATTTTCTCCCCAAGAATTCTCCACAGGGCATCATCCCAATCTTCACCCAACGTTCCATAATATATGGTAGCAAAGCTTACTCTCACTTATCCTCATCTTTTTCTTTAACTCGTTGAGCAAGAAGCAGAGCTACTACTTGATCTAAAGAATGTTGTATGAAAATGCTTTTGAGTTTGGAAAATGTTGGTCGGCGAAACATTAGATATATAGGGAAGCAATTTAATAAGGTGGTGCTATCCACACCTCATTTCACTTCTCACACATGCTTTATTAATTTTTGTCCTTTGATCTTCTTCTGTTTATTTGATCTAATGGCAAGAAATTGAGAGAGTTGTGTGAGAGATAAAAAAGGATGTATGGATAGCACTACCCATTTAATATCTCACTGCTTTGTGATGGTTGGGTACCTTCTATACAAATTTTATAAAAAAAAAACAAGGGGCATAATTGATATAACTCTATTTTTGTGTTATTGTTGAAATAGATCCAATCACTATAAAAAAAATTAGGGGTTGCTCTACAAACTTTTGCTCGACGAACAGGTCTTCATCGGGTAAAGAAATATTAAGTTTGTAGGGCAAAATTGGTCAACATTTATGGTTCACTCAAAACCTTTACGGGACAGATTTTATTATTTTTTTTATTTTTTTTATGCAAAGAAATTCATTAAAGTACGAAACCTCTAGTACAACCGTTTCCAATACAATCAAAATTAAAGGCAGGAAGAGCAACATCAGGTAAACAGAAATCTTACAAATGAGGATTTCAGAGGGAGAGACCAAGGTGATCTAAAGCATCCGCAACAAAGTTTGCCTCTCTCAAAATGTGCTTCCAATCAAAATGACTAAAAGATTGAGCCAGGACACAAATATCATTGATGATGGAACTAATTCTCCAAGGAACTCCCCAATGAACTTGCACAGCTTCAGTGATAAGTTTAGAGTCCCCCTCCACCATCACTTTAGTGAAACCCTTGCGCCTAGCACACTGAGCCCCTCTTGTAAACTCATCGCTTCTTTTACCGAAATAGTAACGCCATCAAGATTAAGAGCCCCTGCACTAACGCCTGATAATTACTATTACGGTGCACAAAGGTAGCAACAGCAGGATTGCTCAAAACTGAACAATAAAAATTGAGTTTAACTTGTCCTTCGACTCTTGTAAAGGGTGGGGAATACAAGAATTTTTTCTAGGGGAATTCAACAAATTTTTCTAGTGATGTCACCATCAACTACAATATCTAATTTAATACGAGCCCAATTATTATGAACTATAGAGTTGCTTACTTTAAGATCCCAATCAATATTATTTCTACCATTCATGAGAATTATATGAAAAAAGAGGTAAGGAAAAACCCATTGATGGGTCCAGAAGAATATGTCTTCACCATTACTCACAATCCATGTTATTCCCTCATGGATGATGTTTCTATTAGAAAGAATGTATTTCCAAGCAAAGGAGTATGTTTGTGTTTAATCTTCTAATTTAAAAAATCATACGTACGTAAGTATTTACTTTTGACTATTTCAACCCACCAATGATCTTTATTGGTTAGAACTTTCCAACGTAATTTGGCTAAACAAGCATTGTTAAAATGATCAATTTGTTTGATTCCTAAACCACCCTGATTCTTCAGGGAACAAAACTTCTTCCAGGCCATTGGTTTAAGTTTAGTATTTCTTCCCCAAAAGAAATCTCTACATGCTTTATCAATTTTAGCTGTTACCCTATTGGGGCACATAAAGCAAGACATTACATAATTCGGCATCCCGGTGAGATTAGAATTAATAAGAGTTAGCCTCCGAGCCTTGGGAAAGGTTTGCCCTTTCCAACCAGCAAGTTTTTGCTTCACCTACAATTATATCTCATTAACCGAATCCTTCCAGAAAACTATATTATGGATCCCTAAGTACCTCCGAATAGTGGTTTTATGTTGACTGCTCAAGATATTCACAATATTGTTCCTATCCTGGTTGATAGTATTATTTGAAAAATAAATAGAAGATTTATGAAAATTTACTTGTTGACCTGCAGTCAATGCAAACATCTCAAGGGGATGATAGGATTCCTACATGAGATTTAGAGGTAGAAGCCAAACGATTAAAATGTCTAATAAGCGGTTCCATACATAAAATAAAAATGTAAGGTGACTAGGGGTCACCTTGTCATATACCATGTTTAGCATAGAAATATCCATGCGGAGAGCCACTAAGTAAAATGGAGACAAAAGTTGATGAATGCATTCCATTATTAAGTTGATCCATTTCTCATTAAAACCAAAACGAATTAGAACATACCTTATGTAATCCCAATTTAAAAGGTCATAGGCTTTTTCAAAGTTCAGTTTGAAATCCATGGTCCCCGTTTTGCCTTTCTTTACCTTGAAGCTAGAAAATGAGTCATGGTCAATTAAGATATTATTGTGAATGGAATGCCCCGAGTAAAGGCACCTTGATTAGCAGAAATGCACAGGTCAAACAAAGGCTTAAGCCTTTTAACAATAATATTTACCAAAGATTTACACAATCACACAATATTTTTTTTTTTTAACAAACGATATTATTTACATTAAGGGGTGGGGAAGTGGGTTAAGCTTCACAATGGACTAGCAATAGTGTGGTTAAAATTCGCATTTGACGAGAATCGAATATAAGACCTCTCACTTACAAGTGAAGAGAACTACCACTAAATCGTAATACTAAGTAATCACAATCACACAATATTAAATATTGTTAGAAAGGCTAAGAAGACTTTCTCAGAAGTGGTACATGGACTCTCTGTCATCTCATGTTTTTAGCACAATGTTTTTTAATGTTGGCGCATTAACGTTAAACTATGAGATAGCAGAAAATCCATAAAAAATATCACTTTGAGATAATCTCCTTAGCATTTCTCTAAATATTAATTATAACAAATATTAATTGTTTCCTCTCCACAACAGAACAATGTATTGTCATAAAGCAGGAGCTCCAGCGGAGAATTCTTTCAACATCCTTGAATAAAGTGGTTGTTCAATTCAGACGGCAATTTACTCTTACGCACTATATAAATAGTTAGTATTTAATAGAATTTACTTTCTGCAAGTAGTTCGTTTGAAGTTATATTGAATGAAAATAATTAATCTTGGTGTACGATTCCCACCGATTACTTTTTATTCTAACATAATTAATAATTTAACACACTAACATGATTTTTTTGCTTAAAATTTAAAACGTTTCTTGGCTATTTGTATTTTACGTACACAATAAAAAACAAAAAGGGTTCTTGGATCTGTGATAAGATTAGAAACTTTTTTTTTAAATGGAAAAAACAAAAAGGGTTCTTGGATCTGTGATAAGATTAGAAACTTTTTTTTTAAATGGAAAAACAGAGGGTCGAAACTTATTACCAAGTATTAGATGTGATTTTTTTGTTCAAACCTAAAAGGGTTCTTGGCTAATTAGATTTTACATGATTAAAATGTCTAATAAGCGGTTCCATACATAAAATAAAAACGTAAGGTGACTAGGGGTCACCTTGTCATATACCATGTTTAGGATAGAAATATCCATGCGGAGAGCCACTAATTAAAATGGAGACAAAAGTTGATGAATGCATTCCATTATTAAGTTGATCCATTTCTCATTAAAACCAAAACGAATTAGAACATACCTTATGTAATCCCAATTTAAAAGGTCATAGGCTTTTTCAAAGTCCAGTTTGATATCCATGGTCCCCGTTTTGCCTTTCTTTACCTTGAAGCTAGAAAATGAGTCATGGTCAATTAAGATATTATTGTGAATGGAATGCCCCGAGTAAAGGCACCTTGATTAGCAGAAATGCACAGGTCAAACAAAGGCTTAAGCCTTTTAACAATAATATTTACCAAAGATTTACACAATCACACAATATATTTTTTTTTTTTAACAAACGATATTATTTACATTAAGGGGTGGGGAAGTGGGTTAAGCCTCACAATGGACTAACAATAGTGTGGTTAAAATTCGCATTTGACGAGAATCGAACATAAGACTTTTGACTTACAAGTGAAGAGAACTACCACTAAATCATAATACTAAGTGATCACAATCACACAATATTAAATATTGTTAGAAATGCTAAGAAGACTTTCTCAGAAGTGGTACATGGACTCTATGTCATCTCATGTTTTTAGCATAATGTTTTTTAATGTTGGCGCATTAACGTTAAACTATGAGATAGCAGAAAATTCATAAAAAATATCACTTTGAAATAATCTCCTTAGCATTTCTCTAAATATTAATTATAACAAATATTAATTGTTTCCTCTCCCAGACAGAACAATGTATTGTCATAAAGCAGGAGCTCCAGCGGAGAATTCTTTCAAGATCCTTGAATAAAGTGGTTGTTCAATTCAGACGGCAATTTCCTCTTACGCACTATATAAATAGTGAGTATTTAATAGAATTTACATTCTGCAAGTAGTTCGTTTGTAGTTATATTGAATGAAAATAATTAATCTTGGTGTACAATTCCCACCGATTACTTTATTTTCTGCTATCTCATAGTTTAACGTTAATGCGCCAACATTAAAAAACATTGTGCTAAAAACATGAGATGACAGAGAGTCCATGTACCACTTCTGAGAAAGTCTTCTTAGCATTTCTAACAATATTTAATATTGTGTGATTGTGATCACTTAGTATTACGATTTAGTGGTAGTTCTCTTCACTTGTAAGTGAGAGGTCTTATATTCGATTCTCGTCAAATGCGAATTTTAACCACACTATTGCTAGTCCATTGTGAGGCTTAACCCACTTCCCCACCCCATAATGTAAATAATATCGTTTGTTAAAAAAAAAAAATATTGTGTGATTGTGTAAATCTTTGGTAAATATTATTGTTAAAAGGCTTAAGCCTTTGTTTGACCTGTGCATTTCTGCTAATCAAGGTGCCTTTACTCGGGGCATTCCATTCACAATAATATCTTAATTGACCATGACTCATTTTCTAGCTTCAAGGTAAAGAAAGGCAAAACGGGGACCATGGATATCAAACTGGACTTTGAAAAAGCCTATGACCTTTGAAATTGGGATTACATAAGGTATGTTCTAATTCGTTTTGGTTTTAATGAGAAATGGATCAACTTAATAATGGAATGCATTCATCAACTTTTGTCTCCATTTTAATTAGTGGCTCTCCGCATGGATATTTCTATCCTAAACATGGTATATGACAAGGTGACCCCTAGTCACCTTACATTTTTATTTTATGTATGGAACCGCTTATTACACATTTTAATCGTTTGGCTTCTACCCCTAAATCTCATGTAGGAATCCTATCATCCCCCTGAGATGTTTGCATTCTTTTATTTCGCTATCATGTAAAATCTAATTAGCCAAGAACCCTTTTAGGTTTGAACAAAAAAATCACATCTAATACTTGGTAATAAGTTTCGACCCTCTGTTTTTCCATTTAAAAAAAAAGTTTCTAATCTTATCACAGATCCAAGAACCCTTTTTGTTTTTTATTGTGTACGTAAAATACAAATAGCCAAGAAACGTTTTAAATTTTAAGCAAAAAAATCATGTTAGTGTGTTAAATTATTAATTATGTTAGAATAAAAAGTAATCGGTGGGAATTGTACACCAAGATTAATTATTTTCATTCAATATAACTACAAACGAACTACTTGCAGAAAGTAAATTCTATTAAATACTAACTATTTATATAGTGCGTAAGAGTAAATTGCCGTCTGAATTGAACAACCACTTTATTCAAGGATGTTGAAAGAATTCTCCGCTGGAGCTCCTGCTTTATGACAATACATTGTTCTGTCTGGGAGAGGAAACAATTAATATTTGTTATAATTAATATTTAGAGAAATGCTAAGGAGATTATCTCAAAGTGATATTTTCTATGGATTTTCTGCTATCTCATAGTTTAACGTTAATGCGCTAACATTAAAAAATATTGTGCTAAAAACATGAGATGACATAGAGTCCATGTACCACTTCTGAGAAAGTCTTCTTAGCATTTCTAACAATATTTAATATTGTGTGATTGTGATCACTTAGTATTGCGATTTAGTGGTAGTTCTCTTCACTTGTAAGTGAGGAGTCTTATGTTCAATTCTCGTCAAATGCGAATTTTAACCACACTATTGTTAGTCCATTGTGAGGCTTAACCCACTTCCCCACCTCTTAATGTAAATAATATCGTTTGTTAAAAAAAAAAAAAAATATTGTGTGATTGTGTAAATCTTTGGTAAATATTATTGTTAAAAGGCTTAAGCCTTTGTTTGACCTGTGCATTTCTGCTAATCAAGGTGCCTTTACTCGGGGCATTCCATTCACAATAATATCTTAATTGACCATGACTCATTTTCTAGCTTCAAGGTAAAGAAAGGCAAAACGGGGACCATGGATATCAAACTGGACTTTGAAAAAGCCTATGACCTTTTAAATTGGGATTACATAAGGTATGTTCTAATTCGTTTTGGTTTTAATGAGAAATGGATCAACTTAATAATGGAATGCATTCATCAACTTTTGTCTCCATTTTAATTAGTGACTCTCCGCATGGATATTTCTATCATAAACATGGTATATGACAAGGTGACCCCTAGTCACCTTACGTTTTTATTTTATGTATGGAACCGCTTATTAGACATTTTAATCGTTTGGCTTCTACCCCTAAATCTCATGTAGGAATCCTATCATCCCCTTGAGATGTTTGCATTCTTTTATTTCGCTATCATGTAAAATCTAATTAGCCAAGAGCCCTTTTAGGTTTGAACAAAAAAATCACATCTAATACTTGGTAATAAGTTTCGACCCTCTGTTTTTCCATTTAAAAAAAAAGTTTCTAATCTTATCACAGATCCAAGAACCCTTTTTGTTTTTTATTGTGTACGTAAAATACAAATAGCCAAGAAACGTTTTAAATTTTAAGCAAAAAAATCATGTTAGTGTGTTAAATTATTAATTATGTTAGAATAAAAAGTAATCGGTGGGAATTGTACACCAAGATTAATTATTTTCATTCAATATAACTACAAACGAACTACTTGCAGAAAGTAAATTCTATTAAATACTAACTATTTATATAGTGCGTAAGAGTAAATTGCCGTCTGAATTGAACAACCACTTTATTCAAGGATGTTGAAAGAATTCTCCGCTGGAGCTCCTGCTTTATGACAATACATTGTTCTGTCTGGGAGAGGAAACAATTAATATTTGTTATAATTAATATATAGAGAAATGCTAAGGAGATTATCTCAAAGTGATATTTTCTATGGATTTTCTGCTATCTCATAGTTTAACGTTAATGCGCCAACATTAAAAAACATTGTGCTAAAAACATGAGATGACAGAGAGTCCATGTACCACTTCTGAGAAAGTCTTCTTAGCATTTCTAACAATATTTAATATTGTGTGATTGTGATTACTTAGTATTACGATTTAGTGGTAGTTCTCTTCACTTGTAAGTGAGAGGTCTTATATTCGATTCTCGTCAAATGCGAATTTTAACCACACTATTGCTAGTCCATTGGGAGGCTTAACCCACTTCCCCACCCCTTAATGTAAATAATATCGTTTGTTAAAAAAAAAAAAATATTGTGTGATTGTGTAAATCTTTGGTAAATATTATTGTTAAAAGGCTTAAGCCTTTGTTTGACCTGTGCATTTCTGCTAATCAAGGTGCCTTTACTCGGGGCATTCCATTCACAATAATATCTTAATTGACCATGACTCATTTTCTAGCTTCAAGGTAAAGAAAGGCAAAACGGGGACCATGGATATCAAACTGGACTTTGAAAAAGCCTATGACCTTTTAAATTGGGATTACATAAGGTATGTTCTAATTCGTTTTGGTTTTAATGAGAAATGGATCAACTTAATAATGGAATGCATTCATCAACTTTTGTCTCCATTTTAATTAGTGACTCTCCGCATGGATATTTCTATCATAAACATGGTATATGACAAGGTGACCCCTAGTCACCTTACGTTTTTATTTTATGTATGGAACCGCTTATTAGACATTTTAATCGTTTGGCTTCTACCTCTAAATCTCATGTAGGAATCCTATCATCCCCTTGAGATGTTTGCATTGACTGCAGGTCAACAGGTAAATTTTCATAAATCTTCTATTTATTTTTCAAATAATACTATCAACCAGGATAGGAACAATATTGTGAATATCTTGAGCATTCAACATAAAACCACTATTCGGAGGTACTTAGGGATCCATAATATAGTTTTCTGGAAGGATTCAGTTAATGAGATATAATTGTAGGTGAAGCAAAAACTTGCTGGTTGGAAAGGGCAAACCTTTTCCAAGGCTCGGAGGCTAACTCTTATTAATTCTAATCTCACCGGGATGCCGAATTATGTAATGTCTTGCTTTATGTGCCCCAATAGGGTAACAGCTAAAATTGATAAAGAATGTAGAGATTTCTTTTGGGGAAGAAATACTAAACTTAAACCAATGGCTTGGAAGAAGGTTTGTTCCCTGAAGAATCAGGGTGGTTTAGGAATCAAACAAATTGATCATTTTAACAATGCTTGTTTAGCCAAATTAGGTTGGAAAGTTCTAACCAATAAAGATCATTGGTGGGTTGAAATAGTCAAAAGTAAATACTTACGTACGTATGATTTTTTAAATTAGAAGATTAAACACAAATGATGTGATATATAATAGCACACAAATTAAACCCTCTTTTTGACAATTGTAGTATAGATATAAGTAGGGATCGTTCTAGGCCGGGGATTAGGAGGGATTGCTAATCTAATGAAAATTGACTCAAAGATATAAAACTATGCTTCAAAACACTTAAACAAACTCAAAAGACTCTTAACTAAACTTATATGACTCAAAACAAACTTAAAAGACTCAAAACAACACAAAACAATCAAAAAGACTCAAACTAGACTCTAGGACTCAATTTGGACGAAAATAGAATTGGTTTTGACTCAAAAGACTCAAAAGCACTAATTAGGACAGATTTGACACAACTAAATAAAGGGGATGGGGTTTTTCACGAATTTAAGATAAAAACAAGTAACTAAAAAACTTAAACAAGGTTTGGACGAATTTGGGGATATGGATGGGTGATTAGCTAGCTAGAGGGTCCTTCTCCACACATGATACACTTGCATACAAATTGATTTCCAGTTGCTTTTCGATAAACCATGAACCTCAACACCCCAGATTAACCGTGACATCACTAATTAACCCTCAGATTTTCCTTAAGTTATTGGATTGGATGACATCATACGACAACCCAAAGCATTCTCCAAAAGTCCCCTACATGGCATCATAATAGAGATACAATCAAAGATCATTACGTTCTATGAAAATCATAAGTATTGACAAAGCACTTGTAACTATGACATCATGATACTCATGCTAGGAATTTACTTAACATGATTGTGAAAACAACCTTAACTACTTGTGAATATAAGTTTGTAACGATTATGTGAAACTCCCTTATATTCTAGCCCCAAATTCATGCATGCAAACTAAGTGTGCACCCTTAATCAACAAACAAGAATAAGTTATCCATCAAACGGTTAAGTAAATTGCATTCACAATTTATGAAAACACAACTGGAATTAATCAATTCATATTGCAAATATAATCATGGTTTCAAAGTCTCCCCTAGCCAAAACAAAATTAGTTCCTCATGTTTACAACAAAACAAAGATAATTAAACTTAAACATTAAAAACAAAGATAGAATACACCTAGAAACACTCCAGGTGGCTCTTCCTTCCTTCCTTGCTACCAACAATGGGGATTTGTGTGAATTTAGGCTCTTGAGGTGTGGTGGATGGTGTGGTGTGAATTTGGGGTAGAGGGTGGTGGTTTTTGAGTGTTGTGGCATCATGTATTTATAGGGTGAAGGGAAGGCACAAATTTGGGCTGAAAAGGAAAGGAATTAGGACTCCAAATCACCAAAGAACAAGGATACTTTCAATTAGATTCCAAGGAGAACAAGGAATGGTCCTTGTGGCAGATTCTAGAACTTCTAGAAGGGTTACATGTGGCATAAACTTAATGCACGAAAATAGGTCTTCTAGAACTTGATATTTAGGTGATTTAATGTGAAAATGAGTCCTCTTTGAAGTTGGAATTAAGGTAGGAAAAGATTAGGATAGGATAATGTAAGATAAGGTTGGATAAGGTTTGGATAAGATAAGGAAATTTGGATAAGGTTCCTTATTTCTTGCTCTTTCCTTATCTTCTTTGCATTTGGACTTCTTTCTCCAGATTTTTAGCCTTTCCTAGCATCTCTTGACTTCAATATCGTCCATCCACATTGCTCCATAGTTAAGCTATCCAATCCTTGCCCAAAACTGCTCCAAATAGCCTCAAAATGCACTTTCTTTCTCCTTTTGCCATTAGGACCTAAAAACATACGAAAATTGCTTAAAAGACTAAAATAGATAGTAATTAAGTAACTAAATGCAAGGAAACAACATAACTAAGTAGCATAAATATGCTCCTATCACATATGCATGTTAGGCTTATTTTTCCATAATTCCTTTTGTCTAGTGTAGTTGTCTAGTTAGAAGTTTTGTCTATTTTCCAGCTGTCTAGGCACACAAAATAAGACAGCCCACATGGGCCATCTAACCCCTTTGCGTGGATCCCTCACCCTTGATATGGGAACTTCTCTTTGGCCTGTGACACGTGTCTTCTTGTTCCCCTTGTATGAAACATCCATCTCTTCCATTATAAGGGTTTTCAAGGTTTCTTTTGTTCTTGGTTAGTTTTTTCACATTTTCAAGGAAATAGTGCATTTAGCCTAGACTTACCTCTTAAGCTTCCAAACCAAAACCCTAGCCACAAAACCATTCAATGCACAAACACCCAATCATTGCATATTAGGGTTGCATCGTTTTAACAGTTTGGCATTGAGTTTTTGGTCTAAACCTAAGTTTTTCATATCCTTCATAGACCAATCTCTCAAATTTATGTTAGGTTCTTCTTCGACTGTTTGACTGAAGAACCTAATTGGTCAGTTGAATCCAAATATGTTTTGCATATCATAAAATCATATCACATCATTGATCGTGTTGATCACGGTGCCACAAGGTGATGAGCTCAGGAGGAGCTACCACTTCGTGAAGACCAAAGGAGTCCATCTCGTGTAAGGCAAGGCTACACAAAGGTAAAGCTGCTCCTTAGATAGGGATTTAGGAATTGAGCGTGTGTGGTCTTTGTATGAACCTTTGTTTACACTAGTGGATGGGACTCAGTGGAGAGTCCTTAGTTTTTTAACCCAAAGGCGGAATTTTCCGGCCAAAAACTTCCTTGTGTTCATTACTTTACAAAGCCTTATTTATAACATTGTTGGAATTAAATATTGTAGGGTTTGCTAGTATTGACACTTTATTTATCAAGTGAACTTAACTCAAGTACTAAGACTAAAACTTAACTGAAGTTCACACTGTTAAGTTTTAACCTTTTAAGTTTGTTTGATTTATATGCTTGTGGGATTTTAACAATCTGTACTTAGTTGACTAGTACATTTGGCTAGTCAGTACAATTGCTTTTAAGTTTTTATTGTAGGGTATTCCACCTGGTACCAATTTCAATTCGTATCAGAGCCTTTCTCTAGACACACATAGAGTAATCTCTAGGATTATACTGGTATTGGGTGGACTCACATCATGGATCGTGATCTTGTTGCTGGATCATGTAACTCTCCTTCATTCTTTCATGGCGTGAATTATGTAGCGCGGAGTGAGAAGTTTCAAATATTCCTTGAGGCACATGACTTTCTTACAGTTAATTATCTTACTCTTAAGTGGAGGGCTTCTTCTAGAATTGTTGATGGGGAGTTGGTGATTAAACCTAAAAGTGAATGGACCACTGGTGAAGTGACATCTGCCATGGCAAATAGAAAGACACGAAATGTAATTATATCAGCCATATCACCAATTAAGTTTGCTCATATTCATTGATGCACAACTACCAAGCAAGCTTGGGATAAACTCTAAATCCTTCTTGAAGGTGACAAACAAGTAAGGGATTTGAAACTTCAAATGACCCTCTCAAAGTTTGAAGATTTGAGAATGCTTGAATCTAAAACCTTCTCTACCTTTTATTAAAAAGTTGAAATGTTAACAAATGAAGCCTTGGGATTGAGGAAACCTATCTGCGAAACAACGATTGTTCAAAAGATCTTGAGATCTTTGCCAAAGAGATTCCAAGCAAAGAAGGTTGTCATCCAAAAGTTTCAAGACTTAAATGAGATTAAGCTCGGGAAGTTAGTTGGGAAACTCATTACTTATGAGATGGAACTAGACATGGATGATGGTATCTCTAAGAAAGGAAAAGATGTTGCTCTTGAAAGTGTCGAGAAGAGCAAAGTTATAAGTGACACATCTGAATAGTTCCCTAAGGATGATCTTGCACTATTTGTTAAGCAATTCAGAAGAGGTCTCAAATACAAAGGAAACGATGTCAAGTGGTCTGAGGGGTCATCAAACAATCGTGGGAAACTTTTCTCTGGTGAAACATCTAGTGATTCCTCAGGGAAGAAAGACAAAAATCCATCAAAAGTTTCTGGTCCTTGCTATGCATGTTGTGGAAGCGGGCACCGTGCTGCTGAGTGTGCCAACACTAGAATTCTTGGTCAGAAACGTGAAAAGGCTATGATGGCCACTTAGAGTGACAGTGGTGATCAAGATTTTGTGTCATCAAATAATGAAGAAGAGATTGTTACATTCGTTGCATCTGTTGATGAAACATTTTCCTGTGAAAATGAAGTGTTGGTGGATAATAATAATGTGTCATTATCTCAGGAGTTATCAAGCTTATATGAATCTTTGTTTGATGACATGTGTGTTTCAGCATTGGATAATGTTAACCTTACCAAAAAGGCATCTATGTTGTAAGAAGAGGTTGTGTCTCTCCAACTAGTCAGATCAAAACTGAGTGACAAAATCATACGGTTAGAGGATGAACTTCACAAGCTAAATGAAAAAGGCTCTTAATATGGTGATGATGATGAAAATGATGAGTTAATTGTCTCTTTTGAAGATCATGTTCAGAGTTTAATGATATCACATGAAAGTATACTTTAATAAATCCACTTGTCGCAGAAAAACAATGAATTGTATCAGGAAGCTAATTTGAAGATGTCTTCTGAATTGAATAAGGCTACATGCAAGTTAAACTGTTTGTCCACAGATGCTAACTTATCAGAAAGAGTATTCGCTATTGGAAATCAGTTTAATGGTGAAAATGTGGTTGCTTGTGATGAAAGTAGTTCAAGTTCCATGGGTGTCAACTTGTATGCTTCTAAGGAGCTTCTTTTATATCTCATTTAGCTGGCTCCACTTTAAGATCTAGATGCATTTCCAAATGTCATCACTTAAGGATCTTGGCCATATTAGACCTAGGTGTTGAAAACTACATCTGGAATGGAAAAATGATCTAAAGGAACAAGTGGATCGTTTAACCATAAAGGTTAGCAAAATGTCCAATGTTGTTAATTCTTCAAGCTTAAGAAATGTAAAGTCGAGGTTAAGTAGATTTCAACGTGGTTTTGGGAAGTGCTTGATTGCTCAAAGTTCAACATCATTCTGTAAGCCTGACGGTGGGTGCTCTCATCATATGATTGGTGACAAAGATGCTTTTAGGTATCTTATATCATTCAAAAGTGGTATGATTGAGTTTGGTGGAGGAGACAAGGCCGAGATTGTTGGAAAATGAGTGGTGGAAATTCTTGGACTTTCTAAGCTTGAAGATGTTTACTATGTGACTGGGTTGTCAACTATTCTTCTTATTATTGGTTAACTCTATGACACAGTGGCTAATGAAGTCTGTTTTTCCAAGATAAGTTGCAAAATTGTTGATAAACATGGGAATAACATATTGGTGGTTCCAAGGTTCAAGAAAAATTGCTATTCAATTGTTGCCTCTAGGTGTGATGATTGCTCAAGTTGGAACACTAATTCTTTTCAATAAATGGTACAATGTGAACAATTACAAGTCTTCATTTCTGAATGCTACTTGTGTGAACCTTGCATTTTTGGAAGGCATCATATTATATCTCACACAATGGGTATCACTCTGATCTTGCCAAAAGACTATTATCAAAGAATGAAATTCTGATCATTCAATCTTCTTTGTTGAATCATGATGAGATGTATGTCATATTGACTGCTGGAGGTATTACAACACCAAGGTATGCTTATTTCACTTCTTTGAATGCAAACTATCCAGATACCTTGTTAGATTGCATCTCTGCAATGTGGTTTGTTCTTGTAATTGATAACCTTAATTTGATTTATGATGTGCATCCTGATCAAGATTATGCATTAGTTGTTTGGATGATCATTGTCAATTATTTATCTTCCAAGTGTCTTGGGAACAAATATCTTGCTATTAGGAAATTTTTGCAAAGAAATATTTTTTATATAAACTTGGTGCCATATGAGGAACAGCTAGCTGTGTATTTCATAAGTCTTTAGGAAAATTGAAGACGCAAAAATCTTCAATGGTCTATTGACTTATGTGCCTTTGACTGAACAGGTTAAGTAGCCTTGCTTCCGTTTTGTTATTCTTCTGCATGTTTCTTTTCCTACTTTAGTGTATGTCCTGTCAATTAACTCATTAGTTAAGTATGTTTGTCACTTTGTGCATTTCTTAACTGTCTCACATGTTGGCATTTTGTAGATTAACCTTGATTAATTCTTTCTCTGTGATGTCAAAGGTTCTCCCTATTATGGCTAATAGCCTCTGAGAAATCTTTGTCTCATTTGTCAAAAGCACTTGTTGATTTAAGGGTTTGCCTTACTTTGGTCTTGATTGAGGTGTAGTGACAATTATTCTCTATAAATTGAGCTAAGTGTCTTTTCCAGTTCAAAACACCACCAAATTTTCTTTCATTGTGCTTAGACCCTGTCAAAAGTAAAATCCTACATCTGAGCTTCAATCTCTATTCATGAGCAAAGTTCTCAAAAATTCAAAAAAGGGAGAAGAGAAAAATCCAAATTTCTCAAAAGTGTTATCTTATGTAGTGTCATGAACATTCAATTCTTTTCTCTTTGTCTCAAGAAGGTCTCAAAATGTGTCTTGGATTGTCCAAATGCAATTCTCACCAATCCTATTAGTGGTCATGTGCTCCATATCACCTTCGCTAACTTAAAAGTTCTATTGGGCTGGGTTCTTCATTGTGAGTAGTTTTGTGTTTAGATATTGGCTCATTTTATGTTGCAAGGGTTGTGTCTTAATCTCAATGGGTTATTACAATGTTTGGTTAGCCTTTGAATTAATTCTTTGCTTAGTTACATCAAGCTTTGATTTTAAGATGGCTATCACCAATCCCTTTCCCATTCCTTGACACATCATGGTTGTGGTATGAACGAGTGTTAATCTATGTTGTGATATACTTTTGTGACTCTAAAGATTTGTTCTTGAAGTATTGCATTGCATGTTTCTTTTCAAATGTACTTACTTTGTTAGAAAATAAAAGTTAAATTTGTCTTGGAAGCTTGGTTGTTGAATTTGTTCGTACTTGGATTTTCTCTATGAATTTCCTAGTTGGTTGTAGCTCAAATGGTACTAGGTTTGTAACTGTAGTGTTTTCTCTTGTTGTTTGTGTTGTAGTCTCCCTTGGTTACATTTTTTCGCACTCAACTAGTTTTGATGCAATTTCTTTTCAACATTTTGACTAGACACGTGGTCTAATAAAAAAAAGTGAGGTTCATTAAGGGTGTCCTTGTCTTTTCAACGTTTGTTTTTAACTAGTACATCACATCCATTGGTTTTTCATCGCATGACTTAGATTTCTTCATAATGTCCTAGGCTTTAACCTTTTCTTACCCCCATAGGTTTTTAACTTTATTTTGTGCTGTTTGCTTTAAGATTTATTTCCCTTCTTTCTCAAACTCTCAATCCTTCTCGCCAAATGATTTCCTTACCAATGGTCGGCAACTCTGTTTCTACCCATGCTCAGCCCCCTTAGCCCCTTACTGTTCTATTCAATCTTAGAATATAAGAAATTCCTCAGGAGGTGTAACTGATGATCAAGTTCCCATCTTTTTGTCCACTCAAATAGAGAATTTCTATTCTACAGTGGCTGCTCGGAAGGTCATGCATGAACGATGAATCGTATGAGATGATCTCCTAATAATTGATGTTATTCGATCTGATGACCTTATTGAAAAGTACAAGCTTCATAAGGTAAACTCTCATCCTCCTAATTTCAATTTGTCTATGGTTAAAGAGTTTTACTCTAACATTCTGTCAACTTTTTCTGAGTCTGGTGGTCTTGTATATGTTCATGGTGTCATGGTTACCTTTGACCCATCTGTCATTTGTACAGTCCTTGAACTTGACCCGTCCTCTGCCTCTTTGTCATCAAAGTTTAATATTGCAACTAGTCAGTATGACCTAAGTGTCTACCATCGTAAGGCTTATGCTGATTTGTTGATTCCTCTTGTTAAAGGTTAAGTCTCAAAATCTCGCCTGAAACCCTTGTATAGGATTTGGTCTAACTTTACTTGTAGAAATGTTCTAGGTACATCAAACAATGGTAACCCTACCCTTGAGTTAGCTAGAGTATTATTTGCCATGTTAACTCACTGTGATGTGCCTTTTAGCTTTCTAATTTTCAAGTCCATTTTGTCCAAGTCCAAGCGTGCTGGAACCCACCAGAGAGGATCTACCATTCATCTTTGTCTGATCACTTAGTTATGTAAGCTTGTTGATCTGTGTCCTAAAACCACTACAGACCTTAACAAAAATATGACAAATCTTAGCAATGTCATGTGCACCATAGCTTAAGGTGATCCTAGACCAACCCCACCATCAACTGCCTCCCAGGATAGGAAAATGGAAAATAACATATCTTGAGTTTGAAATCAACTCTTTTAGAAAGCAATTTGTTGTTTTTAAGTCTCTGGTTGATCAATCAGCGTTTTCACCACTTGTCAGTAACTCATTATCCTCACCATCTATAAGTCAAACCTCTCTGAATCATCCTTCATTTGTCCCTGAGCCTTCTCTGTGACCTCCAAAGCTTGTCTCTTATCTCCCTGTAGATCCTTCATCTGTATCCTATAACACCGCTGCTTCCTCCAATCATTATGGTGTCGTTGCTGCCAAGATGGCTGCTATCTACGCTACTAAAGGAAATTGAGTGTCCATCAATGTCCACCAACATTTCTCTTCCACTCCTACCTCGAAGGGCAAGCACATCAGGTTCATATATTCCTCTGATGAAGATAAAGATGAATAAGGTCTTGGTCATAGTCCATGCCCTAGAGATGTACCTGTTGAAAATATCATTGCTGGTGGATCTCCTATCAGCTCAGATGACTCATCACAATTGGAGGAGTTCTACATTTATAGGGGAGCACCTTTAGGGGTTTAATATGCAAGTGTTGTGTGGGAGTTTCTTATTTGTTGAAATCTTGAACAATGTTGCTAAAGTTGAAACTTCTTTTTGTCTAGGTTTTTTATGTAATTAACCTTGCTACATCTGTTTTTGTTGTTGTTCCTTGATGCCTACTTAGAACTTCTAAGCTTAATTTGCAAAATATCTGACTTATTTGGTACCGAGAATTGTACCTGTTTAAGTTCTTTTGGTGTTCCAAATTTGATTGTCTCTTCATTGTTATTCCTTACCAGTTTATGCGCTTATCTGTTTATCACTTTCTTCCTTTGTCTTACCATGAAAAAATGGGGGAGAAAAATATCAACCAATTTAAAAAGTGTAAAAATGCATCTTTTAAAGTGTGTTTTGGAATATACACCTGTTGGTATCACTTGAACTTACTATGTTGTTTTAATCTCATAACCCATGATGAACCTCACTGGTCTCTTGTCGAGAAATGTGTGTTGTTGCAAGAGTTGTTACTTGCTCCTCTCTTGTCTCAGTTTGGTTTCTTGACTACGAATGATGTGTGAATTAGTTATAGGTTTGGGGTTATTTTGTCGAGGAAAGCTAAAGGAAGAGATTGTTGAATACTAGTTTTATTGTTCGGCTTCCCTTGTTAAATCTTGTATCTAGTACCACACATGCTCATAATTTAGAATTAGGGTGCAATGATAATCTGGAATTGCTACTGGGGATTGAACTTGTCAAAGCACCAACCATCTTCACTACAAAAGGTTTGAATCATACATTTGCATATGCATGTCTGGCTTATTTTTCCAAAATTCATTTTGTCTAGTGTAATTGTCTAGTCAAAAGTTTCATATGTAATCCAGCTGTCTAGGCAAGCAAAATAAGAAAGCCTACATGGGCCATATGACACATTTTCCTGTGCCTTGATCTCTCACCCTTGATCTGAGAAGGTCTCTTTGAAGGAAAAATTTGTCCTAGCTAAGAACATGTGAGAACATTTGAACACATAAGCAAACTAATAACACTCTCAGGTAGGCATGCATTCAAAAACAATTCTAAAACCCATGACTTTCAAAGCCTAGTGAATGGTGAACCAAATGACTTTTTAACAAATTAACAAATTAAAGAGAAGAGAGAGTTTGAGTTTCATTACCCTTGAAGCTCATCCTTGTTTACATAAGGGATTCACCCAAGTGGTGGGCCTTCAAGTCACCTCCTTTGCTACTTGGATGGTTGCTTCTTTGCTTCTCCTTTGCTCCTTGAGGATTTGAAGAGAGGAACTCCACGAACACCAAAGTTTGGTGTCTCTAAGTCTCCACACCAAGGATGAGGTGCTAAGATGGAATGGATGACTTAAAGGAAGGAAGATTGCTAGCTATTTTTCTCTAAGTGTGGCCACCTCTTTGGAAGATGAAGATAGAAAGAGTTTTGCTTTTTTGCCTCAAAAGAAAAACCTTAGTGTGGTAAAGCTACAAAGTTCCTTTTATAGCACCTTGATAGGATTAAAAGCACACCACAAAGTAGCACACAAATGTCCTATTGATTTTCCTTATTAACAATAATATTTGTCAATTGTAGCATATGAAAATAAGGGTCTTTCCCGCAGAAGATTGTTTTATCTAACTACTTAAAATGTCACAAAAACTGGGCTGCTGTCCCTAATGATCAGCCACCGAAAAATAATTATTAGACCGACTTACACTTATCTAAAGTCTACGAAATTTTATATGCAGATACTAGACACACTGAGCTACACTCACACAAATTTTTGGGATTTTTGGAGTTGATTTGATATTTAAATTAAATTGAACAAAAACAAGACAAAAACAGATTTTAAGTAGTTTGCAAATTAAGAAAAACGAGTTAGGGGAATTGCTATCCACCACCAAATAATCATGCAAAAATGTTATGTTTCATTCAAATTCCTTCTATTTCCGGATGAAGATGCTCAAGTTGGCTCAATGTTAGAACTCAACCTATTACTCTTTCTTATGTAGTATGTTAAGAGAATGGCGTTTTCAACTTAACTTAGTCCCTAACATGCAATCCATAATGGCGTGTTCATAGATTTAACAAGTAGAAATCATTAAGAACAAAAAGAGTTTGAGTCATCACAAGGCATCGTAAGTACTGGCGTTGTCTTACTTATCCTAGAAATTGGTTCACATGTTAATCGTAATTAACAAGTACTACTCTAGAACATATGTAGGTCCTCATTTGACAAGGGCAGGCACACACATATTCATAGCATTAGAATCCTAGATATGCTTACTAAGTATGCATCCATAGAAAACACATAAAGAATTCATCAATGAGACAAGTAGTGAATCAATTTTCATCCATTATAAAAGTAATTCAAACGAAATGTCATAACAAATTTGCAATCATATTAGGGGCTTCAAACAGCCCCTAACTACTAAAAATTTGGTTACACAATCCTTAAGTTCAAACAAAAGATAGACATGAGTTTGAGAAGATAAAACCGAGAGAAATCAAGTAAGGCTCTCCCCTCCTTTCCTTCCTTCCCCAATGCTACTTTTAAACCAATTCTTGCTGCATCATTTTCTTCTCCTTAACTCACCCACTAATAGTCATTTAGTGATGACAATAAGTGAGAGGAAATGTAAAACAATTGTAACTCCTTGGGTATCATTTATGCCAATTACTCCCTCTTAATCTTCATCTTTAATTCCATTTCCTCTTATATTTGAATAGGTGTCAGCTGGTTTGTTCTTGATTGCATCAGTTTTGGCTGCTAGATTTATTGGATTTATTGCTTTCAATGCTTTCTTGTCAGTTACAAACTGCTCAGCCTCTTGGGAACCTTTCAATGTTAAAACGGCCATAACTTCTTCTAGAAAACTGATATTAACAATCCGCGAAATGCTCCAGAAAATAGACATCCGTAGCTTTCCAAGCATGTAAGGCTCATTCTCTAATTCATTCTGAGCTGTCCGAAACTTGCTTCCAAAGTCAGCTGACCTGCACAGGCAGTTTTGACGAATTTGTTACTTAAAATTTCACTTGTGTTATTTTTCTTTTCTTTGCTTGACAAATCCTAGAAAACACAAAAACAAAGTAAATAACTCAAAAATATAAGGAACTAACTAAGAAAAGGCAAGTGAATTTGATATAAAATATATATAAATATAAGCTTATCAAATACCCCCACACTTAGCTTTTGCTAGTCCTCGAGCAAAACAAAGAAAACATGAAAAAGTAGCAATATGAAAAACATTAGCTTCCCCTATGTGACCCTCATAGAATTTCATTCAAGAAAACAAATCATCAAGAACCTTAGCTAGCACCAAGCAAGCTAATCCAAGCTCATATTCCTTATGCAAATGTTAACAACTACCTTTTAATCATCCTTGAAGTGTAGTGTGTGTAATAGCCATGCTAATGCAATTTCAAGTTTTGTTTTAAAACACTACATGCAAGCTAGTGGCCTTCTCACGGGACATCCACTCAATCACACATATGTTTAGTTTAACGTGTTTCGCTCAAAGAATCAAATGTGAAAGATCTACCATAAGCTTGCATAAAGATCTCATCTCCACAATCATAATTGCAAAACTAAAATCAAGAGGACTTTTATTGGTTGTAAAGAGGCTTAGGGAGAGGGTTATAGAAATGAAAGGATAGGTAAACACAAGTTCCAAGCTACATTGCAAGCAAGCTCTCCAACCACTCTACTAATACCTCCAATCACACCCCTAAACTTTTTATTTGCTTTGTATACAATTTTTTTTTTTTTTCTTCTTCTTCTGTTTTTTTTTTTTTTTTTTTTTTTTGAAGTGAACCAATTTTCACATAACTAAATACAAACATGAAATACCCCCACACTTATTCTTTTGCCAAACTCCTTCAAAGTACTTCACAAACATTTCTCATAAGACAATCTCACATTGCTCACTAGCTAGCTTGGAAAGGGTAAGGAAAAATGTTTAAGGTATAAGGGCAGACATATCTGGTGATAAGAAATAAAAGGCTCAACATATACGGCTCAAATTGGCAATCTAATGATATCATTTTACTTTTAGAAAACATGTTTATTTGGGCCATGGTGATAAACCTAATGCCTCTATCATTTTCAAGTTCATGCAATCAATGACAAACATTTCGAAAGATCGTTATGCAAGTTCTAGAGATGTAAGTCACATAAGTTCATCACACATGAAAGAATAGGAGTGTATGAAAAATGCACACACTTTCAATAGGCTCAAAAACTCACATAGGTTGTATATGGTCACTATGTTCACATATGAAGCTTTAAATCATGCTTTAGTTTCACATCAACAAGGCTATGTGCTTTTGGTTTTTCAAAGATGATTAAACATGTACAAGGCTAACAAGAGAATAAGGAATTTCACACAATACATGCTTACTAAGTTCTTGATCATTGTGGTCCAAATTCAATCCAATTATATCATTGGGTCGGGAAACTAACAAAAATCTAATTCAAAACAATAAAGAAAATAAGACTATTTTTGGATTTTCAAATTTTCAAAATTTTCTCTTTTTTTTGGGTTTTTTTTTTTAGGGTAAACAAAAATAATTAAGAAAACAAAAAGCAACAACAAGGAAACAAATTAAACCAGTTCTTAGTCAAAGGGACGAAAATTTTCAATTTGGCCATTTTTTCAATCCTTACCCCCAAACTTAAACTGGACATTGTCCCCAATGTCAGAAAACACAATAATACATAAAATAATGCATAAAATAAAATAGTAAGAAACAAAATAAAGCATTTGGACTAAAAACTTCCCCAATTTGTAGTAAAAGCAAACGATGACCCCCAAACTTCAATTCTGCAATCAACTCCAAGGGTGGACATAACCAAATGTTCCTCCACATCATGCTCCGCAAAAGACTCATAATATGGGTTGAGTATATGCCCATTCACTTTTAACACGTTTCCGATCTTCGTAGGAAGCTAGGTCAATGCTCTTGGACCTTTGAGTATGCATATACTACAAAGAGTACCCGAAATAAAAACAAAAATAAAAACACTAATTAAACAAGAAAAGAAAACAATAGAAAAATAAGTAATTAGAAATAACAATCCCCGGCGACACGGCGCCAAAAATTTGATAGGATTAAAAGCACACCACAAAGTAGCACACAAATGTCCTATTGATTTTCCTTATTAACAATAATATTTGTCAATTGTAGCATATGAAAATAAGGGTCTTTCCCGCAGAAGATTGTTTTATCTAACTACTTAAAATGTCACAAAAACTGGGCTGCTGTCCCTAATGATCAGCCACCGAAAAATAATTATTAGACCGACTTACACTTATCTAAAGTCTACGAAATTTTATATGCAGATACTAGACACACTGAGCTACACTCACACAAATGTTTGGGATTTTTGGAGTTGATTTGATATTTAAATTAAATTGAACAAAAACAAGACAAAAACAGATTTTAAGTAGTTTGCAAATTAAGAAAAACGAGTTAGGGGAATTGCTATCCACCACCAAATAATCATGCAAAAATGTTATGTTTCATTCAAATTCCTTCTATTTCCGGATGAAGATGCTCAAGTTGGCTCAATGTTAGAACTCAACCTATTACTCTTTCTTATGTAGTATGTTAAGAGAAGGGCGTTTTCAACTTAACTTAGTCCCTAACATGCAATCCATAATGGCGTGTTCATAGATTTAACAAGTAGAAATCATTAAGAACAAAAAGAGTTTGAGTCATCACAAGGCATCGTAAGTACTGGCGTTGTCTTACTTATCCTAGAAATTGGTTCACATGTTAATCGTAATTAACAAGTACTACTCTAGAACATATGTAGGTCCTCATTTGACAAGGGCAGGCACACACATATTCATAGCATTAGAATCCTAGATATGCTTACTAAGTATGCATCCATAGAAAACACATAAAGAATTCATCAATGAGACAAGTAGTGAATCAATTTTCATCCATTATAAAAGTAATTCAAACGAAATGTCATAACAAATTTGCAATCATATTAGGGGCTTCAAACAGCCCCTAACTACTAAAAATTTGGTTACACAATCCTTAAGTTCAAACAAAAGATAGACATGAGTTTGAGAAGATAAAACCGAGAGAAATCAAGTAAGGCTCTCCCCTCCTTTCCTTCCTTCCCCAATGCTACTTTTAAACCAATTCTTGCTGCATCATTTTCTTCTCCTTAACTCACCCACTAATAGTCATTTAGTGATGACAATAAGTGAGAGGAAATGTAAAACAATTGTAACTCCTTGGGTATCATTTATGCCAATTACTCCCTCTTAATCTTCATCTTTAATTCCATTTCCTCTTATATTTGAATAGGTGTCAGCTGGTTTGTTCTTGATTGCATCAGTTTTGGCTGCTAGATTTATTGGATTTATTGCTTTCAATGCTTTCTTGTCAGTTACAAACTGCTCAGCCTCTTGGGAACCTTTCAGTGTTAAAACGGCCATAACTTCTTCTAGAAAACTGATATTAACAATCCGCGAAATGCTCCAGAAAATAGACATCCGTAGCTTTCCAAGCATGTAAGGCTCATTCTCTAATTCATTCTGAGCTGTCCGCAACTTGCTTCCAAAGTCAGCTGACCTGCACAGGCAGTTTTGACGAATTTGTTACTTAAAATTTCACTTGTGTTATTTTTCTTTTCTTTGCTTGACAAATCCTAGAAAACACAAAAACAAAGTAAATAACTCAAAAATATAAGGAACTAACTAAGAAAAGGCAAGTGAATTTGATATAAAATATATATAAATATAAGCTTATCACACCTCACATTTGAGTGGCAAACTTGCAATTATGCCAAGTTCACTACCACTCACCCTATGGCAGGCCATCCTTTGGTTATTGGGTTAATTGCCCATTTTGTTTTAGTTGTCATACAACTTGAACATAATGGGCCTTAGGGTCCAAAAACCTTTTTGGGCCTCGAGACTCGAAACTAACTTGAAAGCCCAATACGAACCTTTCATATCATTAATTAACTAATTAATTGATCTTGGCCATTCTTAATTAAACCATTTAATTGCTTATCCATCTCTTTTATATTTCTTCACTTTCATCCTTACTAGGTGTATGATCCATTAGGTTCCAATTAGTGAGGCAGTGGGTGATTGTTACTCTTAACAATCGATTGTGAATTGAAACAACATTTCAATTCTCCCCTTGATGAAGATTAGTGTTTGCTAATCTTCAGGGTTTCCACAAACCATAAGTGACACCTAGCAGTATGTCATGGCTACCCAAGCTACGTAGAAGTGGTTGGAGAACCTATCCAGTTACAATTACAATGCAATACGGCCCTTCTCTAATACAATATTCTTAATCACATTGTTTGAGTGATAGTTTGTTTCAAGTCTACTGTCCAATGTGATACTTCTCTATATGATTCATTTGAATATGATATGGAACAAACTTCCTAAATCATATTCGTATGCTTTGGCCAAAGACTCCCGAATCATATCTCAGAGTATTCTCCCTCCACCATGGAAAGTTAGAGATCCCTTGTTGTGCATTCATATGCCTACATGACTAGATAGCTTGACCCCAAAAATGTTGTGGACACTCTCAATGGAATGCCTTTGACATGATCAAAGATCAAGGACCTACCAATTAGACATCTATGATGCCTCAGGTCAAAAGACTACTTTGCATATTGCAACTTACGAGTTCTCACATGACATGTATGTTCGAACTCTCTTTTGATCGTAGTTCAATGTACTGGATTACCATTTTGAGCACCATATGTTTGTCTCAGTGTCCAACACTAAATGACTTGAGACTAGTTATACTTACGCTTGAGTTAACATAACACATACTAACCTTAATGGATTGTCAATGCCCAATTGGCAATCCTATGGCTAAGAATGTTTTAGCAATGAACATAAGAGAAAGGTCTCGTTAATCTAACTTACTTAGATCACTTCTCTCTTAGATTAAATACATTCCTTGGATTCCCTTATTGCTTAAAAACATAATACAATAAATAGTGATTAACAATAAGCTTCGCCATTCATTAAACATATAATAGTTTAACACAATAAGTATTCCAAAAGATATTACGTCAAATGAGTGGCTTTGTGGGCATACTTCCAACACTCTTTGGCTCATGACACATGTCCTCTTGTTCCCCTTATTTGAAACATCCATCTCTTTCATTATAAGGGTTTTCAAGATTTCTTTTGTTCTTGGTTAGGTTTTTCACATTTTCAAGAAAAGAGTGCATTTAGCCTAGAGCTACCTCTTAAGCTTCCAAATCGAGACCCTAGCCACAACACCATCTCATGCACAAACACCCACTCATTGCATATTAGGGTTGCATTGTTTTAATGGTTTTGCATTGAGTTTTTGGTCTAAACCCAAGTTTTTCATATCCTTCATAGACCAATCTTTTAAATTCATGTTAGGTTCTTCTTCAATTGTTTGATTGAAAAATCTAACTAGTCAGTTGAATCCAAATATGTTGTGTATATCATAAAATCATATCACATAATTGATCATGTTGGTCTCGATGCCACAAGGTGATGAGCTCAGGAGGAGTTGCCACTTCGTGAAGACCGAAGAAGTCCATCTCATGTAAGGCAAGATTGCACAAAGGTAAAGCTGCTCTTTAGATAGGCATCTAGGAATTGAGCTTGTGTGGTCTTTTTATGAACGTTTGTTTACACTAGTGGATGGGACTCAGTGGAGAGTCCCCAGTTTTTTAACCCAGAGGTGGATTTTTTGGGCCAAAAACTTCCTTGTGTTCATTACTTTACAAAGCCTTATTTATAACCTTGTTGGAATTAAATATTGTAGGGTTTTGTTAGTATTGACACTTTATTAATCAAGTGAACTTAAGTCAAGTACTAAGGCTAAATCTTAACTAAAGTTCACACTATTAAGTTTTAACCTTTTAAGTTTGTTTGATTTATATGCTTGTGGGATTTTAACAATCTGTACTTAGTGGTACCAATTGCAATGGGAGAACCATATAGCTTCAAACTTAAAGGTATTTGCACCCAGATTGTTAACACTACTGTAACTACTAGTCTCAAGTAAGATCGGGCTATCATCAGACCCGAATATAGGATAGTTATATAGCTTGGCATTAGGGAACAAATTAAGCCAACTGATTTTAGTAATAACCCTATCAAGTTTCTCAAAAATAATAGTACTATCCTTATGGCCATTGCACCACGTAAAAGGCACACCAGAGGCAGGAAAAGAAATTAAATTTCCATCATTTAGGAAGCTATTGAAATTTATCATGTGATTATTGACATTTCTATCACCCACAACCTTTTCTCCAAGATTCATAATATTATTAAAGTCACCAAGAAGCATCCAAGGCTGGTTAAAATTATTACGTGGAATTAAGATAATAATTCATTCCACAGTTAAGGTTGAAGGTATTTTTGGGGATAGGCATACAACAAGTAAATAAGAAATGATTCTCAAAACTTTTTTCCATGACTTCATTATGAATAAATTTGGAACAATGGGCAATCACATTTAAACTAATATTAAGATCATTCCAGCACAAACAAAGGCCTCCAACCCCACCATCGCCGATAGCAAAAAAACATTTTAAAGAACTGCTTAGACAGCAACGTACCTAGACCACTATCCAAGTCAGACTTCGGTTCAACAATACAAAAACATCTAAAATATTTAAACAACAGAGAAAATTAAACTAATTGGCAAAATCAGGCCAGCCCCAGCCCTTACAGTGTCATAGCATCAACTTCATTAGTCAACATCTTCTAAATTGTAGCTTGATCCCGCTCCTCCTTTAGTCTCACTTCTTATCTTCTTCATATTACCTCCAATATGCACTTGTTTAATCTCTCCACCTTTAGTTTCCATAAACACTTCCTCTCCAGCCTCAAGATCCATAACCTCCTTAACACTTTTTCCCTTACTACCAGTCTTATTAGCTCACTCAACCACACCACTCTTCCCACCAATGACCCCAGTATCAGAACCCCCATCAGCCATAAGGCACCATTTAGATACAAGATCAGCATGAGACACCCAGGTCCTATTACCCCTAATAACATTATCATAGCTCCGTTCATCTCTGCAAGCTGAGCCCCTTCCTCTGTTTGCACTTATACCTCTCCTCACCAGCACCGTAGTTCATCCCTCATCTTCTTCAAATTGCTCATGGGTGTTATCACCATGGGCATGAGCCTCTCAATTCGCTAAACTCATCAACTAAAGTGGGCTGAGGGAACAACAGCATAACACCATCATGAAGCTCCTTCTTAGTCTCCTCACTAACAAGTCAATTGGACATACCAATTACTCATCCTCAAAGATCCTATCACCTAGCAGACAACCATCACTATCATAATCCACAGGGTAAAAATGCCTCTCACTGCACTTTTTTCCACAATAGAAACAAACTTCAAAGAGTTTTTCATAACTCAACAGTAGAGGACACTTTTCATCATCATTCACCACCGGAATCGTCTTAAGCAACAAGCTTAGATCCACTTCAAGAAGAACTCTAATAAATAAACCATTAAGACCAAAAAGAATGGTCACACCCGCTCTAATAAAACTGCCCACAGGTTGGGTGATCACTTCAAGAATCTCATCATCCCTATATTGAATTGGCACTCTTGGAATCCTTAACCACACTTTAAGATTGGAGATAAAATCTGTGTCACGAAAATGGACATTCCACCTCTCTATATGAAAGATTTGCCCTCTTATCCAAGGCACACTCCAACTTCTCCTCATCAGTAAACTCAATGGCATACCACTTATGCCCAAAATGATCAAGATAAAACGGATTCTTAGTGGGGGGTGTATTCAATTGGGAATTTGAGGGATTTTAATTCTTTAATGAATCTAGGGGTATTCAATAAGGATTTTAAGTCGTTCTCTAAAATTCAAGGTGCATTCAATTAGAATTTTAAGATAGTTTATTAAAATCCTTAGAAATTCGGGTGTATTCAGTTAGGATTTTAAAGAAGTTTATAACATTCCAGGTGTATTCAATTAGAAATTGATTTTAAAGAATTTGAGAAAGTTGAGGAATTAGAGGGAATTCCATTCGGTTCCAACCAGAAAGTGTCTTTAGTGTACCCACATTACGATACTAATGGGGCAATAGCCCAAGCTTGGGAATCAAGGTCTCATCAAGATCTGAACTTAAATGAGAGACTGAACCGCATGATTGAGAACCATATATAATGGTGACGTCGTTATTCTCAAGGTTGCTTCTATGGATAACATATAAATATCCATTGTCTAGGCCTACTACTCAGCCAATTTTGAAATGAATTCAGAAGAGGTATTATCACTGATGACCAAGCTGATTGGCTCTAGTGCAAGTGGGAGATTGTTGGAAATATGCCCTAAAGCTAATCATATGATGATACTTTACGGACATTTCACATGTTAAACTAATCTAGTTTAATATAAACGGCAAATATTATTGTTTAAAGTCGTCTCATATAAATGCTATATGCTTAAACGATAAGTCCAAGGAATATGTAATTGGGAGAATGTGATCTAAAGAAGTTAGATTCATGAGACCATTCTCTTTTGTATACATATACTAAACGTTCCTGATCATAGGATTGCCAATTAGGCATTGACAGTCCGTTAAGATCAGTACGTGTTATGTCTTCTCTAAGGGAAAGTGACTGGTCTCGAGTCATTGGTGTGACTGACACCAAGACAAGCATGTAAGTGCTCAATAAAGAATGAGTCCACTGAACGGGATCAATAAGGAGTACTCATACTCATGTCACATGAGAACTCATGGTTAGGATAATGAAAAGTAGTCATTTGACCTGAGGCATTATAGTTGTCTTATGGTTAGGTCCTTGATCTTTGACTATGTCAAAGTCACTCCATCAAAAGGTGTCCAAGGCATAGTTAGGGTCAAGTCACTTAGCCATGGAGGCAAGTGAATGCACAACAAGGGATCTCTAACCTTCAAACCGTTTGAGGGATAATACTTTATGATATGATTAAGAATCTCTGGCCAGAGTATGAATGAGATTTAGGAAGTCGTTCCAAATCACATTCAAGTTAATCATATAAGTAAACGAATCACATTGGATAGTAGACATGAATAAACTATCAAACCAAACAATGTGGTCAAGAGTATTGTATTAGAGAAAGATCGTATTGCATTGTAATCCTAAACTGAATAGGTTCTCCACCTCTTCTGATTAGCTTGGGTAACTATGATATACTGCTAGGTGTCACTCATGGTTTGTAGAAGCCCTAAAGGTGTATAATCACTAAAGGGAGAATTGAAAGTATGTTTCAATTCATAATCGATTTGAAGAGTTCTAATCGCCCACTACCTCGCTAAAAGGAACCTAATGGATCTTACACTGTGTAAGGTAGATATTGAAGAAACAACGGAGATGAGTAAGGATAATTAAATGGTTTAATTATTTATAGCTAGGATTAATTAATATGTTAATTAATCAAACAAAAAAGTTCGTATTAGACCTCGGGTTAGTTTTGGGCCTCAAGGTCCAATGGGATTTGAATGTCAAGTTCAATAACTCAAGTTGTATGACAACTTGAAAACATAAAGGGCTTGAAAGCCCAATAAACCCATCAAGGCCGGCCATAAGAGTGAGGGGTAGTGAACTTGGCTTAATTGCAAGTTTGCCACTCAAATGTGAGGTGGTATAAATGCATCTTTATAGCCATTTCATCATGAGGGTTTTCTTTGAGGAAATTAGAGAGAACACAAGCTCTCCTTTTCTCTCTAAGAGGCCAGCCACCCTAGAAGAAAATACTAGCAATCTTTCTTCCTCTAGGTCACTCATCTCTTCCTCAATACTCTCTCTTGGTGTGGAGACTTAGGGGTTCCCTATTTTGGGAACTTGGAGAATCCATTCATCCATCCTTCTCCAAGAAATCCATGGAGCTAAGAAATAAGGAATGAAGGCCCTCTCTCATGGGTGATTAGCCGTTGCTTATGCAAAGAGGAATCAACAAAGGTATAATATTTCTCAACTCACTTTGTTCTTGAGTTGAGCCTTGGTTCACCATAATTACTAGGCCTTGAATTTCATGGGTAAAGTTTTGTTTTTGAATGCATACAAGTATGATTCCGCCTTTTAATTGCTAATTGCATGCATAGATGTTGCTCAAATGAACTAGTTTTCACAAATATATCATTCGCGAGCACCTTCAACCACCATTGGGGGATGACCAGGGATTAGCAAATTATCCCTTAATTTATGTATGTTTATTTCAATTAATGTTTATTATTTTGTTATGTTTATATATAATATATTTGCTTTAAATTTATAAAATTAAACAAGATTACAAACTCTGATGTCTCTGGCCCTTGATTGGTTACATGCAATGTGTGTATTTTTTATTCCGTTTCAGAAATATAGCATCCATTCATATCAGCCTACCCTATCTGAGGATTAATGAGAAAATATACTCACAAAGGATTTAATGAGGAAAGGCCTGTTTTTGTTGAAAAATAAAAAAAAGAGCTATTTTTTTTTTTTCCCTTTTACAACGCTATTCTAGTTTTAAGGAAGAAAGATAATGTACTCGAAAAGGTGGAAGGATTGAGTTAGACAGCATAATGAGTTCGCTTACTAGGTATTGAACACAATACAAATATAATACATCATCATTATCCATATGAGTCAAAATTAAAAATTCTCATGTACGTGGGAAAAATAATGCAACATTAATACATAGCTCTAACCCACTCAAATATTTTGCAAATCGTCATCCTTTTGCTCCCCTCCCCGGGTCCACCCAACACAAGGATCAACGGAAAGTGGAAACAAAGCCATAGAAAAGCAATATTAGTAGGTTGCTCTCACCCCAACAGGATCCTCTCCAGATCTTTTTGGTATGGATTCTGGAGATTCGTGAATCGTATCCATTCATTGTACACTCTATCGTCAGCTTTTGTTAAGTACTATTTATGTTTATTTTTAAATAAAAATATTTAAAATTATTTTTAATCGCACAATGAATGAACACGATTCGTGAATTCTCGAATTCTCAGCAAAAGAATCCGGCGAGGATCCGGACTCGCTCTCACCCACCCATACGGAAAGATATTACTATAACCATCAACCACAACTTGACAAGGCATGGTAAAGTAGATATCTATTTAATATTCCATGCTTCTCCATCACGATGACAATGCATTTGTAGCTCTTACCTACTCAACAACAGGTAATTCCCGACTTATAAATTCTAAAACTTTGGCTTTAACCTTTTGTTTTTTTTTTAATTTTTTTATTTTTTATTTTTTTTATGAAAATCAAGAAACTTCTGATTAGTAAATTAAAATTAACCATTTTTGTTTATCTTTTGTTTTAAAAATACTCATTACAATTATAAAAAGGAAATAATGTAATTAATAATAACTTAAATTTGACGTATTAGGTAGAGAATAAAGTTTACAAAAAGATCAATGTGGCGCATAAGCCTTCAAATTTAAATTTATATTGTTTCCAATTAATGTATATTTATTATAGCTTATTAGAAGTGCCGGTTTAAATACCATAATATCTCATGTTTTATTTCTAGACAAAGCCAAAGGACTTTGATTAATGAGGGTTGATTAAAAAAATGTAATATAGGTAGATAAGAGGTACGAAACCCAACCAAAGCTGAAAGACATGGTAGAGGTTGATTAAAAAAATCATGTGTGATATGTAGATAAATAACATGCTTAATTTGGAGCAGCGTTCCATAAAAGAAAAAAGAAATTAGATGACGTACATCACATGTATATGATCCCTGAGGAAACAACTGAAGAAAACACGACAAAAAAATGATGAGTGAGGTAAAAAACCAAAAAAGTTAGGTAGCAAACCAAAAATATAGCAAGCTTGCAACAAACTTTAATTAAGGAAAAAGAAGAGGAATATTATCATTAACGAAAGATAATGCTAAAATTAAAGATAATATTAGTTACTTTACTAATTACTTAAGGGGTAAAATTGGTATTAAAATAAAATGATAAAGTAATTAATAATGAGTGATGTTATTCTCACCCCAATGTCTTATTTTTCCACCCACCTTTTAATAAAATTTTTAACTACAAATTTGTCCATTTGCAAAAGGACTGATAAGGACATTAATTATCTTGTTTTGCTTAATTTTTTTTTTTAAAAAAAAGGGTTGGGCGTGGAAGAATATTTGTCTACCTTAAACCCTAACTTATATTTTCATCTCCTTTCATTCAAAGAAAGTAAAAAAATATAAATGGACTTAGAAGATGACTTTGTTATTGAAAAGGTGGAAGATGACGCTTCTACGGAAGATGTAGAAGAATAATTTGTGTGTGGGTCATTTGAATTTGTCGTTATCGAATTCTTTTGAATTTGGATACCTCTGTCGTTTCCATTTGAATTTGCAGACCTTAGTGGTTTTCATTTACATATTATTTGTTTATATTTTTCAAGAGACAATTTTATAATTTCACATGTATGTATATATCAAAGGTTATTTTTGAGAATAATAGTGGGTGGGGAAATAGCATTTTAATCTTTTAACATTTTAAGGTGGGTGGGATTATAACGTGGGTGGAAAAAGAAGACAATGTGGTGAGTCTAATATCTCTCATAATGAGTGATGTTATTTCAACAATAAGACAACAATGGAGTAATATAAAAGTTGTTTTTTATTTTTTTTAATTTTATTTTTTTGAACAAAGGACATTATCTACACTAAGGGAAAGGGGTAAGCCTAACCTCACAATGGGCTAGCAATAATGTGATTCAAATTCTCCTTTGGCAAGAATCGAACCAAAAACTTCTTACTTATAAATGAAGAGGAATACCACTAGATCGTAGCACTAAGTGACTTTTATATTTTTCTTTAAGGGAAAACGATAGCTTTATTGACAAATAACTCATCGACACATCTTGATTGAGTATATCCCTAATGCATCCGGAAGTTCTTCAAACAGAACTACTGATCACGACTATAAAAGCTAGAATAGGTGAAACGATGAGCCACACCACTACAAGTTCGCGGGATATTTGAAATTATACACCATGAAACCCGGACGCAGGATATTTGAAATTATACACCATGAAACCCGGACGCCAACTCCTTTAATATCAGAAGGGATAAAACCGAGACTAGAAAAATCCATTTGTACTACCATTGCAAGCTGCCAAAGATACATCTATAATTGTTTAAAAAAAAATAGAAAAAAAAAATACATCTATAATAAGCAAAAACTGTGTCACTTAGTACTACAGTCTAATGATATTCCTCTTCACTTGTAAGTGAGAGGTCTTAGGTTCGATTCTCGCTAAAGATGAATTTAAACCACATTATTATTAGCTCATTGTGAGGCTAAATCCACCCCTAGTGTAGATAAATATTGTTTGTTCAAAAAAATAAAAAACCTTGGTTTTAAATTGGTACAGAAGTTAGGTACCCAATCCCGACAATGGAGAGCGATATTAAATTGCTTCTCTATATATCTAATGGTTTGCCCGACCAACATTTTCCAAACTCATCAGCATTTTCATACAACGTTCTTTAGATCGAGTAGTAGCTCAGCTTCTTGCTAAACCAGTTAAAGAAATAGAGTACGAGAAGTAAGAGTCTGCTACCATATATCATGGGGCGTTGGGTGAAGATTGTGATGATGCCCTGTGGAGAATTCTTGGGGAGAGAATGGAATTTACAGGACGCAGTCATAGCGACTGTCCTTTCATCTATGCACTTTCTTTGTTTATTTGCACCCTTTTATTTCACTTGGGGTGCATTTTGGTTGGCCTTTGGACTCCATATGTTAACGGGTTTAGGAGTGACTCTGTCTTTCCATAGAAATCTTGCACACAAAAGTTTCAGGCTTCCGAAATGGCTCGAGTACTTGTTTGCCTACATTGCAGTTCTGTCACTTCAGGTATATTATAAGTGTACATATATATGTGTGTGTGAAAATCTCATTGTGAGCAAGGTTTTGTTACTTTTTTAGCATCGTTCTGTGTTTAAGTAGTAGTATTGTGAGCAATGTTTGAGTTTGGGGTGTTGCACATATATATGCAGGGTAGTCCGATAGAATGGGTGAGCTCACACCGTTACCACCACCAGTATACCGATACTCAGAAAGATGTTCATAGCCCCATTCAAGGTTTTTGGTATAGTCACATTGGGTGGATCATCGATAGCAGTTCTCGGTTTGGAAAGGTAACAGCATACACAACTGTAACTGCATCTCTCTCTCTCTCTCTCTCTTCGTGGTCCCCCTCTCTCCTTTTCTACACACAGACATTCGAATACCATCCTATGATTAAATAAATGTTGTTGAACTCTTAAATTAATAATGGAAAATTTGCAGTATGGAGGACTAAAGAACGTCCAAGATCTGAAAAAGCAGGCCTTCTATAGGTTTCTTCATCATACGTATGTTATACATGCAGTTGTTCTACCTGGAAGTTTATTATATGCCTTTGGCGGCCTTCCCTTCTTGGTTTGGGGACTGGTGAGATTAATTGCTTCTTCTCATGTTTAACTTCTTGTTTTTTTTTCTCATTAGAGAATGGTTTTACATTATTGTCGCAAGGCTTTACCACATATAGTTCACTTCTTATTTTTTTTTTCTTCTTCTTTGACTAACGAGGGATGGAGATTCAAACTCGGAATCTCTACCCACAAGAGATGTACTAGTAGATGATCTATTTTGCACCACCTATTTTGTACTACAGAGTACTTGGAGGAGCGATTTTAGTGTGAAACTATTCCGTATAAGATTAGACTAATTGGATGGGACCAGTTTAACCATGTTCACTCCCCTTATTTGTTAGTTGTGCCGCATGAATAATGTGGTCCAGCGAGATCATTTTTTTGAGAAATCCCACATTGAAAAAAAAAAAAAAAAAAGCGACTTTGCATGTACTTATAAGTAATTTGGGTTACTCACCAAATTGCTAATTAATTTAGAAGGTGGAACCTCATTGTCTGCACAGTTGTTCTAGATGAAGCTTAAATTGCTTTTGTGATTGCAGGGAGTTAGGATAGTAAGTGTTTTGCACGGAACTTTGCTGGTAAATTCGGCTGGCCACATGTGGGGGAAACAAGCATTCAACACCGGTGATTTGTCCAGGAACAATTGGTGTGTATTGTACCTAAATTCCCTCGCTTGGTACTATATATGTATTCTTTGATAAATATCGAAATTAATTACATGTTTATATGCAATTTTAACTGTTTCAGGTGGTTGGCAATGGTTGCACTTGGAGAAGGGTGGCACAACAATCACCATGCCTTTGACTACTCAGCTCGACAAGGTTTGGAATGGTGGCAGATTGACTTAACTTGGTACGTCATCAAAATTCTCCAAGCAATTGGATGGGCAACAGATGTGAAAACTCCAACTGAGTCCCAGAAGCAAAGAAAGGTGTTCAATGGTGAAATGGTGGCAACAGATGTCAAAGCTAGCTCCAATTAATGGCTAGTTTGGTATTGTAATGTTTTTTTTTTTTTTTTAAGGGCTTATGAATCTATGATGTGGTGTGAAAATAAATGATTCTAAAATTAAGTTGTTGAGTATTTGGTAAACCTTTTTCTTTTTTAGTAAAAGTGCTTTTAACAAAAAAAAAAAAGTGTCTGACGGTTTGATAAACTATTATATAAATTGTTGTGAATATGTTAAATGACTAAAAAGGATATGGTATTTAATGTGATATAATAATATTATCAAAGAGAATAATATATGGGCATTGATTGTAATTTTGCAAAATATGTGGGGTTGTACTTGCTATTTGAAAAATTCATTAAATAGGCACTGATCACTATGCTTTAAAGAAAAATCATTTTTTTAGAAGCATGATAGAGTTTGCTTCTGCTTTTCTATGCTTTTCTACTGTCATTGGCATCAGTTTTTTAAAAAAGTAAATTTTTTTTTTTTTTTTTTTTTGTGTTTTACCAAGCACATTTGATATTCCAGATTATTTTAATAAGCTGTTTTTTTTTTTTTTTTTTTTTTTTCCAAAACCACTAGAATCCCAAACCAGCCGTAAGTATTAGAAGTTTAGGCCATCTCCAATAGAGAGGGCTAGAGGTCCAAAAGCCAAAAAATGGCTTGATTTGTCAAAAAACTCATCTCTAACCGATGACTGAGTTATAGTTTTATGGAGCCCACCATGCTAGGGGTGGGTTCAAAAAATCGAAAAAACCAAGAATTGAACTGGACCGAGGCCGAAATAAACCAAACTGAAAACTATCAAACCGAAACGAACCGAATATGGCTGGTTTGGTTTCGATTTTTGAGGTTCAGAAACCAAACCGAACCGAACCGAACCGATATATATATATATATTTAATTATTTTTTTATAATATTTTTATTATAAAAATCATAAAAATTAAAAAAAAATCTCTAAAATCCCAGAGGAATGAGGGTTCGAACCCATGCGCTCCAGGTTGATAAGTTTCATTGAAACCAACTTGGCAACAAGTTCTGTTTTATTATGATTGTATGACTAAACTATTTATAAAGATTTAAATCTATAGTTTTTTGTGGAATTAGAAATCAACAAAACCGTAGCCACTAGTGGTAGCAGCCATTCCTTTTTTATTTTTCATTCCCCTCTTATCTCTCTTGTCCCCTGCGCCTCCAGACTCCCTCCTTGTCCATGCCTCCAATTTGTCCATTCTTCTCTCTCCGTTTCTCGATCTTCTCACTCCAGGGTAAGATCTCCAATCTCTTTTATTTGTTTTGTCGATTTATGGGTTTTTTTAAAGTAAACTCTATGGAGGGAATCTGAAATTTTGGTGTAAATTTATGGGTTGTTGTTTTGTTTCGTATTGCAAATTTGTTTGATTTTTTATGTTGTGAGAGTCTCACCCATTTCTTTCCCTTTCTTTTTTTTCTCCCCTGATATCATTATTTGCTTCTCTTCTTTCTTTGCCTCAACTGTAGCACCACCACCACAACTAGTTGCAGCAACTGGAACAGCACCACGTCCACCAGCTGTGGTGGTCTTGTCGTCCGACACTGCCAACAAGTATGCAGCAAACACCTTCATCTCTGCTTGAGAGGGCTCTGGATCTGCTGAGTGCGGAGAGAAAGGGTAAATTTGCAACCGAATGGGGGAAAAAAAACTGCTTCAAGCTCCAGATATTAAAAATAAAAATCATGAAAAAACCGAAAAAGAAAACTGAAACCGAACCAAAAAAAATCAAAACCGAAAAAAATCAAATCGAAAAAAAATTGGACCGAACTGAATCGAACCAAATTTCTGTTCAGTTTCGGCTTTGGAAAAAAACCGAACCGTTTCGAACCGAACCCAATCCTACACCAGGCTATTATTTGGCCAAAAGGGCATCAGGCTAGCCAAATGTAGCCCTCCTCTTAGGCCATCTCCAATGGAGAGGTCTAAACGTCCAAAAGCCAAAAGATGACCTGATTTGTCCAAAAACTCATCTCTAATCGATGAATAGGCTATAGTTCTATAGAGCCCACCAGGCCATTATTTAGCCAAATGAACATCAAGCTGGCCAAATGTAACCCCCTTGTTAGCCCTTTATATGAGTCTCAGCTCCTCAGTTGCAATGGTTCATTCAAATCCAACGGCCAGATTTGAAGACATCCAAAGGTAGTTTAATTAAATTAACTAATATATTTAAAGTATACATTAAATGTAATAAATTATTGAGGAGGGCTATGTTTAGCCCCTTCAGCTGGAAATGATATATGAGCATGGCCTAACACTAATCATTAAAAATAATTTTTTATAGGGCTAATTCTGGACGAGGCTATATTTAGCCCTTTCGATTGGAGATGGCCTTAGCCCCTTTTCTGGGGCCCAGCTTCTCAGTTGCAATAATTGATTCAAACTCAACGGCTAGATTTGAAAGCATCCAACGGTAGTTTAATTAAATTAACCAATACATTTAAAATATAAAATTAAAACTAATAAATTACCGAGGGGGCTATGTTTAGTTCCTTTGGTTAGTGCAATGTTCTAAAAGTCAACCTAGGTGGCCGCCTAGGTGCTGAATGGTGAAAGGCCGATCCAATTTAGGCCAAATTGTTGATGGATATCGAGGACAGTTTACGCAGCCACCTAGGCGCTCTAGGCAGTTTAGGCGGTGGTAGGCAATCCATGATTTTGAAATCTCGCCGTCGATTTTGCACTTTCACCGTGAGTTGCAGGCTTTCTTCATCCCTTCACATCCACATCTCTCGTCATCACTGCATCTCCCAGACTTGTTTCTTGCCGTATCTGCACTACATCTCTGTGTCGTCTCGTGTCGCATCTCTCACGATCTCACCACACTTGGTTTGTAGTTTTAGAGGAAAAAACAAAAGGGTAGCGGGTTCACATTGCTATTTTTTTATCAAAGAAAGACGTTCACTTCGAGGAGTCGCCACTCACCAGAGTTAATGAGTCAGTTACCAATGTCAGCATGTTTTCATATTAAATTGTTTCTCTTACAATTCATTTAACCCATACAACCTTTTTTCATTAAAAAAATATATATATATATATATATATATTAATTGTATTCTTTAGTTTATGTTCCCTATAAAATTTGTTTCCTACTCCTTGGGAGGTACCAAATAAATGACTATTTGAATCCGGATTTGGAGCATAAAGATTTCATTGACTTGTAAAAAGTGGACCTAATCCTTAGGGACGTGGCAATACATCTAAGAGATTATTTCATCGAATGTTTTCTCCCCTGGATCCAAGAATACTGACATGAACTAAATGTCATGTCCAAGCCAAGGAACTCACTCCGAATAGTTAAAAATAAAATATTAATTGTATGCTTTCTAGTTTATGGATTATTTCTATTTTGAATTTTATCTCTTCCAAATTTTCAGTACAAGTATAATTTTTTAAGTGTAAACAAATACTTATTTATATAATATATAATAAACTTACTCAAATCCATCTAGTCCGCCTAGGCGCTAGGCCTTCTCCCGCTGCCTGATTAGGGCCTAGCATTTTTTTAGAACCTTGTATTGGAGATCGTACATGAATATGGCCTGACACTGTTTATTTAAAAATAATTTTTTACAGAGCTATAATTTTAAGGTGGAGCTATGCTCTTGCCAACTATCTCATTTAGACTTTTACTAGTTTTTTTTTCTCTCGCCCAAGTAGTCTCGACAAAAAACCATACAATTTAGACTTTATTTGTAACTATTTTTGCTTATGGGGACAAACTAGAAAATTGGCCACCGCCATGGCGGCTTTTTATTCCGTAATGTATTTTCAATTAGATTAATCTAAAAAATGCACATCTTAGTTCAACCAATTTAAAGAAAACACACAGGCCAATTAAACGTATTGTTGTCCAATAATAAACACCAAATGAAAAACGTTTTGTACAACAATACAAAAATGTTCTGTATAACAACACAAATAATTAATATACAACCAGTTATGGTTGTACAACATTAAAAATTTAGGGTTAGTGAATGAAGCCTGCAATGCAAAATCCCGAAGTCCATAAAAAGAGGAGAATAATTAGTTTTCTCATCCTCCAACAATTGAAACAAAAAAATGGATTCAAATTAGGCAGCAGAGAAGCCGATGAACAACCTCATCTATACATACACATACATGCAACAGATATATATAAGAGGGCGGGTTGGCGCCTAGAGCCTAGTGCCTAGGCGGCTAGACGGGGTATAGGCGGCCTAGATGGATTTAAATAAATTTCTTGTATATCTTGTAAATAAGTGCATATTGACACTTACAAAAAAATTATACTTATATGAAATTCATGGATAAGATAATAAAAGAATGATAAAATGCAAAAAGAGTATTCAACAAGCCCAAAATTTAAACACACATTAAACATATTTGCCATTTAACTATAGTGAGGAGTATTGTAGGATGACACATGTACAATAAGTTCACAATTTAAAACCACATAAAATGCAAAATAGGAGGAAAATAAGGAAATATAGTAATGTAGATAGGATTTTTTTTCTTTTCATTTAAAAAAAAATTAAAAAAAAATTTAAAATACAAAAAACCCGCCTAGCCTCCTAGCACCACATAACCCGCCTATGACCGCCTAGCCCGCCTAGAGCCCAACTGAGTCACCATTGCCCAGCGCCTAGGCCGTTTTTTAGAACACTGGTACTGTTTATATATATAATTATATTTTTTATATCAAAAATTGAAATCTGTAATTACTTATATTAATGAGATTTTAAAACACATAATTTGTGAGATTAAATGTCACATCCCGGCCCAAGCGGGACCATTTCCCGAGCCCGACTCCACTGTAGCACGATATTGTCCGCTTTAGGACCCCAACACACCCTCACGGTTTTGTTTCTGGGAGTTCACACGAGAACTTCCTAATGGGTCACCCATCATGGGAATGCTCTCATGCGCTACTCGCTTAACTTCGGAGTTCCAATGGAACCCGAAGCCAGTGAGCTCGCAAAAGGCCTCGTGCTAGGTAGAGATGAGAATATACATATAAGGCTTCCAGGATCCACTCCCCTGAGCGATGTGGGATGTTACGTTAAAAATATTAAAAGATAAATATACTCTTCAATATATTGTGTTTGTGTGTGTGTGTGCGTGTGTGTGTGTGTGTGTGTGTAAAACATGGGTATATTCATCAAATTAACCAAAAAATTATTGTACCAAAACATGGGTACATTTTTCAAAATAAAAAAATAAAAAAAAATATTTTAGATCTAAAACATTAGTAAATATTTTCGAATAAACTTGAGATACATTTTCAAATCAATGAAAAAGAATGTATCCATATAAGTTTCAAAAATACATTAGAAAAATATTGAATGAATTTTATACAAAAAAAGGGTATATTTTATATTTAAAAATGGGTACGTTTTAATATTATATAACAAATTTAAGAATTGGTACAGTAAATTTTATATCATTGTGTACTTTTGTGACAATCCGTTCCAAATTTTACGTTTTTATTTTATTTTAAAAGCGTGAATTTACGAAATTGCCCTAGAGGCAAGGACCTTGACTTCCGTTGACCATCGACTTGAAAGATGTGGGACTTATTCTTTTAGCATATCCTCGTAGTACTCATTGGTACGAACGTATAGGCGAAAGCCGTTTGCGAGTTTGGATTATAACGGTATAGTTACGAACGTTCGAAATTGGTTATTCAAGGTTAGTGTTTATTTAAATTAAATCCCCACTTTGTGGGGGAAGCCTAAATCAGAAATGGAGGGAGAAAAGAAAAGAAAAAAAGAAAAAAAAAAAGAAAAAAGAAAAAAAGGAAGTGGATAGAAGTGGGATGTAGTCAACCTCTTCGGGTGATGTGTTTCCAGAAAATGGCAATAGTTGTTTCCTAAAAATGGGTGTTGAAATTTCAACAACAAGACACTTGTGAAGACCACTAAGATAGAAGTGGGATGTAGTCAACCTCTTCGGGTGATGTAATTTAGAAGTTCTCTTTGTGATGTGATCAAAAGTGGAAGTAGGGAAGAGATAAAATCAAGGCTTCCTTTGATGTATTTTAAATGAATCCTCACTTTAGATGGACCTTGCTTTTGATTAATGTTGTGAGGATATTGAGGATATAGAGTTCAAATTTTCTGGACAACTACAATTTTCTAATTGCGTCCAGAGGATGATGACTTTTTGAGAAAACTACTCCTAGACTTCTATACAAATTCAGCAAACAGAAACCTGACAAGATAATCATCTTGGTGTATTTATATTTCATCGCGTTACATGTTTCACTTCCAAGCCTTTGGAAGTCGTTATGAAGGTTTTGAGTATTAGAAGTTGTTCAGTATCACATTTCTAACCCTAGATTAACGATTAGTTTGAAATGAGTTACTCAGACCTTTATGGACGAGTTGCATCTTGTTTGTCCCATCAGTAGCATGGCTGCAGTATATCCTTATCTCCATTCTAGTCACTTGTAACCATGGTTACAATTTCGGGTTAACTATGGTATCATTGGGGTTGATGTATGGAGATTTTACGCACAGCGCATATTTAATGGACGCATACTTTTGTTAGAATTATGGGTAACTACGGTTACATTCCTGTTTAGGAGTATGGTATCCTTCGTAATATAATACAAATATTGTATGTGCAGCTTGTGATTTACAACAGATTATTGCGAACAAATATTTGATTGAGATTGTGATGTAGAAAATTTATGTTATTGACGATGTTGCCTTAGAAGGTAGTGAATGAGTACGACCGAGGCTGGTATGTGTATTTCCCATTGAGGGGCAAGATGGTAATATTGCACCCTCGGGAATTGTTACTTGCTTATCAAGACAACAGTGAATTGTTGGTTTTGTGGGGTGCATACCGTAATATTAATAACTTATTCGTTGGGTTGTTAAGCAAATAAACAAGTAGATTATTCTACGTTAATATTTGTATTTACTTATTTAATTCGTTAATTGTTGTTTAGGTTTGACCCAAAAATACTACATGCTAAATTTCGAAGTGCGTTACGCTTTGAACACGTTTATGTAAAAGAGAAGGAAAGTAGGAATTTGGAGGCATGAAAGAAGAGTCACTACACTCCAATCATGACGGAATGTCATCCTCTTTTATGTAGTCGCTATCACTTTGTGTCTTCCTCGTGTATGTATTTACATACATATATCTCATTAATTTTGAGTATTCTACTTTGGACTTATGATTTTAAATTTCGAGGACGAAATTTTCTTAAGGTGGGTAGATTGTGACAACCCGTTCCAAATTTTACGTTTTTATTTTATTTTAAAAGCGTGGATTTACAAAATTGCCCTAGAGGCAAGGACTTTGACTTCCGTTGACCATCGACTTGAAAGATGTGGGACTTATTCTTTTAGCATATCCTCGTAGTACTCATTGGTACGAACGTATAGGCGAAAGCTGTTTGCGAGTCCGGATTATAACAGTATAGTTACGGACGTTCGAAATTGGTTATTCAAGGTTAGTGTTTATTTAAATTAAATCCCCACTTTGTGGGGGAAGCCCAAATCAGAAATGGAGGGAGAAAAGAAAAAAAAAAAAAAAAAAAAAAAAAAAAAGAAAAAAAGAAAAAAAGGAAGTGGTTCCCGTCCACCAGCACCCACCTGCGGGTCCATTTTCCAAGGCCGATTCCGGCCCACTCCGGTTGAGTTTTTCAATGCCACCACCACCACCTTGAAGCTCTCATTCCCCTCTACAAAACCCACCCAAGAACCACCTTGATTAACCATGGGATGTGGAGGTTTGAGGCCACGAAAGTTGACGAAAATCAATGGTGCTCCGGCCACCCTTCTCGATTTTCCGGAAAATCGGCAAAGCAATGGCCAATGCCACCACTTGGGCTTTGTAGCCCATCATCCCAGGAGCAAAACCCAACCAACCTTGACCCCGTTGGACCACTGTAGACGACAAATCGACGTCGGGAAGTTTTAGGCACCCGTCGGCTTCGTGGGAAAAATTGACCATCTTCCGTCCACTTTTGGACTTCGTGACAGGTATGAAAGTTGCTCCACTTACTGAGATCTTCATTTCTGTTAAGTTTGAGAATTTTTGGAAATAGTTGGATTTTTCGGCAAGTCGGGGCGGCCGACCGCCACCCGCGGCGGCGCGTGGCCAGTGAGCCACCAATGCTATTTTTAGGCTATGTCAAATGTTTTGAATTTAGTTTTGTCATTTGAATGACGTAGGTTGATCGTTGGAACCTAAATTCGTTATGATACGTTACTTGATAAAAATGTGAATACATTATAATACGTAATATTTAAAGATCATAGGAATTTACGGATCGGGAATCCAACTTACGGATCTTCCTGAATTGGATTTGTAAGTTAGTAAAATAAATGTTCACGGCCACTTGTTTTAGGCAATTGGCGGAGATCTGACCGTTGGATCGTAATGA
Source organism: Pyrus x bretschneideri (assembly GCF_019419815.1). Classification (NCBI taxonomy): domain Eukaryota; kingdom Viridiplantae; phylum Streptophyta; class Magnoliopsida; order Rosales; family Rosaceae; genus Pyrus; species Pyrus x bretschneideri. Next base: position 3,071,017 of record NW_025999624.1, read on the forward strand.
AATTTTAATATGTTATTCTAGAAACATATTGTGGATCGTTGGGAGTAGTGGATTGAAAATCTGATATGCGGATCTTCCGGGTCAAGTTATACAAGGTTGTAAACCCTACCGTCGATCTTTGATCGACGGTTGACTTGTGGTCAATGGTTATCAAACTATTTCAGAATGTCGTTGAGGTTGTGTTTTATGTGAATTGCGTATTCTACGGATAAGAGTTCTGAGATGTGATTTGATAATTGCCCACAGGGACCGATCATTCAGGATGCCTCGATGCGCGTGCTAGAGAAGTATAGCGTGGACTCCAGGTGAGTGGATCTTTTCCTTTTTATTGTGCATATTATTGAGAGTTCTATCGACACTTTTAAATTGATTAGGTATATTACCTTCATATAATTATTGTGAATGCTTGAAGTACCTATATGAACTACGAATGGCTTGATCCCTATTTAGGGTACGTAGGCAGTCTAACGAGACGTTAGATGCAGCCATAAAATATTTGAGACAAAAGCCTTGCTTGAGAAATTGAGTAATGCGAAGGAAATTGGTAAAGACAAGTTTTAGTTTTGTGAATTAGTTAGTTAAATTAGAGTTAATTGGGTTGTTATGGATAATTGTCCCTCAAAATAAGTAGTTTGGGAGTAGGGCGTTATTGATTGTACACTTCACACCATATTGTTTATAATTGAAAATGCTACGACATGGTTGAGTAGTAGATTGCATCATGATATATCCATATGTATATTACTTGCATATAATTATTGGGAATGCTTTCAAGTGCAAAGGTGAACTTAGGACACCTAGGTAAGTTCTGGTGAGTTTATGGTATTAATTGAATCGATTGAGTTATAGCATGACTACAGTTATGAGTTAGGCAACTTCCATATTGTCGTACTGTTGCCATGAGTTGCACATGTTATATTGAGATGCGTTGAGAGCTCATAAACCTGCACCTCGGTGTTAGTGCTCCCGCCCGTGGCTAGGGCACAGTCCTTCACGTGATGTTCACCTCCCGTACCTTACGTTCACCTTGGATTCAAGGTAGGTGCACAGTCCTGTCGTACAGACCACTTTAGGTGGTTCCGACTCGTAGGTGACCTGCGATTATTCGCCCAACCTTCACATGATCGTAGCACTTGAGCGTATTTATTTACACCCAGTCTTGTCGTACAGACCACTTTAGGTGGTTCCGACTCGTGTGCAGGTATACTTATTGACCTATGGCCTAGCCAGGATTGATGAGATATGGATAAGTCGTACAGGTCACTATAGGTGACTCTGACTTATATGCTAGCCAGGATTGACGAGATATGGATAAGTCGTACAGGTCACTATAGGTGACTCCGACCTATATGCTAGCCAGGATTGACGAGATATGGATAAGTCGTACAGGTCACTATAGGTGACTCCGACTTATATGCTAGTCATGATTGATGAGATACGGATAAGTTGTACATGTCATTTTAGATGACTCTGACTGATATATCACTTTGTATTGATTTAGTTCATTTGGCCTACTTATTAATGTATGGTGGATTTGATGGCAAACCGTGGTTTTGGTCATTTTCGAGTATGGTTTGGATATATGTATATATGTTGTACTGTCTTATGGAAAACGATACGGGTTTTACATTTAGGGGCATTACTTTTAGAGAGGTAGTAACTTGGGAAGCTTGGTTTTATTGCTTACTCACACCTTCTGTTTGGTGCCCTCCAGGTTTTAGCTGCTGAGTTTGTATCGATAAGAATCTGTGGCGAATCTTAGTATTGATGGATATTTTTGAGGGTATGATTCTTACCCACATTACTGTACCTTACTTATGCTCTGACATCGCGCGTGAAAATGGGTTCGCTCCCACTCGTAGCGCACTCTGGTATTTAAACACTTTTGGATTCAAATTCATTCACTTTTTATACACTATCACATTTTATGGCTTCGTCACCTTCCAGGTGTCGGCCAGCACAACTCGATTCAGGGTCCAAGTGGACTTTCTGGGTCGGCGTGTGTCAACTTTTAAGTCCAAAGAATTGAAAATCTTTTTTATAATAAATAATGCGTACAAACCTTTTTTTTTTATTTAATTTTTTTTGGACATGTTGTAATTGAAAATTAATTAGGAGTTTATCAAAGGTGTAAGTATTTTATTTTATTTTTTTGGTCAAAAGATAGAATTATATTGATAAATCAAATACGAATGGAAACATTTGTATCTTCTACTAAGATATTAAAAAGAAATTCTGGTCCTAACTCATACTAGCCAAAACTCACACCATGCTTATGAATGTACGCCATGTTGGAGATATGCCCTGAAAGTCAACCTTTGGAAAAAACCTTTTAGGACAATGTCTGTATATATAGATAACTCTAATACAGCAAAAGGCAAAGTCACTTATTAGGACTATCTCAATGAACGATATACTTCCAAAATTAGTGAGTCCATGGACAATGGATCAATGGAAGAAGTAATCTAAAGATGTTAGACTATAGAGACCTTCTTCAAATAACCATAATGTCCAAAAGGTTCCTAGTCATAGGATTGTTAGAGGGACGCTGACAATTCGGATAGGCTAGTACGTACTATGTCTGCTTCAATTAGAAGGATGGCAAGTCTCAAGCCATTCGTGTAGGGACACTAAGACAAGTATGTAGGTGCTCGTTAAGGGAATGAGTCCACTGAACACAATCAAACAAGAGTACTTGCATGGAGGTCTACTCACATGTTAAGCAAGTTACTCTACTGGTTGGAATAATGTAAGTAGTCCTTTGACCTAAGACATCATAGTTGTCCAGTGGTTAGGTTAGGTCCTTGATCTTTGATGGTGTCAAAAGGTATTCCATTTGAGAGTGTCCACGACATTGTTAAGGTTAAGTTGCCTAATCATGTAGACATGTGAATGTTCAACAAGGAATCTCTGATCCTTAATATGAGAGGAATAATACTCTAAGATATGATTTAGGAATCTTTGGCCGAAGTATCGAGAGTGATGATTGAAGGCCTTCCTATATGACTCAATTGAATCATATGACATAGTTTAATCACATTAGGGGTTTGACATAAAGTATCCATACCCTAGTAATGTGATTGAGAGTATTGATTTAGAGAAGGATCGAATTACATTGTAATTCCAACTGAATAGGCTCTCCGACCAAATTCTACATTAGCTTGGGTAGCCATGATATATGGTTAGATGTCACTCATGGCTTGTGGGTCCTTCTTGATGATTGAATAAACAGTCATCAAAGAAGAAGGAGAATTAAAGCTAAGTTTTAATTCACTAAGTGATTGGATTGGTACCAATCACCTCACTGCCTTGCTAATTAGAACCTAAAACGATTGTACACCGATACACTCTTGTGGTGAGACAACTAAAGGATGATGGAATTAATTAATTGGATTAATAAGTACTATGATTAATTAGAAAGTCTAAGGAAATTATAGAAGCGATGAAGGATCGTTTCGGGCTTAAAGAAAAAGTTCAGGTTTATTCGGGTCCATTGGCCCCAAATCCATTGGGTCTTTTTATTCAAGCATAGGATGACTTGAAATGATAAAAAACCCGAAATCCAAACCAACACTAAGTGGCCGGCCAAAGATGAGGAAAGAAGAGAGAGAAAGAGTCAATTAGTTGACTTACTTCTTTTACCTTTATAAAGGGAGTTTAATGAAAAAGTATCATTAGGGCATTTGCATGTTCTTTTCAACAAGAGAAAAACAAGTCTCTCTTTCTACACACACAAAGCCGGCCACCAAGAGGAGAAAATAGCTAGTCATCTCTTCACCTTTTGGTTATTCCAACATCCACCTCACTACACTAGTGGGTGTGGATCTTTAGAGGACTTCTACCTTGGAGACAAGAGAAGAATCAAAGGAGTTCCAAAACCTATCAAGGTGGAGGAAGCAAGGAGGGAGGCTAGGCTCAAGAACTTCCAAGAGGAGAGGTCTTAGAGGTGGTCATTTCAACAAGAGAAGAACAAGTCTCTATCTCTCTCTCTTTACACACACATAGCCGGCTACCAAGAGGAGAAAATAGCTAATCATCTCTTCTCCTTTTGGTTATTCCAACATGCATCTCACTATACTAATGGGTGTGGATCTTTAGAGGTCTTCTATCTTGGAGACTAGAGGAGAATTAAAGGAGTTCCAAACCTATCAAGGTGGAGGAAGCAAGGAGGGAGGCTAGGCTCAAGAACTTCCAAGATGAGAGGTGTTGAAGGTGGCCACTTATTGGACTCAAGTCAAGGTCCAAAGGTAAAACACATTTCTCCTTAAACTTGTTTTTCAATAATTCTCTTAGATACAACAAATATGAATCTATGCTTCTTGAAGGGGGTTTGCATGACTATGGCTTTGATAATTTACTTTTGTTGCCTATGTATGTTAATTTTGAATTGAATATGCATGCTAGTCACTAGAAATCCCACTTAAATCTCAATATTCCCCTTCAAGTGGTATTAGAGCCAAAGGTTTATATTTGATGTGTCTGTAGACATCGAAATTTCGGTGAAATGAATGTTGACCAATAAATAAAATTTCAACTCTCACGTGTCACATAAATTTTACACGTAGCGTGTGACTCAACGAAAAATCGAAATGAATCGGAAAAGTCATCAAATAGGACATGTGGCAACACCTGGCAAAAATGATTTATTTCATCTAAATATTATATTCAAAATTAGGCCTTGAAAATTTCTATAAATAGAAGCCAATTTCATTCATTTCAAATCAACCAATTCACATTACACCAAAACCTTGAAGCTTTGAAACTCTAAAGCTCTCAAGCAAATCCCAAAGGATCAAGAAAGCCCTCTTCGTTCTTCATCAAATCCTTCTTCAAGATCAAGCCCCGACGGCCCTTGAAGAACTTCCTCCTTCAAGATCAAGCCCCGATGGCCCTTGAAGAACTTCCACCAACTCAAGATCAAGCCCCGACGGCCCTTGAAGAAGCTCCCACCTGTTCATCCTAAGATCAAGCCCCAACGACCCTTTGGATCAACAACTTCAAGATCAAGCCCAAAAGCCATCGACGATCTGTTTATCCCTATTCTTCAAGATTAAGCCCCGACGGCCCTTTAAGAAACTTCCAACTGTTCATCCAAGATCAGGCCTCGACAGCCCTTGGATCAACAACAAGTCAACAAACCAACATCTTACGGAGATAGAATCAGAGGACCAAATTACAATGAGATTGTAACCCTAAAATTATTAATACAAAATATTACTTTGTACACGTGTTCTTGTCTCGTTCGTCGTCAGGAAAATTCGTGTTTACAAATTTGGCACGCCCAGTGGGACAATCTCTACCTCTCATCTCTATCCTCAAATCTGCAAAAAGCGCAAATGGCATTAAGAAAGGATCAAGCTGTTCCCACAATCAAAGCGAAGAACAAAAACATCATCGCCGTAAGTGGTGATATTTCGGGCATCATAACCTGAAGCAAGGCAAGAGCTCTTTCTGCCACCTCTTCCACCTCTGTATCAACTTTGCTAAAGGAACAAGAACACCTTAGGCACGAGCCTATGATCACCCTGGCCTCGTTAAGGGCGCCAAGGGAGGAAAGTCTAAGGTCGGATGCAAGAATCTCAAGGTCGGATGCAAAGTGACCGTCAACGGCTTGCGTCTTTCTTCCAGGGGCACCTTTTTCCTGGGTCATCCAGCGTTCCGCCAAGTATTGGGGCCTGGAATGCTCTATATCCGATGCCTCCCGCTCCTATGCCTCTCGCTCCGATGCCTCTTGCTCCGATGCCTCCTACTTCGATGCCTCCTGCTTCGATGACTTCCGCTTCTAGAGTTTTGCCTCGTGGTGGGTCTTCACGCAAACAAAAACAAAAACAACCTTTGTGAAGCTCCATTTGTTAGATACATTTGTAATTTCTCGAAAATTAATGAAAAAGCTTTGTTTTATTCACTGTATTGGGTTGCCTCCCAAGTAGCGCTTTCTTTAACGTCTTGCAGCCGGACGAAGAACACAATCATGCCTTAATGGAATCCACGGCATGGAGTTGATCATTGAATGGATGATGATACTTGAAATGTTCCGGCAATGGTTGAATTTCAAGAGTGGGTGCTCTAATCATTGACATCAACAACATATTAGTCAAAAACGACTTTGGATTTTGAGTTGGTGGCTTACCTACATGCTCCAATAAGAACTTAAGTACATCCTCCACGAAATGCTTCTCAAAACATTCAAGAATTGGATCTTTGTATGGAGTGGAATAGAGATCTGTCCTAAGATCCATGTAAACTCTTTCACCAAATTGGATTTGAGTAGGTGCCTGCAATGAAGAATGTAACACACGATTAATTGAAGTGGGAATTGGAATTTGAGTTGGTGGCTTACCTATGGGCTGCAATATTGGCTCTAAAGTCGCAGCACATTCAACAAATGCACAAGGGATGTTTTCATTCAGATTGGACATTCTGAAGGTTGTGGCTGTGTGATCCACTCCAATTTCCTCCTTGATGAATTCAAGATGCTCCTCAACCACTTTTTCCTCGTGAATTGTTGGAAAGGTGTCCAAGATGTCTTTCTTCCCCTCATCTTTCATGGATTGCATGATCCTGCCAGGAAAGGGTGCATTTGGGGGAACAAAGTTAGAAATAATTAAATTTGGAACAACCTTACTTGAATGGGGTGGTGTAGGAATATTGGGAGGTTGCGGCAAGGGTTGTTCTTCCCTTGCCGTGCCTTGTGCATCCTCCTCTTCTTCGAGCAGTAGCAATTCATCCATGGGCTCATCTTCAACCATTTGTTCTTGAATTTGTTCCATGCATTCTGCATTCTGCCTAAATTGACTGTTCCACTCAGCCAACTTTTTTGCTTGATAGAAATCCTCAATTGGTCGCCAAAATGCGTCTTGTTGAAATGGTTGAGCTTCCCTGCCCTGCTCCACAGAATTCAGTTGTTGAATAACTTCCTTATAATAATTTGATATACCTGAATTTGGATGTGAAGATTGAGGGGAAGGCTGTGGTGGTGCATATGAATCCTCATATGGTTGCCAATATGTTTCTTGGTGAGTCTCCTTAGCTTGATTTTGTGAACCCTGCACCAAAGAGTTTAATTCATTAAGAATTTGATTATAATCTATTGACGAATTTGAGTTTGGTTGGGCATATTGAATATGAGGTGGCTCCCAATATCTTTCTTGTTGAATATTTTGAGGTTCCCACCACATAGAAGTTGAATGATCACTCCAATCCAAATTGTAAGTATTGGAAAACACGTTATTCCTTGATTGAAGATCAACTATATCAACGTTTTGCATTTGGGACCTTTCCATGAGCTGTGACAAAAGATAAGCATTATCAAGTGCCATGTTGTGCTTCTAAAATCAACAAAATAAAACTAAAAATATATACACACAAACGAAAATAAAACAATCCAAGAGATTAGCAAAGTTGCTAATCCCCGGCAACGGCGCCAAAATTTGATGCGAGAATTATACGCACACAAATTAAACCCTCTTTTTATCAATTGTAGTATAAGTATAAGTAGGGATCGTTCTTAACCGGGGATTAGGAGGGATTGCTAAACACTTGGAAACTGACTTAAAAACTCAAAAACAAAGTTTAAAACACTAAACTTGACTCAAAGAATGCAAAACTAAACTTTAAAACACCAAAACAAACCAAAAGACTCAAAACAGCACCAAAACACTCAAAACTGCCTTAAAAACACTTTCTGGGCAGTTTTGAGCACTTTGAGTACTTTGGACGAATTTGGGTAATAACTTGAATCAAAACACTTAGAAACACAAACTAAGACACTTTAACACTAAACTAGACTCAAAGAATGCAAAACTAAACACTTAAAACACTAAAACAAACCAAAAGACTCAAACATCACCCAAAACACTCAAAACTGCCTTAAAAACACTTTCTGGGCAGTTTTGAGCACTTTGGTGAATTTGGACGAATTTGTATAACAAATTGAATCAAAACACTTATAAACACAAACTAAAACACTTTCTAACTAATTTGGACATTAAAGTAAAGGGGGATTGAGTTTTTGACGAAATTAACTAAAATGCACAGATTGTATTTAAAAACAGATTGTAAAGATGAATGTGATGGAATTGAATGGATGGGATGGCTAGCTAAGGGGTTCATCTCCACACATGTTACACTTGCATAATAAAAAGATTTCCAATTGCATTTCAATAAACCATGAATTCTCAACGCCCCGGGTTAATTAGGTCCGCTTAAATTAACCGTCAAGTTTTCCTTAAGTTAATGAATTGGATGATTGCATACGACAACCCAAAGCATTCCTCACAAGTTCCCTACATGAATTGCATAATAGAGATACAAGCAAGAATCATTAAGCAACATGAAAACTATAAGTGTTGACGAGGCATTCGTTACTATGATTGCATGAAACTTATGCCAAGAATATGTTTAACGCGATTGTTTATAAGCAACCTCCACTACTTGTGAATATAAGTTCGTAACTATTAGGTGAAACTCACTTATATTCTAGCGTCATATTCATGCATGAAAATTAAGCGTATACTCTCAATAAACATACATAAATAAGTTATCAATCAAACAGTTAAACAAATTGAATCCACAACTTATGAAATGCAATTAGAAGTAATCAAATCAAAATGCAAGCATAAACATATATTTCGAATCCCCCCTAGCCAAGGGGGGGGTTTAGTTCCTCATACGTACAAAACAAAGAGAATTGAAATTAAACATTGGAATCGAGGAAAAGAAACACCTAAACATTCCAACAACTCATACTTGAATTGTATGAACGTTTAGGCACTCTTCTCCTCCTCTTCGTTGTAGCACAAGGTCTAAGGATAGGTTTGGAGGGATGGGGAGTTATGGATGGTGTAGAATGATGTGTTTAGGATAGGGATGGATGTAGGGGACCTCAAGGCTTCTTTTTGGGCAGAAAATATGAAGAATGGTGAAGTATGGAGGTGTTATAGAGAGGGGATGAATTTCTGGCGTGAATGGTGAATGAATTGTGTATGAATGGGAATGAATGAATTGTGGCTGCAATGGATGCTTATTTATAGGTGAAAAGGAGGGAATATGACAGCTAGGAACTTGGTGGAAATCTGAAATGGTGATGGGAGATGCATGTGGCTGATTTATGCATGTGATTAAAGGGTAATGACAGCTAGGTTATGATGATGAATGCATGTGCAAAGTTGGATGAATGATTATGGGTGCATGTGGCTGATTTATGGTGCAATGATGAAAGGCAAAGTGCATGTGGCTGATTTGTGAAGGGAATGCATGTGGAATGAATGTGTGAATGATGGCAGATTGTGTATGTGAATGATTAGGGTGAATGTGCATGTGCTTTGACAGCTAGGTTGAATAAATTAAAGGGAGTGCATGTGGCTTGGCTGGAATGATTGGAATGCAATCTGAAATGGGATGTGTTGGTGTGAATTTCTGGTACAAAGGGCCTCCTTTGGTCTTCAATTTCGTCCATCTACTTGGCTTCAAGTATATCCAATCCATTTAACGCCCCAAACTACTCCAAAATGCACCAAAATGCACCATTTTGCATACTTTGCCCTTAGAACCTGAAAACACACAAAAGAAGCATAAAGGACTAAAATAACTAATGAAACATAACGTAAATGCACGAGAACAAGCCATTTAAGTCGCATGAATATGCTCCTATCAAATACCCCCACACTTATCTTTTGCTAGTCCTCGAGCAAAACAGAAAGAAAAACAAAACAAAACGAAACGAAACAAAACAAGTAAAACACAACCTAAACCTTCCAACAATCGTCTCAGGGATTTCCAATGCACATGACATGTTAAAAATCATCATTCTCACAGATTTTAGTCATCTTCACACTTAAGTACATTCTTAATCATAGTCACCACATACTATTTCACAATTAAGCATTTAAAACCATGTTTTGAATGTAGTAACATGCCTTAGAGAATTTGCTCAATTCCTTACAAGATATGCACTCGATTTTCACTCAGATTTTCTAACTACACACCCTAATCTAGTCATTTGTGAGAAGATTAATGAAAACGAACACTCACATATATATATCACAAAGAGAGCAATTTCTGGAGTTAATAAGCATGTTTAGATATGATCTCATGAATGGAATGCTACTACTTAGACGCGAGAACCAGTGACTCCATAAGCTCATATCAATTCCAAACTCCACATTTTGAAACACATAACACTCAAGATAGAAGTCAAAGGGTTGTAACGGGGCTAGGGTATTGGCTAACAATGAAAGGTGAAGGATAAACAAACATTCTTAAAGCAATAGTGAGCAAAGTATTGAATTAGGCACTTAGAATTCCCTTAAGAACGCAGAAGTCAACTTTGAACACCCAAGGGAAAATCACACAAAACTTAGGGCCATATTCAACTTTTTGGACCCTTTCTTCAACCATCAACGCTCGTGAGTTCATTCTAACTTATTTTCACTCTTTTTTTTTTTTTTTTTTTTTTTTTTTCTTCTTCTTTTCTTTTTTTTTTTTGAATCTCAAAACATACATATAAACGTAAGAACAAACTTTTACTCCCCCACACTCATTTTCTTGCATAATGTAACTCAAAAGGAATTCATTTAAGTCATGCTCACTATACTTTAAGAACAAGGGTATAGGAAAGTCCTACTCTAGGCTAGGTGAGGAAAATGTGGGTAAACAAAGAATAAAGGCTAAACAAGGCTCAACGGGGTTAAAACTTACAACATATATGAAATATGGGAAGTAAGGCTATTTGGCTATGGTGGTGGTTACACAACTTCATCTTGATATGTGTTATGCAATTCAATGTCATGCTTTGAATGAAACGGATATAAGTTCTAGCATTTAGTTCTATCATGATATAATTGCATTCTAAGTAGCAACCAAGCAAGGAATAATGAGATCATGCAACAACTTTAGAAAACAAAGAATCACAGATTATAACTCTCCAAAGAAGGTAATGGCTCGAGTCTCACAGGGTTGTAGCGTTTGTTTGAGTTCCTTCCTTCAAGCATGTTACAAAAACGAATTTTTCTTTTATGATTGCATGTGAAGTCATACATTATAACCATAACCAAGCATATACCAAGAGTAAATCAAACTTTTCTCTATGTTTATAACTCTTTTTAACAGTCATGCAATTACAAACCAAATCCTTATCATTGTGTTGGAAGGTATCCTAAGACACAAACACACAAAAACGACTTAAAACACTCTTTTTAGGCTTTTCAAAACATGTTTTTCAAATTTTTATGTGATTTTCGGAGTTATAAAACAAAACATACTAAAACACTCTAAAACATCTTAAAAACACCTTAAAACAGCAAGGAACAACATTTGAAGTTATGGGTGATAAAATCCCACGAATTTGCATCAAATATACTTAGTTACCCCCCCACACTTAAATCAAACATTGTCCTCAATGTTTTAAGCATAGATTCACACAAAACATAAGTAAACACACAAAAAGCAACTAAACATACTAAACATGGCAGAATGTAGTTAACAAAGAGAAGAGTTTAGAGACGCAAATCTGGTTATATAGTGTAAATTCCATCTTCTCCTTGGTAATTGCATTGAGGCTTGGATCTTTGTGATTCCACAGGCTTACTCTTGAACTGCGCTGCTCCCATCGTTGATTTTCCTTTGTGCTACTCTTGAACTGGGCAGCAGGCTTCCTTTGGTCTCCCCCGAAGGTCTGAGCTTCATTCTCTTATCTGTTTCTTTGTTCAATCTCTCCAATTCGTATTGAAGAGGGTTAGAGGATAGCTCAGCAAAGCTAGGTAAGCAACCAGGGAATAGAGTCTAGATAGACTCCAAGTGCCGGCTGATTGCTTCTTTCACTTTGCCATGCAAGTAATAACAAAGACAAAGGAAAAGACAGGGAAAGAGCATGATATGAGATACCTTTGCTTTTGACCTTGATGATATGAGATACCTTTGCTTTTGAAGAAGCGGTGAATGAATCAGCACATGTATTTGTTGTGCTGCTTCCTCCTGGGTCATCTGTACTCCAGGCATCTGGTATCATCTTTGGGGAAGAAGAAAGAATTGAGTGTTTCGAAAGGCTTTGCTGGGAGTGCGCCCTCAGAGGTGAGGAAGAGTCGGGCATTTTCTTCAGGTTTGCCTTGCCATAAAAGATGAAAGTCGACAAATATAGGGATTTCCCAATAGCAAGTGGTGGTACTGTTCTTTTACCCTTGTCGACAAACGTTTTGATCCCGCAAATCCAGCTTTTTGAAATAGTGATGACTCTTCGATCTTTGAAGACGCCTCTTCGATTTCTGAGCAGGCGCTTTCTGAAAAGCAGAGAAAGCGTCGCCGAACTTTGCGCTTGTCGGCTAAAGACGTGTAGTTGTGATGGTGGCCTCCACGTGTCGAACGCGTTTTCTGAAAAAGCCGAGGCAGCGTCGTCGAACTTTACGCCTCAAATTCCGGCTTTTTGAATCGGTGGACGCGTTGCCTTGGCTTTTTATAGAGCTATCGATCACTGCCAACTTACACACTCTGAAGATTTCCCATTCTTGATACTCGTCTCCGGCCCTTTTGAAAATTTACTCCGTCCACCCCTTCTCTTTGAACACTTTTGAAAAATGGCAAACCCATCGAACCTTAGCTTAGAATTGAGTCTCCGCAGTGATACGGGCGTGCCGCGTCAAGGTAACGTATGGCGCCCTTCTTTCTTATCTTCTAACGGTCCTCTTACAGGTGAAGACTCCGTGATGCAGGACGCCACAACAGCTACGATAGTAGCTCGGAACCTCCTCACTCCCAGAGATAGTCAGCTGCTTTCAGGACGGTCCGATGAGTTGGCCGTTCAAGAGTCCCTGGCTCTCAGCGTTCAGTGCGCAGGCTCTGTGTCCAACATGGGCCAACGCCTCCTTGCTCGCTCCCGTCAGGTTGAATCTTTGATGGCGGAGGTGGAGAACCTGAAACAAGAGATCAAACAACTTAAGTACGAGAATAGAACTTTGCATGTGCTTGCCAATAACTATTCGTCGGGCATGAAGAGGAAGCTTGATGAGATGCAAGAATCTCAAGGTCGGATGCAAAGTGACCGTCAACGGCTTGCGTCTTTCTTCCAGGGGCACCTTTTTCCTGGGTCATCCAGCGTTCCGCCAAGTATTGGGGCCTGGAATGCTCTATATCCGATGCCTCCCGCTCCTATGCCTCTCGCTCCGATGCCTCTTGCTCCGATGCCTCCTACTTCGATGCCTCCTGCTTCGATGACTTCCGCTTCTAGAGTTTTGCCTCGTGGTGGGTCTTCACGCAAACAAAAACAAAAACAACCTTTGTGAAGCTCCATTTGTTAGATACATTTGTAATTTCTCGAAAATTAATGAAAAAGCTTTGTTTTATTCACTGTATTGGGTTGCCTCCCAAGTAGCGCTTTCTTTAACGTCTTGCAGCCGGACGAAGAACACAATCATGCCTTAATGGAATCCACGGCATGGAGTTGATCATTGAATGGATGATGATACTTGAAATGTTCCGGCAATGGTTGAATTTCAAGAGTGGGTGCTCTAATCATTGACATCAACAACATATTAGTCAAAAACGACTTTGGATTTTGAGTTGGTGGCTTACCTACATGCTCCAATAAGAACTTAAGTACATCCTCCACGAAATGCTTCTCAAAACATTCAAGAATTGGATCTTTGTATGGAGTGGAATAGAGATCTGTCCTAAGATCCATGTAAACTCTTTCACCAAATTGGATTTGAGTAGGTGCCTGCAATGAAGAATGTAACACACGATTAATTGAAGTGGGAATTGGAATTTGAGTTGGTGGCTTACCTATGGGCTGCAATATTGGCTCTAAAGTCGCAGCACATTCAACAAATGCACAAGGGATGTTTTCATTCAGATTGGACATTCTGAAGGTTGTGGCTGTGTGATCCACTCCAATTTCCTCCTTGATGAATTCAAGATGCTCCTCAACCACTTTTTCCTCGTGAATTGTTGGAAAGGTGTCCAAGATGTCTTTCTTCCCCTCATCTTTCATGGATTGCATGATCCTGCCAGGAAAGGGTGCATTTGGGGGAACAAAGTTAGAAATAATTAAATTTGGAACAACCTTACTTGAATGGGGTGGTGTAGGAATATTGGGAGGTTGCGGCAAGGGTTGTTCTTCCCTTGCCGTGCCTTGTGCATCCTCCTCTTCTTCGAGCAGTAGCAATTCATCCATGGGCTCATCTTCAACCATTTGTTCTTGAATTTGTTCCATGCATTCTGCATTCTGCCTAAATTGACTGTTCCACTCAGCCAACTTTTTTGCTTGATAGAAATCCTCAATTGGTCGCCAAAATGCGTCTTGTTGAAATGGTTGAGCTTCCCTGCCCTGCTCCACAGAATTCAGTTGTTGAATAACTTCCTTATAATAATTTGATATACCTGAATTTGGATGTGAAGATTGAGGGGAAGGCTGTGGTGGTGCATATGAATCCTCATATGGTTGCCAATATGTTTCTTGGTGAGTCTCCTTAGCTTGATTTTGTGAACCCTGCACCAAAGAGTTTAATTCATTAAGAATTTGATTATAATCTATTGACGAATTTGAGTTTGGTTGGGCATATTGAATATGAGGTGGCTCCCAATATCTTTCTTGTTGAATATTTTGAGGTTCCCACCACATAGAAGTTGAATGATCACTCCAATCCAAATTGTAAGTATTGGAAAACACGTTATTCCTTGATTGAAGATCAACTATATCAACGTTTTGCATTTGGGACCTTTCCATGAGCTGTGACAAAAGATAAGCATTATCAAGTGCCATGTTGTGCTTCTAAAATCAACAAAATAAAACTAAAAATATATACACACAAACGAAAATAAAACAATCCAAGAGATTAGCAAAGTTGCTAATCCCCGGCAACGGCGCCAAAATTTGATGCGAGAATTATACGCACACAAATTAAACCCTCTTTTTATCAATTGTAGTATAAGTATAAGTAGGGATCGTTCTTAACCGGGGATTAGGAGGGATTGCTAAACACTTGGAAACTGACTTAAAAACTCAAAAACAAAGTTTAAAACACTAAACTTGACTCAAAGAATGCAAAACTAAACTTTAAAACACCAAAACAAACCAAAAGACTCAAAACAGCACCAAAACACTCAAAACTGCCTTAAAAACACTTTCTGGGCAGTTTTGAGCACTTTGAGTACTTTGGACGAATTTGGGTAATAACTTGAATCAAAACACTTAGAAACACAAACTAAGACACTTTAACACTAAACTAGACTCAAAGAATGCAAAACTAAACACTTAAAACACTAAAACAAACCAAAAGACTCAAACATCACCCAAAACACTCAAAACTGCCTTAAAAACACTTTCTGGGCAGTTTTGAGCACTTTGGTGAATTTGGACGAATTTGTATAACAAATTGAATCAAAACACTTATAAACACAAACTAAAACACTTTCTAACTAATTTGGACATTAAAGTAAAGGGGGATTGAGTTTTTGACGAAATTAACTAAAATGCACAGATTGTATTTAAAAACAGATTGTAAAGATGAATGTGATGGAATTGAATGGATGGGATGGCTAGCTAAGGGGTTCATCTCCACACATGTTACACTTGCATAATAAAAAGATTTCCAATTGCATTTCAATAAACCATGAATTCTCAACGCCCCGGGTTAATTAGGTCCGCTTAAATTAACCGTCAAGTTTTCCTTAAGTTAATGAATTGGATGATTGCATACGACAACCCAAAGCATTCCTCACAAGTTCCCTACATGAATTGCATAATAGAGATACAAGCAAGAATCATTAAGCAACATGAAAACTATAAGTGTTGACGAGGCATTCGTTACTATGATTGCATGAAACTTATGCCAAGAATATGTTTAACGCGATTGTTTATAAGCAACCTCCACTACTTGTGAATATAAGTTCGTAACTATTAGGTGAAACTCACTTATATTCTAGCGTCATATTCATGCATGAAAATTAAGCGTATACTCTCAATAAACATACATAAATAAGTTATCAATCAAACAGTTAAACAAATTGAATCCACAACTTATGAAATGCAATTAGAAGTAATCAAATCAAAATGCAAGCATAAACATATATTTCGAATCCCCCCTAGCCAAGGGGGGGGTTTAGTTCCTCATACGTACAAAACAAAGAGAATTGAAATTAAACATTGGAATCGAGGAAAAGAAACACCTAAACATTCCAACAACTCATACTTGAATTGTATGAACGTTTAGGCACTCTTCTCCTCCTCTTCGTTGTAGCACAAGGTCTAAGGATAGGTTTGGAGGGATGGGGAGTTATGGATGGTGTAGAATGATGTGTTTAGGATAGGGATGGATGTAGGGGACCTCAAGGCTTCTTTTTGGGCAGAAAATATGAAGAATGGTGAAGTATGGAGGTGTTATAGAGAGGGGATGAATTTCTGGCGTGAATGGTGAATGAATTGTGTATGAATGGGAATGAATGAATTGTGGCTGCAATGGATGCTTATTTATAGGTGAAAAGGAGGGAATATGACAGCTAGGAACTTGGTGGAAATCTGAAATGGTGATGGGAGATGCATGTGGCTGATTTATGCATGTGATTAAAGGGTAATGACAGCTAGGTTATGATGATGAATGCATGTGCAAAGTTGGATGAATGATTATGGGTGCATGTGGCTGATTTATGGTGCAATGATGAAAGGCAAAGTGCATGTGGCTGATTTGTGAAGGGAATGCATGTGGAATGAATGTGTGAATGATGGCAGATTGTGTATGTGAATGATTAGGGTGAATGTGCATGTGCTTTGACAGCTAGGTTGAATAAATTAAAGGGAGTGCATGTGGCTTGGCTGGAATGATTGGAATGCAATCTGAAATGGGATGTGTTGGTGTGAATTTCTGGTACAAAGGGCCTCCTTTGGTCTTCAATTTCGTCCATCTACTTGGCTTCAAGTATATCCAATCCATTTAACGCCCCAAACTACTCCAAAATGCACCAAAATGCACCATTTTGCATACTTTGCCCTTAGAACCTGAAAACACACAAAAGAAGCATAAAGGACTAAAATAACTAATGAAACATAACGTAAATGCACGAGAACAAGCCATTTAAGTCGCATGAATATGCTCCTATCAGCACGAGCCTATGATCACCCTGGCCTCGTTAAGGGCGCCAAGGGAGGAAAGTCTAAGGAATGACTCCAAGTCCATGCCTTCTGATGCCAACTCAAATGGCAGCTCAGCCATGCAAGTCATGACTACCGGAGCAACTTCAATCGATGAGCAGCTGACTCGAATGAATGAAGCGATCTCAAGGCTAACACAGACGGTGAAAGAAAAAAACTTGCAAATCGCTGCACTCGTCAACCGACTAGAGACGTAGAATGCAAGAAACCCGACCCAAAGGTTAATCCACTAAAGAGATGAGCCAATGAAGAAGATGAGCCTCTGGTGGAGAAAGTCAAAGAAGAGCAGGAGCCAAACCAAGTGGCAACACTCATGGGATCTCTTTCTATCCATCAGCTGCAGGAGATGATTACCGACACCATCAAGGCATTGTACGAAGGGAGCTCACACACCTCCATGTTGTACTCGAAGCCCTACTCCAAAAAGATTGACGCCTTGAAGATGTCGACAAGTTATCAACCGCCAAAATTCATGCAGTTCGATGGGAAGGGAAACCCAAAGCAACATGTCGCCCATTTCATTGAAACTTGCAACAATGCTGAGACGGAGGAAGACTACCTCGTCAAACCGTTCGTGCACTTGCTGAAAGGTAACACCTTTAACTATTATACCGACCTCGAGCCCGAGTTTATGAACAGTTGGGATCAGCTAGAAAGAGAATTTCTCAATTGCTTCTATAGTACTCGTCGCACTGTAAGCATGCTGGAGTTAACCAGTACGAAACAGTGGAAGGATGAACCTGTCGTCGACTACATCAATAGATGGCGTTCATTAAGTCTGGATTGCAAAATTGGCTTTCTGAAACCTCCGCCATTGAGATGTGCATTCAAGGCATGCACTGGGGATTACATTACATCCTCCAAGGCATAAAACCAAGAACATTTGAGGAGCTGGCAACTCGTTCCCACGATATGGAGCTGAGTATCACCAATCATGGGAAGAATAAGCCGATCACCGAGTTTAAGAAGGATAAAGTGTTCGCTCCAAATATGCAAAAGACTGGTAAGAAGCCCGCCAAGGAAGCTTTCTCCGTCAACACTGCGCCCATCAAGACTTCATCTGCGCCTATAAAGATTTCCTCCAAGAGAAGGAGATAAAGAAATGTGAGCCTTCTCGCACCCAAGACAGGTACAAAAACACCTTGAGGAAACTGGAGCAAAAGACGTACCCTTTTCCTGACTCTGACATGGTTGCAATGTTGGATGACCTACTGGAAAAGAAGGTGATTGAGCTACCCGAATGCAAGCGTCCTGAAGAGATGAATTGCATAAACGATCCTAGGTACTGCAAATACCATTGTATTGTGAGCCATCCTCTTGGTAAGTGCTTCGTCCTTAATGAGCTCATTATGAAGCTAGCACAACAAGGGAAAATTGAGCTCGACCTTGAAGACACGACCGCAACGCATACCACTACGATTGCGTTTGGATCGTTCGATCCCGTGCCTCTCCAAGTGACATTTGACCATTTTCGTTAATGCTTAAGCTGCACGGCACCTTCTGCACGACCCTCACTAAGGGCAAGTGACCAGGATACACCTGCCAATGATGAAGAAGGATGGACATTGGTGACCTACAAAAAGATAAGCCAAGGCCACAAGCCACAAGGCCAAAGGGGGAACGAGGGAGAAAACATCGGCGCCACAACAATAGGAAACCTAAAAGAAATATAAAAGTTGCTAAGCCAACATATGTTAGGGAACTTATGGAGCAAGAGCTATGCATTCCCATCTCCTTGCACGAGTACTTCCCGAAGGACTTCTTCCAACAGTGCACTGCCGCTGCATGTCACATGGTCGAAGTGGAAATGGAAGAACCCTCAAAAGGCAAAGCCACCACCGTTAAGGAAGAAAAGACCCTCACACCCAAAGAAGGTCTGTTAACGCACTTTATCATCGAGGAAGCGCTACGATTGCTAAAGAAGATGCGAAGAGCACTAGCAGCGGTCTTGGCAAGTCCTGACGACCATGAAGTACAAGAAAGCAACGACGAAAGCTTGAAGTTCCAGCCACGTGAATGTGCCACATGTTGTGCCGCCTATGATGTAATCAACTTCATTGACGAAGACTTACTGCTGGGATCAAAGCCTCACAACCGTCATCTCTTCGTCTCGGGGTACATAATGAAGCACAAAGTCAACCGCACGCTTGTAGATGGTGGATCAGCCATAAACATCATGCCAAAGTCAATAATGACCACAATCGGCATCAAGGTGGATGAATTGTCCCTAAGCCGTCTGCTGATCTAGGGTTTTAACCAAGGAGGACAAAGGGTGAAAGGCATGATTCGAGTGGAGATGACCATTGGTGAACTCAATTCAAGCACAATATTCCACATAATTGATGCAAGAACTTCCTACAACTTACTCCTAGGAAGGCCTTAGATAGTGGTGCCATCCACCTTCCACCAATGCTTAAAATTCTACCAGGAAGGAGTAAAGGTGATCCAAGGTGATACCAAACCATTCACCGAAGCCGAATCACACTTTGTAGATGCCAAGTTCTACATGGATGAAGACATGGTGCTCGAAGCTTTTCCAGAAAAGATCAAATCCACAGGCAAAGCAGCACCTAAAAAACAGGAGTGGCAAGCCATGCCCAAGAAGCAAAATGTCAAGATGTGCCATCTTCAAGCAAAAACGATGACGAGCCCGCTAAACCTGCAACGACCAAAGGGAGTAGGATGCCTTCAAAAGGACCAAACACGTCCATATTCCGATACATCCCGATATCAAGAAGAAAGAATGGTCAATCCCCATTCGAAACTGGAGCAAGCAAAGCCGAGACACAGCGGCACAAGGGTGATGTAAAATTGCTCAAAACAAATACAGTTTTGCCTCTAACACAGCTAAGCGATGCTAAGGTTGCAAGACCACCACAAGGCTTCATAAAAGCTCTACCAAATGGGGCCAACCACGAGGACCGAAGAAGGTTGTGATCCAAAAGTCTACAAACTCATGTCGAAGGCTGGGTACAGCTTCGCTTCCTCTTCAAATCCTGGAATGAAGGTTGCAAACATCGTCAATGACAAAGAACGTAACCTCACCAAGACTCAAAAGAAGTTGAAGGAGCATGGCTATGGAGTTGACAACAACAAAGTTGGGTTTGGCTTCACACCGAATGCACCCATGAAGATTTCAAGCAAAGCAAAGAATGCTAGCGCTCAACACATTAACGTGACCATTGAATAAGATCAAGAGAAGCCTAAACCCACCTATCAGACATTAGTCTTCGATAGGATGAATCGTTCATGACCCAGAATTTCGGCACTTAATCGCATTGGTGGTCAAGACCGAACCTCCGTCTTCAAGAAGTTTAATACACCAACATCCCAAACCTCTGTTTTCGAAAGGTTTTCAAAGCCTAAGAAACAAAGCAACACAGCTAGCTCTCTTCCGCGACGGTCGGTTTTGGAAAGACTTGAAGAAACCAAGAAGCTTTCCGGAAAGAGAAAGACAACACCAAAAGAAGAAAAGCTCGATGGTTTGGCAGAAAAAGATGACGTTCGAAACTCTATTTCTTCGAGGATGAAGCACTAAGCAATCTTGGAGGTTAACACAAATGGACCACTGAAAGTAAAGGCGCACCATCATCCACACTGGATAATCTTCATGCCAACAAGCTCGAAAAGACAACACTGAAGAGGAGGTTCAAGATATTTTCCACTTCAAGATCCAAGAAGGCAAAGAAGCCAAAGTCCCTAAGGAAGATGTCACTGATGCACCACCACAGCTCGAAGATAGGGGGCAAGCCATGGTTGATGATCTCAAGGAACTCAACTTAGGCACAAACGAGGAGCCCAAACCTATCTTCGTAAGTGCGCTGCTAAGTGTAGACGAGATAGAAGAGTACTACCAACTGCTGTTAGAGTACAAAGACGTCTTTGCCTGGACATACAAGGAAATGCCTGGCCTTGACCCTATCATCGTTGTGCAACGTCTTGCAGTCAAGCCTGGAATGCGACTGATTCAGCAAACTCAAAGGCGTTATCGATCCAAGCACATCCCACAAATTGAGGTCGAGATTGACAAGCTAATCGAAGTAGTCTTCATTCGAGAGGTGCAATACCCCAAGCAGATCTCCAACATCGTCATTGTCCTTAAGAAATCTGGACAAATACTTGTTTGTGTAGACTTTCGGGACCTCAACGATGCTTGCCCGAATGACGACTTCTCTTTGCCAATCATCGAAATCATGGTGGACGCAATCACCGGCCACGAGGCACTGTCATTCATGGACGGCTCTTCTGGATACAATCAAATTCGCATGGCTCTCGAAGACGAGGAACTAACAGCCTTTCGCACCCCAAAAGGTATCTACTGCTACAAAGTGATGCCCTTTGGTCTGAAGAACGCCAAAGCTACTTATCAACGCGCAATGCAGAAAATCTTCAATGACATGCTACACAAGAACGTAGAATGTTACATAGACGATGTGGTGGTCAAGACAAAGAAAAGATCAGATCATTTAAAGGATTTTCGAATAGTGTTCGAAAGGTTGCAAAAATACAACCTCAAGATGAACCTATTAAAATGTGCATTTGGCGTTACCTCTAGAAAGTTCCTTGGCTTCATTGTCCGGCACCGTGGCATTGAAGTAGACCAATCAAAGATCAAGGCCATTCAAAACATGCCTGAGCCAAGAAACCTGCACGAGCTGAAAAGTCTACAAGGACGGCTAGCTTTCATCAGACGCTTCATCTTCAACCTTGCAGGGCATTGTCAACCGTTCAGCCAACTCATGAAGAAGGATGTTCCGTTCGTATAGGACGAAGCATGCCGCAATGCTTTTGAAAGCATAAAAAAGAATTTATCAAGTCCACCTGTCATTGGGGCGCCTGTGCCCGGGGAGCCACTCATATTGTACATCGCCGCTCAGGAAAGTTCAATTGGAGCACTCTTGGCGCAAGAAAATGAATCCCAAAAAGAATGAGCGTTTTACTACCTCAGTCAAACTCTCACCGGCGCTGAGTTGAACTACTCCCCAATAGAAAAGATGTGCCTCGCCTTGGTATTCGCCATTCAGAAGCTTAGACATTACATGCATGCTTACACCATCCACTTGGTTGCTAAAGTTGACCCGGTCAAATACGTCATGTCCAAACGAGTTTTGACAGGGCGACTAGCTAAATGGGCGTTGTTTCTCAATCAATATGAGATCATCTACATCCCAGCTAAAGCCGTCAAGGGACAACCGCTAGCAGACTTCCTCACCGATCATCCGATCCCAGCCGATTGGAAACTCTTAGACGACTTGCCCGACGAGGAGGTGTTTTACATTGACATCTTCTGGACATGGACGATGTTCTTCGACGGATCCGCAGGAGCAGACAGAGCGGGGGCAGGAGTAGTATTCATGTCACCACAAAGGCAAATACAACCTTACTCCCTTCAACTGAGTGAGTTATGCTCCAACAATGTCCCTGAGTACCAAGCGCTGATCATCGGGCTCTAAATGGCAATCAACATGGAAATCATAGCTCTTGAGGTATATGGCGACTCCAAGCTCATAATCAATCAACTCTTAACTGAATATGAGGTGAGGAAAGATGATCTCGTCCTATACTTCCGACTGGCAACTCAACTGCTACAAAAGTTTGAGGCTGTGACACTAGAACATGTGCCAAGAAAGGAAAATAAAATGGCTGACGCTCTCGCTAATCTAACCTCGAGTATGACACTAGGAAAAGATGAAGCTGTAGACATGCCAGTTTGCCAAAGATGGGTGATCTCGCTCGTTACTAAAATGCTACTAGATGATACAAATGTCATCTCAGTACTTCCAGTCGACGCTGAAGAGTGGAGACAGCCGCTGATCGACTACTTGGAGCACGGAAAGCTTCCAGATGATCCTAGACATCGCTCCGAAATACGTCGATGAGCACTCCGCTTCCTTTACTACAAACGAACACTTTACCAACGCTCTTTTGAAGGGATACTTCTAAGATGTCTAGGCGAGGAAGAAACCAATCAAGCCATGGAAGAGGCACACTCAAGTGTGTGCGGAGCGCATTACTCTAGACCAAAGCTGCATTTCCAACTTAAAAGAATGGGTTACTACTAGCCAAGCATGGTGAAGGATTGCCTGGAACATGCCAAAAGGTGCCAAGCCTGCCAATTCCACACTAACTTTATACATTAACCGCCTGAACCATTACACCTTACAGCTGCTTCATGGCCATTCGACATATAATGATTGGACGTTGGAGGACCAATTACGCCAAAGTCATCTGCAGGAAAAGCTTACATCCTAGCTGCAACAGATTACTTCTCCAAGTGGGCTGAAGCCATACCCTTGAGGGAAGTCAAGAAGGAAACTGTCGTCCGTTTCATCAAAGAGTATATCATCCACCGATATGGTGTACCTCGCTACATTATAACTGACAACGGAAAATAGTTCTCCAACCGACTCGTAGACGAGCTCTGCGAGAAATACAAGTTCAAACAACACAAGTCTTCCATGTATCATGTTCCGGCCAACGGTCTTGCAGAAACATTTAACAAGACGCTGTGCAACTTCCTGAAGAAGGTAATCGACCGAACAAAGAGAGACTAGCATGAAAAAATAACTGAAGCACTTTGGGCATATAAGACTACACATAGGACTCCCACCCAAGCTACGCTTTATTCTCTCGTATATGGCGTGGAAGCTGTTCTACTGCTCGAAAGTCAAATCCCCTCACTAAGGATGGCTATACAAGAAGGCTTAACTGATGAAGAAAATGCAAAGTTGCGCCTTCAAGAGCTGGATGAAAGAAGGCTCGAAGCTCAACAACACTTGGAATGCCACCAAGCACGGCTATCCAAGGTATTCAACAAGAAGGTCCGCCCAAGGTCCTCGCATTGCGTAAGCCTATCATCGCAACTCACAAGACAAAAAGCAAGTTCACATAAAAATGGGATGGACCGTACGTAATACAAGAGGTCTACACCAACGGCGCCTACTTAATCACGGCAGAAGATGGCCTGAAGATCGACCTCATCAATGGCAGATTGTTGAAGCGCTACTACCCCTAAAGCAAACGCACCACGTTCCTAGCCCGCAAGAGCATAAATTATGTACGGAAAAATCATCATCAAAACCATCACTCATTTGAACTACGTCATGACTTGATCCCTCCTCAACCAAGGGTACGTAGGTAACTTGAAACTTCAAAACTTCAAGTACAGTCACATCATCAACAAAAACACAAACACTTTGAAGAATAAAGAACAGATTCAAAATATGAATGCTTTATTCTTTAAGGGAAAGATTTGGTTACAAAGCCTCATTTCACAAAAAATAAAAATAAAAATAAAAAATGAACAGCATGATGACGGACAGTGCAATAGTGTGCAGCGAACAAGTACAGCGACGGCAGTGCAGCAAGGTCAATTTGCACGACAACATCACCACCTAGGAAAGTTGTGACCAAAAGGCACTACACAGCATAAACTCGTTGTCGTCTTTTGCACAACCCCACATGGTAAAAGTGACGCATTGGAACAAGCTCCAAGAAGCAACGACAAAGAGCCCACGACAAGCGGCAAGAGGCACGGCAACGTCACCACCGAGGAAAGTTGTGACCAAAAGGCACTACACAGCATAAACTCGCTGCGGTCTTTTGCACAACCTTACACGGTAAAAGTGACGCATTGGAACAAGCTCCAATGCAGCAACGGCAAAAAGCCCACGACAAGCAGCAAGGTCAATGTGCACGGCAACGTCACTATTGAGGAAAGTTGTGACCAAAAGGACACTACATAGCATAAACTTGCTGCAGTCTTTTGCACAACCCCACACGATAAAAGTGACGCACTGGAACAAGCTCCAAGCAGCAACAGCAAAGAGTCCACGGTAAGCGGCAAAAGGCACAGCAACATCACCACCGAGGAAAGTTGTGACCAAAAGGCACTACACAGCATAAACTCGCTGCAGTCTTTTGCACAACCCCACACGGTAAAAGTGACGCATTGGAACAAGCTCCAAGCAGCAACGGCAAAGAGCCCACGACAAGCAGTAAGGTCAATGTGCACGGCAACATCACCACCGAGGAAAGTTATGACCAAAATGCACTACACAGCATAAACTTGCTACAGTCTTTTGCACAACCCCACACGATAAAAGTGACGCACTGGAACAAGCTCCAAGCAGCAGCTGCAAAAAGCCCACGGCAAGCGGCAAGAGGCACGGCAACGTTACCACCGAGGAAAATTATAACCAAAATGCACTACACAGCATAAACTCGTTGCAGTCTTTTGCACAACCCCACACGGTAAAAGTGACGCACTGTAACAAGCTCTAAGCACCAAGACTCACGGCAGCGGCAGCAAGGACAATGTGCACGACAAGAGAGAGATATATGTAGAAGATGTACAATTCCTCATACATTTGGTCTTTCTTATATAGGAAAATGAACATGCAAAATGACAAATCAAAACATCCACTCATTTCACCTACAACATCCACTTACTTCACCTACAACCTCTACTCATTTCACCTACAACATCCACTTACTTCACCCATAATCTCCACTCATTACACCTACATCATCTACTTGCTTCACCTACAACCTTCACTTATTTCACCTACAACATCCACTTACTTCACCTACAACCTCCACTCATTTCACCTACAACATCCACTTACTTCACCTACAATCTCCACTCATTTCACCTACATCATCCACATTTCACCTACAACATCCACTTACTTCACCTACAATCTCCACTCATTTCACCTACATCATCCACTTACTTCACCTACAACCTCCACTCATTTCACCTACAACATCCACTTACTTCACCTACAATCTCCACTCATTTCACCCACAACATCCACTTACTTCACCTACAATCCCCACTCATTTCACCTACATCATCCACTTACTTCACCTACAACATCCACTACATAGTGGGCATTCATTTACCATCCATTCACCATCCATTTTCACAACAAATCTAGAATTTACATAACCAAATAAATAAATAAAGTAAATAAAAATAATAAAAATAAATAAATAAAGAAATTAAAGAAAAAAATGTACACTGAGTCAAATAAAAGCTCATTTACTGATATCTCTGAAAAAAAATTATAGAAATGTGAATGTACATGAGTTAAAATAATAATAATAATAATAATAATAATAAAATATAATATAATAAAATAAAATAAAAAAGAGCCTTCATTGATCAGGTGGAGCCTCATCACTCGACGGAACTCCATGAAGAAGAGGTGCCGGAGGTTGATTGTTTGGAGCCTCAACACTCGGTAAAACTCCAGAGGTCGAAGGCAATAGATGCCTCTGGAGTAAAGCCACAAACATCTGATGGTCACTCTGAATCCAACTTTCGGATTCCTGAAGCTGGTCAAGCTTTCTCTTCATGCTCGTTGAGTAACTATTAGCAAGCATGTGCAACTCTCTGTTTTCATGCTTAAGCCTTCTAATCTCTTGCTTAAGACTCGCCACCTCAGCCATAAGTGACTCCACTTGATGAGTTCGAGCAAGAAGGCGTTGGCCCATGTTCGATATAGAGCTCACACACTGAACACTGAAAGCCAAAGAGTCTTGAATAGCCAGCTCATCAGACTGCTTAGAAAGGATCCTGTTATCCTTGGGGGTGAGAAGATTTCTAACAACCACCGTAGCGGTTATGTCGTTCTTCATCACAGAGTCCCCAACTGTAAGAGGACCGTTAGGGGATATGAAGGATGGGTGCTATATGTTGTCTTGATAAGGCATGTCGGTATCTTCCCCAACATTCAAATCAAGACAACGATCAGACGAGCAAGCCATTTGTAGAAATGAGGAAGGAATAAGAGGTCATGTAAATCAAAATCTCATAAATAAAAAGAGGGTAGCTTCGACAGGCAGCAACTCTCAAGCATGCTTTTGAAACACAATTGTTGCCTCTATAAAAAAAGAAGGGGCAAAAAGGCTGTTCATTCAAAAATCAAAGAGGCGCTTGCTCATAAATCGAAGAGGCGTTTGTTTAGAAATCGAAGAGATGCTTGCTCAGAAATCAAAGAGGCTTTTGTTCAGAAATCAAAGAGGTATCACCCTCTAAACCTCAAAAGTTGGGCCGCTTGTTCAATGATCAAAGAGTCATCACTCTCTGAATTTCAAAAGCTGGATTCGCAAGATCAAAACTTGTCAACACATTTCACACGCAACCTCAGCATTGCGAACATTACAGGCAACTTTGTCAAAAGATTTCTAACAAAGTTAAAAACATGTGAATCTTACTGTTTCAATTACCCAACGGTTGCCGACAATAGTAAAAGAATAGTACCACCATTTGCTATTGGGAAATCCCTATATATGTCGATCTTCGTATTTCATAGCAAGGCAGACCTGCAAAAAATGCCTAAACCCTTCCTCACCTCCGAAAGCGCACTCTTAGCGAAGCCTCTCGAAATACTCAGTTTTCTTCCTCCCTAAGAATACCTTTACAAACAAATCACACCAAAGCAAAAGTATCACATATCATCAGGGTTGAAAGCAAAAGTATCTCATATCATGCTTTTTCCCTGTATTTTCCTTTGCCTTTGCTCTTACCTACAGGAGAAGGGGAAAAAGAGTAATCAGTTGGAACCTAAAATTAAACTTCCGACCTGGAACTGATTGCCTGGAACATTTGCCTGGTTGCATACCTTGTATTGCTCTCAAGTACTCATCGTCGCTGAGAAGTAATGTTCTGAAGCACCATTTAAATGAAAAACTTGCATTCAACTCCTGCATCAAGAACAAATACAGCAAGAGATTGAAGCATAATGATCAATGATGAGCTGGAACAGATCATTATAGCACGACGCCCTTCCCTGCAGAATGGCATAATCCAGATGGAGGAGTTTAAGTCAAAACCAAGCTCGGCATTGTTGCTCTAATCAAATAGCTCGAAAAGCTTCAACAACCTTTCCCTGGCACCATCACCGAAGAGCAAAGCCTCGCTGTGCAACGCTGTCAAATCACCACCACTTCTTCGAAAGCAAGAGTATCTCATATCATGTTTTTCCCTGTCCTTTTCTTTGTCCTTGTTCTTACCTGCAGGATAAAGAGAAAGAGAGCAATCATTCGGAACTTGAAGTCAAACTTCCAGTCAGGAACCGACTGCCTGGAATCTTTCCCTGATTACTTACCTAGCATCGCTCTGCTGGGGAAATAGACAAGGCAGCAGAAGATACCACATCTACCTGGAGAACAAATGAGGCAAGCAAAAATGATACATTGAAGCATGTGGAGACAAGCACAACAAAACACGTGCCGATTCATCTCCTAACCCTCTTCAATATGAATTGGAAAGATTGAACAAAGAAACAGGCCATCACCTCCACCTCGCGCTTGCTTGCCATGTGTCCGAATCGTGAGACCGCTTGTGGTCCAATTTCATTCAAGATCAAGCCTCGACGGCCTTGAAGAAATCACAAGTCCTGTTCAAGATCAAATGTCCACCACCCTTGAATCAAGTTCAGCTCCAGATAAAAGGAGTAAATTCAGACATTTGGTGTAACTCTAGCAGAAGAAACCCCCTAGCCCGGTTCAAGAATAAGCCTGTGGAAAGTCAACAATTGGAGGAAACCAGAAAATCCTCTAACCCCGTTCAAGATCAAAGCTGTGGAAAGTCAACAAGCGCAAAGATCTACCACGTAAAGCTCCTTGTGGTCCAATTTCATTCAAGATCAAGCCTCGACGACCCTTGAAGAAATTTCAAACAAAGTTCAAGAACAAGCCTCAACGGCCCTTAAAAAAAAAAAAAAAAAAAAAAAAAACTTTCAGCCCAATTCAAGATCAACCTTCGAAAACCCTTGAAGAAATTTCCAGTACATTTCAAGATCAAGCCTCGACAGCCCTTGGATTGACATCTACATTAAGGGACTTTAAAACGCATCTCCAACACATGACAAACAGATGCATGCGACGCGCCTTGAAGTGGGGGCATTTTTAGACATCGAAATTTTGGTGAAATGAATGTTGACTAATAAATAAAATTTCAACGCTCACGTGTCACATAAATTTTACACGTAATGTGTGACTCAACGAAAAATCGAAATGAATCCAAAAAGTCATCAAATAGGACATGTGGCAACACCTGGCAGAAAAGATTTATTTCATCTGAATATTATATTCAAAATTAGGCCCTGAAAATTTCAATAAATAGAAGCCAATTTCATTCATTTCAAATTAACCAATTCACATTACACCAAAACCTTGAAGCTTTGAAACTATAAAGCTCTTAAGCAAATCCCGAAGGATCAAGAAAGCCCTCTTCGTTCTTCGTCAAATCCTCCTTCAAGATCAAGCCCCGACGGCCCTTGAAGAAATCCGCACAACCATTATTCAAAGATCACGCCCCGACAACCCTTGAAGAAGCTCCTACCTGTTCATCCTAAGATCAAGCCCCAACGGCCCTTTGGATCAATAACTTCAAGATCAAGCCCAAAAGCCCTCAATGATCTGTTCATCCCTGTTCTTCAAGATCAAGCCCCAACGGCCCTTGAAGAAACTTCCAACTGTTCATCCAAGATCAAGCCTCGATAGCCCTTGGATCAACAACACGTCAACAAACCAACATCTTATGGAGATCGAATCAGAGGACCAAATTACAAAGAGATTGTAACCCCAAAATTATTAATAAAAAATTTTACTTTGTACACGTGTTCTTGTCTCGTTCGTTGTCAGGAAAATTCGTGTTTACAGTGTCCTCTTGGATTTTATGCATATGGGTTTTTGATTTTATGTTTGACATATTATTTCTTCATTCTAGATATGGTTATCTTTTGTTTTTCAAGTGTTGAGAAATGTATTTTCAAAAGTTGAAAAGAATTGTATGCAAAAGTGTTTTGGATGCATGAATGAAGAGTGAGTTTTGAACAAAACTTTAGGCCTTTTGTACCATAGGGAAGGGCACGGTTTTGAGGAGATTTTTTTGGCTTGTGTTTGTGTTTTATTTTGAGTCACACACACACACACACTTTTAAGCTAGAAAGCCAAGGCCTTGTCACTTTTGTTTTTGGTTTGAAAAACCACTACGAAAGTGCAAATCTTGAAATTGTTTTCATGGTTTTGTTCTTGGTGTTCATATCTTTGTTCTTGAAGTTCATACTTTGATTTTGTATTTGGGTATTAAACTTTCTATTAAGAACTTTCCTTGTTTTTCTCCATCCTAGACTAGACTAGGAGACCATACCCAAACCATACATTTAAGGTCAACAAATACAAAAGGTGACAAGGAAAAATATGGGCTCTTGTTTTCTTTTGAAATAAAGGGAAAAAGTTTGACCTTCTCCCTCTCCCCATCAACATAATCGGGCATACCTAATGATGAGCCCTTTGTGGGCTCTTTTGCAATTTTAAAAAGTTGTTTATACTTTCTAGCATTTGCGGTTTGACCCATAACTTTTAATATTTGCATTTTGGCCCCACCTCACTAGAGGACAAAATATATTGATATTTTATTTTTGTTTGTAGTTTAAACTCATCATAAAATTATACCCATGTGTACTAAGTCTAATTGATTATGTTGCATTCCAATTTAATTATTTAATGTGATTAAGTAGTTAGAAAAATGGTTGACTGTGGACTTGTGCCTTAAACGATAATTAAGCTATGAGAAAGGCCGCTAAATTCAAATGGTTTGAACCTTGAGAATGTGTTTTAATTACTAATTCAATTGGACCACAACACATTAGATGTTAATCTTTCTCTCCTTCTTAGTATATGTAATTTGTAGGAATTTGTACAATCGGTTTGTAATTCTTATTACTTCTTTATCTCTTTCAATTAGTTGATTCCTTCTAGTACTAGACTAGAGTTTCTTTAACTATTGGTAAGGAGACATATTAAAAGGGGTTTTCATGAGATTAAAGATTTGTTGGGTCCAATGCCCTAATTAGCAATAAATGATTGTCTTTCGTTTCTAATGGCTCAATGAAAAAATGTTTTAATTGGATTGAAAGCGTATAATGAAAAAAATACTACCTTCCCTAGATCTTATTCAACAATGTTGGCTCGTTGTTGAATCAACCTTATAAGTCCATAGTCATCCAAAGAGCCTAAGATAACTATAATCCAAATTCAAAAGGAATGCAAACTTCTCTTAGCAGTAGTATATACTTCCAATATTTTGAAAAATTGTTTTGATATTGATTTGTTTTGCGAAAACGAATAGTGAGGATATCATATACTACTAATCTCATTTGCTTTGGACAAGTAGTTGTAATAGGACACAATTTATTTCAATATGTTTAAATAAATAAGATGATGAGACCTTAAAATCCCTCAATCAACATCCAATATTAAGTTGAAAGTGCTTTGAATACCTCTTCATGGCCTTCCACCATGGTAGGCTCTAATCGTTTATGACTCATACACCCTATCATGGGGGAGTTCAAACTATGTGCTTATACTCAGGATGAGTCTATTTCAACATTTGATGTGGTGAAGGTAGGCAATGAGTATGGCCAACATCATATCATTGTGAGGTCATACTTGGACCCCTATCCGAACTGGCATGGTGGGTCAAAAGTTAACTAAGAGAAATGGTGCCAACATCATATCATTGTGATGTATTGTTCTCTAGAGGCCAACTAGATGGGTAATCACAAGAGGTTGTTGTGAATGGGTAACTCTGCTCTTTCATTATTAACATCATATCATTGTGAGGTATTGTTCTCTAGAGGCCAACTAGATGGGTAATCACAAGAGGTTGTTGTGAATGGGTAACTCCGCTCTTTCATTATTATTTTTGTTAGCCAACATCATATCATTGTGAGGTGGGCTTGGTAATAGTGAGCCTCCTATAACCCGCTAGATTCCATCTTGAGGGATATGGGATTTCGATTAAAAACTAAAAAACAGAAGGAGCCTCCCATGATTTATCTTTTAATATTTTTAATCTCACAAATTATGTGTTTTAAAGTCTCATTAATATATTCAATTTTTCATATAAAAAATATAATAATATATATAAATACATTATTACATTAATCTTCAGGAACTTCGATTAAAAATTGAAAACAAACAAGGTTTCAGTCAAAGAACATTAATAGTTAGGGACCACATCCAAAGTTTTGGTCAAAAGATAGAATTATATTGATCAATCAAATACGAATGGAAACATTTGCATCTTCTACTAAGATATTAAAAAGAAATTATGGTCCTAACTCATATCAGCCAATCCTAACTCATACCAGCCAAAACTGACACCATGCTTATGAAAGTACGCCGCCACCATATGGGCTGCATGATTAGATTGACAAGGAGTGAAGATAAAGTTCACCAACTGGAAGGAAGGCATCATAGCCCAAATATCAACCAAATAAATTTCCATTGACACAACCGCTTGAATTTTCTTATTGAGCATTTGAATCAGCTCTTTCAAATCGGTTTCCACCTCTAGCGCCACACCTTAATCCGAAAGACCTCTTTGAACGCACATCTCAAGCCCCTGATGAATCGCTGCCGCCTCAGCCATAGTAGGTGATAAATACCTATTCCCACGCTTCCGACCCGCCATCTCCCCACTCCTCCTACCCTTGATTAATTAATTATTAGAGTATTAAAAACCTAAATTAATTATTATTTCTATTCAAAAAAATTATGCAACTGACATGCAAAATTCATTAATACATTAATTTTAAGGACTTCAATCACAATTTAAAAATTAATAAGGTCACGGTTAAAGAATATTAGTAGTTACGGACCACATACTAATTTTTCCTATATTTAAATATACATATACACACATGCATACAGATACACACACACGCACACACACATATACACACTACTTATACATACATACATATATATTCATACATAAAGAGACATGCATACATACATATACATATCAATGCATACACACAGATACATAAATAGATACACACACATACATACATATATACATAGACATACACACACACAGAGATGCATACATACATACAGACATACATACATACATACATACATACACACACACACACAGATACCTAGACACAAACACCCCAAACCCTACATATACATACATACATATAAATGTAACATAGACATACACACACACACAAATGCATACATACATACATACACACACACAGATACATACATACATACATACATACATACATACATACATACATACATACATACATATAAATGTACATAGACATACACACACACAGATGCATACATACATACATATACATGTACATACACACAGAGATACGTACATACATATAAAATAATTGTTTGTAAACGCGAATCTCCTATAGTAAATGAGACAAGAACACGCGTACAAAATAATTGTATTGTATTCATGAGTTTAGGGTTACAATCACTTTACAAACTTGATCCCCTAATTCGATCTCTGAAGATGAAAAAATGTATTGTTGCATCCGAGGGTCATGATGACTTGATCTTAAATGAACGCACGTCTCAAAGTTTTGGCTTGTGGCAATTGAAAACCCAGCACGTGTGGTGGTTGATGAGTCAATATTATATTATATATTTTACCTTATTCTTAGTATTAATTTGATAATTATTTTGGTAGAATTTTGATACTTTGCTTTATATTTTCAATATAGGACATTCAACTTCCTCTGGAGCAAAACATGAACAAACGGACGAATTTTGGAGTGATTCAAATTAGAGGACGTTCGTGTATGTCTTGGCTTATTCTTATCAAAATTTGGGATTTTTCTACCAAGCGGTTATTTTCTGGCGATTAAATAAAGAAGCAGTGCGCATTGATGGAAAGTGACATTTTTGGGTTTGACTTATGTTTTTGGAGCCCAATATGACTTCATATGGGTTCGTGGCCTTCTGGAGAAGTGTTCAAAATAGTTTGAACTTTAAATCCAGCTACTTTGGGCCAGTTTTGGAGTTGATTTGGGTCCAAAACGCGACTGTGCAGATTTCTAGGCGAATTTACCAAGTTAATTTAGGATTATGTTTCCTATTTTATTTCAAGTTTTTAGGTTTCCTAGTTTGATTCTAAGACCTTTGACTAGGAGGATTTTAATGAGAGTTGTATAAATAAGCCTTTTGGGCAAACCTAGTTTGGGGTTGGACGTGTGCAACTTTTGAGAGAATAGTTTGGCTAAAGCTTTGGAGATTTCAGGACTTACACTTTCAGGTGATTTCATCATTTTTCTAATTTAATACAATTATGTTGATTTTATTTATGAATATGCGTAACTAGTCCTTTTTGCTAGGGTAAGGCCATGATCCTTAGCAAGAATATGTAGTCTCTTTTTAATTTTCTTATGAATTTATGCATGCAAGTTTTGGATTATTAATCACTGTGCTTTAAACTTTCTATTTGTCTTAGTGATTCACAACCATTAGGATATTTAGAAAAGTAATTTGATGCAATTTTAGCGTAGGGCTGTCCCTAAAATTGGCGCTAGCTTCTTGTGGTTAATATGTGTAACTTCTTAGGATGGACGACACGTCTTAGGAGTTATATGGTTTTTCAAAAGATTTTCACAAAACTTAATGAGTCTTGCATGTTCACATTCGATTTGGACGTCATGGACGGTTTGCATATTAGATATACGTTCTATATTGGGGGTTCCAAGTAGGGCATACTTTAGGAAAACCTAACCTTCAAAATATGCATGTGTAATTCATAAGGAATTAGAAGAACTACGTAGGATTGTTAGGATGACGGCGGAACCCTAGTGCTTTTCCAAATTTGTTTCTAAAAATCTTTTCTCTTTGATTTGTTTCCTTTTTAATTGGTCATTAGTTGCTTTCTTTAAATTACTTTTATTAAAATTCGTTTTAATACTTTTAAATTCAAAATCAACATTTTCCAATTTTTACTTTTAGATAATTAACTAGGATTAGGGTTTTTCATAAATTGTTTTAAATAATCCCAGCGGAAAAACGACCTTACTTGAGCCGTTTATACTACAACAACCTTGTTCTCTTGCAAGTATTTTCAAGTGTTTTTATCCCTACTTTTGCAGGTGGTAAAACTCCTATCAGTGGTGCTTGATGATTCTTCAAAGGTTTGATGAAGAATGTAGAGAGCTTTTTGAATGGTTCTAAGTATTTGAGAATTTGGAGAATTTGGAGAATTTGGATGATTGAGAGTTTTAGAGTTTCTAAGCTTCAACGTCTGGGTGTGAATGATTTTCTTGACCCTTTCTTTGTCTTGGATCCTCATATTTATAAACTATCCAAGCCTTGCCTACGGATGTATTTGGCCTTGATTGTAGGCTTGATCAATTGACGAAAGAATCAGGACTCGATTTGTGGGCCGGTTCACGATATTAATTAAATTAAAATCAGATAATTCATTTCCACCAAATGTTGACACGTGTCCTTCTTAATGTCTCGTCTGATTTGATGAATCACATTTATATGTACGATTTATGAGACACATGACGCATGTCACGTATGCCCTGACATGTCGAAACTTTAATATGTTGGTGAACATTTATTTCACCGAAATTTCGATATCTCAAGCGATTCTAAGTTTGGAAAGGTAATAGCATACACAACTTGTTTGTACCATACTTGACCAATCCCGAAACTACTAAGCACCGGTCAACAGCATACCGTCAAGGACCCACAAGACTTTTCCTCCAACCAGGAGGCCAATCACAACACGACACATGTCGGTATCAGAGGCCAATCATGGCGCAACACGTGTCGATACCAGAGGCCAATCACAACACGACATGTGTCAATGTCAGAACAAAGCTAGAAACTCTCTTCTATAAAAGGGGATCATTCTCCCACAATAATCCCTAATGTCATTTGTACTAAACTATTCACTAGAACTCACTAAAAGAGAGCTTGAACCTATGTATTTGTGTAAACCCTTCACAACTAATGAGAACTCCTCTACTCCATGGACGTAGCCAATCTGGGTGAACAACGTACATCTTGTGTTGTTTGCTTCCCTGTCTCTATTCATTTATATACTTATCCACACTAATGACCAAAGCAACCTAGCGAAGGTCACAAACTTGACACTTTTTGTTGTACCAAAGTCCTCGCCGATTTTGTGCATCAACACAACTATTTCTCTCTCTCTCTCTCTCCCCTACACGCATAGGTTCGAATACCATCTTTTATATATATATATATATACATACATATATCTGTCTGTGTGTGTGTGTTGGTTGTTGGACTCTTTAATTAACAGTGGAAATTTTCCAGTATGGAGGACTAAAGAACGTTCAAGATTTGAAGAGGTAGGCCTTCCCTTCTTTTTTTTTTTCCCCCAAAACCAATCTGTTTACATTATTGTCACATGGCCTTATAAATTCCAATTCCAATCAATGAAAAAATTGCAGAGGTCATCCAAGTGGTGATGTTTGCACATGGTGGGCAGATAAGCATTGTTAAAAAATTCGCTTCTCCGTCACCAAAAAAAAAAAAAAAAAAACCCCCCACCTGTAACTTTTGGATGGAGTTTTGTTGAGAGTATTAATTTCATATTAAAGAAATAAAGGATTTTGCATGTGTTTATAAGTAATTGCCAACTGATCTTACGGCAGAACCTCAACTTTTTTATTATATAAAAGTAGATTGTCCTATATGTCAAGCCCAACGGCTACACGTGATTCACATTATCTAATTTGCACTGTCCACATGTTAGACTTGAAAAATTATTGCATGGACAGAAGTGTGTTGCGCTTATTAATCCCACATCGAAAAAATAATAGACATTTGCGTTCTTATAAATAATTAAACTACTCTATCAATTAATTTTATAGTGAAATCTCAACTTTCTTCTAACTTTAACCAAATCTATCTAAAATTGCTGGCGGATTTCATAGGTAATTCTTCCATTACTTTTTTTTTCTTTTTCATGGATGACGTGGTCCAAGTACCGGACCCGAAAATGGCCCAAATTAATTAAAAGTTCTTTTTTTTTTTTCCTTTTTTTTTTTTTTTTTAGGCAAAATAGTTTCTAAGATTACATAACTTCTTAGTTTGGTTCATAAGATTTGAAATCAATAGAATTGGTCCCTAAGTTTCTCTACAATCAATCATTGTGATCATTTCTTGAAAAATCTCTGTAAAATAAAGATAAAATAATAAAAATACTCTCAATTTTTGTCAAATCATTTTGACCTATTGTTTATTATATTGAGGGTAATTTTGTCATTTGGATCATTAACATAATTCTTCACCGAATGATCAAAATGATTGATGGTGGACAATTTCAAAGACCACTTCTATTGATTTCAAATCTCAGGGATCAAAGTAAGAAATTAGGCAAATCTCAATGACCATTTTAGCTAAAAAGCCTTATTTTAATAATAAAGTCGCCTTTGGTGGTGATTTTACCTGCCATTTGATTAACGTAAACTGATAAACCATACAAATCACAAAGATCTTTAGTACTGTTGGTAATATCCAAATCTTTAAATGTGCTTCTTAATTTTTGGTGGTATAGAAACTATATCTAGCAAGGATAAGCCGCGAGACCAATGTAGTCTTTCCATTTGAATAGTACAATATATATTTATGTATGCTGCTAATTGTAATCGTTTTAAGAATGGACGATTAATGTAATAACGGTTTGGTGGTATTCTACTTTACTTCTAAATGATACGTATTAAGTTGCCCATTGTGGCCGAACCGAAACCGAACCGAGAAAAACCGAAACTGAAAAAAATTGAACCAAATATAAATCGAAAAAAAACCAAACCGAACCGAACCGAACAGTAATTTCGGTTTGGTTTTCGGTTTTGGTCAAAAACCGAACCGAATGGAACCGAACCCTCCCCTATTGCCCATTGTTGCCAAACTCTCATTGTCCTTAGTGTAAAATATATCCTTATATTCAAAAAATAAAAGAATTGATGATTGACTAATGAAATAAATATAATTAATAGTTTTCTCAAAATAAAACTACATTTCTTTGTGTTACGTACTATTACATGCGACAAAAGGAGAATTGGCGAAAAGATGATCCAAAGTTTCAATTTCGTTTCTACTAAAGGCACACTCCCAAACATTGTTATTATTAGATGGATAAAATCCATCTTTCGTTTTCTAATCATCCATGTATTTAGAATCACTTCAAAATCCTAATATTTGACATGATAGGAATTGAAGGTTCAACAATTTAATCACCTGACCTTTTAAATTTAGATTCAGCTAATGATATAAAATCACTATTCTAAAATACCCCGTCTAGCATCGCCTAAGTCTCGCCTAGACGGTTGGCAACCATCCCGATTAATCTTTAGACGTTTGAAAATTAAGAAAATGCACCTTGACCTGCCTAGGCGCACACCCAATCCGCCTAAACTCCAAGGTTGCAACTCCTACTTAGGCAAAGATTTGATAACTTTCATTTTACATTTTATTTTTTCAATAAATTGTAATATACTTTGATGAAGACTCATTATATGCTTGTTCCACACATTTTAATTATGTTCTAATATTTTATAATCTATATGACATTCTATTTTGCAATTTATGTATTCAAATACAATTATGTATCATAATCTGCCACTCGATTAGCGCCTTGCGTCTTTTAAAACTTTGTATAAAATGCGAAGAAAAACTCCTCACAAGTGAAGGGCCCCAAACTATTTCATCAAGATCTTACCTCTCTTATATATCTTACGTCAAAGATTATGTCTACCAAAAATCGTCCAAATCCAAAAAAAAATGACATTTGGATTAAATTTGTGTTTCTTTGTAGAACTACATTGGTCCATTTCTTCACTACAAATGAATGTGTTAATGGTTTCGGATCATTGATATGCATTACAAACTGGACCCCAAAAAATAGCTATCAAAATGTATATCAAAAGCGTATGTCCCCGGAAACTCTATATAGATATATATGGTTTAGGGTTTAGGAGCCATTTGTTACAAAGTGACTTTTCGTAAATTCCAAGTCAATATTTGCTTCTTGTTCTTCATCAAGTAAATGTGTCACGCACCACAAGGTTCGCAGCATGCTCCACGTATATATGCATGAGGGTGTCATGGATATTTCATTTAGAAATGAAAAGAAAATAAAAACTAAATCGTACTCAACCAAAGTGTAAAACGGTCAGAAATTCCCTTCTACCTTACTCGGTCAGCAGTTCAGTGAACCGTTTTACTCCCTTAGGTTCTACAGTAGGGAATTTCCGATGAAATTATCAGTCAGCCATAGTCAAATCTTATGATCCTTACAAAACTTTAGTAATGATCAATTACAATCAAAATTCTCCTTATATTCCAAAATTATCTAGTGAATATTTGTTCAGTTACCCTCCAGATCTTATTCCAAACCCAACACCAGCAAAGTTAGTGAAATTCTTGCTTCCCCCAAATTTCCACTACCAACCGGAAGAGTCATACAAAATGAACGAGTTGTATGACCCAACTCGAACTCGACCCGTTAATATTAACGGGTAATATGATCTAGCCCATTATCTATTAGAGAAAATATATTTTAAACGAATAAATAATCAAATGAAAAACATAATACTAAATTAATATATACATACCACATTGTCGCATAAATATTACTTCAAAACATAAAAATACATTTGTCTTTCCAGTATTACATATTGCAAAATAAAAGCCTATGAAAAAACATAAGTATTCACACTTGTAAATTAATTATTATAATCTTTTTAATGGTTTTGGTATTTTTAAATTACTTTGATAATTTTATTTTTTTAATGTTTTTATAATGTTGTAATCTCACTTTTAAGAGGATAAAACATTTATGAGTATGACCATATAAAAGAGAGTAAAAAACTTTGTTAGGTAGTTAGCTCTAAAATTGAAAGTCTTTCTTTTTGCATGTACTAATAATACTAGTTGATTTTAATTTTAGGCAACAAGTCAAGTAAAATTTATCCTAGTAAAGCTTTTATAATAAAAATAAATAAATAAAACTTAATTTTTTTAAACTTATATATATATATATATATATATATGGTATAATATTACAATAATACATATTTAATATGCACATGACTGTTGTACTTTATAGTAAACTGTCAGATCTAGTTGATATGCATTCTTAAAAATTTTGTTCTTGGTCGAAAAGTTCATTTAATAGGCATATTTCACCTAAGCCTCACTTGCAACTTTTGGATGAAGTTTTGTTGGGAGTATTAATTTTCTATCGGAGAAATAAGGAATTTCCATGTGTTTATATGTAATTAGCTACTTCTCATATTGTCATTTAATTTATGACGAAATCTTAACTTTTTTTATGATTTAAGAGTAAATTGCCTGATGTGTCATCATTCGTTTGTGTTATTCACATATTAAGCTTAAAACTTCGTCGCATGAAAAAAAGCTTGTTGAGCTTATTAATCCCACATCATGAAAATAATAGACCTTGCATGCACTTATAAAAAATTGAACTACTTTTCATATTGTAAATTAATTTTATGATAGAATATCAACTTTCTTCAAATTTAACCAAATCGATCTAAAATAGTACCGGATCTTGAAAATTTCCAGCCTGGAGACATCCCTGCAATATCGACCACGTTAATAAAGTTGTCTATTATTTTTTTTGAATAATAAAGTTACCTTTGCTGGTGTTTTTTTTTTTCCTGCAAATCACGAAGATCTCTAGTACTGTGGGTAATATCCAAGTATTTATTATATGCTTCTTAATTTTCTGTGGTTTGAAAACCATATCTAACAAGGATAAACGGCGAGATCAATGTATTATGAACCTTAAACTCCTTTTGTGATTGCAGGGAGTAAGAATAGTAACTGTTTTGCACGTAACTTTGCTAGTAAATTCGGCTGGCCACATGTGGGGGAAACAAGTATACAACACCGGTGATTTGTCCAGGAACAATTGGTATATATTACCTAACTTCCTTCTCTTGCTTCTATATATGTAGTCTTTGATAAATATGGAAATTTATTACATGTTTATATGTAATTTTAACTGTTTTAGGTGGTTGGCAATGGTTACATTTGGAGAAGGGTGGCACAACAATCACCATGCATTTGACTACTCAGCTCGACAAGGTTTGGAATGGTGGTATTGGAAGAATAAGCCGTCCTACAGCCGTCATACCTTGTCCTATCTACACACTAGCCGTCCTACAGCCGTCCTACCTTACCTTGTCCTACCTACACACTAGCCGTCCTACAGCCGTCCTATCTTGTCCTACCTACACACTTGTATCATGTATATAGATCCTTGTAATCTTGTAGAGAAACATAATGAGAAAAAACATTCTCTTCCATATTTTCCACATGGTATCAGAGCCGGAACCTTAACCGGCCTGACTCCATTGTTGTCCCTTCTCTTCTTCTGCACATTCGTTTCGATAATGGTAGAAGATAATCTTTTTGGCTCAGAAGCTGATAGCTTCACAGCTCCTCGCCCTAGTTTTCCAGAAGCTGAAGTCAACCCAAACCAACGTTTGTGTTCT
The DNA here is from genome assembly GCF_019419815.1 of Pyrus x bretschneideri. Lineage (NCBI taxonomy): Eukaryota > Viridiplantae > Streptophyta > Magnoliopsida > Rosales > Rosaceae > Pyrus > Pyrus x bretschneideri. The sequence goes on from NW_025999624.1 coordinate 3,112,513, forward strand.
GTGTTGTTAAATGAGTTTAACTATCTTCCATGGTCCAGATTAATATCTCTTGCCCTTGGAGGAAGGTCCAAACTTGGATTCGTCAATGGAAGTATTGAAGCACCTGACGTCGCATCGCCGGAGTATGAAGCATGGCTGTGCAAAGACCAGCTAGTCATGTCGTGGCTCCTCAACTCCATGCATCCTAAGCTGTCTGAAATTTTCAGTTTTTCAGAATCCTCTAGTGCTCTTTGGAAGGCAGTCAAGGACATGTATGGAAATCAAAACAATGCTGCTCGAGTGTTCCAGCTTAAGAGGAATCTCGCAAGTCTTCAACAAGGTGATAAATCCTTTGTTCATCATCTCGGTTGCATGAAAAACATGTGGAACGAACTAGATATGTATCGACCACACACTATCGATGCTGCCGTACTGTTAAAAAGGTCTGAGGAAGACAAAATCTTTCATTTGCTTGCAAGTTTGGGTTCTGAATATGAAGATCTTAGAAGCCATATTCTAATGAATCCCGAACTTCCATCATTTGCAAGTGTTTGCACTACTATCCAGCGAGAAGAAGTACGCAGAAAAGTCATGAATGTTGACGTAAAACCTAGTGTGTCTGAGGCTAGAGCTTTTGTGACAAATCACAAGTCATTTGGAGATAAAGTATACAAGGGAAAAAGGCCAGATTTGAAATGTCTACATTGTAATAATGTTGGACATCTAATAGATCGATGCTGGATATTGCACCCTGAGTTGAAGCCACGGTTTGAGAACAAGCCTTTAAGAGATCATAAGGGCTCACACGCTAGACCACATACAAACAAGTACCATGCTGCTACTGCTACATCCATCGGTGGGTCGATGAACTTTACAGCCAATCCGGCTGACTTGTTGAATGAGTTCTCAACCTACCTTCAAACCAGAAAAGGAAGCACAGGTGAAACGTCGACTGGGGAAAGTCAAACTGCTCTTCTTGGACAGTTTGCAGGGTTCTTAGCTGAATCTGGTCATGTACCTCAAGGAGACATTCCAGGTATCATGTGTGCTCTTTCAACTGCTCTAAATGTTAGTCACTCTCATGATTTTTGGATTATAGACTCAGGTGCCACAGATCACATGACAAATCAATATTCAAAGCTATACGATTTTGAAAGCTACATTAAACCATCACTAGTTTCTGTAGTAAATGGTAGAGGTGTGCCAGTTCTAGGTAGAGGGAAAGTTAAACTGATCTCAGAAACTGTTGAGTCCATAGCGTTATATGTTCCATCTTTTCCTTTTCAATTATTGTTCGTAGGAAGGATTACAAACTCTCTAAACTGTCGTGCAATTTTTCCCCCCACAATGTTGTTTTTCAGGATCTAGCCACCAAGAAGCCGATTGGTGAAGATCACTACCTAAATGGGCTGTACTATTTTTCAGAGGACCTCAATGTTCCAAAGGGGTTCCAAGTCAGCTCAAACCTAGAACATTCGGTTGTGGCATCAATGCCTAGCACATCCCTCAGAATCTGTGTTGTCTACGTTGTTCCCTAGTTTATGCAAATCCTCCCTTGTATGTGAAATTTGTCATTTGTCAAAATCTACTAGACTCCCATTCAATTCTTCCATGTCTAGGACTAGCAAGTTTTTTGAGATGGTGCACTTCGATGTTTGGGGACCTGCACCTCTAGAGTCTTTTGATGGTTATAGATACTACGTTATCTTTGTTGATGATTTCTCAAGAGCCACTTGGTTGTACCTCCTAAAATTCAAAAGTGAAGTTATGGATGCTTTCAAGGACTTTCATAATCTTGTCATGAACCATTTTTCGTCCCAAATCCACATACTAAGGTCTGATAATGGCACTGAATATACATCCAAAAATATGACTAACTATTTGAGCACCCATGGAATTATACATCAAACAAGTTGTGTAGGTACTCCTCAGCAAAATGGAATTGCCGAAAGGAAGAACAGGGACCTACTTGAAAAAACCAGGGCGCTAATGTTGCAAATGAATGTGCCTAAGAGGTTTTGGTCTCAAGGAGTTCTTGCAACCACCTACCTTATCAACAGACTGCCTAGTCGTGTTCTGGATACAAAATCACCATCTGAGGTTATGCAAAACAAAAAAATTAATCTTTCCCATCTGAGAATCTTTGGATGTACCTGTTATGTTCATATTCAATCCCATCACCGAGACAAGCTTGATCCCAAAGCTGTCAAGTGTGTTTTCATGGGATACTCCTCCACCCAAAAAGGGTACAAATGCTACAATCCGTGCTCCAGGAAGATGTTTGTCTCAAGAGATGTACGGTTTGATGAAAACCAACCATATTTCAACAAATCATCAGATCAAAATCGTCAGGGGGAGCACTTCCTAGATCTCTTCCCATTGCCAAATCCAGTCGAACCAAGTGACTGTGTCCATTCACTACCTCACAACCGAGACTCTCATGCAACCCTTAATGACAACCTGCTTATTGGAGACGACACCGAAGCCTCAGAAGCACAAGTAGTTCCCCATGACCATAACACAACATCTATACAAGAGAGTGGAGCTGAACCTATTGTGATCCCAGCTCAACCCCGCAGGAATCCGACTCGAGATCGACATCCACCATCAAGGCTGCAAGACTATGAAACTTACCATGCAAGGTACCCTATTCATAAGTTTGTAAATTACTCCAAAGTCTCTCACTCTCATGCAGCCTTCCTCAGTAAACTGTCCTATGAAAGTGAACCAAGGAATTTTCAAGAAGCCAATCGTCAAGTTGTGTGGAGGCTAGCCATGGAAGAAGAACTCAAAGCCTTGAATGAAAATAAAACCTGGAGTGTAGTTCAACTTCCCAAAGGCAAGAAGGTGGTAGGCAGTCGGTGGGTCTATAAAATCAAGTTTAATTCTGATGGCTCAATTGAACGACACAAGGCAAGATTGGTGGCTCGCGATTTTACTCAAACTTTTGGAGTGGACTATAAGGAGACATTTGCTCCCGTGGCTAAGATGAGCACAATAAGGGTTTTGTTATCTGTTGCAGTGAACCATGAATGACCATTGTACCAAATGGATGTAAAAAATGCTTTTTTACATGGAGACCTCGAAGAGGAAGTCTACATGCAACTACCCCCGGGTCATCCACAAGCACAGAATTCAGGTATGGCTTGCAAGCTTCATAAGTCAATCTATGGCTTGAAACAATCTCCTCGTGCCTGGTATGCCAAACTGAGCTCGGTACTTGAAAATTTTGGGTTCAAGAGAAGTCATGCTGATTCCTCCCTGTTTGTTCGAATAGGATCAGTTGGCAAATTAGTTGTACTAATCTATGTTGATGATATCATCATCACAGGTGATAATATTGATGAGATTCACACTCTTAAACATTCTCTTCATCAACAATTTGCCATTAAAGACTTAGGAGTTTTAAAATACTTCCTTGGGATTGAACTAGCCACTTCCCCCAAGGGACTTTTTTTGAGTCAAAGGAAATATGTGATTGACTTACTTCAAGAAGTGAAGATGATGGATTGCAAACCAACTCGTACTCCTCTTGATAGCAAATTAAAGTTGGACTTGACAGGAGAACCTCTCAGTGATATCAGTTACTACCAGCGATTGGTAGGTAAGCTTATATATCTCACCATCACCAGACCGGATATAACTTACGCCGTCAGTCTTGTAAGCCAATTCATGCATGCACCCACTGAAGCTCATTTAAATGTTGTTAAAAGAATTCTCAGATACCTCAAAGGCTCCATTGGTCGGGGAATCGTCATGAAAAACAATGGTCATACTCAAATCATTGCCTACACCGATGCTGACTGGGCAGGGAATGCTATTGATAGAAAATCCACTACTGACTACTGCACGTTGGTTGGAGGAAACCTCGTGACATGGAAGAGCAAAAAACAAAATGTAATTGCTCGCTCAAGTGCCGAAGCTGAGTATAGAGCCATGGCTTCCACTGCATGTGAACTCATTTAGCTCAAGGGCCTTCTCTCGGACTTGGGGTTCTCAATCAACACACCTATGTCTCTTTTCTGTGACAATCAAGCAACTATGCATATTGCCTCCAATCCGGTGTTCCATGAACGCACCAAACACATTGAAGTTGACTGTCACTACGTTCGGGAACAAGTCCAGTCCAAGGTAATTCAAACCACGTTCACTCGAAGCCTAGATCAACTTGCTGATATTTTCACGAAGTCTCTTGCTTCTCCTTGGTTTCAAAGTCTGCTCTCCAAGCTTGGATCAATTAACCTCCTTGATCCAGCTTGAGGGGGAGTATTGGAAGAATAAGCCGTCCTACAGCCGTCCTACCTTGTCCTATCTACACACTAGCCGTCCTACAGCCATCCTACCTTGTCCTATCTACACACTAGCCGTCCTACAGCCGTCCTACCTTGTCCTACCTACACACTAGCCGTCCTACAACCGTCCTATCTTGTCCTACCTACACACTTGTATCATGTATATAGATCCTTGTAATCTTGTAGAGAAACATAATGAGAAAAAGCATTCTCTTCCATATTTTCCACAGGTGGCAAATTGACTTAACTTGGTACGTAATTAAAATTTTCAAAGCAATCGGATGGGCAACAGATGTGAAAACCCCAACCGAGTCTCATAAACAAAGAAAGATGTTCAATAGTGAAATGGTGGCAGAAGATATGAAAACTCAAGCTCCAACTAAGTCCCAGAAGTTTGTGATGTAGCTCAATCGGCCTACTGGCTGCCTGCGTCCCTTGCACCACCGGTCGAATGGCCATGCTGACTTTCTCATTTCAGACTTCTGCAAGGTTTTTTCCCGTCCAAGTGGTCTTTCCAATTGCAATAATAGTACAATATATATTTATGTCTGTTCGTAATTGTAATCGTTTTTAAGAACTGATGGTTGATTAAGGAAATAAATATATTTAAGAGTTTTCTCAAAATAAAACTACATGTCTTTATGTTATGTACCATTAGATGCGACAAAAGTGGAATTAGCGAAAAGATGATCCGAAGTTTCAATTTCGTTTCCACAAAAGGCACAGTCCCAAACAATGTTACTATTAGATGGATAAAATCCATCTTTCCTTTTCTAATCATCCACGTATTTAGAAACACTTCAAAATCCTAATATTTGACATGGTAGGAATTGAAGGTTCAACAATTTAATTACCTGACCTGTAAATTTAGATTCAGCCAATGATATAAAATCACTTTTCTACAAATTCCCTTCAAGCGTCGCCTAAGCCCCGTCTAGGTGCTAGGTGGTTGGTCACCGTCCCGATTAATATCTAGATGTTTAAAAATTAAGAAAGAGCGCCTAGACTTACCTAGGTGCGCACCTAACCCGCCTAGACTCCTAGGTCGCAACTCTCACTTAGACAAAAACTTGATAACTTTCATTTTACATTTTATTTTTTCAATAAATTGTAATAGACTAGTTAAATACTTTGATGAAGACTCATTATGTGCTTGTTTCTCATGTTTACGATATGTTCCAATACTTTATAATCTATATGTCATTCTATTTTGCAATTTATGTATCCTAATACAATTATGTATCACAGTCTGCTACTCGACTAGTACTTAGCATCTTTTAAAACCTTGTATTGTGGAAAAAAACAGCGCACAAGTGAAAGGCCCCCAACTATTTCATCATTTTTGAGATCTTACCTCTCTTATATATCTTACCTCAAAGATTATATCTACCAAAAATCGTCTAAATCCAAAACAATATGACCATAGGATTAAATTTAGTGTTTCTTTGTAGAACTACAATCGTCTATTTTCTTCACTACAAATAAATGTATTAATGGTTTTATTTTTGAATGTGATAGTGGTTTCAGATCGTTAAAATGCATTAGGAAGTGGGGCCCTAAAAAGTAGGTGTCAAAATGTAGATCAAAAGTGTATGTCCCCGAAAACTCTATATAGATATATATAGTTTAGGGCTTAGGAGCCATGTGTTACAAAGTGACTTTTCTTAAATTCCCAGTCAATAGTTGCTTCTTGTTCTTCGTCAAGTAAATGTGTCACGCTCCAAAACTAGGTTCGCAACATGCTCCACGTATATATGCATGAGGGTGCAATGGATACTTCATTTAGAAATAAAAAGGAAGAAAACCTAAATCGTACTCAACAAAAACGCCAAATAGATTTATATATATGGGTTAGGATTCGAGAACACATACTTTTAATAATTAGTTTATAGGGCCCACTTCACAATGTAATTCTACGAATCAGGCCATTTATATTTTAGTACATCATTCATAGATTATCTTTGCAACAAAAAAAAAAAATTGGACAAATTCAAAACCATTAAAACATTCATTTGAAGTGAAGAAAATGAATGAATACGGTTTTACAAAGAAATACTAAATTTAATCCAGCAATCAAATGTTTTTGGATTTGGATAATTTTTGGGAGACGTGATATTTGAGGTAAGATATAAAATATAAGACAGCTAGATCATTAAAATACATTACGGAGTGAGCCCCACAAAAACGTGTGTCAAAAACATATATCCCTAGATCCTAACCCGATATATAGAAAACAGTTTTTGCCCTTGATGCAAGTGCAGATTTTCAGCTATTTTCTCAACATCAAATAGTCAGGCTACGTAAAAGGGTCACAATTATTTGCATATTGGTCTGATTCAAGTGGCGGTGAAACCCGTTAGCAAGAACAGGATTAGATACTTCTATCCTATTCTATTTGAGAGACGAAGACACAAAAACGTTGTAAATTCTATGCTTGGTCTAGTGGAGTCATCTCATAGCGAAGGACAAATTTATTTCAATTGTTTTCCAAATTTTTTTGTGGCGTTATTCGATCCGGAAATCTAATGTTGACACAAAGTAATGATATGGAGCTAGAATCACAAAATTTGATCTATAGGATTTCTTATAAGGTAATAAATACCATTGTACCTAAGGCTAAGGTTATGGGTGGAAGGGATAAACTACTTTGTTCCAAGCCATATAGAAAAGGCCCATACAGTGGTACCTAAAATGATAAGATAGAATGAAGTTACTCTATTTGAAAGATGGAGATGTTGAATACAATTTTCTACTAATAGAATGGCTAGATTAAGCATTGGTTATAGATTATGCATTGACTCTTTAAACGCGCAAAGACCTCTTTTTTTCGAATAAATTCGTTTATAAGGTCAATAACAAGGTCAAACTCTTATGAGCAAGATCATGAGCGAGTTATTCTAGAATGTCTTAGGCAAAGTCGTAAGCAAGTTCAAATTCCGTTATATGAAGTACAATCCTCAGAAACTTCTACTCCATTATGGTCAAATGTTGAATCTAACATCTGTGTTATATCTAAGTTTGAAATCGATAAGAATGTCATCAATTAGATTAGAAGTGTGAAGAAAATACCCGAAAATGGAAATGGTTTGAGAAAACCTATAGTTTTGAGAAACAGGCATTCCTTCATAAAGCTCATTTTCAATTTATGAAGCAAAAGAAGTTTAATGCAAGTTTCTTTACTTTGAATTAGTGGTGTGCTATCAAATGGAAGTTTCCTAAATATGCTAAGTGTACAAGTGTTGGTGAAAATTCCTTCAAAACTTATATCACTAAAGAGGCTTGTTTCTTAGAACCTCGTGGATGGTGGATATTTCCATATAAGTGATCAAGCAAAAGAACAAATATTTGCAACTACAAGTGTAGTAGGAGACAGTAATCGTGAACCAATATACCAAGAAGATGATGTTAACACTCTAATATATACTATTACCCTCCATTCCGTTGGAACTACTGAGTTCTAACAAGACCGATCTAGAGAACTTGTGATGAATCTAAAGTATTCACTAGACCAAATTGCTACGCTGATTTCTGGAAAGAAAAATTTTCTTTCTAGATTGCCTTCCCTTTTTGTTGAAAAGGTGCGTAAGAACAAATTTGGTGAAGTTATACCTTATGATAGGTATACCTACGAAGAAATAATTCTAAAATTTGTGCTGCATGGTTAGCACTTTGTAATTATATGAAGCTTAAAAAGCAGCTTGAAAAGCAAAAGACTTTAGGAAAGAAAGAAATTGGTGATTTCTGTGAATACTTCATTTTTAAACCCATAGAAAAATCATCCTCCAAAAACCTAAAAACAAACCCAAAAAATCAAAAAAATTCACAAAAAGGCAGTAGCAAGGGAAAAGAAAACCCCTTGTTTGCTACAAATGTGGAAACGTACGACATTATTGTAGACATCAAAATTTTGGTGAAATAAATGTTCACCGACACATTAAAAATTTGACATGCCAGAGTATACGTGGCATGCCATGTGTCACACAAATTGTACACATGGATGCGATTCATCAAAATCGAACAAGTCATAAAGAAGGACATATGTCAACACTTGGCGGAAAGGAATTATTTGATTTTAATTTAATTAAATCAAATATTAATTGATAGAGACAAATCATGAATTGGCCTACAAATTGATTCCCGGTTATTTTGTTAATTAATCAAGCCCACAATCAAGGTCAAATCCATCCATAGGCAAGCCTTGGAGAGTCTACAAATAGGAGGCTCCAAGACAAAGAAAAAGGTCCAAAAATCATTCAAGCACCCAAACGCTGCCAAAGCTCAAGCACCCAAATCTCCCAAGTGCTTAGAATAATTTAGAAAGTTCTTTGTGCTTTTCACCAAACTTTCAAAGAATCATCAAGCACTACTACCAGTGCCAATCAAAAACCTCGCGACAACTGTTCATCCGAGATCAAGTCATCACAACCCTTGGATCAACAATTTACACATCCACACATCTTTCGAAGATCAAATCAGAGGAAACTTGTAAACAGAGATTGTAACCCTACAAATTCATTAATACAAAATTCACTTTGTACATGTGTTTTCTTGTTATTTGCTACATGATTTTCATGTTTATAACTATAAAACTGAGTGTATGACGAAAGATAAGATTAATAACCTTAATCTTGATGAATGCTCGAAATTGATAAAAATGTCATGAATTAGATTATAACTGTGAAGAAAATACCTTAAAATGAGAACGGTTTGAGAAAACCTATAGTTCTGAGAAACAGGCATTCCTTCATAAAGCTCATTTTCAATTTATGAAGCAAAAGAAGTTTATTGCAAGGTTCTTACTTGGTATGAGTTGTGTGCTAAGCGATCAAGCAAAAGAACAAATATTTAAAACTACGTGTAGAAGGAGACAGTAATCGTGAACCAATATACCAAGAAGATGCAGTTAACACTCTAATATAGACTGTTACCCTCCATTTTGTTGGAACTATTGAGCTCCAACAAGACCGATCTAGAGAACTCATGATGAATCTAAAGTGTCCAACTTTGTCTCATTTTATATGGGTACAATGATGTGTTTTATGCTATGGTATTTACTAGACTAGATTGCTACGCTAATTTCTGGAAAGAGATTTTTTTTTCTAGATTGCCTTCTCTTTTTGCTGAAATGGTGCCCAATAGAATTAGGAACAAATTTGGTGAAGTTGTAACACCCCGTCCCTAATTTTACGATTTTATTAATTTTAAAAGAGTGACTTGACGAAAATGTCCCTAGAGAAGAGATTGTTGACTTTTGTTGACCGTCATTTCGTGACACTATGAGCTATTAATTTACCGTAATCCCAAAGTACTCGACGATACGAACGTGTAGGTGCAGACATAATCGGAATCGGAGTTACGATGGAGGTTTTATAGAACTACAAATTTGAAAAATACTTTTGTAAAAAATTATTATTCTATATTTTATATATTTTTCATAATTATTATAATAATTTTTTGTGGATATTTTGTTATTTTAATAATTTATTTTTGGCCCATGGGGCCCACACATCACAAACTTTCCACTTTCTTCTTGCCACGTTTCCGTTCTCCCTACACTTCCGGACCTCTCTCTTCTTTCCCTCATCTCACTCTCTCTCTCAATCTCACTCTCATCTTTCTCTTTCTCTCTTTGTTACTGTGCACACACGGTGCACCAATTTTTGGACCACCACGGCCTAAACCAAGAACACCACGAGCTTTGTCTCGTCCTCACTGAGCTCAGAACACCCAACCTCACCTCGAAATTCTTTCCGGATCTTCGGGATCGAATCTCAATCGGGCCGCGACCCTTCCGACCATTTTCCGGCCAATTCACAGTGAGTTAGCCGTCGAGAAAGGTACCATTCTCTTCATCTCATCAAGAGGTATGATTTTCATTTTTGAATCACCCTTGTTTTTTCGCCCCACTAGGTTTTAGTGGCTGAGCTTTCGTGTCGCCGAGTATTCTGGGCAAATGTTGGAATAAGAGGTTACCTTCGATGGAATAATTATCATTCTACTTTTATTGTACTTTACTTATACTCTGACATTAGGTGTGAAATAGGTTCATTCTCGCTCACATGCGCACTCTTGCATTTAGTCACTTTTAGGTTTTTAATTTATTCACATTTTCCACATCACTACACTTTATGGCTTCATCACCTTCCGATATCGGCCAACACAGTTTGATTCGGAGTCCAGGTGGACCTTCCGGGTCGGGGTGTGTTAGAAGTTATACCTTATCATAGGTATACCAATGGAGAAAAAACTTTTGAAATTTGTGCTGAAGAATTAGCACTTTGTAATGATATTAAGCTTAAGAAGTAGCTTGAAAAGCAAAAGATTTTAGGAAGGAAAGAAATTGATGATTTCTGTGAATACTTCATTTTCGAACCCATACAAAAATCATCCTCAATAAAACCTCAAAAAAAAGCTCAAAAAAATTCACAAAAAGGTCGTAACAAGGGAAAAGAAAAAGCTCTTGTTTGCTACAAATGTGGAAAAGCAGGACACTATAAAGCTGAGTGTATGATGAAAGATAAGATTAATAATCTTAACTTGATGAATGCATGAAACGTCAATTATATGAACTGATGCTAAATTCTTCTACTTAGACAGAAAGCCATTTTGAAATAGCAGTTCTCGAAGATGAAAAATTGTTTGAGTCAACAACTGAAAGTAGTTGTTCCGATTTGAATAAAGAAAGTATGATTTTATACTTAATTGGTCAAATAGAAGACCCATCAGAAAAAAGTGAAATCCTAGAAAGATACTTAACCACAACTAATGAAAAACCAAAAGAAAGAACTTTCGGAAAAACAACCAGCTAACACTTATACTTTCAAAACTATTATCAACATGATAGTTAAAACTACCAATAAGGAGGAACCAAGTCTTAATGAAAATCAATGCTACCAAGGAAGAGTTAAGAGAACTTAATCATAGAGTTCAAATTCTCGAATTCTTCGAAGATGTTTGAAGTAAAGACGAAACTGAAAAGGAGTTTTAAGGAGTGATGGGAGATTTTTCAAAGAGAAGAAGTCCCAAGTCCTGAAAATTAAGGATGAAGAAACAAGCCATGTCTCTACCTTGAAGTTTGTTAATAGCAAAATAAATTGATATCCCAGAAATGGTATTCTTTTATTACTTTTATTATTAAAAAAAAAACTTTCCAGTTTGCAGTTGAAACATTGATTGATTATGGAGCAGACCTAAACTGTATAAACGAAGGAGTATTACCCACAAAGTACTTCTCAAAAGCTTCTCGAGATCTTCTAGAATGCAACCGGCCAGCTAATGAGAATATAATATGAGTTGTCAGACGCAGTCGTTCTTCAAAATGAAGTATATTTTGAAACACCATTTGTTATGGTACAAGGTCTAAGTCATGCGTAATCTTAGGCACTACTTTTACGAACCTACATACCCAGTTAAAGTTTTTGACAGGCATTGAAACTGAAGTGGAAGGTACTACTGTGGATGCAAATTTCCGCTTTCCTTGGATTGACGAATTTGCATCTGCAAAATAATAACACCTAAGATTAGGGTCAAAAGCCTCATGCGCATATGATGAATGGAGGAGGGGTGGGCTTTGGCCGAAGAATCTCCGATGCCAAAGTTAGAATTCTGAAAAGAATGTGTTTGAGAGTTTGTGGGAAGCAAAAAGCCTCTTAGGCTCAGCTCCAGTTTACTGAATTTTGGAGATAAATGAAGTATTTATAGGAGAAAATGAGGAAATAGGCCGGCCCTCTCGGTTTTAGGGGTGGCTGGCCCTAGGGTGGAATTTGGATGAGAATATTCCAAGATATTTGTGTAAATAATTATCTTGGAGTAATTAGGTAAATATCCTAAATAAATGAAATTAGGATTACTTACTTGAAAAAGGTCTTCTCTGATTAGGAATGTATTTATGATAAGAATAAGGAATTATCCTATCACAAATACCCCTGACTTTTCCTATGGGCAGGGATGCCTTGAGTAGTCGTTGGTATCTGCCTACTCTCTTTCAGTTGCACGTGCTGAATAAGGCTGCTCCTTGCTCATTCAATAAGGGCAGTCTTGTCCTCCTTGGAAAATAATCCACGTGTCAACTCCGTGATTTTTGGGATTAGTTTAGGCTCCACAAATGCCCTCATAGCTGCTGGGCTGCTTGCAGGAAAGGGCAGGAGATGTACGAATCCAAAGATGCAATGGAGTTTGTATCCCAATTTGATGTAAATTCCCTCTTTGATTTGGAATTTAAATTCTTCTAGGAAAGGAAATGTAATTGCTACCAAAACCTATTTAAGTCTGCGTTAAGCAGAAGGTTAAATAAATTTGGAGTGCAATTAAAACCCTGCAAGAAAGAGAGAAAGCTAGATGATATTTGTTCCCTCTTCCCCATCAATCTTCTTCGCTTGCCCGTGCAAACAATTGTGTTTCCTTATTTTTCTTCTTCTTCAAGGTAAGAAAAATTAATTTTCTTTCTTCTTGATTTTTTAGAGCCTTAGGGCTTGAACTTTTGGCTCGATGCGGGTCGAGGGCTTGAGAAAATGTGTAGCCATAGGCTGCTGTGCTACTGCCGTGGCGGCTTTAATTGCTGCATGGCATGGCTCGACTGGCTGGGCTAGGAGTGATTCGGTTGGGCCGAGAAGTTTAGCAATGGGGCGCATGGGCCTGGGTCTTGGGCTGCTGGGCTCTGGCCTGTGCAGCAAGGGAGAGGTGTGAGAGAGAAAGGGAGGCACGGGGGCACCTACTCCCTCCTGTTGGTTTAATTTATAGCAGTAAAGATGAGATGAATTACTTGTCCTCCAAGTAAATAGAATTCTATAGGGAAATAATAACTGTTAACTAAACTTGTTTAGGATTTACACAATCACACTTAAATATAATATCTATAACAACTTTTTATTTATTTATATTATTTTAAAGAGGGTAGATTGCATATTTTATCTTTTGTTTAGTTATTAGACAAGAGAGTGGTTAATCCTAATTGAGTGTGATATATTAACTCAAGAAGGTCATATCAAACATACTAAACTCAATATATTGAACTCACACTAGTGTAGAAGTAGTGTTTATAGATATCACACTCAGGTTGTCTAATTCTTATATATAGATATCACACTCACTCAAACTACGACCTTCCACAGTAGAGCAAAGAAAAATGAGGGTTATAACTTATACCAATATATTGAGCTAATATAGGAATCACACTCCTATAATGGGCCAAAAAATTTGAGTGTGATACCAATATATTGAACTCATGAGATTAACCATATATTGAACTCATGAGTGTGATACTTATAAATTAGTATGTTCTAAGTAAGACTGTCACAGTTTCATAATTCACACTAGTGTAGCACTAGTGTTATAGATATCAAACCCAGATTGCGTGATTCCTATAATAACACTCACTCAAACTATTGTGGAAGAACTTAGAATAGAGAAAATCATCGCTAATTGCAAGCAAGGCCTAAACCCTAAACTTCTCATTGTGCCAACCGTACACGCAATATAAGAATCTGTTATGAAGTTAAGAATTCATGATAAGACCGTTATAACTATTAACTGAAACATACTCGTCCACTGTTGAAACATAATTTCCAAACAAAGCTATTAACTCAAGCAGAGTTCAGCCAGGACTTATATGTAATCATGTTTAACACCATTATTTAATACGCTGGTTACAAAACAAAAATTCCTTCATTTCACTCTTTCTCCCTTCGCGCTGCTGTTTGGTTCTTTCAAGAGAAACCTACACACACTGTTCTAACTAATGGCGCCGCCCCATTTTATGATGCGGCGGGTAGAATTTATTGGGAGGCAGTGGAACTTGTTCGACATAGCCACTTCGATTGTTGTTCTGCTTTTCCATATCCTTTCGCTTCTAGCGCCATTTTACTTCAACTGGGGTGCATTTTGGTTGTTCGTGGCGCTATATATTTTGACAGGTCGAGGAATAACTCTAGGTTACCATAGGAGCCTTGCGCACCGGAGTTTTAAGTTTCCCAGGTCGCTCGAACTTTTTTGCCTATTGCGGTGCTTTGGCACTTCAGGTCTGCTTAAGAGAAATGCTAATAGAGGAATAGTATACGAATTTAGAAACCATGTGATATATATCGCAAAACCGCAGTTGATAATTTGATAAAATAATTAGTACTTTTAACATTTCTGGTGTTTGAGATCTGATTCTCACCAGAATCATTAAATTGATGTGTAATTTATGTAATTATACTTTTTCATTAAGTTTAGAATTTTTTTTTGTGAACTGATCTTGTGTTTGGTTTGCAGGGAAGTCCAATTGAATGGGTGAGCACACATAGATACCACCACCAATTTATAGACACAAAGAAAGACCCTCATAGCCCACTTATGGGGTTCTGGTTTAGTCACATTGGTTGGATCTTCAATAACAGTTTTCGATTTGTAAGTGAACAAAATTCTCTCTCTCCCCCTCAGTATAAAACTCCCTCTCTCTCACTCTCTCTCTTTCTCTCTCTCTCTCTCTCTCTCTCTCTCTCTCTGTGTGACAAAGTGAGATGCATACCAATTTTGCAGTATGAAAGACGACTAAATAATGTTGATGATTTAAAAAGGCAGCCGTACTATAGGTTTCTTCATCGTACGCATCTTCTTCACTCGGTTGTTCTTGGAGTTCTACTGTATGTCATGGGAGGACTACCCTTTCTGGTCTGGGGAATGGTAAATTACTTGTACTATTTTCTTTCTCGTCAAAGGCAGCTAGCCCTGCCAAATTTACTTTCATGTGTATCTCTAGTAAAAGATTCAAACTATAACCTAAATTTCATACCCTTTTTTTCTTACCCTGAAAACATGACAAGCTCCTCAAGTGATTTAGTGAAGCGGTAGCTCGTCATAAAGAAACTTATATATAATTACACAGCCACAGTGCCATCTCATCCGAATCATACAAAGTAGACCAATGTGTGCAAATGTTTATGCATGTCTTTGTATTATTGGCACGGGACACCACAATGACAATATACCCATGCTTTGAAAGTCATGCTCCGTAATTAGACGCAATACATGGTCCATAAATATCATAGTATCTTTGCCATTACATTATTTATAATTCATGACCCGTAAATATTATTAACCAGCGTCCATCGTTTTTTAATGTAACCAGCTGGATTTTTATTCACTGCAGGCTGTGAGGACGGTAGTACTTTACCACATTACTTTCTCAGTAAATTCTATTGGCCACGTATGGGGTAGACAAGCATGGGATACCGGTGATTTCTCTAAAAACAACTGGTATGTGTGTGTGTGTGTGTGTGTGTGTGTGTGTAATGTAGCTATAACGGAATCTCCATATATTATGTACGTTCTTTGCATGGATAAATAGTAAAAGTAATTGTGAATTTGAATTGTTTTAGGTTGCTGGCATTGCCGACCCCTGGAGAAGGCTTGCACAATAACCACCATGCTTTTGACTACTCTCAGCTCAGCAAGGCCTGGAATGGTGGCAGGTTGATATTACATGGTATTTAATAAGATTTCTTCAAGTTGCTAGTTTGGCCACCGACGTGAAAACCCCAACTGGAACTCACAAACAAATCATTGAGAGAAACAATTAAGACAAAAGTTAGCAATGGATATCTACCAAACCACGAATATTATTGCGCTTTTCTTTTTTTTTTTTTTTTGCTTATTTATTTATTTATTTATTATCGCTGTCTTGATTAGGGACGGGGAAGAGGGTTTTGATCTTTCTCTGTTTGCCCAGCTGAAGAGATCAAATCCACAAATTAACGTTTGCCAAAAATACAGGAGCAATTAGTATAATATTCTTATTATATATGGAGAGTTTTAAGCCCATTACATATGTCGTATGATATTCCCATAGTTAAATATCAGAATGTGGGACGAACAAGACTACAAAAAAAGAATATTACTAAACAAACGAGAATGCCAAAACGGCTATAAAATTTTAAGA
Source organism: Pyrus x bretschneideri (assembly GCF_019419815.1). NCBI lineage: Eukaryota > Viridiplantae > Streptophyta > Magnoliopsida > Rosales > Rosaceae > Pyrus > Pyrus x bretschneideri. Next base: position 3,128,701 of record NW_025999624.1, read on the forward strand.
GGCTACATTGTGACTAACTTATTTTCGACTGAATAACAAGTATGCTATTTATAATAAACTAGCCATAACCCTAAACGGTAAGAAACAAAACTCTAATGCTAATGGGCTAAGCCTAGAAAACCAAACATTAAAGTAAACCTAAATACTAATATTTTCCAACACCCCTGTCAAACTCATGGCGGTATACGACATGGATTTGCAAACAAGCAGATGTGGATTGGCTCCGTTAGGTGAACTAGCGAACTTGACTTGATTGACAAACTGGCGAACTAGCGAACTAGCGAACTAGTGAACTGGCGGTGAACTGCTTGTGAATTGGCGAACTTGACTTAACTTGACTTGACTGGTGCTAACTGCTGATCCAATACAGACTGGCGTTGAGAGTATGGAGAGAAAGCATACGAGTGCTTCTCGTCACTAAAGGGATGAAATTTCCATATCCCAAGGCAAGAACCGAAAAACTACAATCACTTGAGTGGTCAAAAATCTAAGCACTCGAGTAACAGACGCATTCTTTGGATTTTGACTTTGATTCCTATAAATTAAATAACTACTTGATCACCACACATAAAAAAATTTACCAATTTTTATTAAATTAATACTCTTATTAAATATTAAATTAAGACTCTTAAGGCTCTAATCTAATTTTTCATTCAAAGGACAACACTCATCTGTGTGGGCCTCAAACACAAAAAATGAGCAAACAAGCCATTTCCTTTTCCTTTCCCGTGTGGGCGTCAAAACCTCCAAACAATTTTTTTCTTTTTCCTTCTTTTTTCTCTCTTATTCCTTTTTCTTCTTCTTTCTTCTCTTTTGTGAGAACGAGTGCAACAATCAGCCATGGAAGTACAGTGCAATTGTCGGATCAACAAAAGGACAGCAAGAACAAGGTTTTCAAACAGGCAACAACAATAGCAGGGTTGCGGTGGTTGGATAGATCCAACTCATAGGAGTCGGTACGAGTACGAGGATATGGCAAAGTGCAGGGCAAAGACGAACTCGATCCGAGTTTGGGTTCTTGAATCTAGGCTTCGTCAAAACAAATGGTGGACAGTGAGGAAGACGGTGATGGATCGAGGTTAAAGGTGGGTTCAAGCGGCAGCAGATGGTGGTGTGACGCCGTGCTTGCAGGCGCGACTTGGTAGTGATCTGATGCGGGAAACGGCGAAGCACGACAAAGCTTCATCAATTTTTTCTTTTGTAATATTAAACTAAACCCAAACAGCAACATGACAGAAGCAACAGATGACGACGAAACAGATAACAACCAAAGTAGATCAAATTCCGAAGGATTGAACCTGCTCCAATACCGAATAAGATTACAAAATAATAAGAATATTATTAAACAAACGAGAATGTCGAAACGGCTACAAAATCCCAAGAGGCTACATCGTGACTAACTTATTCTCGTCTGAATAACAAGTATGCTATTTATAATAAACTAGCCCTAACATTAAAAGGTAAGAAACGAAACCCTAATCCTAATGGGCTAAACCCAGAAAACCAAACATTAAAGTAAACCTAAATACTAATATTTTTCAACACCCATTTAGATCCCGAGTTCTATGTAGTCTCCCATTCTTCATATTCATCGTCCTGAAAAAAAAAATTTAATTTTTATCCTAACTTTCAAGTGATGGTGATACTCACCACTCTATTAATCACCATTGCATGAATTTAAATTTCGAGATTGTGTAGTGGATAGACACAAATCTCAAAAGTTAAACTCATCCAATGATAATAAGTATGGTGGTGAGCATAACCACCACTTGATGGCAGTGAACAAAAATTGCAGCCGAAAAAAAATAATCACATCCATTTATCATTCAAAGAGCTCCTATATATGAGGCATTTGTGAGAAGAAAATGATGCTGGTTTAAGTAAAGGGTAATGCTAGGGAGACAAAATTTTAAACAAATTTTGTAAACCAAATGATATAGTTATTGATGATTGGATTGTTACTTAAGTGTTGATTAATGTGCTTATTTCCTATTATTAACACATCCTTTGTTTGTAAATTTAGTTTAGAAATTTGGTCTCTCTAACATTATCCTTAAGTAAATTATTCATCAGAGTTTGAAGTTACTCAGTATTTGTGTTGCCCCAACTCCAGCCAAGGAGTTTAATTGCATTGGGTTCTCCAACACGTGTCAAAAGGTGTTATTCTTTGCTCTTTTTAGGAGGCCAAGGGCTTATTCTTTGCTCTTTTTAGGAGGCCAAGGGCAAGGCAAGGGAAAGGACAATGAAATTATCTTTACCATTCACTTTCAATAGTAGTTGCCTTTGTGCCTGTTTGAGAAAAGCATAAGACAATGGTGACTATGATTCACAATATATTTTTCTTTTGTCATGCCATGTAAATGTGTACTTAGTAAATTTGTCTTAGAAAATAAAACTTCGTATTTAACTCCAAAAAATTGTTTTAAATACAAAGCAAAGCATAGCATTACAAACAAGCATAATTAATTAAAAATAAAGGCAAATGAATATGGTTGAACTTTTTAAGTTTCTTTAAGTGTGTATAATTTTAAGTGTGCTGCTAAAAAGCATTTTGTATTTTCTTAGATTTTTTTGTATTATTTTGGTATTTTCAATTTTTTTTTTAACATTGGAAATCCAACAATCTAGATGAAATGACCATTGGAAATCCAAAGTTTTGCAAGGCATTGGGTTGTGTTGATGGAGGCTGGGCTATCACGTGGGTGGGGCCCTCCCTTTCCCTCCTGTTTATTCAAAGGGAGCAAGCCCGTGCAACAATTGGTAGGGCAGCCCATAGGGCTCCTGCCTAGCCTTTTGCCTAGTCAGTTGCCATTTTTTCCATCACTGGAGCATCAAAGTTCGGTCCAATGGCAACTAACCCCAATTGCAACGACAACTGGGCATCCGCTGGTGTGAAGTCAAGACTTTTAGATTTGGCTTTCCTTGTCAAATATTGTAATTGAACCTCACACATGCTCAATCTAGCTTTAGGCTATACTAGGTTGTTGCTACTGGAGTAAATGTTCAAGATGTGGCACATTTCACCTCAAAAGGTTTCTTATTCATGTGCATCGTATTATTTGTGTTGCATTCTGTCTAGTTTGATTGTCTAGTCAGTTCTCCGAGTTGACTTCCAGCTGTCTGGGCACACAAATTAAAACAGCCCACATGAGTTGACTGACACTTTTTTACTAGTGATCATTTTTGTGTAATTAATTTTCCTAGATCTCTTTTGCAGCCGACAAGTGTCTTTGGCACAAGTTGGCTGATGGAAATCAGATTTCCTTGGGTATATTTGTTCCCTAGGGTTTCAGTTTGTGTCTTAATGGGTTTAGAATTTATTTAGAGTGAAAGAGTTGCATTGAAAGCTTTGAACTTGCCTCTTCTCCATTTATGAAACCTATCTATCAAACCTTCTTAATGCATTAAACACCAATCATTAGGAAGTAGGTTTGCATTGTTTTATTGACACACCTCAACCGGAAATGTCCACTAGGACTCCTAATCGAGCTGTGTTGGCCGACACATGGAAGGTGACGAAGCCATAAAGTGTAGTGATGTGGAAGATGTGAATAAATTTAAACCTAAAAGTGCCTAAATACAAAAGTGCGCTGGGGAGTTGAAATAAACCCATTTCACACGTGACGTCAAAGCATAAAAATAGTATAGTAAATAGGGTGAGAGTTATACCATTGAAGATAACCATCTACTGAGATTTGCTGAGTCCTTGTTTATAAGTAAGTACAGTTACCAAAATCTGGAGGGGTGAAAAACAGATGGGCGAGTGGGCACAAAAATAAAGATTTATAAAATCCATTTATTTTTTGAACATACTAACCTTTCACTGTAAAACAAGTATAGTCCCGAAAATCATATTAAGTATAAGTACGAAATCAAGTGCAAGCCAACAATAAATCTGATGTGATATAAAGTAGCACACAAACTTAAACCCTTTTTATGTAGTTTTAGTATGAATAAGTAGGGATCGTTATAGGCCGGGGATTAGAAGGGATGCTAATCTCTCAATTTGAAACTCTAAAACACTAAACTAGACTCAAAAACAGAAAACTAAACTCTAATGACTCTAAACAAACTAGAATGACTCAAAACAGCAGAAAATAAGCAAATTGATTCAAAACAGAAACTAAGGGTAATTTTGGACGAATTCTAACTTAACTTGACTCAAAAACACTAAAAGAAACAACTTCAAATAGGTTCTAACTAAGTAAACACGAAATATTAGAGGGGGGGGGATTGGGTTTGATGAATTTAAAACTTAAACAAACAGATTGCAGAAACAAAGTAAATTGACACGAATTTGGGTGAATTGATGGTTGATAGGCTAGTTAGAGGGTACTTCTCCACACTTAACACATATGCATACAAATCGATTTCTAATTATTATTCCAATAAACCATGAATGACAATGCCCCAAGTTAACCGTGAATTGCACAAATTAACTTTCAGATTTTCCTAATTTCATTTAATTGGACTCAGCGACACAACCAAATTATTCTTATCAAGTTCCCTATATGAACAACATAATAGAGATACATATCAAAGATCATTAAGTTCTATGAAAATCATAAGCATTGACATGGCATTCGTAACTATGAAAAGTATGATACTCCTACCAAGAATTCACTTAACACGATCGTGACTAGCGACCTCCACTACTTGCAAATATAAATTCATAACGATTAGGTGAAATCCCTTATATTTTAGCATCAAATTCATGCATGCAAACTAAGTATGCATCCTTTATCAACATACAAGAATAAGTTATCAATCAAGCAGTTAAGTAAATCACATTCAAGTTTTACGAAACAATAATTGGATGAAATCAATTCACATCACATATATGTTCATGGCTTTGAATTCTCCTCTAGCCAAAATGAATTTAGTTCTTCATGTTTGCACTTAAAGATAACTTAAATTAAACATTGAAAACAAAAGATAGAATACACCTAATAATGTTCCAACAATCCAAACTTTGAATGGCAAGGCACGGCTCCAAGGGGTTTCTCTCCTTTCTCCTTGCAAGGTTGCGGCACAAGGGTCTTTGTGTGTATGATGGATGTGTGAATTATCTTTAATGATGGATGAATGGTTGTTCCCTTTGTGCGGCATAAACATATCTTTTTTAAAAGGGAAAAGGCATGACAATAATTAGATTTTGGGAAAGATTTGCACTCCAAATCCTCAAGGAAAAAGGGTAAATAAATGTCAGAATCCAAGAGAAAAAGGGAAAGGGATATGCGGCAGGACCTAGAGGGAAAGGGAAATGCCGTGCATGGCAAGGGAAAGGGTTTTCTATAAGAAATAGGTGCGGCTCCCTTTAGGAATGGGATTAAGCCTTCTAGAATCATTTATTTAGGTGTCCTAATATAATTAGGGATCCCCCTTGTAGCTAGAACCTAGGTAGTGAAGAATTAGGATTGGCTAAGACAAAATAAGGTAGTTTTGCTCTTGTTTCCTTCTTTCTTGCTGAGCTCCATATCTTCTTTGTCTTGAATTAATTCTTCCATCTCTTTAGCATATTCCTAGTTCTTCTTGAACTTCAAATTCGTCCATCCACCTTGCTCCATGCATGTGCTAACCATGCCAAGCCCAAAACTGCTCTAAAATGCTCCAAATTGCCTTTTCTTGCCACTTTTGCCAATTGAACCTACAAACACACGAAAATAGCTTAAATCACTATAATAAATAGAAACTCACTGACTAAATGCAAGGAATTAAGCTAACAAAGTCGCATAAATATGCTCCTATCAAATTCCTCCACACTTAGCTTTTGCTAGTCCTTGAGCAAAACAAAACAAACAAAACACACTCTAGACCTTCCAACATTTGCCTTAAGGGCACATGACATGTTAAAAATCATTACTCCCACATATTTTAGCCATCTCTAATCTTAAGTAAACGCTTAACCGTAGTCACCACTCATTAGCTCACATTTAATCAATTAAAACAACATTTTGAAAGTAGTAACATGCCTTAGAGAATTCCCTCAATTCCTCACAGGATATACTCTCTATTTTCACACAAATTTTCTGACTACACTCCCTACACTAGGTATATGTGAGAAGATTGATGTAAACATGTAGCCTAGCACTCACATATTATAACAAAGAAAGCACTTTCTGGAATTATTAATATGTTTATGATCTCATGAACGGAATGCAACTACTTAGACGCAAGAACCAGGGATTTCATATGCTCATACCAATTTCAAATTTCACATATTGAAACACATAACAATTAAGATAGAAGTCTAAGGGTTGTAACGGGGCTAAGATATTGGTTAACAAAGAAAGGTAAAGGATAAACAAGGGTTCTTAAAGCAATAGTAAGCAAAGTAATGAAATAAACACTTAGAATTCACTTTTGAATGCAGAAATCAACTATAAACACCCATAGGAGATTCACACAACACTTAGGGCCAGATTCAAACTTTTGGACCCTTTCTTCAACAACCAATACTTGTGAGTTCATTCTCACTTATTTCTCAACTCTTTTTCTTTCTTTTTCTTTCTTTTCACATTTTTTTTTAAATGTGCCCTTTCTCTTTCTTTGGCACACAAAACAAACAATCCCATAGATTTCCGCGAAAAACCTTCCCCCACACTTGTTTTTCTGCATAATGTAGATCAAAAGGGGATTGCCTCTAAGTCATACTCCATTATTCTTTAAGAACAAGGGTAATGATAGTCCTATTCTAGGTTAGGTAAGGATAATGTGGCTAACAAAGAAAATAGGCTAAATAAGGCTCAAAGGGGTTAAACCTACAATACAAATGCAAAGGGACAAGGCTTTTTGACTCTGGTTTAACTAAACAACTTCATCTTATTGTATGTTATGCACTCAATCTCATGCTTTGAATAAAATGGGTATGAGTTCTAGTATTTGGAACTATAGTGATGAAAACGCATTCTAAGTAGCAACCAAGTAAAGAAATAATGAGATCATGCAACGATTTTAAAAAACAAGAAATCACAGATTAATAACTCTCCAAATAAAGTTTAGGCTCAAGTCCCTTAGGGTTGTAGCGTTAGTTTGAGTTCCTTCCTTCAAGCATGTTACAAAAACTGATTTTTTTTTCTTTTGTGATTACATGTGAATTCGTAAATGACAACTACAACTAAGCATAAACCAAAGAGCAAATCAAACTTCCATCCATGTTTGTAACTTTCTTTAACAGTCATGCAATTAAAAACCAAATCCTCATCATTGAGTTGGAAGGTTCCCTAAGACACAAACAAACACAAACGACTCTTTTTGGGTTTTCCAAAGCTGTTTTCGAATTTTTTTAAAAAAATTATCGTATTTCCCTTTCAAAACACATTAAAACACTTCAAAACACAATAAAAACACTTAAAAACAGTGAGTAACAACTTTAGAAGTGATAGGTGATAAAATTTGACGAAATTCATGAAAAACACTAAGGACTCTGTTGCGGCTAGGTACAGACCTAGGACCTCGTGGGGGACCCCCCCAACACTTAAATCAAACATTGTCCTCAATGTTTCAAACATAGACTCACACACAAACAATCAAACAACACAATTAACAAACATGGCAAGTATGGCAAACTAAAAGCAATAAAGAGTAGGGTTAAGGAACGCAAATCTGGTTGTGGAGTCGGAGATTCCTAGGTCTTCTTTATTTGAATGCATGAGTTGCCTTCCAAGAAGCACTTGCTTTAACGTCTTCCAATTGGACGATACCTCCTTTTAAGTTCCATTAGTGCCCACGGCATGGAGGGGTACATCCTGCATGACATGCTCCTCAAAATACTCATAGTAAGGTTTCAAACGATGTCTGTTCACTTTGAATTCTTGTCCGGTCTTTAAACTTTGAATTTGGATTGCACCATAAGGAAAAACATTAGTAACAACAAAATGACCAATCCATTTAGAACGTAACTTACTGGGAAACATTCGAAGGTGAGAGTTGAAAAGTAACACTTTCTGCCCTTTTGAGAATGTCTTGCTACGAATCATATTGTCATGGAATGCCTTTGTTTTCTCCTTGTAAATACGAGCATTCTCATAAGCCTCGTTTCTAATCTCCTCAAGTTCATTCAGTTGAAGCTTCTTATGAATTCCAACCACATCTATGTCCATATTGAATGTTTTGACTGCCCAATGTGCTTTGTGTTCCAATTCCACGGGAAGATGGCATGGTTTCCAATAGATGAGCCGAAATGGAGACATCCCAATTGGTGTTTTGTAGGCTTTACGATACGCCCACAATGCATCATCCAAATGTAAGCTCCAATCCTTTCGAGTTGGCCCATGTCTTCTCCAAAATCTGCAGGATGATAAGGTGTTGAAACCTTATGCGTGACGTTATACTTCTTGAGCAGCACCTTAACGGTTTGATTACATAAATGGAAACCCCATCACTTATTAGAACTCTCGGCATCCCAAATCTGGAAAAAATGTTAGTTTTGACAAAATCTGCAACTACTTTGGAATCATTAGTACGGGAGGCTTTTGCTTCCACCCATTTTGATACATAATCAACCGCAAGTAAAATATAATTAAAACCATGAGATGAAGGAAAAGGACCCATGAAATCAATGCCCCAAACATCAAAAATTTCGACACAAAAGATATGGTTCTGCGACATTTGATCTTTTGCACCTATATTGCCCTTTCTTTGACAATGATCACAAGTCATACAAAAAGTTCTAGCATCCTTAAAGATAGTAGGCCAATAAAATCCACATTCTAACACTTTAAGGGATGTGCATTGTGTGCCAAAATGACCCCCACATGCATAAGTGTGACAAAAAGTTAAAATTGAATTAAACTTAGAATTGTGCACACACTTACGAAGAATCTGATCAGAGCAATATTTCCACAAGTATGGGTTATCCCACATTTAAAACTGTGCATCCTTTTTGAGTTTATCATGTTGGTGTTTATTTAGGGTGCTTGGAACTTGTTTAGCCACTAAATAATTCACCAAATCAGCATACCATGGCTCACTTACCTCAATGGACAGCAACTGCTCATTTGGGAATGCTTCTAGGATGGGTAAGGACTCTTCATTGTGCACCAAATGACTCAAGTGGTCAGCCACCACGTTTTCACTTCCTTTCTTGTCTTGAATTTCGATATCGAACTCTGGGAAGAGAAGTATCCAGCGAATTAGCCTTGGTTTGGCCACTTTTTTAGTGAGTAAGTACTTCAACGCTGCATGGTCAGAATAAAAAATAACTTTAGTGCCAAGTAAATAATAATGAAACTTATCTAAAGCAAACACAACAGCAAAGAGTTCTTTTTCAATGGTATAGTAGTTTAATTGAGCATCATTCAAGGTTCGAGATGCATAATAGATAACATGTGGCTGCTTGTTCTTCCTTTGGCCTAAAACAGCTCCTATTGCATAATCAGAGGCATCGCACATGAGCTCAAAAGGAAGACTCCAATCTGGTGGAACTATGATGGAGGCTGAAGTTAGCATCTCCTTGAGGTGATTGAAAGCCTTCTCACATTCTTCATTGAACACAAGCGACACATCCTTTTGGAGGAGCCGGCATAGAGGTGTAGAGATCCTCGAGAAATCCTTGATAACATGTCTATAGAATCCTGCATGTCCAAGAAAAGAATGAACCTCTCTCACCAAAGTAGGAGAAGGTAAGTAGTGTACAAGATCTATTTTTGATTTATCAACCTCAATTCCCTTTTCTGAAATTATGTGACCCAAAACTATGCCTTGTTTTACCATGAAATGACATTTTCCCCAATTTAAAACAAGGTTAGTTTCAATGCATCGTTTCATGATTAATGAGAGATTAGCTAAGCAATCATCAAACGAATCACCAAAAACACTAAAATCATCCATGAAAACTTCAATAATCTTCTCAACAAAATCTGAAAAGATATTTACCATGCATCTTTGAAAGGTGGCTAGTGCATTACATAAACCAAATGGCATTCGACAATAAGCAAAAGTACCAAATGGACAAGTAAACGTGGTCTTTTCTTGATCATCTGGAGCTATAACAATCTGATTATATCCCGAATAACCATCAAGAAAACAATAAAAAGAATGACCGGCTAACCTTTCAAGCATTTGATCAATGAACGGCAAAGGGAAATGATCTTTCCTTGTGGTGGCATTGAGCTTCCTATAATCAATGCAAACTCTCTAACCTGTTTGGATACGGGTGGGCAGAAGCTCGTTCTCTTCATTTTTCACCTCAGTGACTCCAAATTTTTTTGGAACAACTTGAACTGGTGAAACCCAACGACTATCCGAAATTGGATAAATCACTCCACAATCAAGAAGCTTGATAATCTCCTTCTTCACAACTTCCATCATTGGAGGGTTGAGTCGACATTGAGCCTTTCTAGTTGGTTTAGCCCCTTCCTCTAGAAGTATGCGATGCATGCGGGTTGTAGGACTAATTCCTTTAATGTCGGCCAATGTCCATCCAATGGCTGTTTTGTATTTCTTCAACACCTGTACTAGTTTTTCCTCCTTCATTTCCATGAGTGATGAAGAAACTATGAAGGGCAAAGTCTCTTGGTCTCCCAAGAAAACGTACTTCAAATGATTTGATAATGGTTTAAGCTCGAGGGAGGGTGCCTGAATCACTGAGGGTAACAACTTATTAGTAGAAACAAGAATTGGAATTGGGATTAGAGACTTACCAATATGTTGTGGCAAGGACTCAAGGGCAGCCACCATCTCCACTTCTTCACAACTGGGCACGGCAAGGGAATTCTCATTTTTGCCGTAAGTGTGCTTGATTTCTGTCCCTTGTTCTTTGAGTCTCATTCCTCTTGTAATGGTTGTTTCAAGGGCATCCTCATTGAGGTTTTCAAGATATTCCTGCACCAATGAATCAATTATATCAATAGAAAAACAAGAATGATCATCAATAGGATATTTTATAGCTTCAGAAATGTTAAAATCAATAATCTTGCCATCAAATTCCATTGTTAACGTCCCCTTGAACACATCTATCTTGGTGCGGGCTGTTTTCATGAAAGGTCTCCCAAGTAGGATTGGCAAAGGTATGGAATGGGCTGAATCTTCCATATCAAGCACATAGAAATCAGCCAAAAAGATTAAATGATTAACCTGCACCAAAACATCTTCCAAAACTCCTTTTGGATATGCATTAGAACGATTGGCTATTTGAATAATAACTCCATCATTTTTCAGCTCTCCTAAGTTGATAGATGCAATTAAGTCTAACATGGCATGCTCAAACTTAGTATTGCCAATAACACAAGGGATTGTGAAACTACCTGGATCTTTGCATTTAGGAGGCAATTTCATTCGTAAAACCGCTGAAACATTCTCACTTACCCTTACCACTTCCTTGTCCGAAATCCTCTTCCTTGTTGTGCAAAGCTCTTTCAAGAATTTGGCGTACTTTAGAACTTGTTTGATTGCATCAAGGAGCGGGATATTGACTTACACATTTCTAAACATCTCAAGAATGTCCTTGTCATCCTCTTCTTTCTTAGATTGCATCAATCTGCGAGAAAAAGACACATTTGGTTGAATAGGGTTAGAATTAACCAAACTTGGGCCTAACTTACCTGAGTTGGATGGTTTAGGGTCCTTAGAAGGCCGCGGCAAGGGTTTTACCCTTGCCGTGGCTTTGCCTTTTTCCTCCTCCTCTTGCAGCAACTTTTCGTTCTTCTTTTGGCTTAGTTTAGATGGTTGTGGGTCGGTTCCAACTTCGTCACCACTTCTTAACATGATAGCCTTTGCAATTTCAAATCCTTCTCTTGGATTCACAATGGTTGAACTAGGCAGTTTACCTTGTTCTCTAAACTGTCCCATGAACTCCGCTACTTGCCCCCTTTACTTCTTCAATTTGTCCACCTCTTTAGCTTGATTTTGCATATCTTTGGTTTGATTTTGTACTCCCTGCATCAGAGAGGTGAGTAATTGAATAACTTTATCATTATCCAAAGACATACCTGAATTTGGTTGAGGTTGCATTGGTGCGAATGGCCTTTGAAATATCCCAGGGGGGTGGCTGTTGAAATCTTCATTATTGTTGAGGTTGTTAAGGCTCTCTCCACCTCATGTTTGGGTGATCTCTCTATCTCGAATTGTAAATGTTGGCGTATGGATCTTGCCATGATTGATTTTGGCCTTGATAGCCCACGACATTGGCACTTTCCCATCCCCCATTCTCTATCAATTGAGGACATTGATCATTGGAGTGTCCTTGCATAGTGCACATGCCACAAACACTTGCTCTTTGCACTTTGGATCCATCAACAACCTGTGACACAAGAATTGTGAGATTAGCCAATTGAGATTGAATTTCAAAAATTTCACTTACCTCATTCACTTGTTGTTGTTACCATAGGGGGTCTCTTTGTCCAGCTCCCTCGTATTGTTGTGCATTCAAGGCTTGATTTGCAATTAAAGTCTTGGCATCAATTGGTGTTTTATCAACCAAAGCACCTCCTGCCGAGGCATCTAACATTTGTCTCTCAATTGGAAGAAGTCCTTCATAGAAATATTGAATTAGAAGCTCTTCTTTCATTTGATGTTGAGGCCATGATGCAGCAAGAGTCTTGAAACACTTATAATATGCTGGAAAGGATTCTCCTTGGTTTTATTGAATTCCACTAATATTCTTCCTCAAAAGAATGACTCTCGAAGTTGGGAAAATTTTCTCTAAGAATGCTCTCTTTATGCTTTCCTAAGAGGTGACGGTTCCAAGTGACAATTCGTATAACCAATCTTTAGCCTTTTTCCAAAGAGAGAATGGAAACATCTACAAAATGTTGCCATCCACGTTGATTGGGGTCATGCTTAAACATACCACTTCGAATTCCTTCAAGTGCTTGTTTGGATCTTCCATGGACAGCTTATGGTATTTGGGAATACGATGCAACAAGCTAGACTTCAATTCGAACTCATCAGTCTTGTCTTGAGCTGCCCTAAGATATTGAATGCATAAGGGTACGACATTGTCCAATCCCGACGCTGAAAGTTCCTTGATTGTTCGATTATCCGCAGCCATGAATTGTTCTTCCTCTTCCTCTTCTTCTTCTTCTTTGTCAAACTCAAATTCAAAGCTAGGAAATTATTTTCTTGTATCGTCACAACCCCTTTTTATTGCTCGGAGTTGAATTTAATTCCTTTTGAGGTGAAATTCTCTTTTAAAGTAAGTTTTTTGCAGTCTCGTTCTTGCTCGTGATTCATGGGGAGTAGTGGAAGAACCAAGCTAGGGATGAGTGCGCTAGTTGATCGTAAAGCTTCACTAATGCCCAGCCAGGCGCCATAGACTTTAATAAGATGTCCCAATCCTTACAGGCAACGGTGGCATCATGGCTCCAAGCCAAACTTACTAAAGGTCGATCTCTTAGAGGGCCGAGCGGCGAAGTTCGGCCAATCCATCATATCATAGATTCCTTATTTAAGCCCAAAAGGCTTAGCAGGTCAAGCGCGACAACGACATCAGTCGCGATGTGACGTTTTTTTTAGCCTTGCCAACAATCCTTGGTATCGCTAGCTGGGCTATCTTCTTGTTGCATTGCCCTATTCGCTAAAGTTCCCATAGCCTCTTCTCTTCCATCTTTTCCTAAAGCAGGGTTGGCACGGATAAGGCTTATGTGTAGCATAAGGGTTGGCTTTTAGTCCTTGTATCTTAAGTTGCCTTTGTTCGAGGCCCTTTCTCTAAAACAAAAATGATAATGATAAGAAAGAATAAGCTGCAATCGATCTCTAGTTTACGTCTCTTTACTGGGAATTTCCTTTCATAAAGTAGTAGATTTCTTCTCTACCTTTCCTTGTCCGTGGATATCCAGATATTGAACTTTCTTCCTCGAGTGAGACAGACGGGTCTGACTGCTTAACTGAGCTTCTTTTAGAACAGGTAAAGGAAGGAGCTTTCCCTCCTAAGAGCTTTCCACCAATCTTGTCACTTTTATAAGCTTCTGGCTCCTTCTACTTTCTTCTCAAAATGTGCTCAAAATTGTCGTCAAACTCCAAGATATGTGCATGAACAGGTTGAGAACTTCGAGTCATAAACTAGAACCTAAAATCAACAAAACAAAACAAAACAAAAATTAGAAACCAAAACTAAAAGACACGAATAGAAACAAAGCAACGGCGCCAAAAATTTGATGTGATATAAAATAGCACACAAACTTAAACCCTTTTTATGTAGTTGTAGTATGAACAAGTAGGGATCGTTGTAGGCCGGAGATTAGAAGGGATGCTAATCTCTCAATTTGAAACTCTAAAACACTAAACTAGACTCAAAATCAGAAAACTAAACTCTAATGACTCTAAACAAACTAGAATGACTCAAAACAACACAAAACAAGCAAATTGACTCAAAACAAAAACTAAGGGTGATTTTGGACGAATTCTAACTTAACTTGACTAAAAAAAACTAAAAGAAACAACTTTAAATAGGTTATAACTGCGTAAACACGAAATATTATAGGGGGATTGGTTTTGAAGAATTTCAAACTTAAACAAACAGATTGCAGAAACAAAGTAAATTGACACGAATTTGGGTGAATTGATGGTTGATAGGCTAGTTAGAGGGTACTTCTCCACACATGACACATATGCATACAAATCGATTTCCAATTATTATTCCAATAAACCATGAATGACAATGCCCCAAGTTAATTGTGAACTGCGCAAATTAACTCTTAGATTTTCCTAATTTCATTGAATTGGACTCAGCAACGCAACCAAATTATTTTTATCAAGTTCCCTATATGAACAACATAATAGAGATGCATATCAAAGATCATTAAGTTCTATGAAAATCATAAGCATTGACATGGCATTCATAACCATGAAAAGCATGATACTCCTGCCAAGAATTCACTTAACATGATTGTGACTAGTGACCTCCACTATTTGCAAATATAAGTTAATAACGATTAGGTGAAAATCCCTTATATTTTAGCATCAAATTGATGCATGCAAACTAAGTATGCATCCTTAATCAACATACAAGAATAAGTTATCAATCAAGCAGTTAAGTAAATCACATTCATGTTTTACAAAACAATAATTGGATGAAATCAATTCATATCACATATATGTTCATGGCTTTGAATTCTCCTCTAGCCAAAATGAGTTTAGTTCCTCATGTTCGCACTTAAACAAAGATAACTTAAATTAAACATTGAAAACAAAAGATAGAATACACCTAAGAACGTTCCAACAATCCAAAGTTTGAATGGCAGGGCACGGCTCCAAGGGGCTTCTCTCCTTTCTCCTTGCAAGGTTGCGGCACAAGGGTCTTTGTGTGAATGATGGATGTGTGAATTATCTTGTATGATGGATGAATGGTTGTTCCCTTTGTGCGGCAGAAACATATCTTTTTTAAAAGAGAAAAGGCACGACATTAATTAGATTTTGGGAAAGATTTGCACTCCAAATCCTTAAGGAAAAAGGGTACATAAATGTCAGAATCCAAGAGAAAAAGGGAAAGGAATATGCAACAGGACCTAGAGGGAAAGGGAAATGCCTTGCACGGCAAGGGAAAAGGTTTTCTAGAAGAAATAGGTGCAGCTTCCTTTAGGAATGGGATTAAGCCTTCTAGAATCATTTATTTAGGTGTACTAATATAATTAGGGATCCCCCTTGCAGCTGGAACCTACGTAGTGAAGATTAGGATTGGCTAAGACAAAATAAGGTAGTTTGGCTCTTGTTTCCTTCTTTCTTGCTGAGCTCCATATCTTCTTTGTCTTGAATTAATTCTTCCAACTCTTTAGCATATTCCTAGTCCTTCTTGAACTTCAAATTCGCCCATCCACCTTACTCCATGCATTTGCTAACCATTCCAAGCCCAAAACTGCTCTAAAATGCTCCAAATTGCCTTTTCTTGCCACTATAATAAATAGAAATTAACTCACTAAATGCAAGGAATTAAGCTAACAAAGTCGCATAAATATGGTCCTATCAAAATCCAGAAATATGCCATAGTAAAATATCTCAATGGCAATATGAATATAACCATGTGCTCAAGAATCTATACTAGCACGCAGTCGGAGTCACTTAATGTGACATGTACGACTGCACCTATTGCCTATCCATTTATGCTAATGCACGAGTTGGAGTCACCTAATGTGACTTGTACGATAGGACTAGGTGTAATAATATACGCTCTAGTGCTACAATCACGTGAAGGCTAGCGCTATGCATGTCATCTACGAGTCGGAGTCACCTAATGTGACCTGTATGATATGACTAGCACCTACTTGGATCCAAGGTGACCGTGGGGTGCAAGGTGAACATCACGTGAAGGAATGGCCCTGGCCCGAGCCAAAAGCACTAACACTGGTGTAGAATGATGAGCGAACTATATGTATATGAGCATGCCTTACAATTCAATCATTCCAAACAACACAATAAACTCACTTGTACTTACCTGAGTGTCCTGTAGAATTACTTAGTATTTCACAATAACAAAATATTTATGAGCAAGTAAAATGCATATAAATATGCAATGATCAAATATAAATCTCAACTACCATGGCATTATTTTAAAAGTAAAACGTGGCATAACATGCAAAAATCAACTTCAAAACATTTGTGGAAACTATATATAAAAACAAAATGCCCACTCACAGATACGCAGTAGGAACGAAGCCTCTGAGCCTTGTTTGACCCGTACTTCCTTAGGATACATTTCCCCTGTACTTCCTTGGGATACATTTCCCCTATACGTGAAATTACTAATTCCATTAGTTTAATAACACGTTTGCTCAAATATAGGATTTGAATATACAAGAACGATCTACTCGACGTCACAGACCTATACAAATTTACAGAAAGCCAATTGGAGGCCGGATGCACCACCACGTGCTGGCTAGGCCACGGCCATACGCGCTACCACGAGCAGGCCAAACCCTGACGTCCGTTAGGAATATTCTGTCAAAACTGACGGAATATTCTATTAAATACTAACAGAAGTTAATAGCGTTACCTAATGCCATTAGAATATTCCATCAACCATGACAGAATATTTTAACGTCTTCTTCGGTGGTCTCGCCGGTCGCTGTTGTCCGCCACCGTTTGAACTTGTCGGAAACTGGAAATTTTTGCCCGTTTCTGGGTAAAATTTCAAAGCTTCATAGCTTCATAACTTACTCATTTCTTAACCATTTCTTAACCAATCAAACATATTATGCCATGCAAACCAACCTATTTTAGGCCCATTCTATGTACTTAAACCCTAGCCCTTTAAACTAGCCCTATTATCACTTATCACTTCCATTCACTTATCACTTATCAAACCATTCACTTATCATATCATTCACTTATCATAACCATACACTTATCACTTATCATACTCATAATCATCTACACATTTCAACCATTTAAACATATGCATTTCAACTCACATGCACACCCACCTCTTTCCACCTAATCCACATGCATTCACTCATAATCATTCACTCACCTTGCAGCCACATTTCCACTCACCTACTAGCTGTCATGTTCCCTCCACTACTCCTATAAATACCCTTGCATTCATTCATTCATTCATCATCTCATTCCATATCTCATTCACAACACAAACACTTCTCCCTTTGGCCGTGAGTTTCTCTCCATTTTCTGCACCATTTTCTCCACCACTCCTCACCTATTTCCATAATTCCCCACTCCATTCCACTCTTCCATCCCCCCAAACCAACTATCTTTAGATCTTGTGCCACAACGAAGAGGAAGATAAGAGGGCCTAAACGTTCATACAATTCACGTTTGAGTTGTTGGAATGTTTAGGCGTTTCTTTGATTTCAATGTTTAATTTCAATTCTCTTTGTTTTGTATGAGGAACTAAACCCTTTTTGGCTAGGGGTGATTTCAATACCATGATTATTTATGTGATATGAATTGATGAATTCCGGTTATGAACTCTTGATTTGTGAATGCAATTGGCTTAACTATTTGATGATTAACTTATTTGTGTTTGTTGATTGAGGGTCGACACTTAATTAGCATGCATGAATATGTGGCTAAAGTTTAAGAAGGTTTCACATAATCGTTACTAACTTATACTTGAAAGTAGTGAACGTCGCTTGTCACGATCACGTTAAGTTTAATTCTTAGCATGAGCAACATGATGTCATAGTTGCAAATGCTTTGTCAATGCTTATGGTTTTCATTTTTCTTAATGATCTTCGATTGTATCTCTATTATGATGACATGTAGGGAACTTTTGAGAATGTTTTGGGTTGTCGAATGATGCCATCCAATCCAATAATATAAGGAAAATCTGAGGGTTAACTAGTGATGTCACGGTTAATTTGGGGCATTGTCGTTCATAATTCAATGAAGGAATAACTGGAAATTGATTCATATGCATAAATATCATGTGTGGAGAAAGAACCTCTAGCTAATTCACCAACCATCTTGTTTCACAACACTTGTTTACAATCTGTCCATTTTTGCATTTTGTTTGTTTATTTCAACTTCGTCAAAACTAAAACCCCCTTTTTTATTTCCTCGTTCCCAAGTGTCTTAAATCTGTTTTAATTTAGTTTTTATGTTTTTAAGGCAATTTAGAAGGTTTTAGCAAGCCCTCCTAATCCCCGGTCTAGAACGATCCCTCACTTATCCATTCTACTACAATTGTCAAACGAGGGTTTAATTTGAGTGTCAATTAATTCTCACATCAAATTTTGGCGCCGTTGCCGGGGATTAACAACTTTGTTAATCCCTTGTCTTTATTTTTATTTTTTTTTTGTTTTTCGTGCATTCTTATTTCAGATTCTTAGTTTGTTTGTTTTCTTGTTTTTCAGGTACTGTGTATGACTCATAGCTCTCGGCCTATTATAGAGAACATCTCCGACTTTGACGGTGATTTTGAACGCACTTTGAGGAGAACGAGGAGTCAACAAGAGCCACCACAACCTCCACCACAACCTGGGCTTGAAGAAGACGAAGTAGGTGTAGAAGAAAAGCCCACGGATCAGATTTTTGAAGAAGAACAAGCCATGGCAGCAGATAATAGAACCATCAAGGAGCTTTCGGCCTCGGGTTTGGATATTGCATTGCCTCTTTGTATCCAATACCCCACAGCTGCAGAGGGGAAGACTGAGGTGTTTGAACTCAAATCCAGTTTGTTACACCATATTCCGAAGTTCCATGGCTTGTCTATGGAAGACCCCAACAAACACTTGAAGGAGTTCGAGGTGGTTTGTTCGAGCATGACCCCCGTCACTATGGATGGGAGTATATTGAAGATGAAGGCCTTTCCATTTTCACTTATGGACAAGGCCAAAGATTGGCTCTACGAACTAGCCCCGGGAACTGTGACTTCGTGGGAGAGTATGAAGCGTGCTTTCTTGGAGAAATTCTTCCCTACTTCGAGAGTGATTCTCCTACGGAAGAAAATTAGTGGTATTCAACAGAATCATGGTGAGACATTCCCGGCTTATTATGAGCGCTTCAAGGGCCTTGTAGCTTCATGTCCTCAACATCAAATGAAGGAGGAACTTCTCCTTCAATATTTCTATGAGGGCCTTCTTCCTATCGAACGTCAAATGCTTGATGCATCAGCGGGAGGAGCATTGGTGGACAAAACACCAAGGGATGCCAAGATTCTCATAGCCAACCGAGCGCTCAACGCTCAACAATATGAAGGAGTGGGCCAAAGGGAAGCCTCACGGCAACAAAGTGTAAATGAGGTGAGTGCTATTTCTGAAATTCAATCACAACTTGCTAATCTTACTTCTCTTGTTTCTCAGGTTGTGATTGGTCCAAAAGCACAAGAACACCAAGTTTGTGGCGTGTGCTCAATTGAAGGGCATCCATCCGACAAGTGCCCTCAACTAATCAAGAATGGTGGGTGGGAATCTACCAATGCAATTGGTTTCCAAGGACAAAATCAAAACAACCCATACTCGAACACTTACAATGCCGGATGGAGGGACCATCCAAACTTCAAATGGAGGGACCATCCAAACTTCAAATGGAGGGAGCCACAACAAGCTGCCTAACAAGGAGGATTTAGGCCAAACCCCCCTGGTTTTTATTCCAAGCCGTATGCACCCCAACAACCCCAACAACCTTCGGCATCATCTCATTCAGGTACGTCCTTGGAAAATGATCAAGCTATGCAATTACTAACCTCTATTTCGTAGGGGTTGCAAAATCAAAACAACCGGATAGCAAATAACGAGAAGGAGATGATGGATATGAAGAAACAAATAGGGCAGATTTCTGAGTTCCTTGGACAGATTAGAGAGCAAGGAAAGCTTCCTAGCTCAACCACAGTCAATCCAAAGGGAGGATTCGAATCCGCCAAGGCCATCACCCTAAGGGGTGGAAAAGAAGTTGGGACCGAGCCAAACAATCCCAAATCTGCCCAGAAAGTAGATGAAGAGACGACACAACCTGAGGAAGTGTCTAGTTCACCCACGGAAAGGGTGAAAAACCCAATGCCGCAGGCCCCCAATCACCCTAACTCGGCCAAATCAGGTAATTTAAGTTCAAATTCATGTACTTCACGTCCTAATTTGCCCAATGTAGCTTTTCCTCACAGGTTCATGCAAGAAAAAAAGGAAGAAAGCAAGAAGGACATTCTTGAAACATTCCGGAAGGTGCAAGTGAACATACCGCTTCTCGATGCAATCAAACAGGTTCCAAAGTATGCTAAATTCCTCAAGGACCTATGCAATACAAAGAGAAGAAGGGCAAACAAAGAGGTAGTGAAGGTAAGCGAGAATGTGTCCGCTGTTTTGCAACGTAAACTGCCTACCAAGTGCAAAGACCCCGGTAGTTTCACGATTCCTTGTGTGATTGGACATAATCGTTTTGAACATGCCATGCTTGATTTAGGTGCATCCATAAATGTCATGCCTTATTCCATTTATGCATCTATGAATTTGGGTGAATTAAAACAAGATGGTGTAATTATACAATTGGCCGATCATTCTAACGCGTATCCAAAAGAAGTTTTGGAAGATGTGCTTGTGCAGGTGAACCATTTAATTTTTCCGGCTGATTTCTACGTCCTAGACATGGAGGATTCAGCCCATTCTACATCTTTGCCGATTCTCCTTGGTAGGCCATTCATGAAGACGGCCCGAACGAAGATTGATGTATACAAAGGCACCTTGAGAATGGAATTCGATGGGGAAGTGATTGATTTTAATATTTCTGAAACTATGAGATATCTCATTGATGACCATTCTTGTTTTTCCATTGATGTTATCGATTCTTTGGCGCAGGTATACCTTGAAGAATTGAACGAGGACGCCCTGGAAACAACCATCACTAAGGCCATAGAGTGCAAAAATGAAGGATTTGGGCCAATGCAAGGCCACTGGCAAGGAGGAGGAATTCTTTGCCATGGGTTCTAGTGAAGAAATAATTGAGGTTGTGGCAGCCCTTGAGTCATTGCCACAACAATATGGTAAGGTTCCACTCTCACTTTCAAATTCAGTTTCTACTAAGATGCTACCTTCTGTTGTTCAGGCACCATCGCTTGAACTTAAGCCGTTGCCGGACCATTTGAAGTATGTGTTTTTGGGAGAAGGCGAAACATTGCCCGTCATCATTTCATCAAGTCTCACGGCAATGGAGGAGGAGAAGCTTGTGAGGGTGCTGTGAGAACACAAAACGGCCATAGGGTGGACTTTGGCCGACATTAAAGGAATAAGCCCTACCACATGCATGCACCGTATACTTCTTGAGGAGGGGACTAAGCCATCCCGAGAGGCTCAACACCGTCTCAACCCTCCGATGATGGAAGTGGTGAAGAAGGAAATAATCAAGCTTTTGGATTGCGGAGTGATCTACCCTATCTCCGATAGCCGTTGGGTCTCTCCAGTTCAAGTCGTTCCCAAGAAGTCCGGAGTAACTGTTATCAAGAATGATGAGAATGAGCTCGTGCCTACACGCATTCAGACTGGATGGCGAGTATGTATCGATTACCGGAAGCTAAATGCCATGACTAGGAAAGATCACTTTCCTTTGCCATTCATCGACCAGATGCTCGAAAGGTTAGCCTGTCATGCTTTTTACTGTTTTCTTGATGGATACTCTGGATATAACCAAATTGTGATAGCCCCGGATGATCAAGAGAAGACCACATTCACATGTCCCTTTGGAACATTTGCTTATCGTCGCATGCCATTTGGCTTATGCAACGCACCGGCCACTTTCCAAAGGTGTATGGTAAGTATATTTTCCGATTTTGTTGAAAAGATCATTGAGGTTTTCATGGATGATTTCAGTGTGTTTGGGAGTTCATTTGATAATTGCTTGGATAATCTGACCTTAATTTTGAAACGATGTGTTGAAACTAACCTTGTCTTGAATTGGGAGAAATGTCACTTTATGGTGAAACAAGGTATAGTTTTAGGACATATTGTTTCAGAAAAAGGAATTGAAGTAGATAAATCGAAAATAGACCTTGTACGTCACTTACCCTCTCCTACTTCGGTTAGAGAGGTACATTCGTTTCTTGGCCATGCAGGGTTCTATAGGCGTTTTATCAAGGACTTCTCCAAGATGTCCAACCCTCTTTGCCGATTGCTTCAAAAAGATGTGCCATTTAAGTTTGATGAAGAGTGTAATTCGGCATTTAACCAACTCAAGGAGAAGCTACTCTCGGCCCCCATTATTGTACCTCCAGATTGGAGCCTTCCGTTCGAGCTCATGTGCGATGCATCCGACTATGCATTAGGAGCTGTTCTAGGACAAAGAAGAGACAAGCGGCCGCATGTCATATACTATGCCTCTCGGACTCTCGATGATGCCCAATTGAACTACTCCACGACGGAAAAAGAACTTCTAGCTGTGGTTTTTTCTTTAGATAAATTCCGTTCATATTTAATTGGTACTAAAGTAATCGTTTATTCTGATCATGCAGCTTTGAGGTACTTGCTCACGAAAAAGGAAGCAAAGCCGAGGCTTATCCGTTGGATTCTTCTTCTTCAAGAATTTGATATTGAAATCCGGGATAAGAAAGGAAGCGAGAATGTAGTGGCTGACCATTTAAGCCGAATGATCCACGAGGAACATGAACATGCCGTACCTATCCCTGAAACTTTTCCCGATGAGCAGCTGCTATCCATTGAGGTAAGTGAACCATGGTATGCAGATTTAGTGAATTACTTGGTGGCTAAACAATTTCCAAATGAACTAAACAAGCACCAACGTGATAAGCTTAAAAATGATGCACGTTTCTATGTTTGGGATGACCCTTATTTGTGGAAGTATTGCTCAGATCAAATTGTACGTAGATGTGTGCATGATTTTGAATTTCACTCAATTCTAAGCTTTTGTCACACATATGCATGTGGTGGTCATTTTGGCACACAACGCACTGCCCTCAAGGTTCTAGAGTGTGGTTTTTATTGGCCGACTATATTTAGGGATGCTAGAACCTTTTGTATGTCTTGTGATCGTTGCCAACGAATGGGTAACATAGGTACCAAGGACCAAATGCCGCAAACCCCTGTCTTTAATGTTGAAATTTTTGATGTTTGGGGCATTGATTTCATGGGCCCTTTCCCTCCATCTTATGGTTTCACTTATATCTTGCTAGCCGTTGATTATGTTTCTAAATGGGTGGAAGCAAAAGCCACCCGTACTAACGATTCTAAGGTGGTTGCAGATTTCGTGAAAACTAACATTTTTGCTAGGTTTGGAATGCCGAGAGTAATCATAAGTGATGGAGGGTCTCACTTTTGCAATCGGACCATTGAGGCGTTGCTAAGAAAGTACCATGTCAACCATAAGGTCTCCACACCTTACCATCCTCAAACAAATGGCCAAGCCGAGGTGTCTAACCGAGAAATCAAACAAATTTTGGAGAAGACCGTTGGACCAACAAGGAGGGATTGAAGCTTACGTTTAGATGATGCACTGTGGGCATATCGTACGGCGTACAAAACACCCATTGGGATGTCACCTTTTCGGCTCGTCTATGGTAAGCCATGTCATTTGCTCGTAGAGTTAGAGCACAAGGCACATTGAGCCGTGAAGACTTTCAACATGGACATAGATGCAGCGGGAGTTCATAGGAAGCTCCAATTGAATGAACTTGAGGAGATTCGGAATGAAGCCTATGAGAATGCCCGGATGTACAAAGCCAAGACCAAAGCATTCCATGATAAAATGATTCGAACCAAGACCTTCACAGTTGGGCAGAAAGTGTTACTTTTCAACTCTCGTCTACGTTTGTTTCCTGGTAAGTTGCGTTCTAAATGGATTGGCCCGTTTGTTGTTACTAACGTTTTACCTTATGGTGCAGTCCACATAAAAAGCTTAAGGAATGGCGTAGAATTCAAGGTGAACGGGCATCGGTTGAAGCCATATTACGAGCATGGTGTGGGGCAAGTGGTGGAAGACATTCCTTTCCATTCTGTGGGTCCTAAATGAGCCTAAGAAGGTTTCGTCCGGCTGCAAGACGTAAAAGAAAGTGCTTCGTGGGAGGCAACCCATTACAGTGAATAACGCTTGTTCATTGATTTCGAGTGATTACAAAAAAAAAAAAAAAAAAAAAAAAAAAAAAAAAAAAAAAAAACATGGCAGAAAGATGGAGCCTTCACAAAGGTTGTGTACGTGAGGCCCCACTACGTGGCAACACTCTCGGAACAGAAGGCATCAGAGCAAGAGGCATTGGAGCAAGAGGCATCGGAGCGGAAGGCATCGGAGCGGGAGGCACCGAAGATAGATCATTCAAGGCCCCAAACCTTGGTGGAACGCTGGATGACCCAGGAAAGAGGTGCCTCTGGAAGAAAGCTGCAAACCGTTGACGGTCATCAAGCTCATCAAGCTTCCTCTTCATGCCTGTCGAATAATTGTTGGCAAGCACGTGCAAACTTCGGTTCTCGTACTTAAGCTGTTTAATTTCCTGCTTAAGACTCTCCACCTCTGCCATCAAGGATTCAACCTGACGGGAGCGAGCAAGAAAGCGTTGGCCCATGTTGGACACAGAGCCAGCGCACTGAACGCTAAGAGCCAAGGACTCTTGAATGGCCAACTCATCGGACCGTCCAGAAAGCAGCTGACTATCTTTGGGAGTGAGGAGGTTCCGAGCTACTATCGTAGCCGTTGTGGCATCCGTCATCACAGAGTCCTCATCTGTAAGAGGGCCATGAGAAGATAAGAAAGACGGGCACCATACCTTATCCTGACGAGGCGCGACCGGGTCACTGCTTAGACTCAAATCTAAGCAAATGTTTGATGGGTTGGATGAGCTAGCCATTGTTCAAGAAGTTAAAAGAGAAGGGTTGGATGGAGGAAAATCTCGACGGGCCAAAGATGATTTTTGGGAAGTCTTCAAAGTGTGCAGATAGAGGTGATCGATCACCTCTATTAAAGGATAGGTGACACAATCACCAATTCAGAATTGAAGAGACACCGCTCTTCAAAAACCGGATTTTCTGGCGTAAAGATCGCCAGCTCTTCAGACGCAATCCAGGCTTTTCAGAAAGCGTGTGCAAATTTGTCAAAAGTTCCCAGCTTTTCAGAAGACGCGTGGAAGGCGAGAAATCAGCTGCACACTTTAGCCGACAAACGTGGGTGACAAAGCCGAAAGCTCCCGGCTTTCCAGAAAGCAAATGCAACTTTGTGAAAAGCTTCCGGCTTTTCAGAAAGCGCGTACCACTTTGTCAAAAGCTCCCGGCTTTTCAGAAGACGCGTGGAGGACATTGTCGCATTCGCACTGTCATTTGCCATTACAATTCCTATATACATCAACATTCATGGCAAGGCATACACCCACCAACGCATAACTTTCCTTCTCGGCCGAAAATGTAAGCTGCAACCAACCCTCTCAAACATGCTCAGTTTTCTCCTTCTCTTGAGAACACATTTTCAACCATGGATGTATCCCCCGAAGAAGATACCAAATGCCTGGAGTACAAAGGAGGCAAGAGGAAACGGTGGATCGAAGCATGTGGATTCATTCGCTGCCTCTTCGAAAGCAAAGGTATCTCATATCATTAAGGGCGAAAGCAAAGGTATCTCATATCATGCTCTTTCCCTGTCTTTTCCTTTGTGCTTGATATTACTTGCATGGCAAAGTGAAAGAAACAACCAGCCGGCACTTGGAGTCTATCTGGACTCTATTCCCTGGTTGCTTACCTACCTTTGCTGAGCTATCCTCTAACCCTCTTCAATACGAATTGGAGAGATTGAACAAAGAAACAGATAAAAGGAGTAAGCTCAGACCTTCGGGGGAGACCAAAAGAATCCTGCTGCCCAGTTCAAGAGTAGCACAAAGGAAAATCAACGATGGGAGCAGCGCAGTTCAAGAGTAAGCCTGTGGAATCACAAAGATCCGAGCCTCAATGCAATTACCAAGGAGAAGATGGAATTTACACTCTATAACCAGATTTGCGTCTCTAAACTCTTCTCTTTGTTAACTACATTCTGCCATGTTTAGTATGTTTAGTTGCTTTTTGTGTGTTTACTTATGTTTTGTGTGAATCTATGTTTTTAACATTGAGGACAATGTTTGATTTAAGTGTGGGGGAGTTACTAAAGTGTTTTGATGCAAATTCGTAGGGTTTTATCCACCATAACTTCAAATGTTGTTTCTTGCTGTTTTTAAGTGTGTTTAGTGTGTTTTGACTTAAAAATTCGAAAATCACATAAAAATTTGAAAAACATGTTTTGAAAAGCCTAAAAAGAGTGTTTTGAGTCGTTTTTGTGTCGTAGGTCACCTTCCAACACAATGATAAGGATTTGGTTTCTAATTGCATGACTGTTAAAAAGAGTTAGAAACATGGGGAAAAGTTTGATTTACTCTTGGTATAGGCTTGGTTATGGTTACAATGTATGACTTCACATGCAATCATAAAAGAAAAATTCGTTTTTGTAACATGCTTGAAGGAAGGAACTCAAACAAACGCTACAACCCTGAGAGACTTGAGCCTATAACGTTCTTTGGAGAGTATAATCTGTGATTTCTTGTTTTCCAAAGTTGTTGCATGATCTCATTATTCTTTGCTTGGTTACTACTTAGAAGGCGTTTCATCATATAGTTCCAAATGCTAGAACTCATGCCCATTTCATTCAAAGCATGTTATTGATTTACATAACATATATCAAGATGAAGTTGTGTAGTTGCCACCATAGCCAAATAACCTCACTTCCCATATTTTGTATATGTTGTAAGTTTTACCCCCGTTGAGCTTTGTTTAGCATTTATTCTTTGTCAACCCACATTATCCTCACCTAGCCTAGTTTAGGACAATCCACACCCTTGTTCTTAAAAGATAGTGAGCATAACTTAAATGAATTCCTTTTGAGTTACATTATGCAAGAAAATGAGTGTGGGGGAAGGAATGCTTGTTCTTAAGTATGTTTTGAGTTTCAAAAGAAAAGAAAAACAGAAAAGAAAAGAAAGAAAGAAAGAAAAAAAGAGCTTGAAAAAAAAAAATGAAAGAATGAGTGATTGAAGAAAGGGCTCAAAACACCAATTCTGGCCCTAAATTGTCTCCCTTTTTGTTCCAAAGTTGAGTTTTCATTCAAAAGTGAATTCTAAGTTGATTCAATTGCCTTGCTCACTATTTCTTTAAGAACCTTTGTTTTCCATATCCCTTCTTTGTTATCCACACGCCCCAAGCCCCATTACAACCCGTGACTTCAATCTTGAGTGTTATGTGTTTCAATTTGTGGAGTTTGAACTTGGTATGAGCATATGGTGTCACTGGTTCTCGCGTCTAAGTAGTAGCATTCCATTCATGAGATCATGTCTAAACATGCTTATTAACTCCAAAAATTGCGTTCTTTGTGATACATATATGTGAGTGTTCGTTTTCATGTTTACATCAATCTTCTCACATATGACTAGATTAGGGTGTGTAGTTAGAAAATCTGAGTGAAAATTGAGTGCATATCTTGTAAGGAATTGAGCAAATTCTCTAAGGCATGTTACTACATTCAAAACATGGTTTTAAATGCTTAATTGCGAACTAGTATGTGGTGACTATGATTAAGAATGTACTTAAGGGTAAAGATGGCTAAATTCTGTGGGAATAATGATTTTTAACTTGTCATGTGCATTGGAAATCCCTGAAACGATTGTTGGAAGGTGTAGGTTGTGTTTTACGTGTTTAGTGTCGTTTTGTTTATTTGTTTTTATTCTGTTTTGCTCGAGGACTAGCAAAAGATAAGTGTGGGGGAGTTTGATAGGAGCATATTCATGCGACTTAAATGGCTTGTTCTCGTGCATTTACGTTATGTTTCTCTAGTTATTTTAGTACTTTATGCTTCTTTTGTGTGTTTTCAGGTTCTAAGGGCTTAGGGAGCAAGAAAGTGCATTTTGAGGCTATTTGGGGCACTTTTGGGCATGGATTGGATAGCTTAATCATGGAGCAAAGAGGATGGACGAAATTGAAGCCTTGTATGCTCTTTGGGGACATCAAACAAAGGGCCTAGCCCAATCAAACAAATCCTTTGAGCCATGGAAAACCTCTAGCCCAATCAAACATATTATGCCATGCAAACCAACCTATTTTAGGCCCATTCTATGTACTTAAACCCTAGCCCTTTAAACTAGCCCTATTATCACTTATCACTTCCATTCACTTATCACTTATCAAACCATTCACTTATCATATCATTCACTTATCATAACCATACACTTATCACTTATCATACTCATAATCATCTACACATTTCAACCATTTAAACATATGCATTTCAACTCACATGCACACCCACCTCTTTCCACCTAATCCACATGCATTCACTCATAATCATTCACTCACCTTGCAGCCACATTTCCACTCACCTACTAGCTGTCATGTTCCCTCCACTACTCCTATAAATACCCTTGCATTCATTCATTCATTCATCATCTCATTCCATATCTCATTCACAACACAAACACTTCCCCCTTTGGCCGTGAGTTTCTCTCCATTTTCTGCACCATTTTCTCCACCACTCCTCACCTATTTCCATAATTCCCCACTCCATTCCACACTTCCATTCCCCCAAACCAACTATCTTTAGATCTTGTGCCACAACGAAGAGGAAGATAAGAGGGCCTAAACGTTCATACAATTCACGTTTGAGTTGTTGGAATGTTTAGGCGTTTCTTTGATTTCAATGTTTAATTTCAATTCTCTTTGTTTTGTATGAGGAACTAAACCCTTTTTGGCTAGGGGTGATTTCAATACCATGATTATTTATGTGATATGAATTGATGAATTCCGGTTATGAACTCTTGATTCGTGAATGCAATTGGCTTAACTATTTGATGATTAACTTATTTGTGTTTGTTGATTGAGGGTCGACACTTAATTAGCATGCATGAATATGTGGCTAAAGTTTAAGAAGGTTTCACATAATCGTTACTAACTTATACTTGAAAGTAGTGAAGGTCGCTTGTCACGATCGCGTTAAGTTTAATTCTTAGCATGAGCAACATGATGTCATAGTTGCAAATGCTTTGTCAATGCGTATGGTTTTCATTTTTCTTAATGATCTTCGATTGTATCTCTATTATGATGACATGTAGGGAACTTTTGAGAATGTTTTGGGTTGTCGAATGATGCCATCCAATCCAATAATATAAGGAAAATCTGAGGGTTAACTAGTGATGTCACGGTTAATTTGGGGCATTGTCGTTCATAATTCAATGAAGGAATAACTGGAAATTGATTCATATGCATAAATATCATGTGTGGAGAAAGAACCTCTAGCTAATTCACCAACCATCTTGTTTCACAACACTTGTTTACAATCTGTCCATTTTTGCATTTTGTTTGTTTATTTCAACTTCGTCAAAACTAAAACCCCCTTTTTTATTTCCTTGTTCCCAAGTGTCTTAAATCTGTTTTAATTTAGTTTTTATGTTTTTAAGGCAATTTAGAAGGTTTTAGCAAGCCCTCCTAATCCCCGGTCTAGAACGATCCCTCACTTATCCATTCTACTACAATTGTCAAACGAGGGTTTAATTTGAGTGTTAATTAATTCTCACATCAGTGTGTGCATAGGGTGTTGTATAACAACTTGAAGTATGACTGTTATTCTCACTAATTCAAGGGATTTGCTAATCTTGCTTTAGTTGTTATGTGATTAGGCGTAAATCAAGGAAGGAAGATTGTTTCTTGTTCCTTGTTTTTCTCTTCTTCCCACGCTTATATATATAAGCTATCTTTGTACTTTGTTTCAATATAATAGAAAATACACCTTCAAAACTCAATATGGTATCAGAGCAGTGATCCTAATCGACCTGTTTCTGAGTAGTTTCTTGAGAGATCTGTGAGTTTTTTCCTGATTCTCTATCATTGCTGAAGGGAGTTCAGTGCATGGCAAAGAAGTTAGCTCACATGTTGCACCATCTTCATTTCATTTAGATGTTGATGTTAACCCAAATCAATGTCTCAGTTTTGTCTTCCTAAATGAGTTCAATTATCTCCCTTGGGAGAGAGCAGTCACTCTTTCCTTGGGAGGACGATCGAAACTTGGTTTTGTTAATGGTGTTATTCCAGCGCCTGATGTGTCCTCACCAGATTAGAATGACTGGTTGTGCAAGGACCAGTTGGTCATGTCATGGCTACTAAATTCTATGGATCAAAGGATTGCATAAATTTTCAGCTATGCTGAATCCTCTTACATCCTTTGGAAAAATCTTAAAGAAATGTATGGGAATCAGAATAATGCAGCTCGAGTGTTCCAGTTAAAAAAGGATATTGCAGGTCTTTAACAAGAAGGAAACTCATTTGTGCAGCATCTTAGGAAGTTAACCACCATGTGGAACGAGTTGAATGTACATCAGCCACACACTATTGACGCTGTCGTGTTGACCAAGAGAGCTGAGGAAGACTAAATATTTCAACTTCTTGCGAGTTTAAGTCCTGAATACGAAGATCTCGGGAGTCATGTCCTCATGAATCCTGATCTTCCCTCCTTCTTAAGTGTATGTGCCACGATTCAAATGGAAGAAACTTGCAGAAAAATCATGACTGTGGAATTAAAGGTGAATATACCAAAAGCTAGGGTATATCTCTCTAACCACAGAACTGGTGACGAGAGGGGCTACAAAGGAAAGAAACCTATTGTAAAATGTAGCTACTATGATACTGGTGGACATACATGAGATCATTGCTGGATTCTCCACCCTGAGCTAAGGCCCAAGTCTTCGAGGGACAACAACAAGGGTTTCCCTAAGAGTTTACACAACTCACCCTACAAGGCAAATCATACCCTCACCACTCATTCCTAGGGAGCACAAAAGTTCACCTCTAATCTAGCCAACCTGATAAATGAATTTGCTGCCTTCCTCCACAAGAAACAAGGTCATGGAGATAATGAAGGATCAACTAATCAAGGTGACAACAAAACAGCTGCTCTACTAGGGCAATTTGTTAGTTTTTTGGCTGAAAATGAAGGTGTGACACAACAAGATATTCCAAGTATATTACAATCCTTCTCAACTGCTCTTAAAGTCGGTAATGTGCATGATTATTGGATTATAGATTCAAGAGCTACTGATCATATGATGAACAAGTCTACAAATCTGCATAATTTTGGAAAACTCTCATGTCCATCTCAAGTGTTAGTTTCTAATGGCAAGGGTGCTATGGTTGTAAAGAAAGGGAAAACACATTTGATTTCTAGTGATGTCGAGTCTGAGGCTCTTTATGTTCCCTCATTTCCTTTTCAACTCTTATTTATTGGGAAAATCACAAACTCACTAAACTGTCTTGCTATTTTCTCCCCAAAAACTGTGGTTTTTTAGGATATCACCACCAAGAAGACGATTGGTGAAGGTATTTTCCTAAATGGTCTCTACTACCTTTCCAAGCATGTCCAAACTCCCAAGGTGTTTCAATTCACTTCAAGCCTGGTTCAAGAACAACAACTTTGGCACAAACGACTTGCACATCCTTCTGATAAAGTTCTGTCCTTTTTGTTTCCAAACCTGTGCAAAGTTACACATTCCTATGATGTTTGTCACTTCTCTAAGTTCACTAGATTACCTTTCACTTCCTCTTTGTCTAGGGCTAGTAATTCGTTTGAAATCGTGCATTCCAATGTTTGGGGACCAATCCTAGAGTCCTTTGACGGATACAAATGTTTTGTAACTTTTTTGGATGATTTCACAAGGATCACTTGGTTGTATCTTTTAAAATTTAAAAGTGAAGTGCTAGAAGTTTTTCAAGATTTTCATAGACTTGTAAACATACAATTTTCTTCTAACATTCATGTCTTACGATCAGATAATGGCTCCGAATATATGTCCCATAACATGTCTCACTATCTAAGCACACATGGTATATTACATCAAACTAGTTGTGTTGGAACACCTCAACAAAATAGGGTAGCAGAAAGGAAGAATAGAGATTTACTTGAAAAAACTAGAGCTCTTATGTTTCATTCAAATGTGACTAAAAAATTCTGGTCACAAGGTGTTCTTACTGCTGCATATCTCATCAATAGATTACCTAGCAAGATATTGAACTTCAAATCACCTTATGAGGTATTGAAAGATAGATAGATCAATTTATCCCATTTGAGAGTGTTTGGATGTACATGCTTTGTTCACATTCAAGCACCAAATCGTGTCAAGCTAGATCCAAGGGCTGCCAAATGTGTTTTCCTAGGCTATTCTCCACTCAAAAGGGTTACAAATGTTACAATCCAACAACTAGGAAAATAGTTGTTTCAAGAGATATGAAATTTGAAGAAACCATACCTTACTTCACTCAACCTCTAGACTATACTAGAGAGGGGAATAATTTGCTTGATTTGTTCCCAATACCATATCCCAGTGAAGAGGATACAATAGATATTTCAAGGGACCAAGTATTGAATAAGGATGATATTAGCAACCTGCAGAATTCTCCACATGTGGTCTCTGAAGAACCTATCTCACCAGAACCCTCAAGTAGTCCCTCCAACTAAGAAACTGCTCATGTACCAGCAACTCAATCTCCTACAGTTCGTCGAAATCCTTCCCGTGAGAGGAAACTTCCATCCAAGTTACATGATTATGTAACTTACAATGCTAGGTACCCCTTGACTTCTGCTATTAATTATAGCAAAGTTTCATCCTCTTTTGCTTCATTGCTCAGTGCAATTACTGAAACTAGTGAACCATAAAGCTTTTAAGAAGCTAATCTACATAATGAGTAGAGAGCTGCTATGGTAGAAGAGCTTCAAGCTCTTCATGAAAACAACACCTGCACAATAGTGAAACTTCCCAAAGGGAAAAAGGCTGTGGGAAGTCGTTGGTGATAGGAGCATATTCATGCTACTTAAATGGCTACTTTTCGTGCATTTACGTTATGTTTCTTTAGTTATTTTAGTCCTTTATGCTTCTTTTGTGTTTTTTCAGGTTCTAAGGGCAAAGTATGCAAAAGGATGCCTTTTGGAGCCTTTTGGAGCAAATTAGAGATTGGAATGGATAGCATATGATTGAAGCTAAAGTGTTGGACGAATTTGAAGGCCTTGTATTCACTTTGGACATAAAACAAAGGGCCTAGCCCATTCTCTCTTAAACCAACCCCAAGGCCATGCATTTCCTTCCAATTCCAAAATCCACAATCACTTCAAAAGCCATGCAAAGCCATATTCAACACCCTAAACTACAACCATGCAGCCACACATTCTTTCTCCACACCTTGCCATGCATAATCCACCACTTTCCAACCTATTCACATGCATTCATCATTGCACCACAATTCAACACATGCATTCACACACCAACAACATCCCATGCCGTGCATTCCCTTTCATTTCAGCCAAGTCACATGCATTCACTTCACATTCACCCATATGCACATTCAATCATTCACTCACACTTCCTTTGCCGTGCATTCCCAAACCCTTCACATGCATTTCCTTCATCATTTCCAACCCACATGCACCCTTTATTCTTCATCATTTCAGCCATGCACATTTAATCATTCATTCCCAAATCAATGCCGTGCCTTTCACTCCTAATTCCAGCATTCACATGCATTTCCAGCTCATCTAAACTCCTTGCTGTGGGCTTTCAATGCAATTCCAGCATCTTCACATGCCTTTCCAGCTTTCCCTTTTATTTCTAGCTCTCACTCTTCATCATTGCAGCCACCTAAATGCATTATTCATTAACCTTTCATCATGTAGCCAGAAAATAAGCAAGAAAACATCAATGCCGTGCCTTCACACACCATTCCAGCACATGCCAACACCTTCACATGCAATTTCAGCTTTCACATGCTTTCCTAGCTGTTTTTCCATCATTAATTAGCCACTTGCATCCTAAACAAACAGCCATATACACCTCCATTCCTCCTATAAAAACCCTTGCATTCTCATTCATTGGTGATTCAATTCACATCTCATTTTCATACACAACACACCACAAACACATCCATTCTTCCCTAGCCGTGAGTCCCACTTCCATTTCCTGCATCTTCTCTTCCATTTCCATCACTTCCCATCCCTCTAAAACACTATCCAATAATCAACATATCCTTAGACCTTGTGCCACAACGAAGAGGAGGAGAATAGTGCCTAAACGTTCATACAATTCAAGTTTGAGTTGTTGGAATTTTTAGGTGTTGCTTTTCCTCAATTGCAATTTTTAATTTCAATTCTCTTTGTCTTGTATGTATGAGGAACTAAACCCCCCCTTAGCTAGGGGGTGATTCGAAATATATGTTTATGCTTGCAATATGATTTGATTACTTCTAATTACGTTTCATAAGTTGTGAATTCAATTTGTTTAACTGTTTGATTGATAACCTATTTATGTATGTTTATTGAGAGTGGACGCTTAATTTTCATGCATGAATTTGACGCTAGAATATAAGTGAGTTTCACGTAACAGTTATGAACTTATATTCACAAGTAGTGGAGGTTGCTTATAAACAATCGCGTTAAACATATTCTTGGCATAAGTTTCATGCAATCATAGTAACGAATGCCTCGTCAACACTTATAGCTTTCATGTTGCTTAATGATTCTTGCTTGTATCTCTATTATGCAATTCATGTAGGGAACTTGTGAGGAATGCTTTGGGTTGTCGTATGCAATCATCCAATTCATTAACTTAAGGAAAACTTGACGGTTAATTTAAGCGGACCTAATTAACCCGGGGCGTTGAGAATTCATGGTTTATTGAAAAGCAATTAGAAACCATTTTGTATGCAAGTATAACATGTGTGGAGATGAACCCCTTAGCTAGCTTCCCATCCATTCATTTCCGTCAAATTCGTATTTACAATTTGTTTTCTTTGCAATCTATCCATTTTAGTTTAATCTCGTCCAAACCTAAACCCCCCCCCCCCAATTTGTTGTTTAAGTCTTAGTCTTAATCTTTCTTATTTTTAGTTTTGCATTCTTCGCATCAAATAGTGTTTTAAAGTTGTTTTTACGTTTTTGAAGTCAAATCCAAGTGATTAACAATCCCTCCTAATCCCCGGTCCAGAACGATCCCTACTTACATACTTACTACAATTGACAAAAAGAGGGTTTAATTTGTGTGCGTATAATTCTCGCATCAAATTTTGGCGCCGTTGCCGGGGATTAGCAACTTTGCTAATCTCTTGGATTGTTTTATTTTCTTTTGTTTTTATTTTATTCCAGATTCTTAATCTTGTTTTGTTTCTTGTTTTAGGTACTAGTTTATGACTCGGAGTTCTCATCCGATTCGTGAACATATCTCGAGCTTTAACGCCGATTTCGAGCGAGAATTGAGACGAAAGAGAAAGAACTCAGAACCTAACGAATCAAGTGAAAGCTCCGAGTCCGTTTCTGAATCTGAAGAAGAACCCAAGACAACAGTGGGTGAAGAAGACATGGCAGCAGACAACCGAACAATCAAGGAGCTTTCCGCTTCGGGATTAGCCAATGCCGCACCATTATGCATTCAATACCCCGTGGCTGCCCAAGGCAAGACCGATGAATTCGAGTTGAAGTCAAGCGTGTTACACCACATTCCGAAATACCATGGGCTTTCCATGGAAGATCCCAACAAGCATCTCAAGGAGTTCGAGGTTGTTTGTTCGAGCATGACACCCATAAATGTCGACGGGAACATTCTGATGATGAAGGCTTTTCCATTCTCACTTTTGGAAAAAGCGAAGGATTGGCTTTTCGAATTAGCACCCGGAACGGTTACATCTTGGGATAGTATGAAAAGAGCTTTCTTGGAGAAGTTTTTCCCAACTTCAAGAATCATTCTCTTGAGGAAACGGATTAGTGGTATCCAACAAAATCAAGGTGAATCGTTTCCGTCTTATTATGAACGTTTTAAATCACTTGTTGCTTCTTGTCCACAGCATCAAATGAAGGAGGAGCTGCTCATTCAATACTTCTACGAATGACTCCTTCCAATGGAACGCCAAATGCTTGATGCTTCGGTGGGAGGTGCGTTGGTGGATAAAACTCTGTGGGCTGCAAAAGTTCTAATTGCCAACCGAGCACATAATGCACAACAATACGAAGGTGTTGGACAAAGAGACCCCCCACGGCAACACCAAGTCAATGAGGTAAGTGCCATAACCGAACTTCAAAATCAAATGGCTAACCTTACTACGTTGCTTTCTCAGGTGGTGGAAGGTCCAAAAGTCAAAACCGTAGCTTCTTGTGGCGTATGTTCCATGCAAGGACACCCTACAGACACGTGCCCACAATTGATTGAGAATGGGGGATGGGAGACTGCAAATGCCGTTGGATTTCCAAGCCACAATCAACCAAGGAATGATCTATATTCCAACACATACAATCCGGGTTGGAGAGACCATCCAAACTTCAAGTGGAGGGAGCCCCAACAACCTCAACAACAAGGAGGCTTTAGACAACAACCCCCGGGGTTTTACACCAGAACCCACAGCCAAGACCAAAACCAACCACAATCCAGCCAAAACCATCAAGGCACGTCTTTAGATAATGCTACAGTTCTTAAGTTACTTACTAGTCTGTCTCAGGGACAAGAAAATCAAAACAAGGCGATGCAAAACCAAGACCAAAGGGTGGACCAATTAGAGAAGCAAATAGGGCAGATTGCGGAGTTTGTGGGACAATTCCGAGATCAAGGCAAGCTTCCAAGCTCAACAATTGTCAATCCAAAAGGTGGCTTTGAAACCGCCAATGCAATCACCTTAAGAAGTGGCAAGGAAGTTGGAACCACCTCACAACCACCAAAATCAAGTCAAGACGAGGAGGACAAGTTGTTGCAAGAAGAAGCACAGGGAGCAAAGCCCACGACCAAGGATGACCAAACCTTGCCAAATTCATCTAGACCTCCTAAACCATCCCAAACCACCAAGGTAAGTCCCAATTCGACTTTTTCTAGTTCTATTCCACTAAACGTGCCCTTTCCTAGCAGGTTTAGGCAATCAAAGAAGGAAGAAGCCGAGAAGGACATTCTAGAGACCTTTCGGAAAGTTCAAGTCAATATCCCGCTCCTTGATGCGATTAAGCAAGTTCCGAGGTATGCTAAGTTTTTAAAAGAACTTTGTACAACAAGGAAAAGGATCTCGAACAAAGAGGTGGTTCAAGTAAGTGAAAATGTCTCTGCTGTGTTACAAAGGAAATTACCCCCTAAATGCAAAGATCCGGGTAGTTTTACAATTCCGTGCGTTATTGGTAATACTAAGTTTGAACAATGCATGTTAGATCTAGGTGCTTCAATTAACGTCATGCCATACTCTATTTATGCTTCAATGAACCTTGGTGAATTGAAAAATGATGGTGTGATTATTCAGTTGGCCGATAGATCTAATGCCTATCCAAAGGGCGTATTGGAAGATGTCTTAGTACAGGTGAATAATTTGATCTTCCCGGCGGATTTCTATGTCCTTGAAATGGAGGAAACCACCCATGCTCCACCCTTGCCGATTCTTCTTGGGAGGCCATTCATGAAGACGGCCCGAACAAAGATAGATGTGTTTAAAGGCACTTTAACGATGGAATTCGATGGGGGAAGTGATTGATTTCAATATTTCTGAAACTATGAAATTTCCTAATGATAATCACTCATGTTTCTCTATTGATATTCTTGATTCTTTGGTGCAGTTACCCGATCTATTCCATGCCATGGGTTCCAATTGAGCCTAAGAAGGTCTTGTTGGAAATGTGCCCTAAAACCAATCATATGATGATACTTTACGGACATTTCAAACTATTGTAGTTTAAATGTAAAGGGCAAAGATTATTGTTTGAGCCGTCTCATATAAATGTTATATGCTTAAACGATAAGTCCAAGGAATATGTGATTGGAAGAATGCGATCTAAAGAAGTTAGATTCATGAGACCATTCTTTCGTTGACACACCCTAAATGTTCCTGATCATAGGATTGTCAATTGGGCATTGACAGTCCGTTAAGATCAATACTATGTCTTCTCTCAGGGAGAGTGACTAGTCTCGAGTCATTGGTGTGTGTGACATCAAGACAAGTACGTAGGTGCTCAATAGAGAATGAGTTCACTGAACACGATCAACGAAGAGTTCTCATACTCATGTCACATGAGAACTCATGGTTGGGATAATGCAAATTAGTCTTTTGACCTGAGGCATCACAGTTGTCTTGTGGTTAGGTCCTTAATCTTTGATTATGTCAAAGTCACTCCATCAGGAGGGTGTCCATGGCATCGTTGGGGTTAAGCCACTTAGCCATGGAGGCAAGTGAATGCGCAACAAGGGATCTCTAACCTTCAAACTGTTTGAGGGAGAATACTCTATGATATGATTAAGAATCTTTGGCCAAAGTATGAATGAGATTTAGGAATGTGTTCCAAATCACATTCAAGGTAATCATATAAGCACAAGACTCACATTGGATAGTAGACATGAATAAACTATCAAACCAAACAATGTGGTCAAGAGTATTGTATTAGAGAAAGACCGTATTGCATTTGTAATCCTAAAACTGAATAGGTTCTCCACCTCTTCTGATTAGCTTGGGTAACCATGACATGCTGCTAGGCGTCAACCATGGTTTGTGGAAGCCCTAAAAGTGTATTATCACTAACGGGAGAATTGAAAGTAAGTTTCAATTCACAATCGATTAGAAAGAGTTTTAATCGCCCACTGCCTCGCTAAAAGGAACCTAATGGATCGTTCACCGAGTAAGGTAGAGTTTGAAGAAACAACGGAGATGAGTAAGAATAATTAAATGGTTTAATTATTTATCTAAGGCTAGGATTAATTAATATGTTAATTAATCAAACGAATAAGTTCGTTAAAGACCTCGGGTTAGTTTTGGGCCGCAAGGCCCAATGGGTTTTGAATGTCAAGCCCATTAACTCAAGTTGTATGACAACTTGAATAAACAAAGGGCTTGAAAGCCCAATAAACCCTATAGGCCAGCCATGTTAGAAGAATAGGGCTTTTGGTCCATTAGGTCACTTATTTGAAGGGACTATATAAAGGACTTTATAGCCTAAAATTCATCAATGGTTATTTTTGGGGAAAGGATGAGAACACAAGCTCTCCTTTCTCTCTAAAATTTCGGCCACCTTGGAGGGATCATCTAACAATCAAACTCCTCCAAGGTCACTCATTTCTTCTTCATTATGCCTTGGTGATGAATCATTAGAGGTTCTCAATTTTGGGAACTTGGAGAAACCTTTTCATCCATCCAAATCCATGGATCTAAGATGCAAGGAATGAAGGCCCTCTCTTTGGGTGATTAGCCTTTGCTTATGCAAAGAGGAATCTACAAAGGTATTGATTTCTCAACTCACTTTATTTTGAGTTGAGTCTTGGTTCACCTATCTACTAGGCTTTGAAGTTCATGGGTTAAGTTTTGTTTTTGAGTGCATATAAACATGATTCCGCCTTTTAATTGTTAATTGCATGTTGTTGATGTTGCTCAAATGAACTTGTTTTTCACAAATCTTCCTTCACGTGGTATCAAGAGCCTAAGTCTAGTAGTTGGTGAATCCTTTTGGGTTTTGTAGTTCATAGTTTGTGATTTGAATGTTGTAATTGTTACAAGCTTTATTCTTGCTTCTTTGAATGTAAATTTTGTTAGAAAATTTGCCATCTCAAATGTTGTAGATGTAGTTCATATAAGCATGAATTTTGGAGCTAAAATTTGGTGCCATGTTTTTGGGGAAATTCGGCCAAATCCAAAGGGTGGATTTTTGGGTTCTTGTTTGACTTGTTAAAAGTGTTTTAAAGTGACTTTTGGAACCCCTATGTACCCTAGTATGGTTGTATGTTATTTACCTTAAGTTTGAGTGGTTTTGGTATGTTTTTGGGTGAAGAATGTTCATGGAGCTCTTATGGGTTTTCATGGATGTTCTTCATTGTTCTTGATATGTTCTTGCCAAGAACAAAAGGTTTGGTGTTTTGATTCAAAGTTTTGATTTATTTCATAAAGTTTTTGTTTTGAAATATTTCTTATGTTTAAATATCTTAGATATTTGTTTTGAAAAATTAAAGAAATTTTAGTGGGTAGGTGTGTAATGATTTATTCCATTACACACACCCCACTTACAAAAACTTTGAAATTTTTTTTTATTACTTTGCTTCAAAACCGGCCACCCTACTCAATTAGGGTCCTTGTGGGGCTTTTATGCAATTATATAAAGTTTTGATACTTTTGTGTATTTGCATTTTGACCCAAAAGTTTACGTTTTTACGTAAAGGTCCAAAATCACTAAAAGGACAAATTGTTTTGCTCCTTTAATGAAGTTTTAGCTTTTGTGGAAATTTTTGGGTTCTAGTTGTAATTACATGAAGTAGTGGACTTTTGTGTTTTTACAAAGTGACCCCAACAGTTTAAGTTTTTGCAAAATAGCCCAAAAGTTGAGGTTAATTGCACTATGGCCCAAACAAGTTGAGGTCATAGCATTTTGGCCCAAATTAGGTAGAGAACAAAATTGTTTTGTCTCTTTAAATGAGAATTGGATTTTCATTTCATTTAGCTCCATTTAAATCAATTCTATGGATACAAAAACCAAATGAAAATGTTGCATTCAAGTTTAATTAGTTAAAGCGTTAATTAATTAAAGAAAGGGTGATTATGAACCTAAGCCTACGATAATTGAGCTATGTGAATGGCCGTTTCAAATTTGTTTGAACCATGGGAATGTGTAGATTAAATTTTGGTTGTAATTTGATATGATCAATTGTTGTAAAAGAGCATAAGCTCTTCTTTACTTTAAAGTAATTTGATTTGATCAATTGTTGTAAAAGAGCATAAGCTCTTATTTACTTTGAAGT
Organism: Pyrus x bretschneideri; assembly: GCF_019419815.1. Classification (NCBI taxonomy): domain Eukaryota; kingdom Viridiplantae; phylum Streptophyta; class Magnoliopsida; order Rosales; family Rosaceae; genus Pyrus; species Pyrus x bretschneideri. The sequence continues at coordinate 3,169,790 of NW_025999624.1, forward strand.
ACTCCTTTCTTGTTTTATTCGATATGCATGAAATTGGAGTAGTTGGGTCCAACGCCCAATAAGACAACACACCTTAATGTGATTAACCGCGTAACTAAAATCAATCACCATCCCTAGACCGAGATTCAACACAAGGCTCGTATTGGATCTAATCAAAGGTTCATAGTCATCCTAAGGCCCTAAGGCAACTATATAGTCCATCAATGAATGCAAACCTTATGTTAGTAGTATCATATACTCTTGCTTTAAAAACCGTTTTAAAAGCTTAGTGGGAGTATTATATACTACTAAATCAATCATATGGACCAATAGTTGTAATAGGACCAAAATGTTTTAATTGGATTAAAATGTATGTTTATATGTGATGAGACCTAAAACCCTCAACAAACCATTATTAAGTTGATAAGCGAGAGATGCTTTGAATATCTCTTCGTAGGCCTTCCACCGTGGTGGGCTCCAATCGTTTGTGACTCATGCACCGGCTTCACCCTATAATGGGGAAGTACAAAGTATGTGCTTACATCCAGGAGGAGTCCATAAACATATGATGAGGTGAGTGTAGACAACGAGTATGACCAACATGATATAATTCTGAGGTTGTGCTTGAACCTCTACATAAACTAAGCATGGTGGGAATAACTTAACTAAGTGCAATGGTGCCAACATGATATAATTCTGAGGCATTCATTCTCTAGAGGCCAAACTAGATGGGTAATTACAAGAGTTGTAAATGACTAAAGTGTTATTCTCTCATCATTATTTTTGCTAACCAAAATGATATAATTCTGAGGTGGGCTTGGTAATGGTGAGTCTCCCATACCCCGCTAAGATTTCAACAAAACTCTCGAATTCCGATGAGGGATATGGAATTTGCCAAAAATAGTGGGTGGTGCTATTTGATTTAAAGACCCGAATCAAATGGCTTAAAATCAATCAATTTATATTCGTTATGTATTTGTTTACCAATATATTTGCAAACGCTATCCAAAACTTGACAAAGAAAAGCCGAATGCTTTAATTTCCGGACTTAGTTCTACAATCCCATAGATTGTCTTTAATGGCTTGTAGATGTAACTAAGTAGTCTCATCCTCACAATCTTCCTATTGATAATGTATCATTGGAAGAATATGTTAGATAAGTCTAAACATAAGAAGGACAACACTTTTAATGTCATAATTCTTCAAATACAAATTGTTGTATGAAGAAATAAGAGTTGCTTTGAACAACCCTTAATCAACACAAACTTTAGTGCTTGTTTCTTTGTTACATAAACAAGGAACTTTTGAAGTAAGCACAAGGGCATGGACGCTTTATGTGCCATGATTCTTCACTTACAAATTGTTGTATGAAGAAATGAGAGTTGCCTTGAACAACTCTTGAAAGTTTGTTATTATGTTTAGAACATAATGGTTGGTTGACAAAAATAGTCCATTTATATGGACTTATGATGATTTTGAATCATTGAGTGTTGAAGTGTTAAACCACTTAACGAGACGGAAACTAGGCAAGGACTTCACCTTTGTGTCCCTATCCTAATGGTTCACTAAGTTTATTGTAAACTATATAGTGAACAATAACCGCACGCTCTCCAAATCGTTTGATGTGTATAACACATTTGAAATAAGTTTCAAGAGAGATAGTGGGAGTTTAGGGACCATGACTATTGTAGTCAAAAGGGAAGTCAAATGAAAAAGGCAAAATAACTCCAAGGGAACAAACTTTCTTTATGAAAGGATGGACATTGGAAGGGGTATTTGCAAGAAATGTCTTGCAAGTGTCAAGAACACACCTTTCGAAGGTGTTGTAAAATGTTCTTGAATAATTCAAAACAGTTGGTTCTTCTACTTGAATACATGATTCTGTATTAGCAACTATGTTTTACAATCGTTGTAAAAGTGTGGCTAATAAGAAGTAGAAGATAAATGAGAGAAGAGAAAGTACTTCACATTCGAAACGTGAATCAAATATAGATCTCTGCGAAAGCGGATTGTACTTACTTCCTCATATGAACTACCAAAGAAATTGGAAAAACCAAAGATTGTCTTTACGTCCCAATTTTAAAGGAACATAATTCCGTCACAGTTGTAGAGATGGATGAATGTTTTGTTTGACAAAACATTGTTCTTTATTAATGAATGATTAGATTATGGTAATCTAATTAATTGTCTCTGTAGTAGAGATGATGTGGTAGTGTTAACTGTTTAAGAATATAACGATGCTTAAAACCCAAAAGGTTGCAAGGTAGTGACTGATCCCAACTGAGTTGTGATACCTCTAAAACATAAGTTACGAGTTGGTCATAGATGGATGCTTTGGATCGTTAGATCCGGATCCAATACCTTCTTGTTAAAATTGTATAGAGGCGAAATGTTCGAATCTTTATTCTTTTGGAAAGAAGAAAGAATCACAAACTTGTTGAGGTTAATTCACTTAGATGTTAGTGGCACTTGTCCACAACATAATACTACTCATGTTGTATGACATTCACCGAAGATCACTCTCGGTTGGACTATAGTTTATTTTGAATAAACACAAGTCCGAATATTTTGAAAAAGGTTTCAAAGAATTCAAGAAATGTAAGTAGATGAGTAAGACGTCTAAAGTATTTACCTCCTTAGATTTGATCCAAGGAAAAAGTAACACTTTAGATTAATTTCCTTGAAAAATATCAAGGAAAGTAGCATCGTATGATAATGAATTTCTCCATTAGGAGAAGAATGAACATAAATAAGATTTAGTTCGTTGGACATTATCAATTACCCATATATATATATGATATATACTTCTAAGACAACCTAGTTCCTATACCACAAGCTCCAAGGTAGTCCAGAAGGATTTATAAACCGTCTCAGTTGAATGGTTTGGACATAATATGGGTTTCCGAAACCATTATTAAGATAGTCTTGATAATATATGTCTAAAACTATAAATCACAAGACAGGTTAGTTGTAGAGATCCATCCATCATGGATCTTAGCAAGCTAGTGGGAGCTATGAGCGTCTTATGAGAAAAGATCAATTGTTTGATTTCTCATAAAGATGTAAATGAATCTTTTGTTTACTAGGTTTACAAAAGATTAGTGGGAGTTGATCATATTCCTAAATTTTAATATATATACATGATATATATTAATTTTGAAAATGAAAGGAATTCTTCATCGTTAAAGTTATGACTTTAAACATTCTATAATGATAGAATGTATATGGGAGACATAGTCTATATATATAGGATGGAAATCTATAATGATAGATTTCAAGATATAATTGGATTATATCAATCCCTAAAATAGACAATGAGATGCTAGAAAGTTTCTCATATGATGATAAACTTCAATTAGAATGACAATTCTAGTAAGACTAGGAAGTTGTTCTTCTCAAAGGGAATGTACCCTTTGACTCCCAAAGAAATAATGCGTAAATAGAATCCTTTGTGCATACGCAGAAAGGTGATTTATGTATTACATATTGTATGAAAACATTGATATAAGTTGTACCTAGAACGGTACAAGATGATATCAGTGCAAGCCCAGGATCAGAACCATGGCAACTGTCAAGTGAATCCTTAGGTATTTAAGAAATACTAAGGATGGATTCCTCAAGAATGAGGAAGAATTAGAGTAACGAAATGGAAGCGTAAATGTATTAGATTATGAATCTAATCCATCATAGAATATCTCTTCATTATGAATGAAGTGATAATGAGATATTTCTTTATTATGACTAAAAAGATATTTGGGTGGAAACGTTAAAAGTAAATGACTTTAATGTGTTCCATCATGTATGCAAAATATATTGCCATATATAGAAGCTTACAACATTGTTGTTTGGATGGGAGAGTTCATTCATGAACTCTCCATTCGGTTCCAACCAGAAAGTGTATGACACTAATGGGGCGATAGCTCAAGCCAGGGAATCAAGGTCTCATCAAGGTCCGAACTCAAATGAGAGACTGAACCACATGATTGAGAATCATGTATAATGGTGACGTCGTTATTCTCAAGGTTGCTTCTATGGATAACATATAGATATCCATTGTTTAGGCCTACTACTCAGCCATTTATGAAATGAATTACAGAAGAGGTATCATCAATGATGACTAAGCTGATTGGCTCTAGTGCAAGTGGGAGATTGTTGGAAATGTGCCCTAAAACCAATCATATGATGATACTTTACGGACATTTCAAACTATTGTAGTTTAAATGTAAAGGGCAAAGATTATTGTTTGAGCCGTCTCATATAAATGTTATATGCTTAAACGATAAGTCCAAGGAATATGTGATTGGAAGAATGCGATCTAAAGAAGTTAGATTCATGACACCATTCTTTCGTTGACACACCCAAAACGTTCCTGATCATAGGATTGTCAATTGGGCATTGACAGTCCGTTAAGATCAGTACGTGCTATGTCTTCTCTCAGGGAGAGTGACTAGTCTCGAGTCATTGGTGTGTGTGACATCAAGACAAGTACGTAGGTGCTCAATAGAGAATGAGTTCACTGAACACGATCAACGAAGAGTTCTCATATTCATGTCACATGAGAACTCATGGTTGAGATAGTGCAAATTAGTCTTTTGACCTGAGGCATCACAGTTGTCTTGTGGTTAGGTCCTTAATCTTTGATTATGTCAAAGTCACTCCATCAGGGGGGTGTCCATGGCATTGTTGGGGTTAAGCCACTTAGCCATGGAGGCAAGTGAATGCGCAACAAGGGATCTCTAACCTTCAAACTGTTTGAGGGAGAATACTCTATGATATGATTAAGAATCCTTGGCCAAAGTATGAATGAGATTTAGGAATGTGTTCCAAATCACATTCAAGGTAATTATATAAGCACAAGACTCACATTGGATAGTAGACATGAATAAACTATCAAACCAAACAATGTGGTCAAGAGTATTGTATTAGAGAAAGACCGTATTGCATTTGTAATCCTAAAACTGAATAGGTTCTCCACCTCTTCTGATTAGCTTGGGTAACCATGACATGCTGCTAGGCGTCAACCATGGTTTGTGGAAGCCCTAAAAGTGTATTATCACTAACGGGAGAATTGAAAGTAAGTTTCAATTCACAATCGATTAGAAAGAGTTTTAATCGCCCACTGCCTCGCTAAAAGGAACCTAATGGATCGTTCACCGAGTAAGGTAGAGTTTGAAAAAACAACGGAGATGAGTAAGAATAATTAAATGGTTTAATTGTTTATCTAAGGCTAGGATTAATTAATATGTTAATTAATCAAATGAATAAGTTCGTTAAAGACCTCGGGTTAGTTTTGGGCCGCAAGGCCCAATGGGTTTTGAATGTCAAGCCCATTAACTCAAGTTGTATGACAACTTGAATAAACAAAGGGCTTGAAAGCCCAATAAACCCTATAGGCCGGCCATGTTAGAAGAATAGGGCTTTTGGTCCATTAGGTCACTTATTTGAAGGGACTATATAAAGGACTTTATAGCCTAAAATTCATTAATGGTTATTTTTGGGGAAAGGATGAGAACACAAGCTCTCCTTTCTCTCTAAAATTTCGGCCACCTTGGAGGGATCATCTAGCAATCAAACTCCTCCAAGGTCACTCATTTCTTCTTCATTATGCCTTGGTGATGAATCATTAGAGGTTCTCAATTTTGGGAACTTGGAGAAACCTTTTCATCCATCCAAATCCATGGATCTAAGATGCAAGGAATGAAGGCCCTCTCTTTGGGTGATTAGCCTTTGCTTATGCAAAGAGGAATCTACAAAGGTATTGATTTCTCAACTCACTTTGTTTTGAGTTGAGTCTTGGTTCACCTATCTACTAGGCTTTGAAGTTCATGGGTTAAGTTTTGTTTTTGAGTGCATATAAACATGATTCCGCCTTTTAATTGTTAATTGCATGTTGTTGATGTTGCTCAAATGAACTTGTTTTTCACAAATCTTCCTTCAGGTCTCGTCCGGCTGCAAGACGTAAAAGAAAGCGCTACTTGGGAGGCAACCCAATACAGTGAATAAAGCTTGTTCATTGATTTCCGAGAGATTACAAGGAAAAAAAAAATGGCAGAAAGATGGAGCCTTCACAAGGGTTGTGTACGTGAAGCCCCATTACGTGGCAACACTCTCGGAGCAGGAGGCATCAGAGCGAGAGGCATCGGAGCGGGATGCATCGAAGATAGATCATTCAAGGCCCCAATACTTGGTGGAACGCTGGATGACCCAGGAAAAAGGTGCCTCTAGAAGAAAGCCGCAAGCCTTTGACGGTCATCAAGCTCATCAAGCTTCCTCTTCATGCCTGTCGAATAATTGTTGGCAAGCACATGCAAACTTCGATTCTCGTCCTTAAGCTGTTTGATTTCTTGCTTAAAACTCTCCACCTCCGCCATCAATGATTCAACCTGACGGGAGCGAGCAAGTAGGCGTTGGCCCATGTTGGACACAGAGCCAGCGCACTGAACACTGAGAGCCAGGGACTCTTGAACGGCCAACTCATCGGACCGTCCTGAAAGCAGCTGACTATCTTTGGGAGTGAGGAGGTTCCGAGCTACTATCGTAGCTGTTGTTGCATCCGTCATCACAGAGTCCTCACCTGTAAGAGGGCCATGAGAAGATAAGAAAGTTGGGCACCATACCTTATCTTAACGCGGCGCAACCGGATCACTGCTTAGACTCAAATCTAAGCAAATGTTCGATGGGTTAGATGAGCTAGCCATTGTTCAAGAAATTAAAAGAGAAGGGATGGATGGAGTAAAATCTCGACAGACCGGAGATGATTTTTGGCAATCTTCAAAGTGTGCATGCTAGAGGTGATCGATCACCTCTATTAAAGGAGAGGCGACACAATCACCAATTCAGAATTGAAGAGACACCGCTCTACAAAAAATTTTCTGGCGTAAAGATCGCCAGCTCTTCAGACGCAATCCCGGCTTTTCAGAAAGCGTGTGTAACTTTGTCAAAAGCTCCCGGCTTTTCAGAAGACGCGTGGAGGCCGAGAAAGCAGCTACACACTTTTACAGATAAGCGTGGGTGACAAAGCCGAAAGCTCCCGGCTTTTCAGAAAGCGTGTGTAACTTTGTCAAAAGCTCCCGGCTTTTCAGAAAACGCGTGCCACTTTGTCAAAAGCTCCCGGCCTTTCAGAAGACGCGTGGAGGACATTGTCTCATCCGCACTGCCACTTGCCATTACAATTCCTATATACATCAACATTCATAGCAAGGCATACACCCAAAAATGCATAGCTTTCCTTCTCGGCCGAAAATGTAAGCTGCAACCAACCCTCTCAAACATGCTCAGTTTTCTTCTTCCCTTGAGAGCACCTATTCTACCATTGATGTATCCCCCAAAGAAGATACCAGATGCCTGGAGTACGGAGGAGGCAAGAGGAAACGGTGGATCGAAGCATGTGGAGACAAGCGCAACAAATATATGTGCTGATTCATTCGCTGCCTCTTCGAAAGCAAAGGTATCTCATATCATCAAGGGCGAAAGCAAAGGTATCTTATATCATGCTCTTTCCCTGTCTTTTCCTTTGTCCTTGATATTACTTGCATGGCAAAGTGAAAGAAGCAATCAGCCGGTACTTGGAGTCTACCTGGACTCTATTCTCTGGTTGCTTACCTAGCGTTGCTCTCGAGTAGTCATCTTCAACGGTTGATACACTTCCAGAGAAGGGACCACTTCTGCAAAGGGGAGCAAGTAAGGCAAAGGAAAATGATACATTGAAGCATGAGGAGACAAGCATATGCTGAGCTATCCTCTAACCCTCTTCAATACGAATTGGAGAGATTGAACAAAGAAACAGATAAAAGGAGTAAGCTCAGACCTTCGGGGGAGACCAAAAGAATCCTGCTGCCCAGTTCAAGATGAGCACAAAGGAAAATCAACGATCGGAGGAAACCAAAAGAATCTCCAGCTCAGTTCAAGAGTAGCCTGTGGAAAAACTCAAGATGAAGCCTCACTGCAATCACCAAAGAGAAGATGGAATTTACACTCCATAACCAGATTTGCATCCCTAAACTCTTCTCTTTGTTAGATACATTCTGCCATGTTTAGTATGTTTAGTTGCTGTTTATGTGTTTACTTTTGTTTGGTGTGTTTTAAGCTTAAAACATTGAGGACAATGTTTGATTGAAGTGTGGGGGGGTAACTCAGTATGTTGATGCAAATTCGTTGGATTTTATCACCCATAACTTCAAATGTTGTTCCTTGCTGTTTTAAGGTATTTTTAAGTTATTTTAGAGTGTTTTAGTATGTTTTGTTTTATAACTCCGAAAATCACATAAAAATTTGAAAAACATGTTTTGAAAAGCCTAAAAAGAGTGTTTTGAGTCGTTTTTGTGTCGTAGGTACCTTCCAACACTTGCCTCAGGATTTGGTTTGTAATTGCATGACTGTTAAAAAGAGTTATAAACATGGAGAAAAGTTTGATATACTCTTGGTATATGCTTGGTTATGGTTATAATGTATGACTTCACATGCAATCATAAAAGAAAAATTGGTTTTTGTAACATGCTTGAAGGAAGGAACTCAAACAAACGCTACAACCTTGTGAGACTTGAGCCTAAACGTTATTTGGAGAGTTAAAATCTGTGCATTATTGTTTTCCAAAGTCGTTGCATGATCTCATTATTCTTTGCTTGGTTACTACTTAGAAGGCGTTTCATCATATAGTTCCAAATGCTAGAACTCATGCCCATTTCATTCAAAGCATGTTATTGACTTGCATAACACATATTCAAGATGAAGTTGTGTAGTGACCACCATCAAAGCCAAATAGCCATGTGCCCTTCATTCATTTTATGTTTAAGTTAACCCCGTTGAGCCTTGTTAAGCCTTTATTCCTTGTTAACCCACATTATCCTCACCTAGCCTAGTTTAGGACAGTCCACACCCTTGTTCTTAAAAGATAGTGAGCATGACTTAAATGAATTCCTTTTGAGTTACATTATGCAAAAAAAAAATGAGTGTGGGGGAAGGAATGCTTGTTCTTAAGTATGTTTTGAGATTCAAAAGAAAAGAAAAAAACAGAAAAGAAAAGAAAGAAAGAAAGAAAAAAAAAAAAAGAGCTTGAAAAAAAGAAAATAGTGATTGAAGAAAGGGTCCAAAACACCAATTCTGGCCGTAAATTGTCTAAATTCTCCCTTTTTGTTCAAAAGTTGAGTTTTCATTCAAAAGTGAATTCTAAGTTGATTCAAGTGCTCTGCTCACTATTTCTTTAAGAACCTTTGTTTTCCATATCCCTTCTTTGTTATCCACATGCCCCAAGCCCCATTACAACCCGTGACTTCAATCTTGAGTGTTATGTGTTTCAATTTGTGGAGTTTGAACTTGGTATGAGCATATGGTGTCACTGGTTCTCGCATCTAAGTGGTAGCATTCCATTCATGAGATCATATCCAAACATGTTTATTAACTCCAGAAATTGCTTTCTTTGAGATATACATATGTGAGTGTTTAGTTTCATATTTACATCAATCTTCTCACATATACTTAGTGTAGGGTGTGTAGTCAGAAAATCCGAGTGAAAATTAAGTGCATATCTTGTGAGGAATTGAGCAAATTCTCTAAGGCATGTTACTACATTCAAAATATGGTTTTAAATGCTTAATTGTGAAATAGTATGTGGTGACTATGATTAAGAATGTACTTAAGTGTGAAGATGACTAAAATCTGTGGGAATGATGATTTTTAACATGTCATGTGCATTGGAAATCCCTAAGACGATTGTTGGAAGGTTTAGGTTTTGTTTTGTTTTTCTGTTTTGCTAGAGGACTAGCAAAAGCTAAGTGTGGGGGAATTTGATAGGAGCATATTCATGCTACTTAAATGGCTAGTTCTCGTGCATTTACGTTATGTTTCTTTAGTTATTTTAGTCCTTTATGCTTCTTTTGTGTGTTTTCGGGTTCTAAGGGCAAAGTATGCAAAAGGATGCCTTTGGAGCCTTTTGGAGCAAATTAGAGATTGGAATGGATAGCATATGATTGAAGCCAAAGTGTTGGACGAATTTGAAGGCCTTGTATTCACTTTGGACATAAAACAAAGGGCCTAGCCCATTCTCTCTTAAACCAACCCCAAGGCCATGCATTTCCTTCCAATTCCAAAATCCACAATCACTTCAAAAGCCATGCAAAGCCATATTCAACACCCTAAACTACAACCATGCAGCCACACATTCTTTCTCCACACCTTGCCATGCATAATCCACCACTTTCCAACCTATTCACATGCATTCATCATTGCACCACAATTCAACACATGCATTCACACACCAACAACATCTCATGCCGTGCATTCCCTTTCATTTCAGCCAAGTCACATGCATTCACTTCACATTCACCCACATGCACATTCAATCATTCACTCACACTTCCTTTGCCGTGCATTCCCAAACCCTTCACATGCATTTCCTTCATCATTTCCAACCCACATGCACCCTTTATTCTTCATCATTTCAGCAATGCACATTTAATCATTCATTCCCAAATCAATGCCGTGCCTTTCACTCCCAATTCCAGCATTCACATGCATTTCCAGCTCATCCAAACTCCTTGCCGTGGGCTTTCAATGCAATTCCAGCATCTTCACATGCCTTTCCATCTTTCCCTTTTTATTTCCAACTCTCACTCTTCATCATTGCAGCCACCTAAATGCATTATTCATTAACCTTTCATCATGTAGCCAGAAAATAAGCAAGAAAACATCAATGCCGTGCCTTCACACACCATTCCAGCACATGCCAACACCTTCACATGCAAATTTCAGCTTTCACATGCTTTCCTAGCTGTTTTTCCATCATTAATTAGCCACTTGCATCCTAAACAAACAGCCATATACACCTCCATTCCTCCTATAAAAACCCTTGCATTCTCATTCATTGGTGATTCAATTCACATCTCATTTTCATACACAACACACCACAAACACATCCATTCTTCCCTAACCGTGAGTCCCACTTCCATTTCCTGCATCTTCTCTTCCATTTCCATCACTTCCCATCCCTCTAAAACACTTTCCAACAATCAACATATCCTTAGACCTTGTGCCACAACGAAGAGGAGGAGAAGAGTGCCTAAACGTTCATACAATTCAAGTTTGAGTTGTTGGAATTTTTAGGTGTTGCTTTTCCTCAATTGTAATGTTTAATTTCAATTCTCTTTGTCTTGTACGTATGAGGAACTAAACCCCCCCTTAGCTAGGGGGTGATTCGAAATATATGTTTATGCTTGCAATATGATTTGATTACTTCTAATTACGTTTCATAAGTTGTGAATTCAATTTGTTTAACTGTTTGATTGATAACCTATTTATGTATGTTTATTGAGAGTGGACGCTTAATTTTCATGCATGAATTTGACGCTAGAATATAAGTGAGTTTCACGTAATAGTTATGAACTTATATTCACAAGTAGTGGAGGTTGCTTATAAACAATTGCGTTAAACATATTCTTGGCATAAGTTTCATGCAATCATAGTAACGAATGCCTCGTCAACACTTATAGTTTTCATGTTGCTTAATGATTCTTGCTTGTATCTCTATTATGCAATTCATGTAGGGAACTTGTGAGGAATGCTTTGGGTTGTCGTATGCAATCATCCAATTCATTAACTTAAGGAAAACTTGACGGTTAATTTAAGCGGACCTAATTAACCCGAGGCGTTGAGAATTCATGGTTTATTGAAAAGCAATTAGAAACCATTTTGTATGCAAGTATAACATGTGTGGAGATGAACCCCTTAGCTAGCTTCCCATCCATTCATTTCTGTCAAATTCGTATTTACAATTTGTTTTCTTTGCAATCTATCCATTTTAGTTTAATCTCGTCCAAACCTAAACCCCCCCCCCCCATATGTTGTTTAAGTCTTAGTCTTAATCTTTCTTATTTTTAGTTTTGCATTCTTCGCATCAAATAGTGTTTTAAACTTGTTTTTACGTTTTTGAAGTCAAATCCAAGTGATTAACAATCCCTCCTAATCCCCAGTCCAGAACGATCCCTACTTACATACTGACTACAATTGACAAAAAGAGGGTTTAATTTGTGTGCCACTATATTCGAAATCAAGTGCAGTCCAAGGTGATTGATACACACTTCATTCGTAGTCATGATCAACTTGAAGATATCTTCACAAAAGGATTACCGTTTGCTACTTTCCATCACCTTCTGTCCAAGCTTGGATCGATCGACCTGTTTGATCCAGCTTGAGGGGGAGTATTGGAAGAAGATCTACTTTCTGTCAGTTACCCTAACCGGCATGGGTGTGTGCATGGGGTGCTGTCATTTACCCTAGCCGGTAGGTAGCATGGGTGTGTGCATGGGGTGTTGTCTAACAACTTGAAGTATGGCTGTCATTCTCACTAATTCAAGGAATTTGCTGATCTTGCTATAATTGTTATGTGATTAGGCGTAAATCAAGGAAGGAAGATTGTTTCTTGTTCCTTGTTTTTCTCTTCTTCCCACGCTCACATATATGAGCTATCTTTGTACTTTGTTTCAATATAATAGAAAATACACCTTCAAAACTCAATAATCATCTTCATTGAATTCATAGTACCATTTCAAGATCCAAGGGGGTTCAAAAATCATCATGAACCATAAAAAATAGTTATCTTTCTTCAGGAAAATCAGAATTAGCTTGCCTGAACTCTTCTTATATGATTCACGGACTAACTGAGGAAGATATTCTGTATTGGTTCCCCAGCTAAAAAACCAAGTTCTGAACCAGTTTGGTAACTCTTTCAGAGTATGTAGACGTAATTGAATGAACCATGTGGGAGTGTCGGAAATTTTGAAAACATGAAAAAAAAAATTTCCCAAGCCTTTTTGTACTCCCAAAAGTTATACCCTCGAGGCCGAATTTCAGGATTGGAGAGAAGACGCATAGAGTCGGGGCGTTATTCTTCGTTCTACAAAAGTGATCATTTTCAGGATTAGAATTTTAGAATGCTATCATATTATTACTTTCACTTTAATAGCGATGCAACATATCTATTGATTTAGTTTCAATCAGTATCGTTCATACCAGTCTCTTGGCTTAAAATGGGGTCTTGTGTGATCTTTAATATATTTATCTGCCACTTGCTTAGGATTTGTTACGTAATCAGAGTCCTCTATGGTCCTCATAGGAATAGAGTTTGTCCATTGAAAATGGTGCTCTGCAACAGCCTTCTCCATACCTTTATTGTAAAAAGCAGTAAATAAGGTATTTGGATTTGCCTGGGAGGAAGAACCATCCTTTTGCGAGAAAAGAAAAGCTTCCTCATAAGGAATGAGTTCCCGATCCTTTTTCTTGGAGTTGAACTTGAAAAAATTCATGAGTCAAGAAATCAGGCAAAAAATTAGGTTCACCTTTAGTATATTTGATATCAAAATTAAAAGCAAATAAAATCTCTTGCCATATAGCAAAGATTTTCTTAGAGGTCTGGTTCTTAATATGTTCAAGTAAAATGTCTTTAGTGGCCTTACAATCCACCCCAACCAGGAATTTTTTATTAAGAAGGTCATTTCAAATTTAGTGACTAAAACTATGGATAGAAGTTATTTTTTAACAGTAGAATAATTCTTTTATGCTGGTTTCTAGACACTTGATGCAAAACGAACCAAAATTTCTTTTTGTGGAAAATATGGAAGAGAATGCTTTTTCTCATTATGTTTCTCTACAAGATTACAAGGATTTAAATACATGATACAAGTGTGTAGGTAGGACAAGCTAGGACGGCTTGACGGCTAGTGTGTAGGTAGGACAAGGTAGGACGGCTGTAGGACGACTAGGACGGCTGTACGACGGCTTGACGGCTGTAGGACGGCTAGTGTGTAGGTAGGACAAGGTAGGACGGCTGTAGGACGACTAGGACGGCTGTAGGACTGTGGAAAATATGGAAGAGAATGCTTTTTCTCATTATGTTTCTCTACAAGATTACAAGGATTTATATACATGATACAATTGTGTAGGTAGGACAAGCTAGGACGGCTGTAGGACGGCTAGTGTAGGACGGCTAGTGTGTAGGTAGGACAAGGTAGGACGGCTGTAGGACGGCTAGTGTGTAGGTAGGACAAGGTAGGACGGCTGTAGGACGACTAGGACGGCTGTAGGACGGCTAGTGTATAGGTAGGACAAGGTAGGACGGCTGTAGGACGGCTAGTGTGTAGGTAGGACAAGGTAGGACGGCTGTAGGACTGTGGAAAATATGGAAGAGAATGCTTTTTCTCATTATGTTTCTCTACAAGATTACAAGGATTTATATACATGATACAAGTGTGTAGGTTAGATAAGCTAGGACGGCTAGTGTGTAGGTAGGACAAGGTAGGACGGCTGTAGAACGACTAGGACGGCTTGTAGGACGGCTAGTGTGTAGGTAGGACAAGGTAGGACGGCTATAGGACGGCTTGACGGCTGTAGGACGGCTAGTGTGTAGGTAGGATAGGGTAGGATGGCTGTAGGACGACTAGGACGGCTTATTCTTCCAATACTCCCCATCAAGCTGGATCAAGGAGGTTAATTGATCCAAGCTTGGAGAGCAGACTTTGAAACTGAGGAGAAGCAAGAGACTTCGTGAAAATATCAGCAAGTTGATCTTGGCTTCGAGTGAATGTGGTTTGAATTACCTAGGACTGGACTTGTTCCTGAACGTAGTGACAGTCAACTTCAATGTGTTTGGTGCGTTCATGGAACACCGGATTGGAGGCAATATGCATAGCTGCTTGATTGTCACAGACAAGAGACATAGGTGTGTTGATTGAGAACCCCAAGTCCGAGAGAAGGCCCTTGAGCCAAATGAGTTCACATGCAGTGGAAGCCATGGCTCTATACTCAGCTTCGGCACTTGAGCGAGCAATTACATTTTGTTTTTTGCTCTTCCATGTCACGAGGTTTCCTCCAACCAACGTGCAGTAGCCAGTAGTGGATTTTCTATCGATAACATTCCCTGCCCAGTCAGCATTGGTGTAGGCAATGATTTGAGTATGACCATTGTTTTTCATGACGATTCCCCGACCAATGGAGCCTTTGAGGTATCTGAGAATTCTTTTAACAACATTTAAATGAGCTTCAGTGGGTGCATGCATGAATTGGCTTACAAGACTGACGGCGTAAGTTATATCCGGTCTGGTGATGGTGAGATATATAAGCTTACCCACCAATCGTTGATAGTAACTGATATCACTGAGGGGTTCTCCTGTCAAGTCCAACTTCAATTTGCTATCAAGAGGAGTACGAGTTGGTTTGCAATCCATCATCTTCACTTCTTGAAGTAAGTCAATCACATATTTCCTTTGACTCAAAAAAAGTCCCTTGGGGGAAGTGGCCAGTTCAATCCCAAGGAAGTATTTTAAAACTCCTAAGTCTTTAATGGCAAATTGTTGATGAAGAGAATGTTTAAGAGTGTGAATCTCATCAATGTTATCACCTGTAATGATGATATCATCAACATAGATTAGTACAACTAATTTGCCAACTGATCCTATTCGAACAAACAGGGAGGAATCAGTATGACTTCTCTTGAACCCAAAATTTTCAAGTACCGAGCTCAGTTTGGCATACCAGGCACGAGGAGATTGTTTCAAGCCATAGATTGACTTATGAAGCTTGCAAGCCATACCTGAATTCTGTGCTTGTGGATGACCCGAGGCTAGTTGCATGTAGACTTCCTCTTCGAGGTCTCCATGTAAAAAAGCATTTTTTACATCCATTTGGTACAATGGCCATTCATGGTTCACTGCAACAGATAACAAAACCCTTATTGTGCTCATCTTAGCCACAGGAGCAAATGTCTCCTTATAGTCCACTCCAAAAGTTTGAGTAAAACCGCGAGCCACCAATCTTGCCTTGTGTCGTTCAATGAGCCATCAGAATTAAACTTGATTTTATAGACCCACCGACTGCCTACCACCTTCTTGCCTTTGGGAAGTTAAACTACACTCCAGGTTTTATTTTCATTCAAGGCTTTGAGTTCTTCTTCCATGGCTAGCCTCCACACAACTTGACGATTGGCTTCTTGAAAGTTCCTTGGTTCACTTTCATAGGACAGTTTACTGAGGAAGGCTGCATGAGAGTGAGAGACTTTGGAGTAATTTACAAACTTGTGAATAGGGTACCTTGCATGGTAAGTTTCATAGTCTTGCAGCCTTGATGGTGGATGTCGATCTCGAGTCGGATTCCTGCGGGGTTAAGCTGGGATCACAATAGGTTCAGCTTCACTCTCTTGTATAGATGTTGTGTTATGGTCATGGGGAACTACTTGTGCTTCTGAGGCTTCAGTGTCGTCTCCAATAAGCAGGTTGTCATTAAGGGTTGCATGAGAGTCCCGGTTGTGAGGTAGTGAATGGACACAGTCACTTGGTTCGACTGGATTTGGCAATGGGAAGAGATCTAGGAAGTGCTCCTCCTGACGATTTTGATCTGATGATTTGTTGAAATATGGTTGGTTTTCATCAAACCGTACATCTCTTGAGACAAACATCTTCCTGGAGCACGATTGTAGCATTTGTACCCTTTTTGGGTGGAGGAGTATCCCATGAAAACACACTTGACAGCTTTGGGATCAAGCTTGTCTCGGTGATGGGATTGAATATGAACATAACAGGTACATCCAAAGATTCTCAGATGGGAAAGATTAATTTTTTTGTTTTGCATAACCTCATATGGTGATTTTGTATCCAGAACATGACTAGGCAGTCTGTTGATAAGGTAGGTGGCTGCAAGAACTCCTTGAGACCAAAACCTCTTAGGCACATTCATTTGCAACATTAGCGCCCTGGTTTTTTCAAGTAGGTCCCTATTCTTCCTTTCGGCAATTCCATTTTGCTGAGGAGTACCTACACAACTTGTTTGATGTATAATTCCATGGGTGCTCAAATAGTTAGTCATATTTTTGGATGTATATTCAGTGCCATTATCAGACCTTAGTATGTGGATTTGGGACGAAAAATGGTTCATGACAAGATTATGAAAGTCCTTGAAAGCATCCATAACTTCACTTTTGAATTTTAGGAGGTACAACCAAGTGGCTCTTGAGAAATCATCAACAAAGATAACGTAGTACCTATAACCATCAAAAGACTCTAGAGGTCCAGGTCCCCAAACATCGGAGTGCACCATCTCAAAAAACTTGCTAGTCCTAGACATGGAAGAATTGAATGGGAGTCTAGTAGATTTTGACAAATGACAAATTTCACATACAAGGGAGGATTTGCATAAACTAGGGAACAACGTAGACAACACAGATTCTGAGGGATGTGCTAGGCGTTGATGCCACAACCGATGTTCTAGGTTTGAGCTGACTTGGAACCCCTTTGGAACATTGAGGTCCTCTGAAAAATAGTACAGTCCATTTAGGTAGTGACCTTCACCAATCAGCTTCTTGGTGGCTAGATCCTGAAAAACAACATTGTGGGGGGAAAAAATTGCACGACAGTTTAGAGAGTTTGTAATCCTTCCTACGGACAATAATTGAAAAGGAAAAGATGGAACATATAACGCTGTGGACTCAACAGTTTCTGAGATCAGTTTAACTTTCCCTCTACCTAGAACTGGCATACCTCTACCATTTGCTACAGAAACTAGTGATGGTTTAGTGTAGCTTTCAAAATCGTATAGCTTTGAATATTGATTTGTCATGTGATCTGTGGCACCTGAGTCTATAATCCAAAAATCATGAGAGTGACTAACATTTAGAGCAGTTGAAAGAGCACACATGATACCTGGAATGTCTTCTTGAGGTACATGACCAGATTCAGCTAAGAACCCTGCAAACTGTCCAAGAAGAGCAGTTTGACTTTCCCCAGTCGACGTTTCACCTGTGCTTCCTTTTCTTGTTTGAAGGTAGGTTGAGAACTCATTCAACAAGTCAGTCGGATTGGCTGTAAAGTTCATCGACCCACCGATGGATGTAGCAGCAGTAGCATGGTTATTGTTTGTATGTGGTCTAGCGTGTGAGCCCTTATGATCTCTTAAAGGCTTGTTCTCAAACCTTGGCTTCAACTCAGGGTGCAATATCCAGCATCGATCTATTAGATGTCCAACATTATTACAATGTAGACACTTCAGATCTGGCCTTTTTCCCTTGTATACTTTATCTCCAAATGACTTGTGATTTGTCACAAAAGCTCTAGCCTCAGACACACTAGGTTTTACGTCAACATTCATGACTTTTCTGCGTACTTCTTCTCGCTGGATAGTAGTGCAAACACTTGCAAATGATGGAAGTTGGGGATTCATTAGAATATGGCTTCTAAGATCTTCATATTCAGAACCCAAACTTGCAAGCAAATGAAAGATTTTGTCTTCCTCGGACCTTTTTAACAGTACGGCAGCATCGATAATGTGTGGTCGATACATATCTAGTTCGTTCCACATGTTTTTCATGCAACCGAGATGATGAACAAAGGATTTATCACCTTGTTGAAGACTTGCGAGATTCCTCTTAAGCTGGAACACTCGAGCAGCATTGTTTTGATTTCCATACATGTCCTTGACTGCCTTCCAAAGAGCACTAGAGGATTCTGAAAAACTGAAAATTTCAGACAGCTTAGGATCCATGGAGTTGAGGAGCCACGACATGACCAGTTGGTCTTTGCACAGCCATGCTTCATAGTCCGGCGATGCGACGTCAGGTGCTTCAATACTTCCATTGACGAATTCAAGTTTGGACCTTCTTCCAAGGGCAAGAGATATTGATCTGGACCATGGAAGATAGTTAAACTCATTTAACAACACAGAACACAAACGTTGGTTTGGGTTGACTTCAGCTTCTGGAAAACTAGGGCGACGAGCTGTGAAGCTTTCAGCTTCTGAGCCAAAAAGATTATCTTCTGCCATTATCGAAACGAATGTGCAGAAGAAAAGAAGGGACAACAATGGAGTCAGGCCAGTTAAGGTTCCGGCTCTGATACCATGTGGAAAATATGGAAGAGAATGCTTTTTCTCATTATGTTTCTCTACAAGATTACAAGGATTTATATACATGATACAAGTGTGTAGGTAGGACAAGGTAGGACGGCTGTAGGACGGCTTGACGGCTGTAGGACGGCTAGTGTGTAGGTAGGACAAGGTAGGATGGCTGTAGGACGGCGTGTAGGTAGGACAAGGTAGGACGACTGTAGGACGGCTTGACGGCTGTAGGACGGCTAATGTGTAGGTAGGACAAGGTAGGACGGCTTATTCTTCCAATACTTTTCCATCTTGAGTTCTTTGTTTCAGATCTCCACCATACCCACTATGAGAAGCATCTGTTTCAACAATTTGGGTTCTTTGACTTGTCTTTTCAAAAGTCTTACTGCTCGAGTATGTTGAACATGGGTTTATTTCAACCTCTGATATATGAGTTTGCTGTCTTCTAAAAAGATCCTTATAAAAGTCTCTAACATAATTCAAACTCCCTAAGAATCTCTATAAAGGCTTCTTGTCCAAGATTTCATATGAAAATTTATTAGCAAAGGTGTGGAACGATCAATGGGCAAAATTAGTCCTTTATGGATATTTTGACCAAAAAATCGTCCTCTAGTTTCAAAAGGTTCATCTTTCTGGCCAGAAATAACTAGACTTGCATTATTAACCACTTTCAAGAAGATATTTAGATGTTTAAAGTGTTGTTCTAACGAGTTAGAATAAACCAAAACGACATCAATATAAACAATGGTTTCTGTAGTGTAAGGATTGAAATATCATTCATAATATTCTAGAATTCAAAAGGTGCATTTTTTTAATCCAAGGGGCATTACAAAGAGTACATTAGCAGTTTATAATTTACGACTGATATGGAAGCTCCTCGTACTAATTGAGCAGCATTTCTGATGTAAAAGCTTGAGCAACTCCATGGCAAATAGCTCTTGCGAATCAGCTTCTTTTCAAGAAGCTCAACTATTTCCTTTTTGCAAATTTCCATTAACTTATTCATCTGAATTGATCGAGCCTTTATTGGAATCTTCTTTTCATCAAAATTAGGCTCTTAGGATAATTAACAATGTGTCTTTGACGATTCCAAAAAGCACTAGTAATTTTTTAACAAACTTGCTCTTCAAAATCTTTTTGTATGGACTCAACTTTCTTTTTAACCATATTATTGGTAAATTGCTCTTCAAAATCCTTTTAAAATGTCTCTCCTCTTTCAGAGAAAAAAAATTTTCTCATTCAGAATTTTCTTTTGTATGCATTAACACACTGTGTTTGCGGTTCCCTATAGAATCCAAACATTTCAGTAGTACCTTCAACTTCAGTTTCTATGCTTTTCAGAAACTTTAATGGGGTATGCATGTTAATAAAAGTAGTACCTAAGATTACTGCATGACTTGGACCTTGTACCATAACAAATGGTAAACATACTTCATTTTCAAGAACGACTGCAATTGGCGCCTCATATTAATTCTCATTGGCTGGCCAGTTGCATTCCGGAAGATCTTGAGAAGCTTTTGAGAAGTAGTTTGTGGGTAATACTCATTCGTTATACAGTTAAGGTCTGCTTCAGAATCAATCGATGTTTCAACTGCAAACCTGAAAGTATTTTTAATAATAAAAGTAATAACAGAATACCATTTATGGGATATTTAGACACTAAGGTAAAGGGGGATTGTGGTTTTGACGAAATTAAACTAAATGCAACGATTGTAATTTAAAGGCAGAATGTAAATATGAATGTGATGAAAATATGGATGAATGCTAGCTAGAAGGTTCTTCTCCACACATGTCACACTTGCATACAATTTGATTTTCAGTTGGTCTTTCGATAAATTATAAATACTCATCGCCCCAAGTTAACTGTGAATTGCACTAATTAACCATCAGTTTTTCCACAAGTTATTAAGTTGGATGATTGCATACGACAACCCAAAACATTCCCTACAAGTTCCCTACATGAATTGCATAATAGAGATACAAGCAAGAATCATTAAGTTCTATGAAAAACATAAGCATTGACGAAGCATTCGTTACTATGAATTGCATGAAACTTATGCTAAGAATTCATTCAACGCGATCGTTTTCAAGCGACCTTCACTACTTGTGATTATAAGATTGTAACTATTAGGTGAAACTCCCTCATAATCTAGCATCATATTCATGCATGAAAATTAAGCGTGCACTCTCAATCAACATACACAAATAAGTTATCAATCAAATAGATGAACGAATTGAATCCACAACTTATGAAATTCCAACCAAAAGTAATCAATTCATATTGCAAGCATAAACATGGTTTCGAATCACCCCCTAGCTAACTAGGGGGATTTAGCCTCTCATGTTCACAACAAGAAAAATAAAATTGAATTTAAACATAAAGAACAAAGGATGGATTACACCTAGAACGCCCAACGACTCCACTTGAATTTCTGCGCGTCTAAGTCCTCTTCCTCCTTTCTTCTTGCTGCGGCAGAGAAGGTTTATTGTGTTTTTGGGTGATTTTCTGATTTAGGGATGGGTTTAGGGAAGTGTGGTGGTGCGGCAAGGTAGTGGGGTGGTGTGTGAAGGTTTGTATGGTGGTGGAAAGTATGGAGAAAGGCTGCGGCAGGTGGGGGAAAAATGGAGGTGGCTGCGGCTGGACAGTTTTTTGGGGAATGGATGCTGCGGCTGCAGTTTTTGTTTTTTTTAGGCTGCTCCCGTTTTTGGGAGTAAAAAACTGGGATAGCTAGTGACGGCTTGGGGAGTAAAGGGTTAATGAGGAATTAGGGTGAAAAAAATGGGGAAGGCACGGATTGCAGGGCAAAATGTGGAAGGGTCTTGCGGCTGTGATTATTTGGTGATTGGCGGCTTGATATAAAAATAATAAGAATTAGGGTGAGAATGGTGTGGAATGGAGGGAGCGGCTCCAGGAAAAAAAA
The DNA here is from genome assembly GCF_019419815.1 of Pyrus x bretschneideri. Classification (NCBI taxonomy): domain Eukaryota; kingdom Viridiplantae; phylum Streptophyta; class Magnoliopsida; order Rosales; family Rosaceae; genus Pyrus; species Pyrus x bretschneideri. The sequence continues at coordinate 3,191,557 of NW_025999624.1, forward strand.
TGGAAGATGGCTGCCCAGTTTTTTTTAGTTGGAATGCACGGCTAATGGCCAAGAAAAATGGGAAAAAGTGGCTGCTGGAATGTTTTTTTGATTTTGTGCGGCTGTTTGTATGAATGAATATATGGAATTAGGGTGAATGATTATAGGTTTTGGAATTGAATAATGGGATGGATGTGTGTGACGGCTTGGGAAGTGGCACGGGACTGTATGAATGGGTTTTTGGTGAGAATAATGGTGGCTTGGTTGTAAAAATATGTAGGGTTTTAGAAAATAAACCCTAGCTTATTTTAAATTAAATCAAAGGCTTACGAAAATAGGAAATTAAAACATAAATATAAAGGTGCGGCTAGGAAGGGAAATAGGGCTAGGGCCTTGGTTTTGTGTCCTAAAGTGCATACGAGGCCTATAAAGTGGCTAGAAAATATGGACGTTTAGAATTAGGAAAGGTTACCAAAACGGGAAACTTAGGGTCAACTTTCCTAAAATAGGAAGCCTTGTTTGAGTAGGATTCTTCGTTTTGGTAAGAATTCATCGTTGGCGTAGGAATTCGTCGTTTCTTCAAGTCTTCAACTCATTCATTCCTCTTTCGCTCCAAAAGACTCCAATTTGCATCTTTTTGCACACTTTGGCCTTATAATCTGAAAATACACAAAAGTGGCCTTAAACACTAAAACAACTAAGTAAACACAACATAAATGCACGAGAACAAGCTAATTAAGTCGCATGAATATGCTCCTATCAATATCACTGTATTTTTCGATTAACAAACTTCAAAGTAGAGACATGGCTTATTTCTTCATCCTTAATTTTCAAGACTGGGGACTTCTCTCTGAAAATCTCCCATCATTCCTTGAAACTCCTTTATAGTTTCGTCTCTACTTCGAACATCTTCGAGGAGGTTGACAGAGTTCAAGAATTTGAACTCCATGATTAAGTTGTCTTAACTCTTCTGTAAACACGAGGCAAATGAAACAAGAACACGTGTACAAAGTAATAAATTTATATTAATGAATTTAGGGTTACAATCTCTTTAAAAATTTTGTATCCTCTTATTCAATCTCCGATGATGTAGAGTGTATGTATTGTTGATCCAAGGCTTGCGATGACTTGATCTCGGATGAACGAATGCCTCAAGGTTTTGGCTTGTGCCAATGGAAGAACTGCCACGTGTAGTGGTGCTTGATGATTCTTCATGGATAAGAATGTAGAGAGTTTTCTGAGTCTTCTTGAGTGTTAGGGAATTTAGAGGTTTGAGAGCTTCATAGCTTCAAAGCTTTAGCGTCTGGGTGTGAGAATAATTTTCTGGCCCCTTTCTTAGTCTTGGAGCCTCGTATTTATAGATTCTCCAAGCCTTGCTTACGAATGTATTTGGCCTTGATTGTGGGCTTGATTAATTGACGAAAGAATTAGACTTGATTGTGGCTTGGTTCTTGATTTAATTAAATTAAAATCAAATAATTCCTTTCTGCCAAGTATTGAAAAGTGTATTTCTTGATGACTCGTCTGATTTAAATGAGTCATATGCCATGTGTATGATTTGTGAGGCACCCATGGTATGTGCCACGTAAGCCCTGGCATGTCGAAATTTAATGGGTTGGTGAACATTTATTTTCACCAAAATTTACATGTCTACAAATGCCCCCACTTCAAGGCACAGCGTATTCATGTGCTTGTCACGTGGAGAAGGTGTGTTTTGAAGTCCTTCAACGTAGATGTCAATTCAAAGGTCTTCGAGGCTTGATCTTAAATTGGATTGGAAGTTTCTTCAAGGGTCGTCGAGACTTGATCTTGAATTGGACTAGAAGTTTCTTCAAGGGCCGTTGAGGCTTGATCTTGAATTAGGCTGGAAGTTTCTTCAAGGGTCGTTGAGGCTTGGTCTTGAATGAATCGGGACCACCAGGAGTATCACGTTGTAGGTAACCTTCGGCTTTGATAGTGGATGAATTGGCACGTGTTTGTTGTTCTTGTTGATTCTCCACAAGCTTGATGAAAAACATGAATGTTTTCTTTGACTATAGAGGTTTATGGTTTCCTCCAAACGTTTGGATTTGCTTAATTTCTTTGGAGTTGAATTTGATTCAAGGATGGTGGACACTTGACCTTGAATCAGACATGATTTCTTCAAGGGTCGTTGAGGCTTGATCTTGAATGGAGTAGGACCACAAGGAATTTCACATGGCAGGTGGTCTTCAACTTTTTTAGGGTTGAATCTGCACGTGCAATTGTGCTTGTTGATTCTCCACAAGTTTAATGAAAAGCAAGAGTGTTTGGTTGCTTGGTTAGTGTCTCTGGACTTTGTAAGTCTGGAAACATGCTTCACGACCTTGTGACTTGAAACCATCCTCGAAGTGAGCTTGGGGAGTGGTGTTATGCTTACTTTGAGTACCACCGTTAATGGGAAGGCATATGAGGGACCCTAGAGACAGAATTCAAGGCCTACCCTTTTCTCTTGGACTTGTAATTTAGGGCCTCCTATCCCCTTTGGGCCAAAATGCACACTTTAATCATTTCAGCACTACAAAGCTGTAATAGACTTAGCTCTTCCATCGGGAATGCGATGTATTACCAAGTGCGTAGGAGAACCTTAGGAAGTGTATGGAAGTGAATCGGATGAAAAAATGGAAAGTTCGAAAATTTTCCAAAATTGTAAAAGACAGTTCTGGAGGTCTAAACGACCCCGGATGGCCAAAATCCATCCTATAACAAAGCAAAGCAGTGATTTGGAACTAGGACATTGTTCTCTTTTCGGAGAGGTATGGTGGGCCCAAATCGGACCTCAAATGATTTTTCCATTAATTCTAGTTGGGTTCTTTTTGCATTTTTTTTATTTTTTTTTGTTCTTCCTTTTTCTGATTTGCTCTGCCCAATCTTCCCTCTCCATTTCTGCTTTCAGACGAAAAACATGTCTTCATTGATTTTGGAAAAGAAATCACACTCTTCATTCCTGATTTTGGACGAGAAATCATGCCACTTTTGGTCCTGGTTTTCTTTCCTATATTACAGGATTTGGTTAGGGTTTGACCTCCATTTTCTTCCTTCATTACATTTAGCATAAGCTTTGTTTGAGTTAATATTTGAACTTTGGGCTTCAAAGGGAAGGAAGCCCAATTAAGCTCAATAAAGAAGGTCTGCCCGAAGCTTAGAGTCAAGCCCAGGTCATCCATCTCAAGACAAAATGACGGCCCCCTATAAAATGCAAAGGCTAGGTGTTTACAAGAGAAGCGACAACTGATGGAAATCCACCTACTTCCAGCCCAAAAATACTTTTGGATGGCAAAACATGTAAAAATGTTGATGATTCATTACCTTCAGTTACTTTCGGGCAAAAACAGAAACAACACAGTTGGGTTTAATTCTTTTATAAAAGGAGGAAGAATGCCCAGAGACAAAGACACTCAACCAATCAAATAAACAAACATACAACTTTCTCTCAATCAAGAAAATACTCAAAAAGCTACGCTTTGTCTAGATTCTGCACCCTTTTTCAGCCCTAGATTTCCGATAAAAAGACATCTTTTGTCTGTGTAAAAGCTCTACTACCTTCCCCAAGTGTTGTAGTATTGATTCTCTTCTGTAAACTTGTTTACTCCTCATCCCTCTTTAATACTCAACTCTTTGTAACTGCAAAGAAAATAGATTGCAAGACGTTTTAACCTTGCTCGACAAGGTGAAATCTTGACCGACACTCTTTGTTTTTTGCCTTTACATTAATAGATCTGGTGTTATAATGTATCCCTCAGTATATATGCAAGTCATTTTCGGTCTGCTGATGATCCAAAGTTCTATTAACTCTCAGATCTGGTTCACTTAGTACTTTTACTATCATAAAAGTAAATGAAACTAATGTCTTAATCAGATCTAAACCCCTACTCTGTAAAAAGCATACAAGCTAAACAAAAGTCCTTGATCTCAAGGCATAGAAAAGAACTTAATGTGGATTTAACCCATCCACGACAATCCTTTGATGATGAGAAGTCAGAATAACTTAGGGTGTAAGTAATCGACTTAAATACACTCATTCTACATCTGCCATACAGAGATGGTAGTGGCACACCTTAGCATTTAGTTAGTTTTGATTACGAGCCTCCCGGCCTACATCTAAGAACCGATAAAGGCACCTTTTAGAACTCACTATATCCTCTTCTTGTAGCTCGACAAGCGAGCAAGAGCCTGACAGTCAACCAAAGTGTCAACTCCTCAGGGAGCTTTGTGCTCGTGCAAGGACCCTTCCCAGCAAAATTCCTGCCCGAACATAGTTTTGGCACACTCGGTGGGACTCAAATCTTGTATGTCAAGAAGACGAAGGAAAAAACAAACCTTCAGGTGGAAAAAAGAACAAAAACCATCCCAATACGCGCCAAGATCTAGCATGGTAAATCTCCCGGTAAACTTGCAAGGACTTGTCTTAATGGAAAGCCTGACTTTTTCTGAGAAATCAGGAGGGAAGGTTACAAATGAAGACTTACAGGCTACCATGATGACTATCATAAAAAGCATGGAGAGAAACTCTCTAGAAATGAGAAAAGAGGTCAGTAGACTCTTTTCCCCAACAAAAAGTTTGCAAAGAAGGCTAGATCTGAAGTGTTTTACCTTAGGAAATGATCGTTCTGGAAATATAATGAGGGAAACCAACCCGAGGGAGGAGCCAGTTAGTCCTTTGCTTCCTTTACTTGAGGAAAAATGAGTGAAGAGAAAAACAGGGAAGAATCTGGAAATAATCAACCAATGTTGAAAACAATCAAGCAACCAGAGTTGCCCGACCCTGTGTTATTGAATGGTAGAGGCAATGCTGGTCAGAAGTAAAGCTATCACTAGTAGAACCACATGCTGGTACCATGATTGATATTATTCCCTTTCTACCAATCCCAGTAAACATGATCAACCTAACATGGGCAGAAAAAAGGAAAGGGAAAGCTACCTGGGAGGTAAAAGCTGAAAGGTGACAAGTTAATAAGCCAATTGAAGGAGCCATCAAGTTGTCTGAAAAGCCTAAAGCAGCAATAATCAAAAGTGTGGTTTTGTGCAGTAAATGTCAATGCAAATGCAAGCTAGAGGTGTCAGCGGCAGGAGCCATCCTTAATCAGGAGTTGATAAAGAAAAAGGAGAAAGAATAGCAAGAATCCTACAGAAATAGTATGTGGGAATGATGTGATAAAAGATAGCACACAAATTAAACCCTCTTTTTGACAATTGTAGTATAGATATAAGTAGGGGTCGTTCTAGGCGGGGGATTAGGAGGGATTGCTAATCTAATAAAAACTGACCCAAAGATACAAAAATATGCTTAAAAACACTTAAACAAACTCAAAGACTCTTAACTAAACTTATATGACTCAAACAAATTTAAAAGACTCAAAACAGCACAAAACAATCCAAAAGACTCAATTTAGACTCTAGGACTTAATTTGGATGAAAATAGAATTGGTTTTGACTCAAAAGACTCAAAAACACACTTTAGGACATATTTGAAACAAGTAAGTAAAGGGAATTGGGTTTTGGACGAATTTAAGACAAAAATAAGTAACTAAAAGACTTAAATGCAATTTGGGCGAATTTGAGAAAAACAATGGATGATTAGATAGCTAGATGATACTTTTCCACACATGATACATTCAAACACAAATTGATTTCCAGTTGGTTTTTCGATAAACCATGAACCTCAACACCCCAGATTAACCGTGACATCACTAATTAACCCTCAGATTTCCTTAAGTTATTGGATTGGATGACATCATACGACAATCCAAAGCATTCTTCAAAAGTTCCCTACATGACATCATAATAGAGATACAATCAAAGATCATTACGTTCAATGAAAATCATAAGTATTGACAAAGCACTTGTAACTATGACATCATGATACTCATGCTAGGAATTTACTTAATATGATTGTGAAAACAACCTTAACTACTTGTGACTATAAGTTTGTGACGATTATGTGAAACTCCGTTATATTCTAGCACCAAATTCAAGCATGCAAATTAAGTAGGCCTCCCTAATCAACATACAAGAATAAGTTATCCATCAAACGGTTAAGTAAATTGCATTCACAATTTATGAAATCACAACTGGACTTAATCAATTCATATCATAAATATAATCATGGTTTCAAAGCCTCCCCTAGCTAAAACAAGTTTAGCCTCTTATGTTCACAACAAAACAAAGGAAAATTGAATTAAACATTGAAAACAAAAGATAGATTACACCTAAAAATGTTCCAACACTCCAACTTGAATGCACAAACGTCCAAGGCTTCTTCTTCTTCTCTTCTTCCTTGCAAGGCTGCGGCACAAGAGTTCTTGGGTGATTTTGGATGGATTTCTGGGTTGTGAATGCATTTAGGTTGGTAGGGTGGTGCGGCAAAGGTTGGGAATGGTGTATGGGTGTTTGGGTGAAGGTATGAAAGTGTATGAATGGTGGAAGAAAGGTTGAAAGCTGCGGCAAAGGTTAGGAGAAAGGATCAAGGATGGCTGATTGTGTGAGAGAGTGATTAGGGTAGAATAAGGGTGCGGCTTTGGTATTTATTTGAGAGAAAGAATCCTAAGGTTTATTACATAGTTTAGGAAAGGATTGGACCCCCCAAATCCATAAGGAAAATGAGATATAAAATCAAAAAATCCAAGGGAAAAGTGGAAGGAAACTTACGGCATAAATTGAATGAAAAGGGAATGTGATTTAATGCTGAATTTAGCCAAGGATTTGGGATAGAAAAGGTATGTAAGGTGCAGCTGAGAATGGGGTGAAAAGGAATGTGATTTCTGATAGGAGCATATTCATGCGACTTAAATGGCTTGTTCTCGTACATTTACGTTATGTTTCTTTAGTTATTTTAGTCCTTTATGCTTCTTTTGTGTGTTTTCAGGTTCTAAGGGCAAAGTATGCAAAAGGGTGCATTTTGGTGCATTTTGGAGTAGTTTGGGGCGTTAAATGGATTGCATATACTTGAAGCCAAGTAGATGGACGAAATTGAAGACCAAAGGAGGCCCTTTGTACCAGAAATTCACACCAACACATCCCATTTCAGATTGCATTCCAATCATTCCAGCCAAGCCACATGCACTCCCTTTAATTTATTCAACCTAGCTGTCAAAGCACATGCACATTCACCCTAATCATTCACATACACAATCTGCCATCATTCACACATTCATTCCACATGCATTCCCATTCATACACAATACATTCTTCCATTTCAGAAATTCATTCATTCAAACACACATCCACACCATCAAACTATCCTTAGACCTTGTGCTACAACGAAGAGGAGGAGAAGAGTGCCTAAACGTTCATACAATTCAAGTTTGAGTTGTTGGAATGTTTAGGTGTTTCTTTTCCTCGATTACAATGTTTAATTTCAATTCTCTTTGTTTTGTACGTATGAGGAACTAAACCCCCTTTGGCTAGGGGGGGATTCGAAATATATGTTTATGCTTGCATTTTGATTTGATTACTTCTAATTGCGTTTCATAAGTTGTGGATTCAATTTGTTTAACTGTTTGATTGATAACTTATTTACGTATGTTTATTGAGAGTACACGCTTAATTTTCATGCATGAATATGACGCTAGAATATAAGTGAGTTTCACCTAATAGTTACGAACTTATATTCACAAGTAGTGGAGGTTGCTTATAAACAATCGCGTTAAACAAATTCTTGGCATAAGTTTCATGCAATCATAGTAACGAATGCCTCGTCAACACTTATAATTTTCATAGAGCGTAATGATTCTTGCTTGTATCTCTATTATGCAATCATGTAGGGGACTTGTGGGGAATGTTTTGGGTTGTCGTATGCAATCATCCAATTCAATAACGTTAGGAAGATTTGAAGGTTAATTAGTGCATCACAGTTAACTTGGGGTGTTGAGCATCATGGTTTATTGAAAAGCAATTGGAAATCGTTTTATTATGCAAGTGTAACATGTGTGGAGATGAACCCCTTGGCTAGCATCCATTCATTCCATTCCATCACATTCATACTTACAATCTGTTTTAATTAGAATCTGTGCAATTAGTTTAATTTCGTCCAAAACTCAACCCCCCTTACTTTAATGTCCAAATTAGTTAGAAAGTGTTTTAGTTTGTGGATTCAATTTGTTATACAAATTCGTCCAAATTCACCAAAGTGCTCAAAACTGCTCAGAAAGTGTTTTTAAGGCAGTTTTGAGTGTTTTGGGTGATGTTTGAGTCTTTTGGTTTGTTTTAGTGTTTTAAAGTTTAGTTTTGCATTCTTTAAGTCTAGTTTAGTGTTAAAATGTCTTAGTTTGTGTTTTTAAGAGTCTTGAGTCAAGTTACAACTTAATTTCGTCCAAATTTGGGTTTAAGGTCAGAAACTGCCTAGTTAGTGTTTTTAGGCAGTTTTAAGTCTTTTGAACTTGTTTTGAGTCCTTTGAGTCTTTGTATTGTTCAAATTAGTTAGAAAGTGTTTTGGTTTGTGTTTATAAGTGTTTTGATTCAATTTGTTACCCAAATTCGTCCAAAGTACTCAAAGTGCTCAAAACTGCCCAGAAAGTGTTTTTAAGGCAGTTTTGAGTGTTTTGGGTGATGTTTGAGTCTTTTGGTTTGTTTTAGTGTTTTAAGTGTTTAGTTTTGCATTCTTTGAGTCTAGTTAGTGCTAAAGTGTCTTAATTTGTGTTTTAAAGTGTTTTGAATCAACCTATAATCTTAAATTCGTCCAAATTTGTGTTTAGGGTCAGAAACTGCCTAGTTAGAGTTTTTAGGCAGTTTTGAGTCTTTTGAACCTGTTTTGAGTCCTTTGAGTCTTTGTGAACGTTTTTAACTTTGTTTTTATGTTTTTGAGTCAATTTAGAGGTTTTAGCAAGCCCTCCTAATCCCCGGTCTAGAACGATCCCTACTTGCATCCTTACTACAATTTGACAACAAGACTCTTGTTGTCAAATTGTAGTAAGGATGCAAGTAGGGATCGTTCTAGACCGGGGATTAGGAGGGCTTGCTAAAACCTCTAAATTGACTCAAAAACATAAAAACAAAGTTAAAAACGTTCACAAAGACTCAAAGGACTCAAAACAGGTTCAAAAGACTCAAAACTGCCTAAAAACTCTAACTAGGCAGTTTCTGACCCTAAACACAAATTTGGACGAATTTAAGATTATAGGTTGATTCAAAACACTTTAAAACACAAATTAAGACACTTTAGCACTAACTAGACTCAAAGAATGCAAAACTAAACACTTAAAACACTAAAACAAACCAAAAGACTCAAACATCACCCAAAACACTCAAAACTGCCTTAAAAACACTTTCTGGGCAGTTTTGAGCACTTTGAGTACTTTGGACGAATTTGGGTAACAAATTGAATCAAAACACTTATAAACACAAACCAAAACACTTTCTAACTAATTTGAACAATACAAAGACTCAAAGGACTCAAAACAAGTTCAAAAGACTCAAAACTGCCTAAAAACACTAACTAGGCAGTTTCTAACCTTAAACCCAAATTTGGACGAAATTAAGTTGTAACTTGACTCAAGACTCTTAAAAACACAAACTAAGACATTTTAACACTAAACTAGACTCAAAGAATGCAAAACTAAACTTTAAAACACTAAAACAAACCAAAAGACTCAAACATCACCCAAAACACTCAAAACTGCCTTAAAAACACTTTCTGGGCAGTTTTGAGCACTTTGGTGAATTTGGACGAATTTGTATAACAAATTGAATCAACACTAAACTAAAACACTTTCTAACTAATTTGGACATTAAAGTAAGGGGGGGGTTGAGTTTTGGACGAAATTAAACTAATTGCACAGATTCTAATTAAAACAGATTGTAAGTATGAATGTGATGGAATGGAATGAATGGATGCTAGCCAAGGGGTTCATCTCCACACATGTTACACTTGCATAATAAAACGATTTCCAATTGCTTTTCAATAAACCATGATGCTCAACACCCCAAGTTAACTGTGATGCACTAATTAACCTTCAAATCTTCCTAACGTTATTGAATTGGATGATTGCATACGACAACCCAAAACATTCCCCACAAGTCCCCTACATGATTGCATAATAGAGATACAAGCAAGAATCATTACGCTCTATGAAAATTATAAGTGTTGACGAGGCATTCGTTACTATGATTGCATGAAACTTATGCCAAGAATTTGTTTAACGCGATTGTTTATAAGCAACCTCCACTACTTGTGAATATAAGTTCGTAACTATTAGGTGAAACTCACTTATATTCTAGCGTCATATTCATGCATGAAAATTAAGCGTGTACTCTCAATAAACATACGTAAATAAGTTATCAATCAAACAGTTAAACAAATTGAATCCACAACTTATGAAACGCAATTAGAAGTAATCAAATCAAAATGCAAGCATAAACATATATTTCGAATCCCCCCCTAGCCAAAGGGGGGTTTAGTTCCTCATACGTACAAAACAAAGAGAATTGAAATTAAACATTGTAATCGAGGAAAAGAAACACCTAAACATTCCAACAACTCAAACTTGAATTGTATGAACGTTTAGGCACTCTTCTCCTCCTCTTCGTTGTAGCACAAGGTCTAAGGATAGTTTGATGGTGTGGATGTGTGTTTGAATGAATGAATTTCTGAAATGGAAGAATGTATTGTGTATGAATGGGAATGCATGTGGAATGAATGTGTGAATGATGGCAGATTGTGTATGTGAATGATTAGGGTGAATGTGCATGTGCTTTGACAGCTAGGTTGAATAAATTAAAGGGAGTGCATGTGGCTTGGCTGGAATGATTGGAATGCAATCTGAAATAGGATGTGTTGGTGTGAATTTCTGGTACAAAGGGCCTCCTTTGGTCTTCAATTTCGTCCATCTACTTGGCTTCAAGTATATGCAATCCATTTAACGCCCTAAACTACTCCAAAATGCACCCTTTTGCATACTTTGCCCTTAGAACCTGAAAACACACAAAAGAAGCATAAAGGACTAAAATAACTAAAGAAACATAACGTAAATGTACGAGAACAAGCCATTTAAGTCGCATGAATATGCTCCTATCAATTTCATGACATAGAATAGGAAATAAGGACTTCCCTTGCACGGCAAGGAAGGGAAACTCTATGGAATGCACGGCAAGGGAATTAGGTTGCAAGGAAGGCTTGATTTGTGTCCTAAAATGCATAGGAGTCTTCAATGTTGCTGAAACATAAGGTCTTTTAGGATTAGGAAAGGTTAAACCAAAATAAGAAACCTTGGCTTAACTTTCCTACTTCAAGTTGGAAACCTTCTTTGACTAGGATTCCTCTTTTGATTAGGAATCCTCTTGTGATTAGGAATCCTTCTTTGATTAGGAATCTTTCTTTGATTAGGAATCCTAACATCTTTAGATCTTCAATTTTGTCCATTCATTTTGCTCTACGCGTATGCTATCTATTCCAAGTCCAATTTTGCTCCAAAATGCTCCAAAATGCACCTTTTTGCTTCCTTAGCCATATGAACCTAAAAACACACGAAAATAGCTTAAACTACTAAAATAACTATGAACTAACAACATAAATGTACGAAAACAAGCTAACTAAGTCGCCTAAATATGCTCCTATCTGGGAAGCTGAGAAAGAAACCTCTAGGAACGTCTTCCAGAGGTTGGGGGAGACTCCCAGCCTAAAAACCTGTCAAAAGTATTCAAAAACTATGAAGCCTCAGAGGAAGGGGAAGACAAGGAAACCAAGGTACCAAGATGGGTAGATGTGAGGCCACCCCAACCAAGTTATGACGGTGAAGATGTTAGAATGAAGGGAAAACCGTAAACCCAGTCACAAAGAAGAATCTTACCCGACTTGGGCGAAAATGGTACATAATCGGCAAGGATAGAAAGCCCGTTAAAGAGATAGGAGCCTCCATGATTAGAAGGGTCTAAAGGCAGCATAAAGCCGACATGAACTCATTAAAGGTTCCCACTACTTCGGAGACCTCGAAGAATGTAAAATCCGAAATTGTTCCTCATGAAGAAAGAAATCAGCCTCATTGGAGGAGTAAGAATGAGCTAAAGAAGCCAAACAGCAAAAATGAAGGAGAAAGGAACCATGTGCCATCAAATCCCCATCCTGGGAAATACAGAATCTTTAGGAGATCTCAAGAGGATATGACAATGATGCCTCCCCAAGGTGGAGCCCATAACCAATCTGCTTTGGAACCATTTTGCCCGAAAGAGGGCTACCGGCACCAATGTTAATAGATACCATCTGCGAAGTTCCAAATCAACTGCCAAACTTTGGGATAACTCAAGAAGAGGCATTTCCTGAACTAATGCTACTAGAAGAAGCACAGGCTTAGTTAGATGAGTTTATAAACCACATCGGGGGAAAGGAGAAATATTTACCTTAACGTAGTAACTTCCACGTAAACATGACATATGTTTTATTAGCCATGTTTCGCACAGGGCATGATCAACCTCCCGTGATGGAAGGTGATTACGTGATGACAAAACCTATAATGGCGCATGTTAGTGTGGAGGAAGCAGGACAAGGAGAATCCATTTAGAATTACCAAAACAATCAATAAAAAGGCCTGAGAGAATATACTTGGACAAAATGGTCTTTGTTCGCCCAAGTTTGACCCTAGCCAATCATCTTAAACTCATATACATAACTGCTCACTTGGAAGGGGTACCTTTCAAAAAGGTCTTGATTGATGGAGGTGCGGCGGTCAATGTGCTGCCCTACAAGTAGATAAAGAGAATGTGCAGAAGTGAAAAAGATGTTATCCCTACAGATCTTACAGTTTCTAGTTTCTCAGGAGCTATCACTTGGACTCATGGAATACTATCATTAGAGGTCGATTTGGGTTCAGAACAAATCATGTTGGCCTTTTTTGTGGTAGACAGTTGTAACATCCTACATCGCCGAGGGGAATGGATCCTGTAAGCCTTATATGTATATTCCCATTTCTACCTTGCACGAGACCTTTTGGGAGCTCACTGGTTTCGGGTTCCATCGGAACTCCGAAGTTAAGTGAGTTCGCGCAAGAGCAATCCCAGGATAGGTGACCCAATGGGAAGTTATTGCGTAAGTTCTCAGAAACAAAACTGTGAGGGCGTGGTCGGGCCCAAAGAGGACAATATCATGCTACAGTGAAGTCGAGCCCGGGATGTGGTGGGGGCTCGAGTTAGGATGTGACAATTTGGCATCAGAGCCAATCCCTGGATGGAAGTGTGCCGACGAGGACGTTGGGCCCCTAAGGAGGGTGGATTGTAACATTCCACATCGCCCAGGGGACTAGATCATGTAAGCCTTATATGTATATTCCTATCCCTACCTTCGCGCGAGAGCAATCCTAGGTTGGCTACCAAATTGTCACATCTCAACCCGAGCCCTCACCACATCCTAGGCTCGACTCCACGATAGCATGATGTTGTCTGCTTTGGGCCCCGACCACGCCCTCAAGGTTTTGTTTCTGGGAATCACCGAGAACTTCCTAGTGGGTCACCCATCCTAGGATTGACCTCGCGCAAACTCGCTTAACTTTGAAGTTCCGATGGAACCCGAAGCCAATGAGCTCCCAAAAGGCCTCATGCAAGGTAGAGATGGGAATATACATATAAGGCTTACAAGATCCATTCCCCTAGGTGATGTGGGATGTTACACAGTACTTTCATTTATGGGGCTTTACTGGGCAGAGATTGGATTCACCAAAGTCTCTCTGTGCTATCTACCTTACACCAACAAGTGGCTGTTTACCATAAAGAAAGGGAAACAGGACCTAGATTCTAGGAGATGGTAGAGGCCGAATCACGACTATTCTTCCTTACAGCCAATATTGCAAAAGCTAACTTCTACAATCCCAGTGTTGGGATTCTTCAATGTTCAGAAGCTGATAAGAACGGCCGCCCGACTAAGGTGACGTCCCAAAAGCTTCTAGAACAAGGGTTATCCATTACAAGGGAGGAATGGATCAAACCTATATCATCCCAAACCCCCAACACCATTAATGTCAGAACAGAAAATGAGGGACCAGGTGATTGCAGTCAAGTCCTTGATAAAAAGACTGTTGGTATATGTAAGAGAGAAAAGACAAGAAAGGGAAAACTTAGCCATGGAAGATGAACAGTCAAGTGGAGGGGCTTCGAGTGGCCAGAACCAAGAGGTAGAACCTTTTGGGGAAGAGTTAGAAGCAGCCATTCAAATGGCTGAGTGTATATATGACTTGGATGGGCCAGAGAATTTGCCCAAAAATCCAGAAGTGGTTGAGTTTTTGTGTGCAAAGTCTGACAAACCAGCTCCAGAAGTACAAGACCCCTTGGAGACCATTGATTTGAGGATTGAGGGGGATCCAAGGCTTATACAGGTCATCGGTTTGTTCGACACCAAAGATCAGGCAAGGATTGTCGACCTTCTGCATGAGTTTAAAGACTGTTTAGATTAGGCAAGGATTGTCGACCTTCTGCATGAGTTTAAAGACTGTTTTGCTTAGCACTACACTGAAATGCCAGGTTTAGATCCAACCTTAGTAGAACACAGGATGCCTATCAAGGAAGAATTTAAACCTGTTAAGCAAGCACCACAGAGGATGTTAAAAGAGATTGAGGAGAAGGTCAAGAAAGAGATTGAGAGGCTCGTAAAGGCCGAATTTATTAGGCCTGCCAAATATGTTGAGTCGTTGGCCAATATTGTACCTGTATTAAAAGGTATAACTAAAACGGTTAGAAGTTGTGTTGACTATAGAAACATTAATGAAGCCAAGCCTAAAGATGAATACCCCATGCCCATGGCTGACCTATCTATAGATGCAATTGCTAAGCACCAAGTTCTATCTTTCATGGACGAAAATGCGGGATACAATCAAATAAAATTGGCCAAAGAAGATATACATAAAACAACATTTAGATGCCCAGGTCATGTTGGGGCATATGAGTATTTGGTAATGTCATTCAAGCTCAAAAATGCTAATGCAACTTATCAAAGAGCAATGAACGCCATTTTTCATGACTTAATTGACCATAGTATGGAAGTGTATATCGATGACATCGTGGTGAAATCCAAGACTGAAAAGCAGCATTTAATAGATCTCAAATAAGCCTTAACAAGAATGATGATCCACAAGCTAAAAATGAATCCAAAGAAATGTGCTTTTGGAGTAAGATCGGGCAACTTTTTCCGATTCCTTGTTCATCAAAGGGGTGTAGAGGTTGATAAAAACAAAGCTCGGGCAATCATTGAATCACCTCATCTTACCAATAAAGTGCAACTACAAAAGCTGCTAGGGAAAATCAACTTCTTGAGGAGATTCATTGCTAATTTAGTGAACAAGATTCAGCCGTTACCCTCTTTACTCAGGTTAAAAGACAAAGAAGAGTTTGAATGAGGCCCACCACACCAAGAGGCTTTCGATAACATAAAAGCTTATTTAGCTTCTCCACCAATGCTTATGCCACCTCAGAGAGGAAAACCATTAAAACTTTATATCTCTGCCTCAGAAAAGTCGATTGGAAGCTTGCTAGCCCAAAACAATGAAGGAGGGAAGGAACAAGCCATATATTACCTCAGTAGAATCCTTACTGAGGTAGAAACAAGATATACTCCAGTGGAAAAATTATGTTCGGCTTTGTACATTATTGCTTGCAAGCTAAGGCATTAATGTTGCCTTGTTACATCCACATCATTGCCAAGACAGACGTGATCAAGTATATGTTATCAAAGCCAATGCTGACCGGGAGGATTGGAAAGTGGATTCTAGCACTTTCAGAGTACAGCTTCCAGTATGTGCCTCAAAGGGCAATCAAGGGGCAAGCAATTGCAGATTTATTGGCTGAGCATCAAGAGTCTCAAAATGAGATTGTCAACATCCCAGGAACTCTGGAGGTAGCCAGTGTATGGATTCTGCCATGAAAAGCTTCATCGGGCAAAGAAGAATGGGTCCAGTGAGAGATAAAGAGAATAACTAGCCTTTGGATCACTTCTTGGAAACTATATTTTGATGGATCTTGCACTAAAAATACTGTGGGAGCAAGGATTGTCATCATCAATCCTAAAGGCACTGAAATATCAGTCGGCCACTCAGTTTAAGTTATTAGGGCATTGAAATATCAGTCGGCCACATTCCCAAAGAATCAAATGCAATGGCCAATGAGATAACCCAATTGGCTTCAGGAACCCAGATTTGAGGTAGAGGTAGAGGTGCAAAGAAGAAATCTCCCTTCTATCTTCAATAGAGGATTCAGCTTGGATGTAATGACTGAAGATCCCAAGATAGAAGATTGGAGATCACTCATTATTCAATAGGCAATAGGCAACTAAATATGTGTGGTGGGAAAAGAATTTGTTAAGAAAGACCCCAGATGGATTGTTACTGAAATGCTTAGGCCAAGAACAATCTATGAGAGTCATGGCCGAAGTGCATGAGGGGATCTGTGGAGCATACCAATCCAGAACTAAGATGAGGTGGCTACTAAGAAGATATGGCTATTTCTGGCCCGAGATGGAGAAAGATTGCAAAGCTTATGCCCGAGGATGTGAAAAATGCCAGAGACATGGGCCACTCCAACATGTGCCTTTAGTGCCCTTAAACCCCATAGTCAAACCTTGGCCCTTCAGAGGGTAGGCAATGGACTTCATCGGACAAGTTTACCCATCTTGTAGCAAAGGACACACTTTCATAATTGTGCCTTACTTCACTAAATGGGTAGAAGCTTCAGCAATAAAAACCATAACCTCAGCTACTGTTAAAAAGTTCATTGAAACCAAGATCTTACACAGATTTGGAGTGCCCGAGACAATTGTCATAGACTGCCGGCCATCCTTTATTTCAAGAGAGGTAGAAGAGTTCGCAAGAAAGTTCAAGATAAAAATGATTTGGTCTAGTCCTTATTACCCCCAATCAAATGGTCAAGCAGAGGCGAGCAATAAAATCTTGGTAAACATTATCAAAAGAATGGTGGCAGATAGTCCAAAAAAGTGTCACAAGAAGTTGGGAGATACTTTGTGGGCCTATAGAACTTCCAAAAGGGTAGGAACTGGGACTACACCTTACGATCCACGCTTGGAGAAACCAGGGAGTTATTTGGGCCCACTAAATTCTCTACGTGGAATGGAAAAATTAGGGGTAGAGACTGAGGTTGAGACCCATTACCAATCTCATGGTTGAACCCATCATTAGAATCAATAAGAAGCTGATGAATACTTTGGCACTTGAGGAGAAAAAGGCTCGGGCTGATGATAGTCCTCTCAAAACTTTGGTATTGATCCCAAAGCATACACCTATGATGATGAAGCGACCAAGAATACAAAAGCCAGGATTTGCCTTGAGCATGTTGCTTTTTGTAGCTACTGAAGCCTAAGATATCCATGTAGGTCCCAAGGATAGCACTCCACCCTCATCGAAGAAAAGCTCATTATGCAAGCCACCCCGAAAGGGATAAGGACTATAAAATAAGCGACGCATAGTCGAAATCTCCTCACTAATCTCACAAGAAGGATGAGTTCAAATTTTAGGTGATATCAAGAGCTGAGAAAGCCAAGGAGGATTGTGAAGATTTTGAGAATTCTGAGAAGTTCAGAATATATTGAAAGCTCGAAGTTACTAGAGTGCTTAACCAAGTAGTCAATGAGGTAATTTATAGTGAACAGGAGCAGTCAACTTAGAGATTGAATTCATGGGTTAGCGTAAGGGTCCAAAGTACAACGGCTGTTTTAATTAATGCAAGTCCCGAGGGAAGGCATGCGAGTGAGATGGTTGTTCAATCATTATTAATGCCTCGGGTTGCAAGCTTAACAACGATTGAAGGGGGCACTATTTGGGTTAATATTTAAACTTTGGGCTTCAAAGGAAAGGAAGCCCAATTAAGCTCAATAAAGACGGTCTGCCCGAAGCCTAGAGTCAAGCCCAGGTCATCCATCTCAAGACAAAATGAAGGCCTTATTAAATGCAAAGGCTAGGGATTTACAAGAGAAGTGACAATCGATGGAAATCCACCTACTTCCAGCCCAAAAGTACTTTTGGATGGCAAAACATGTAAAATTACTGATGATTCATTACCCTTCAGTTACTTTCAGGCAACAACAGAAATAGCACAGTTGGGTTTAGTTCATTTATAAAAGAAGGAAGAAGGCCTAGAGACAAGGATACTCAACCAATCAAACAAACAAACATACCACTTGTCTCTCAGTCAAGCAAATACTCAGAAAGCTGCGCTTTGTCTAGATTCTGCACCTTTTTTCAGCCCTAGATTTCCCATAGAAAGACATTTTTTGTCTGTGTAAAAGCTCTGCTACCTTCCCCAAATGTTGTAGTATTAATTCTCTTGTGTAAACTCGCTTACCCTTCATCTTTCTTTATTACTCAACCTTTTGTAAATGCGAAGAAAAAAGATTGCAAGACGCTTTAACCTTGCCCGACAAGGTGAAATCTTACCCGACCCTCTTTGTTTTTGCTTTTCCATTAATAGATATGGTGTTATAATGTATCCCTCAATATATATGCAAGTCATTTTTGATCTCCTGATGTTCCAAAGTTCTATTAACTCTCAGATCTGGTTCACTTAGTACTTTTACTATCATAAAAGTAAATGAAACTAATGTCTTAATCAAATCTGAACCCCTACTTTGTAAAAATCTTACAAGATAAACAAAAGTCCTTGATCTCAAGGCCTAGAAAATAACTTAATGTGGATTTAACCCATCCACGCCAATCCTTTGATGATGAGAAGTCAAAGTAATCAACTTAAATACACTCATTTTACATCTGCCATACAGAGATGGCAGTGGCACACCTTAGCATTTAGTTAGTTTTGATTGTGAGCCTCCTGACCTACATCTATGGCCTGACAAATGCACCTTTCAGAACTAACTTTGTCCTCTTCTTGTAGCCCGACAAGCGAGCGAGAGCCTGATAGTCAACCAAAGTGTCAACTCCTCGGAGATCTATGTGCTCGAGCTAGGGACCCTTCCCAACGAAATTCCCACCCGAACAAGCTTGAAAAGATCTTCATATCATAATCTATAGCTTCAAATGCCGCCATCAACCTCAAGAAAATTTTCCAATCCTCGTCAGAGTTCCTCAACGAGTGCTTTTGCCGTCATCTTTCTCGACGAGCTCTAAAAGAGTTCTGTAATCAGCCGTTCAAGCAAAGTGCCAATCTGGCTGGGGTCGTGTTTTGCTAGTAAATTTTGTATGTTTTCAAGCAAATAGTGAAGTAATTGCGCACGATTCGAAAAACTGTTGGTTCAATGTCTAGGTCTCTAGATCGCCCAAAGGACCTGCTAAATGCTGCTTCCAACCTGCTCGTTGCTGCTTGCTATCAATTTGCTGTTGTTCCTGCCTATCATCGTTTTGTCGCAATTGTTGCCCGTTATTACTTCAACGCCTTTTGTTGTTGAGGCAGCACTAAATCAACGAATTTCAACTTTCGATGTAAAGAGAGCGGCTTCTCCCAATTTCAGCTTCTGATTAAAAAGGCTCCCCTTCTCCCCTAAACTTTGGATTTAAGGTTTGGGGTGGCATTTAAGTAAAGCATGACGCCATTTTAGCTTTTCTCAAATTTTTTTTTTTTTGTCTTTGCTTTTTTTTTTTTTTTAAGAATTTTTTTTATTTATTTTGCTACTTCTTATGGTAATTTTTTTTGCACGTGAATTTACTTTTTGGATTTCTCCGTCATCCTTGGTTTGTCTTCAATGATTTGAGTCTATGTGTCGTCTGCACTAGCAGTTAGTGGTGGCTGCCTTTTTTCAGATTTTGCCGCTGCTTTTTGCTCATTATGCCTTCTTCTGTCATCAAGGACACGTCCCTCACTGTGAGAACGAGGACACGCCATTGCATGTGAGGACAAGGACACACCACTGCCGCATCTGCGATTGTACTACCTCTGCTAGACGTTGTGCATGCTACTTGCTCATTTATGGAAGACACTGATGCATTGAAGACATTTAAAGGCTTGCTCAAGAGTCAGCGGAACAACTTCAAATACCAGTGACGTCTTGATCTTGTCTCTATATCTCTAAATTTGGAACCCTTATTGTTCATTCTGATGTGACTGAGCTTGAAGTTGAAAGTTCAAGCTGCCTACGTACCCTCGATTTGAAGGGATCAAGTTATCACATAGTTCAAGTTTTTTTTTCCTTTTTTTTATGTCGTACATAGTTTATGCTCAAGTAGGCTAGGATTGTTTGGTGTCAACTGCTAGGCTCGTGTGAGCGACTAATATTTTGGTGTCGTCTTTTAAGCTCATGCGAGCGATGACCATTTTGGTATCGCCTTTTAGGCTTGTGCGGACAAGGAGTATTTGTGTGTCGTCTTTTAGGCACATGCGAACGAGGAGCGTTTATGTGGGGTTGGTGCTGTTTTCAATTTTTGCTCGTGCAGGCAAAGAGCGTTTGTGTCTATTGCAATTTCAACTCATGTAGGCGAAAAGCATCTTTGTGGCTTTGTCAAGCGGCCTTGGAGAGATGTCCCTAGCAAACTTTATAGCAAGGAGTCCTGTCCAATTAATCCTTGAAGAAGTCTTCGAGGATTAATTTCAACATATTTATCTCAGTGGTAACTTGTTAGTTATTTCATTTAGATGTTTTGATCATTCTCATGTGGGAGAATTTTAGAACTCATATGTGAGAAGTGAATCAAAACACCTAATAAAGATATGAAATAACATGATTAAAAGGAGATACAAAGTAATGAATCTTATACATGTTGATCAATGTATAATATAAGGTGAGAAAACTATAAGTATTGAACAAAATCATGTAGAGGACAGTTATAAGGAGTTGAAAATTTGAAAGTAATTGCAACCATGATAGGTGGAGCAGTTACATCCTTATAACAAGGGTTTTGACCCCCTTTCTCGGGTAAGTTACAAGGCACTCATAGTGTGAATGCTTGTCCTATTTAGAGCAAGAGTTCCAATGCGCTTCCAAGAGAAGGGAAGGTCTTAATCATATCTCAGACATCATGGCTTCATCTTCGAGTGAGTACCTTCCATTTCATTGATTGTAACTTGATGCATTTGCAGGAATTAGGGTTAATAATGCTGCATGCATTTATTACAGTACGTAGTTCATATGCAATGTTATTAATGATCTCTATATGCTTAAGTAAACATATATATATATATACACATTGAAAAGGGCCTCCAGCTATGACTAGGTCCTGCAACTTCCATTTTCTCCCCAAGAATTCTCCACAGGGCATCATCCCAATCTTCACCCAACGTTCCATAATATATGGTAGCAAAGCTTACTCTCACTTATCCTCATCTTTTTCTTAAACTCGTTGAGCAAGAAGCAGAGCTACTACTTGATCTAAAGAATGTTGTATGAAAATGCTTTTGAGTTTGGAAAATGTTGGTCGGCGAAACATTAGATATATAGGGAAGCAATTTAATAAGGTGGTGCTATCCACACCTCATTTCACTTCTCACACATGCTTTATTAATTTTTGTCCTTTGATCTTCTTCTGTTTATTCGATCTAATGGCAAGAAATTGAGAGAGTTGTGTGAGAGATAAAAAAGGATGTATGGATAGCACTACCCATTTAATATCTCACTGCTTTGTGATGGTTGGGTACCTTCTATACAAATTTTATAAAAAAAAAAACAAGGGGCATAATTGATATAACTCTATTTTTGTGTTATTGTTGAAATAGATCCAATCACTATAAAAAAAATTAGGGGTTGCTCTACAAACTTTTGCTCGACGAACAGGTCTTCATCGGGTAAAGAAATATTAAGTTTGTAGGGCAAAATTGGTCAACATTTATGGTTCACTCAAAACCTTTACGGGACAGATTTTATTATTTTATTTTATTTTTTTATGCAAAGAAATTCACCGTTTCCAATACAATCAAAATTAAAGGCAGGAAGAGCAACATCAGGTAAACAGAAATCTTAAAAATGAGGATTTCAGAGGGAGAGACCAAGGTGATCTAAAGCATCCGCAACAAAGTTTGCCTCTCTCAAAATGTGCTTCCAATCAAAATGACTAAAAGATTGAGCCAGGACACAAATATCATTGATGATGGAACTAATTCTCCAAGGAACTCCCCAATGAACCTGCACAGCTTCAGTGATAAGTTTAGAGTCCCCCTCCACCATCACTTTAGTGAAACCCTTGTGCCTAGCACACTGAGCCCCTCTTGTAAACTCATCGCTTCTTTTACCGAAATAGTAACGCCATCAAGATTAAGAGCCCCTGCACTAACGCCTGATAATTACTATTACGGAGCACAAAGGTAGCAACAGCACGATTGCTCAAAACTGAACAATAAAAATTGAGTTTAACTTGTCCTTCGACTCTTGTAAAGGGTGGGGAATACAAGAATTTTTTCTAGGGGAATTCAACAAATTTTTCTAGTGATGTCACCATCAACTACAATATCTAATTTAATACGAGCCCAATTATTATGAACTATAGAGTTGCTTACTTTAAGATCCCAATCAATATTATTTCTACCATTCATGAGAATTATATGAAAAAAGAGGTAAGGAAAAACCCATTGATGGGTCCAGAAGAATATGTCTTCACCATTACTCACAATCCATGTTATTCCCTCATGGATGATGTTTCTATTAGAAAGAATGTATTTCCAAGCAAAGGAGTATGTTTGTGTTTAATCTTCTAATTTAAAAAATCATACGTACGTAAGTATTTACTTTTGACTATTTCAACCCACCAATGATCTTTATTGGTTAGAACTTTCCAACCTAATTTGGCTAAACAAGCATTGTTAAAATGATCAATTTGTTTGATTCCTAAACCACCCTGATTCTTCAGGGAACAAACCTTCTTCCAGGCCATTGGTTTAAGTTTAGTATTTCTTCCCCAAAAGAAATCTCTACATTCTTTATCAATTTTAGCTGTTACCCTATTGGGGCACATAAAGCAAGACATTACATAATTTGGCATCCCGGTGAGATTAGAATTAATAAGAGTTAGCCTCCGAGCCTTGGAAAAGGTTTGCCCTTTCCAACCAGCAAGTTTTTGCTTCACCTACAATTATATCTCATTAACCGAATCCTTCCAGAAAACTATATTATGGATCCCTAAGTAC
Organism: Pyrus x bretschneideri; assembly: GCF_019419815.1. NCBI lineage: Eukaryota > Viridiplantae > Streptophyta > Magnoliopsida > Rosales > Rosaceae > Pyrus > Pyrus x bretschneideri. The sequence continues at coordinate 3,214,537 of NW_025999624.1, forward strand.
CTCCGAATAGTGGTTTTATGTTGAATGCTCAAGATATTCACAATATTGTTCCTATCCTGGTTGATAGTATTATTTGAAAAATAAATAGAAGATTTATGAAAATTTACTTGTTGACCTGAAGTCAATGCAAACATCTCAAGGGGATGATAGGATTCCTACATGAGATTTAGAGGTAGAAGCCAAACGATTAAAATGTCTAATAAGCGGTTCCATACATAAAATAAAAATGTAAGGTGACTAGGGGTCACCTTGTCATATACCATGTTTAGGATATAAATATCCACGCGGAGAGCCACTAATTAAAATGGAGACAAAAGTTGATGAATGCATTCCATTATTAAGTTGATCCATTTCTCATTAAAACCAAAACGAATTAGAACATACCTTATGTAATCCCAATTTAAAAGGTCATAGGCTTTTTCAAAGTCCAGTTTGATATCCATGGTCCCCGTTTTGCCTTTCTTTACCTTGAAGCTAGAAAATGAGTCATGGTCAATTAAGATATTATTGTGAATGGAATGCCCCGAGTAAAGGCACCTTGATTAGCAGAAATGCACAGGTCAAACAAAGGCTTAAGCCTTTTAACAATAATATTTACCAAAGATTTATACAATCACACAATATTTTTTTTTTTTAACAAACGATATTATTTACATTAAGGGGTGGGGAAGTGGGTTAAGTCTCACAATGGACTAGCAATAGTGTGGTTAAAATTCGCATTTGACGAGAATCGAATATAAGACCTCTCACTTACAAGTGAAGAGAACTACCACTAAATCGTAATACTAAGTAATCACAATCACACAATATTAAATATTGTTAGAAATGCTAAGAAGACTTTCTTAGAAGTGGTACATGGACTCTCTGTCATCTCATGTTTTTAGCACAATGTTTTTTAATGTTGGCGCATTAACGTAAAACTATGAGATAGCAGAAAATCCATAGAAAATATCACTTTGAGATAATCTCCTTAGCATTTCTCTAAATATTAATTATAACAAATATTAATTGTTTCCTCTCCCAGACAGAACAATGTATTGTCATAAAGCAGGAGCTCCAGCGGAGAATTCTTTCAACATCCTTGAATAAAGTGGTTGTTCAATTCAGACGGCAATTTACTCTTACGCACTATATAAATAGTTAGTATTTAATAGAATTTACTTTCTGCAAGTAGTTCGTTTGAAGTTATATTGAATGAAAATAATTAATCTTGGTGTACGATTCCCACCGATTACTTTTTATTCTAACATAATTAATAATTTAACACACTAACATGATTTTTTTGCTTAAAATTTAAAACGTTTCTTGGCTATTTGTATTTTACGTACACAATAAAAAACAAAAAGGGTTCTTGGATCTGTGGTAAGATTAGAAACTTTTTTTTTAAATGGAAAAACAGAGGGTCGAAACTTATTACCAAGTATTAGATGTGATTTTTTAGTTCAAACCTAAAAGGGTTCTTGGCTAATTAGATTTTACATGATAGCGAAATAAAAGAATGCAAACATCTCAAGGGGATGATAGGATTCCTACATGAGATTTAGGGGTAGAAGCCAAATGATTAAAATGTCTAATAAGCGGTTCCATACATAAAATAAAAACGTAAGGTGACTAGGGGTCACCTTGTCATATACCATGTTTAGGATAGAAATATCCATGCGGAGAGCCACTAATTAAAATGGAGACAAAAGTTGATGAATGCATTCCATTATTATGTTGATCCATTTCTCATTAAAACCAAAACGAATTAGAACATACCTTATGTAATCCCAATTTAAAAGGTCATAGGCTTTTTCAAAGTCCAGTTTGATATCCATGGTCCCCGTTTTGCCTTTCTTTACCTTGAAGCTAGAAAATGAGTCATGGTCAATTAAGATATTATTGTGAATGGAATGCCCCGAGTAAAGGCACCTTGATTAGCAGAAATGCACAGGTCAAACAAAGGCTTAAGCCTTTTAACAATAATATTTACCAAAGATTTACACAATCACACAATATATATTTTTTTTTTTAACAAACGATATTATTTACATTAAGGGGTGGGGAAGTGGGTTAAGCCTCACAATGGACTAACAATAGTGTGGTTAAAATTCGCATTTGACGAGAATCGAACATAAGACCTCTCACTTACAAGTGAAGAGAACTACCACTAAATCGTAATACTAAGTAATCACAATCACACAATATTAAATATTGTTAGAAATGCTAAGAAGACTTTCTCAGAAGTGGTACATGGACTCTATGTCATCTCATGTTTTTAGCACAATGTTTTTTAATGTTGGCACATTAACGTTAAACTATGAGATAGCAGAAAATTCATAAAAAATATCACTTTGAGATAATCTCCTTAGCATTTCTCTAAATATTAATTATAACAAATATTAATTGTTTCCTCTCCCAGACAGAACAATGTATTGTCATAAAGCAGGAGCTCCAGCGGAGAATTCTTTCAACATCCTTGAATAAAGTGGTTGTTCAATTCAGACGGCAATTTCCTCTTACGCACTATATAAATAGTTAGTATTTAACAGAATTTACTTTCTGCAAGTAGTTCGTTTGTAGTTATATTGAATGAAAATAATTAATCTTGGTGTACGATTCCCACCGATTACTTTTTATTCTAACATAATTAATAATTTAGGGGCTTTTAGATCCAAGTCCATAAAGGTAGAGTGTTTTTTGGAGTGAGTCCAGTTATCTAATTATATATTTTTATTTCTTTTATACTCATTTTATATTTTCTAAAATATTAAAAATCAATTAAAATCTTCTAATATTATGCATTTTCCAACTCCAAAAAAATATATTTAATATCTTATAACAAAAAAACTAATATACTAACATAAATTAATCTGTAAAACATTCTACCCTAACTTAAGTAACAAATATATGAATGTATATAATACATATATACATGAGATATAAAACCTAACTAAAAGGTAGAAAAAACATAACATACCTACAAGTAAGACACATTAATCTGTGACAGGTTGATTATAAAAAAAGAATCTGTCATATAGGTAGATAAATATAATTAACATGTGATGTAGGTTGATAATAAAAATTAAAAATAAAATCTATAAATGAGGTTTAAAGCAGGAAGAACGAGAAATAACAAAAAGATAAATAAAAAGAAATAAGCAAAGAGATAATTGGGAAGAAATTTGATTTTTATAATAAATCCTATAATTAACAGATAACTATTGATAATTAAATAATTAAATGTAACAAATTGGACTTATTTTAATAAACTGGACTATTCCTACTATTGGCTCAAAAAATTGGACTTATATCAAGTTTTCCCTATTTTTTTCTATGGATTTTCTGCTATCTCATAGTTTAACGTTAATGCGCCAACATTAAAAAACATTGTGCTAAAAACATGAGATGACAGGGAGTCCATGTACCACTTCTGAGAAAGTCTTCTTAGCATTTCTAACAATATTTAATATTGTGTGATTGTGATCACTTAGTATTACGATTTAGTGGTAGTTCTCTTCACTTGTAAGTGAGAGGTCTTATATTCGATTCTCGTCAAATGCGAATTTTAACCACACTATTGCTAGTCCATTGTGAGGCTTAACCCACTTCCCCACCCCTTAATGTAAATAATATCGTTTGTTAAAAAAAAAAAATATTGTGTGATTGTGTAAATCTTTGGTAAATATTATTGTTAAAAGGCTTAAGCCTTTGTTTGACCTGTGCATTTCTGCTAATCAAGGTGCCTTTACTCGGGGCATTCCATTCACAATAATATCTTAACTGACTATGACTCATTTTCTAGCTTCAAGGTAAAGAAAGGCAAAACGGGGACCATGGATACCAAACTGGACTTTGAAAAAGCCTATGACCTTTTAAATTGGGATTCAATAAGGTATGTTCTAATTCGTTTTGGTTTTAATGAGAAATGGATCAACTTAATAATGGAATGCATTCATCAACTTTTGTCTCCATTTTAATTAGTGGCTCTCCGCATGGATATTTCTATCCTAAACATGGTATATGACAAGGTGACCCCTAGTCACCTTACATTTTTATTTTATGTATGGAACCGCTTATTAGACATTTTAATCGTTTGGCTTCTACCCCTAAATCTCATGTAGGAATCCTATCATCCCCTTGAGATGTTTGCATTCTTTTATTTCGCTATCATGTAAAATCTAATTAGCCAAGAACCCTTTTAGGTTTGAACAAAAAAATCACATCTAATACTTGGTAATAAGTTTCGACCCTCTGTTTTTCCATTTAAAAAAAAAGTTTCTAATCTTATCACAGATCCAAGAACCCTTTTTGTTTTTTATTGTGTACGTAAAATACAAATAGCCAAGAAACGTTTTAAATTTTAAGCAAAAAAATCATGTTAGTGTGTTAAATTATTAATTATGTTAGAATAAAAAGTAATCGGTGGGAATTGTACACCAAGATTAATTATTTTCATTCAATATAACTACAAACGAACTACTTGCAGAAAGTAAATTCTATTAAATACTAACTATTTATATAGTGCGTAAGAGTAAATTGCCGTCTGAATTGAACAACCACTTATAGTTAGTAAGAGTAAATTGCCGTCTGAATTGAACAACCACTTTATTCAAGGATGTTGAAAGAATTCTCCGCTGGAGCTCCTGCTTTATGACAATACATTGTTCTGTCTGGGAGAGGAAACAATTAATATTTGTTATAATTAATATTTAGAGAAATGCTAAGGAGATTATCTCAAAGTGATATTTTCTATGGATTTTCTGCTATCTCATAGTTTAACGTTAATGCGCCAACATTAAAAAACATTGTGCTAAAAACATGAGATGACATAGAGTGCATGTACCACTTCTGAGAAAGTCTTCTTAGCATTTCGAACAATATTTAATATTGTGTGATTGTGATCGCTTAGTATTACGATTTAGTGGTAGTTCACTTCACTTGTAAGTGAGAGGTCTTATGTTCGATTCTCGTCAAATACGAATTTTAACCACACTAGTGTTAGTCCATTGTGAGGCTTAACCCACTTCCCCACCCCTTAATGTAAATAATATCGTTTGTTAAAAAAAAAAAAAATATTGTGTGATTGTGTAAATCTTTGGTAAATATTATTGTTAAAAGGCTTAAGCCTTTGTTTGACCTGTGCATTTCTGCTAATCAAGGTGCCTTTACTCGGGGCATTCCATTCACAATAATATCTTAATTGACCATGACTCATTTTCTAGCTTCAAGGTAAAGAAAGGCAAAACGGGGACCATGGATATCAAACTGGACTTTGAAAAAGCCTATGACCTTTTAAATTGGGATTACATAAGGTATGTTCTAATTCGTTTTGGTTTTAATGAGAAATGGATCAACTTAATAATGGAATGCATTCATCAACTTTTGTCTCCATTTTAATTAGTGGCTCTCCGCATGGATATTTCTATCTTAAACATGGTATATGACAAGGTGACCCCTAGTCACCTTACGTTTTTATTTTATGTATGGAACCGCTTATTAGACATTTTAATCGTTTGGCTTCTACCCCTAAATCTCATGTAGGAATCCTATCATCCCCATGAGATGTTTGCATTCTTTTATTTCGCTATCATGTAAAATCTAATTAGCCAAGAGCCCTTTTAGGTTTGAACAAAAAATCACATCTAATACTTGGTAATAAGTTTCGACCCTCTGTTTTGACATTTAAACAAAAAGTTTCTAATCTTATCACAGATCCAAGAACCCTTTTTGTTTTTTATTGTGTACGTAAAATACAAATAGCCAAGAAACGTTTTAAATTTTAAGCAAAAAAATCATGTTAGTGTGTTAAATTATTAATTATTTTAGAATAAAAAGTAATCGGTGGTAATCGTACGCCAAGATTAATTATTTTCATTCAATATAACTTCAAACGAACTACTTGCAGAAAGTAAATTCTATTAAATACTAACTATTTATATAGTGCGTAAGAGTAAATTGCCGTCTGAATTGAACAACCACTTTATTCAAGGATGTTGAAAGAATTCTCCGCTGGAGCTCCTGCTTTATGACAATACATTGTTCTGTCTGGGAGAGGAAACAATTAATATTTGTTATAATTAATATTTAGAGAAATGCTAAGGAGATTATCTCAAAGTGATATTTTCTATAGATTTTCTGCTATCTCATAGTTTAACATTAATGCGCTAACATTAAAAAACATTGTGCTATAAACATGAGATGACAGAGAGTCCATGTACCACTTCTGAGAAAGTCTTCTTAGCATTTCTAACAATATTTAATATTGTGTGATTGTGATTACTTAGTATTACGATTTAGTGGTAGTTCTCTTCACTTGTAAGTGAGAGGTCTTATATTCGATTCTCGTCAAATGCGAATTTTAACCACACTATTGCTAGTCCATTGTGAGGCTTAACCTACTTCCCCACCCCTTAATGTAAATAATATCGTTTGTTAAAAAAAAAAAAATATTGTGTGATTGTGTAAATCTTTGGTAAATATTATTGTTAAAAGGCTTAAGCCTTTGTTTGACCTGTGCATTTCTGCTAATCAAGGTGCCTTTACTCGGGGCATTCCATTCACAATAATATCTTAATTGACCATGACTCATTTTCTAGCTTCAAGGTAAAGAAAGGCAAAACGGGGACCATGGATATCAAACTGGACTTTGAAAAACCCTATGACCCTTTAAATTGGGATTACATAAGGTATGTTCTAATTCGTTTTGGTTTTAATGAGAAATGGATCAACTTAATAATGGAATGCATTCATCAACTTTTGTCTCCATTTTAATTAGTGGCTCTCCGCATGGATATTTCTATCCTAAACATGGTATATGACAAGGTGACCCCTAGTCACCTTACATTTTTATTTTATGTATGGAACCGCTTATTAGACATTTTAATCGTTTGGCTTCTACCTCTAAATCTCATGTAGGAATCCTATCATCCCCTTGAGATGTTTGCATTGACTGCAGGTCAACAGGTAAATTTTCATAAATCTTCTATTTATTTTTCAAATAATACTATCAACCAGGATAGGAACAATATTGTGAATATCTTGAGCATTCAACATAAAACCACTATTCGGAGGTACATAGGGATCCATAATATAGTTTTCTGGAAGGATTCGGTTAATGAGATATAATTGTAGGTGAAGCAAAAACTTGCTGGTTGGAAAGGGCAAACCTTTTCCAAGGCTCGGAGGCTAACTCTTATTAATTCTAATCTCACCGGGATGCCGAATTATGTAATGTCTTGCTTTATGTGCCCCAATAGGGTAACAGCTAAAATTGATAAAGAATGTAGAGATTTCTTTTGGGGAAGAAATACTAAACTTAAACCAATGGCCTGGAAGAAGGTTTGTTCCCTGAAGAATCAGGGTGGTTTAGGAATCAAACAAATTGATCATTTTAACAATGCTTGTTTAGCCAAATTAGGTTGGAAAGTTCTAACCAATAAAGATCATTGGTGGGTTGAAATAGTCAAAAGTAAATACTTACGTACGTATGATTTTTTAAATTAGAAGATTAAACACAAATGATGTGATATATAATAGCACACAAATTAAACCCTCTTTTTGACAATTGTAGTATAGATATAAGTAGGGATCGTTCTAGGCCGGGGATTAGGAGGGATTGCTAATCTAATGAAAATTGACTCAAAGATATAAAACTATGCTTCAAAACACTTAAACAAACTCAAAAGACTCTTAACTAAACTTATATGACTCAAAACAAACTTAAAAGACTCAAAACAACACAAAACAATCAAAAAGACTCAAACTAGACTCTAGGACTCAATTTGGACGAAAATAGAATTGGTTTTGACTCAAAAGACTAAAAAACACTAATTAGGACAGATTTGACACAACTAAATAAAGGGGATTGGGTTTTTGACGAATTTAAGATAAAAACAAGTAACTAAAAGACTTAAACAAGGTTTGGACGAATTTGGGGATATGGATGGGTGATTAGCTAGCTAGAGGGCCCTTCTCCACACATGATACACTTGCATACAAATTGATTTCCAGTTGCTTTTCGATAAACCATGAACCTTAACACCCCAGATTAACCGTGACATCACTAATTAACCCTCAGATTTTCCTTAAGTTATTGGATTGGATGACATCATACGACAACCCAAAGCATTCTCCAAAAGTCCCCTACATGACATCATAATAGAGATACAATCAAAGATCATTACGTTCTATGAAAATCATAAGTATTGACAAAGCACTTGTAACTATGACATCATGATACTCATGCTAGGAATTTACTTAATATGATTGTGAAAACAACCTTAACTACTTGTGAATATAAGTTTGTAACGATTATGTGAAACTCCCTTATATTCTAGCCCCAAATTCATGCATGCAAACTAAGTGTGCACCCTTAATCAACAAACAAGAATAAGTTATCCATCAAACGGTTAAGTAAATTGCATTCACAATTTATGAAAACACAACTGGAATTAATCAATTCATATTGCAAATATAATCATGGTTTCAAAGTCTCCCCTAGCCAAAACAAAATTAGTTCCTCATGTTTACAACAAAACAAAGATAATTAAACTTAAACATTAAAAACAAAGATAGAATACACCTAGAAACACTCCAGGTGGCTCCTCCTTCCTTCCTTGCTGCCAACAATGGGGATTTGTGTGAATTTAGGCTCTTGAGGTGTGGTGGATGGTGTGGTGTGAATTTGGGGTAGAGGGTGGTGGTTTTTGAGTGTTGTGGCATCATGTATTTATAGGGTGAAGGGAAGGCACAAATTTGGGCTGAAAAGGAAAGGAATTAGGACTCCAAATCACCAAAGAACAAGGATACTTTCAATTAGATTCCAAGGAGGACAAGGAATGGTCCTTGTGGCAGATTCTAGAACTTCTAGAAGGGTTACATGTGGCATAAACTTAATGCACGAAAATAGGTCTTCTAGAACTTGATATTTAGGTGATTTAATGTGAAAATGAGTCCTCTTTGAAGTTGGAATTAAGGTAGGAAAAGATTAGGATAGGATAATGTAAGATAAGGTTGGATAAGGTTTGGATAAGATAAGGAAATTTGGATAAGGTTCCTTATTTCTTGCTCTTTCCTTATCTTCTTTGCATTTGGACTTCTTTCTCCAGATTTTTAGCCTTTCCTAGCATCTCTTGACTTCAATTTCGTCCATCCACATTGCTCCATAGTTAAGCTATCCAATCCTTGCCCAAAACTGCTCCAAATAGCCTCAAAATGCACTTTCTTTCTCCTTTTGCCATTAGGACCTAAAAACGTACGAAAATTGCTTAAAAGACTAAAATAGATAGTAATTAAGTAACCAAATGCAAGGAAACAACATAACTAAGTAGCATAAATATGCTCCTATCACATATGCATGTTAGGCTTATTTTTCCATAATTCCTTTTGTCTAGTGTAGTTGTCTAGTTAGAAGTTTTGTCTATTTTCCAGCTGTCTAGGCACACAAAATAAGACAGCCCACATGGGCCATCTAACCCCTTTGCGTGGATCCCTCACCCTTGATATGGGAACTTCTCTTTGGCCTGTGACACGTGTCTTCTTGTTCCCCTTGTATGAAACATCCATCTCTTCCATTATAAGGGTTTTCAAGGTTTCTTTTGTTCTTGGTTAGTTTTTTCACATTTTCAAGGAAATAGTGCATTTAGCCTAGACTTACCTCTTAAGCTTCCAAACCAAAACCCTAGCCACAAAACCATTCAATGCACAAACACCCAATCATTGCATATTAGGGTTGCATCGTTTTAACAGTTTTGCATTGAGTTTTTGGTCTAAACCTAAGTTTTTCATATCCTTCATAGACCAATCTCTCAGATTTATGTTAGGTTCTTCTTCGACTGTTTGACTGAAGAACCTAATTGGTCAGTTGAATCCAAATATGTTTTGCATATCATAAAAGCATATCACATCATTGATCGTGTTGATCACGATGCCACAAGGTGATGAGCTCAGGAGGAGCTACCACTTCGTGAAGACCAAAGGAGTCCATCTCGTGTAAGGCAAGGCTACACAAAGGTAAAGCTGCTCCTTAGATAGGGATTTAGGAATTGAGCGTGTGTGGTCTTTGTATGAACCTTTGTTTACACTAGTGGATGGGACTCAGTGGAGAGTCCTTAGTTTTTTAACCCAAAGGCGGAGTTTTCCGGCCAAAAACTTCCTTGTGTTCATTACTTTACAAAGCCTTATTTATAACATTGTTGGAATTAAATATTGTAGGGTTTGCTAGTATTGACACTTTATTTATCAAGTGAACTTAACTCAAGTACTAAGACTAAAACTTAACTGAAGTTCACACTGTTAAGTTTTAACCTTTTAAGTTTGTTTGATTTATATGCTTGTGGGATTTTAACAATCTGTACTTAGTTGACTAGTACATTTGGCTAGTCAGTACAATTGCTTTTAAGTTTTTATTGTAGGGTATTCCACCTGGTACCAATTTCAATTCGTATCAGAGCCTTTCTCTAGACACACATAGAGTAATCTCTAGGATTATACTGGTATTGGGTGGACTCACATCATGGATCGTGATCTTGTTGCTGGATCATGTAACTCTCCTTCATTCTTTCATGGCGTGAATTATGTAGCGCGGAGTGAGAAGTTTCAAATATTCCTTGAGGCACATGACTTTCTTACAGTTAATTATCTTACTCTTAAGTGGAGGGCTTCTTCTAGAATTGTTGATGGGGAGTTGGTGATTAAACCTAAAAGTGAATGGACCACTGGTGAAGTGACATCTGCCATGGCAAATAGAAAGACACGAAATGTAATTATATCAGCCATATCACCAATTAAGTTTGCTCATATTCATTGATGCACAACTACCAAGCAAGCTTGGGATAAACTCTAAATCCTTCTTGAAGGTGACAAACAAGTAAGGGATTTGAAACTTCAAATGACCCTCTCAAAGTTTGAAGATTTGAGAATGCTTGAATCTAAAACCTTTTCTACCTTCTATTAAAAAGTTGAAATGTTAACAAATGAAGCCTTGGGATTGAGGAAACCTATCTGCGAAACAACGATTGTTCAAAAGATCTTGAGATCTTTGCCAAAGAGATTCCAAGCAAAGAAGGCTGTCATCCAAAAGTTTCAAGACTTAAATGAGATTAAGCTCGGGAAGTTAGTTGGGAAACTCATTACTTATGAGATGGAACTAGACATGGATGATGGTATCTCTAAGAAAGGAAAAGATGTTGCTCTTGAAAGTGTCGAGAAGAGCAAAGTTATAAGTGACACATCTGAATAGTTCCCTAAGGATGATCTTGCACTATTTGTTAAGCAATTCAGAAGAAGTCTTAAATACAAAGGAAGCGATGTCAAGTGGTCTGAGGGGTCATCAAACAATCGTGGGAAACTTTTCTCTGGTGAAACATCTAGTGATTCCTCAGGGAAGAAAGACAAAAATCCATCAAAAGTTTCTGGTCCTTGCTATGCATGTTGTGGAAGCGGGCACCGTGCTGCTGAGTGTGCCAACACTAGAATTCTTGGTCAGAAACGTGAAAAGGCTATGATGGCCACTTAGAGTGACAGTGGTGATCAAGATTTTGTGTCATCAAATAATGAAGAAGAGATTGTTACATTCGTTGCATCTGTTGATGAAACATTTTCCAGTGAAAATGAAGTGTTGGTGGATAATAATAATGTGTCATTATCTCAGGAGTTATCAAGCTTATATGAATCTTTGTTTGATGACATGTGTGTTTCAGCATTGGATAATGTTAACCTTACCAAAAAGGCATCTATGTTGTAAGAAGAGGTTGTGTCTCTCCAACTAGTCAGATCAAAACTGAGTGACAAAATCATACGGTTAGAGGATGAACTTCACAAGCTAAATGAAAGAGGCTCTTAATATGGTGATGATGATGAAAATGATGAGTTAATTGTCTCTTTTGAAGATCATGTTCAGAGTTTAATGATATCACATGAAAGTATACTTTAATAAATCCACTTGTTGCAGAAAAACAATGAATTGTATCAGGAAGCTAATTTGAAGATGTCTTCTGAATTGAATAAGGCTACATGCAAGTTAAACTGTTTGTCCACAGATGCTAACTTATCAGAAAGAGTATTCGCTATTGGAAATCAGTTTAATGGTGAAAATGTGGTTGCTTGTGATGAAAGTAGTTCAAGTTCCATGGGTGTCAACTTGTATGCTTCTAAGGAGCTTCTTTTATATCTCATTTAGTTGGCTCCACTTTAAGATCTAGATGCATTTCCAAATGTCATCACTTAAGGGTCTTGGCCATATTAGACCTAGGTGTTGAAAACTACATCTGGAATGGAAAAATGATCTAAAAGAACAAGTGGATCGTTTAACCATAAAGGTTAGCAAAATGTCCAATGTTGTTAATTCTTCAAGCTTAAGAAATGTAAAGTCGAGGTTAAGTAGATTTCAACGTGGTTTTGGGAAGTGCTTGATTGCTCAAAGTTCAACATCATTTTGTAAGCCTGACGGTGGGTGCTCTCATCATATAATTGGTGACAAAGATGCTTTTAGGTATCTTATATCATTCAAAAGTGGTATGATTGAGTTTGGTGGAGGAGACAAGGCCGAGATTGTTGGAAAATGAGTGGTGGAAATTCTTAGACTTTCTAAGCTTGAAGATGTTTACTATGTGACTGGGTTGTCAACTAGTCTTCTTATTATTGGTTAACTCTATGACACAGTGGCTAATGAAGTCTGTTTTTCCAAGATAAGTTGCAAAATTGTTGATAAACATGGGAATAACATATTGGTAGTTCCAAGGTTCAAGAAAAATTGCTACTCAATTGTTGCCTCTAGTTGTGATGATTGCTCAAGTTGGAACACTAATTCTTTTCAACAAATGGTACAATGTGAACAATTACAAGTCTTCATTTCTGAATGCTACTTGTGTGAACCTTGCATTTTTGGAAGGCATCATATTATATCTCACACAATGGGTATCACTCTGATCTTGCCAAAAGACTATTATCAGAGAATGAAATTCTGATCATTCAATCTTCTTTGTTGAATCATGATGAGATGTATGTCATATTGACTGCTGGAGGTATTACAACACCAAGGTATGCTTATTTCACTTCTTTGAATGCAAACTATCCAAATACCTTGTTAGATTGCATCTCTGCAATGTGGTTTGTTCTTCTAATTGATAACCTTAATTTGATTTATGATGTGCATCCTGATCAAGATTATGCATTAGTTGTTTGGATGATCATTGTCAATTATTTATCTTCCAAGTGTCTTGGGAACAAATATCTTGCTATTAGGAAATTTTTGCAAAGAAATATTTTTTATATAAACTTGGTGCCATATGAGGAACAGCTAGCTGTGTATTTCATAAGTCTTTAGGAAAATTGAAGACGCAAAAATCTTCAATGGTCTATTGACTTATGTGCCTTTGACTGAACAGGTTAAGTAGCCTTGCTTCTGTTTTGTTATTCTTCTGCATGTTTCTTTTCCTACTTTAGTGTACGTCCTGTCAATTAACTCATTAGTTAAGTATGTTTGTCACTTTGTGCATTTCTTAACTGTCTCACATGTTGGCATTTTGTAGATTAACCTTGATTAATTCTTTCTCTGTGATGTCAAAGGTTCTCCCTATTATGGCTAATAGCCTCTGAAAAATCTTTGTCTCATTTGTCAAAAGCACTTGTTGATTTAAGGGTTTGCCTTACTTTGGTCTTGATTGAGGTGTAGTGACAATTATTCTCTATAAATTGAGCTAAGTGTCTTTTCCAGTGCAAAACACCACCAAATTTTCTTTCATTGTGCTTAGACCCTGTCAAAAGTAAAATCCTACATCTGAGCTTCAATCTCTATTCATGAGCAAAGTTCTCCAAAATTCAAAAAAGGGAGAAGAGAAAAATCCAAATTTCTCAAAAGTGTTATCTTATGCAGTGTCATGAACATTCAATTCTTTTCTCTTTGTCTCAAGAAGGTCTCAAAATGTGTCTTGGATTGTCCAAATGCAATTCTCACCAATCCTATTAGTGGTCATGTGCTCCATATCACCTTCGCTAACTTAAAAGTTCTATTGGGCTGGGTTCTTCATTATGAGTAGTTTTGTGTTTAGATATTGGCTCATTTTATGTTGCAAGGGTTATGTCTTAATCTCAATGGGTTATTACAATGTTTGGTTAGCCTTTGAATTAATTCTTTGCTTAGTTACATCAAGCTTTGATTTTAAGATGGCTATCACCAATCCCTTTCCCATACATTGACACATCATGGTTATGGTATGAACGAGTGTTAATCTATGTTGTGATATACTTTTGTGACTCTAAAGATTTGTTCTTGAAGTATTGCATTGCATGTTTCTTTTCAAATGTACTTACTTTGTTAGAAAATAAAAGTTAAATTTGTCTTGGAAGCTTGGTTGTTGAATTTATTCGTACTTGGATTTTCTCTATGAATTTCCTAGTTGGTTGTAGCTCAAATGGTACTAGGTTTGTAACTGTAGTGTTTTCTCTTGTTGTTTGTGTTGTAGTCTCCCTTGGTTACATTTTTTCGCACTCAACTAGTTTTGATGCAATTTCTTTTCAACATTTTGACTAGACACGTGGTCTAATAAAAAAAAGTGAGGTTCATTAAGGGTGTCCTTGTCTTTTCAACGTTTGTTTTTAACTAGTACATCATATCCATTGGTTTTTCATCGCATGACTTAGATTTCTTCATAATGTCCTAGGCTTTAACCTTTTCTTACCCCCATAGGTTTTTAACTTTATTTTGTGCCGTTTGCTTTAAGATCTATTTCCCTTCTTTCTCAAACTCTCAATCCTTCTCGCCAAATGATTTCCTTACCAAAGGTCGGCAACTCTGTTTCTACCCATGCTCAGCCCCCTTAGCCCCTTACTGTTCTATTCAATCTTAGAATACAAGAAATTCCTCAGGAGGTGTAACTGATGATCAAGTTCCCATCTTTTTGTCCACTCAAACAGAGAATTTCTATTCTACAGTGGCTGCTCGGAAGGTCATGCATGAACGATGAATCGTATGAGATGATCTCCTAATGATTGATGTTATCCGATCTGATGACCTTATTGAAAAGTACAAGCTTCATAAGGTAAACTCTCCTCCTCCTAATTTCAATTTGTCTATGGTTAAAGAGTTTTACTCTAACATTCTGTCAACTTTTTCTGAGTCTGGTGGTCTTGTATATGTTCATGGTGTCATGGTTACCTTTGACCCATCTGTCATTTGTACAGTCCTTGAACTTGACCCGTCCTCTGCCTCTATGTCATCAAAGTTTAATATTGCAACCAGTCAGTATGACCTAAGTGTCTACCATCGTAAGGCTTATGCTGATTTGTTGATTCCTCTTGTTAAAGGTTAAGTCTCAAAATCTCGCCTGAAACCCTTGTATAGGATTTGGTCTAACTTTACTTATAGAAATGTTCTAGGTACATCAAACAATGGTAACCCTACCCTTGAGTTAGCTAGAGTATTATTTGCCATGTTAACTCACTGTGATGTGCCTTTTAGCTTTCTAATTTCCAAGTCTATTTTGTCCAAGTCCAAGCGTGCTGGAACCCACCAGAGAGGATCTACCATTCATCTTTGTCTGATCACTTAGTTATGTAAGCTTGTTGATCTGTGTCCTAAAACCACTACAGACCTTAACAAAAATATGACAAATCTTAGCAATGTCATGTGCGCCATAGCTTAAGGTGATCCTAGACCAACCCCACCATCAACTGCCTCCCAGGATAGGAAAATGGAAAATAACATATCTTGAGTTTGAAATCAACTCTTTTAGAAAGCAATTTGTTGTTTTTAAGTCTCTGGTTGATCAATCAGCGTTTTCACCACTTGTCAGTAACTCATTATCCTCACCATCTATAAGTCAAACCTCTTTGAATCATCCTTCATTTGTCCCTGAGCCTTCTCTGTGACCTCCAAAGCTTGTCTCTTATCTCCCTGTGGATCCTTCATCTGTATCCTATAACACCGCTGCTTCCTCCAATCATTATGGTGTCGTTGCTGCCAAGATGGCTGCTATCTACGCTACTAAAGGAAATTGAGTGTCCATCAATGTCCACCAACATTTCTCTTCCACTCCTACCTCGAAGGGCAAGCACATCAGGTTCATATATTCCTCTGATGAAGATAAAGATGAATAAGGTCTTGGTCATAGTCCATGCCCTAGAGATGTACCTGTTGAAAATATCATTGCTGGTGGATCTCCTATCAGCTCAGATGACTCATCACAATTGGAGGAGTTCTAGGTTTATAGGGGAGCACCTTTACGGGTTTAATATGCAAGTGTTGTGTGGGAGTTTCTTATTTGTTGAAATCTTGAACAATGTTGCTAAAGTTGAAACTTCTTTTTGTCTAGGTTTTTTATGTAATTAACCTTGCTACATCTGTTTTTGTTGTTGTTCCTTGATGCCTACTTAGAACTTCTAAGCTTAATTTGCAAAATATCTGACTTATTTGGTACCGAGAATTGCACCTGTTTAAGTTCTTTTGGTGTTCCAAATTTGATTGTCTCTTCATTGTTATTCCTTACCAGTTTATGCGCTTATCTGTTTATCACTTTCTTCCTTTGTCTTACCATGAAAAAATGGGGGAGAAAAATATCAACCAATTTAAAAAGTGTAAAAATGCATCTTTTAAAGTGTGTTTTGGAATATACACCTGTTGGTATCACTTGAACTTACTATGTTGTTTTAATCTCATAACCCATGATGAACCTCACTGGTCTCTTGTCGAGAAATGTGTGTTGTTGCAAGAGTTGTTACTTGCTCCTCTCTTGTCTCAGTTTGGTTTCTTGAGTACGAATGATGTGTGAATTAGTTATAGGTCAATTTTCGTCAAATCAAAATCCCCCCTTTACTTTCTTGTTCTTTAGTGCTTAGAATCTGTTTAGTTTATGTTTTAAAATGTTTTGAATCAAGCCATAATCTTAAATTCGTCCAAAATTGGGTTTAAGGTCAGAAACTGCCTAGTTAGTGTTTTTAGGCAGTTTTGAGTCTTTTGAACTTGTTTTGAGTCCTTTGAGTCTTTGTATTGTCCAAATTAGTTAGAAAGTGTCTTAGTTTGTGTTTATAAGTGTTTTGATTCAATTTGTTGCACAAATTCGTCCAAATTCACCAAGGTGCTCAAAACTGCCCAGAAAGTGTTTTTAAGGCAGTTTTGAGTGTTTTGGGTGATGTTTGAGTCTTTTGGTTTGTTTTAGTGTTTTAAGCATTTAGTCTCGCATTCTTTGAGTCTAGTTTAGTGTTTTAAACTTTATTTTACGTTTTTAAGTCAGTTTCCAAGTGATTTGCAATCCCTCCTAATCCCCGGTTAAGAACGATCCCTACTTACATACTTACTACAATTGATAAAAAGAGGGTTTAATTTGTGTGCGTATAATTCTCGCATCAAATTTTGGCGCCGTTGCTGGGGATTAGCAACTTTGCTAATCCTTTGGATTGTTATTTTCGTTTTCTTATTAGATCAAATTCTTATGTTATTTTGTTTCTTGTTCTAGGTACTTGTTTATGACTCGGAGTTCTAATCCGGTTCACGAACATATTTTAGACTTTGACGACGATTTTGAGCGGACGTTGAGGAAGCAAAAGAATCAACAAAACCCTACCCCACCGTCTTCTAGCTCTACATCCGAGTTTGTGGAGGAAAGAGAGCCCACGGCACAATTTGTGGAGGAAGTACCAACCATGGCCGTGGACAATCGTACCATCAAAGAGCTCTCTGCCTCAGGTATGGGCAATGCCGTTCCTTTATGCATACAATACCCTACGGCAGCTGAAGGTAAGACGGAAGAATTTGAACTTAAGTCTAGTTTATTACATCATATTCCTAAATTCCATGGGTTGTCCATGGAAGATCCTAACAAACATCTTAAGGAATTTGAAGTAGTTTGCTCAAGTATGACACCCATCAACGTGGATGAGAGTATTTTGAAGATGAAGGCCTTTCCATTCTCACTTATGGACAAGGCCAAAGATTGGTTGTTTGAATTGTCCCCTGGAACTGTCAACTCTTGGGAAAGTATGAAACGTGCATTCTTAGAGAAATTCTTTCCCACTGCCAAGATCATTCTCTTGAGGAAACGAATTAGTGGCATCCAACAAAATCAAGGTGAGTCGTTTCCATATTATTATGAACGTTTTAAATCACTTGTTGCTTCATGTCCACAGCACCAAATGAAGGAGGAGCTGCTCATTCAATATTTCTACGAGGGACTCCTTCCCATGGAACGTCAAATGCTAGATGCTTCGGCGGGTGGTGCATTAGTGGACAAGACTCTAGTGGATGCCAAAGCTCTAATTGCCAACCGAGCACACAACGCTCAACAATATGAAGGTGTTGGACAAAGAGAGGGGCCACGGCAACAAAGTGTGAATGAGGTAAGTGCAATTTCTGATATTCAATCACAATTGGCTAATCTTACGTCTCTTGTGTCTCAGGTTGTCAAGGGATCAAAACCACAAGACAACCAAGTGTGTGGCGTGTGTTCAATGCAAGGGCATCCATCCGAGACATGCCCTCAGTTGATAGAGAATGGAGGATGGGAATCTGCCAATGCCATTGGTTTCCAAGGCCAAAACCAACCCAAACATGATCCATACTCCAACACCTACAACCCCGGATGGAGAAATCACCCCAATTTCAAGTGGAGGGAGTCCCAACAATCTGCACCACAAAGGGGATTTCAACAAAACCCCCCTGGGTTCCCACGGCCATACCAGGCAACCCAACCACCATCGTCCCAAAACAACTCAGGTTCATCTTTTGATAATTCTCAAGTTATTCAATTACTAACTACATTGGCGCAGGGGCAAGAAAAACAAGCCAAAGACATGCAAAATTACGCCAATGAGGTACAAAATCAAGCTCGAGAGGTGACGGATTTGAAGAGACAAGTGGGACAAATGGCGGAATTCATGGGGCAATTTAGTAGAGAACAAGGTAAGTTACCAAGTTCAACGCAAGTGAATCCGAAAGGTGGATTTGAATCTGCCAAAGCCATAGTGTTGAGAAGCGGAAAAGAAGTTGGGGCAGGTTCTTCATCAAAAACATGTCACAAAGAGGATGAAAAACTGCATTTTGAAGAGGGGGAAGTAACCAAACCCACGGCAAGGGTGGAACCCCCTTTGCCGCAAGCTTCTAGTGGCTCTAAACCACCCAATCTGTCCAATAAAGGTAAAAACGTGTTAAGTTCAGTTCCTACTAATATTTTTCCTTCGAATGTGCCTTTTCCTAGTAGGTTCATGCAAACAAAGAGAGAGGAAGCCGAAAAAGACATTCTTGAAACGTTTCGGAAAGTTCAAGTCAATATCCCTCTTTTGGATGCAATCAAGCAAGTCCCGCGGTACGCCAAGTTTTTGAAAGAGCTTTGCACTAATAAAAAGAAGATTTCGACCAAGGAGGTTGTCAAAGTGGGTGAAAATGTCTCCGCCATCTTGCAAAGAAAACTGCCCCCTAAATGCAAGGATCCGGGTAGTTTTACAATTCCATGTGTTATTGGTAATACTCGTTTCGAATCTGCCATGTTAGATTTAGGTGCATCAATAAATGTCATGCCATATTCAATTTATGCATCTATGAATCTAGGAGCATTGAAAAATGATGGTGTTATTATACAATTGGCCGATAGATCTAATGCCTATCCAAAGGGAGTTTTGGAAGATGTTTTAGTACAGGTCAATCATTTAATCTTTCCGGCGGATTTCTATGTGCTTGAAATGGATGAGTCCGACCATGCCCCTTCATTGCCCATCCTCCTTGGAAGGCCATTCATGAAAACTGCTCGTACAAAGATTGACGTATATAATGGCAATTTGACAATGGAATTTGATGGGGAAGTTATTAAGTTCAATCTTTCTGATTCTATGAAGTACCCTAGTGAGAATCATTCATGTTTTGCTATTGATATAATTGATTCTCTGGCGCAGGACCATTTGGACAATTTGAAGGACGATGCACTTGAATTGGTCATTGCACAAGGAAGGGACGTGCAGAACATTGAGATAACCACCAAGGAACCCCACGGCATGCATGAGGAGTCCTTGGCCGTGCCCCCTAGTGAGGATATGATAGAGATGGTGGCTGCACTCGAGTCATTGCCATCCCATTCAGGTAAGTTTTTGGACCCTATTTTAAGTTCTGTTTCGACTAATAAAATGCTTCCCTCAGTTGTGCAGCCACCTACATTGAACTTAAGCCGTTGCCGAGTCACTTGAAGTACGTGTTCTTGGGAGAGGATGAGACATTGCCCGTCATTATTTCATCCTCACTCACGGCACAAGAGGAGAGCAAATTAGTGCGAGTGCTTAAAGAGTACAAGACGGCAATTGGATGGACTTTGGCCGACATAAAGGGAATCAGCCCTACTATGTGCATGCATCGCATTCTTCTAGAGGAGGGGTCCAAAACATCTCGAGAGGCTCAACGCCGTCTTAACCCTCCGATGATGGAAGTAGTGAAGAAAGAGGTAATCAAATTGCTTGATTGTGGAGTGATTTATCCTATTTCTGATAGCAGGTGGGTTTCGCCCGTGCAATGCGTTCCAAAGAAATCCGGAGTGACTGTGGTTGAAAACGACGAGAATGAGATTGTTCCTACGCGCATTCAAACTGGTTGGAGGGTGTGCATCGACTATAGGAAGTTAAACGCCACCACAAGGAAGGACCACTTCCCATTGCCGTTCATTGACCAAATGCTCGAAAGGTTAGCGGGATATGCTTTCTATTGTTTTCTTGATGGTTACTCTGGTTATAATCAAATTGTCATAGCACCCGAGGACCAAGAAAAAACCACTTTCACATGCCCTTTTGGTACATTTGCATATCGTCGCATGCCTTTTGGTTTATGTAATGCACCTGCTACGTTTCAAAGATGCATGATGAGTATATTTTCTGATTATGTTGAGAAAATCATTGAAGTTTTTATGGATGATTTTAGCGTCTTTGGTAATTCTTTTGATGGTTGCTTGCATAATCTGAGTTTGATTCTAAAACGTTGTGTTGGAACTAACCTTGTTCTTAATTGGGAAAAGTGTCATTTCATGGTTAAACAAGGCATAGTTTTAGGGCACATTATCTCTGAAAACGGCATTGAAGTAGACAAATCTAAAATAGATCTTGTACGTCACTTACCCTCTCCAACTTCGGTTAGAGAGGTTCGTTCTTTTCTTGGCCATGCAGGATTCTATCGTAGGTTTATAAACGACTTCTCAAAAGTTGCACAACCTCTTTGCCGTCTCCTACAAAAAGAAGTGGCGTTTGAATTCACCAAGGAGTGCACGGCTTCATTCAATCAACTCAAGGAGTTGTTGACCACGGCACCAATCATTGCTCCCCCTGATTGGAGTCTCCCTTTTGAATTGATGTGTGACGCCTCTGATTATGCTTTAGGGGCTGTTTTAGGGCAAAGGAAAGACAAAAGGCCGCATGTCATCTACTATGCCTCACGGACGTTGAATGATGCACAACTAAATTATTCTACAACCGAAAAAGAACTCTTGGCTATTGTATTTGCATTAGATAAGTTTAGATCATATCTTCTTGGTACTAAAGTCATTGTTTTTACTGACCATGCAGCCTTGAGGTATCTTTTCACAAAAAAGGAGGCCAAGCCAAGACTCATTCAATGGATGCTCCTACTTCAAGAGTTCGATCTTGAAATTCGAGACAAGAAAGGGTGTGAAAACGTAGTGGCTGACCACCTAAGTAGAATGGTGCGTGAGGAAGAGCCCGTTCCCATCGTAGAGACATTCCCGGATGAACAACTTCTGTCCATTGAGGTAAGAACCCCTTGGTATGCCGATTTGGTCAATTTCTTGGTGTCTAAGCAAGTTCCTAGTACCCTAAACAAATTCCAACGTGATAAACTTGTTCATGATGCACGTTTTTATGTTTGGGATGATCCATATTTATGGAAATTCTGCCCAGATCAGATTGTGCGTAGATGTGTGCCCGAATCTGATTTTAATTCCATTCTTACATTCTGCCATACTTATGCATGTGGGGGACATTTTGGCACCCAAAGGACAGCCCTAAAGGTGTTACAATCTGGATTTTATTGGCCTAATCTCTTTAAAGATGCTAAAATGTTTTGTTTAACATGTGATAAGTGTCAAAAAACGGGTAACATAGGGCCTAAGGACCAAATGCCGCAGCAATCTCTCTCATTTGTGGAAATTTTTGATGTTTGGGGTATCGATTTCATGGGCTCCTTTCCACCCTCTTTTGGTTTCACTTACATCTTGCTAGCTGTCGATTATGTTTCCAAATGGGTGGAGGCCAAAGCCACCCGTACTAACCATTCTAAGGTTGTTGCAGATTTTGTGAAATCTAATATTTTTGCTAGGTTTGGGATGCCACGAGTTTTAATCAGTGATGGGGGTTCTCACTTTTGCAACCGTACCATTGAAGCTTTGCTCAAGAAGTACAACGTTACGCATAAGGTTTCAACACCTTATCACCCTCAAACCAATGGGCAAGCGGAGGTTTCAAATAGGGAGATCAAACAAGTCCTAGAGAAAACCGTGGGACCCTCAAGAAGAGATTGGAGTTTGCGCTTAGACGATGCATTGTGGGCCTATCGTACGGCTTACAAAACTCCCCTTGGCATGTCACCTTTTCGGCTTATATATGGTAAGCCATGTCATTTGCCCGTTAAGCTAGAGCACAAGGCGCATTGGGCTGTGAAAACCTTCAATATGGACATAGACGCTGCTGGAGTTCATAGGAAGCTCCAATTAGATGAACTTGAGGAGATTAGGAACGAGGCTTACGAGAATGCTCGAATCTACAAGGACAAGACAAAGGCTTATCATGATAAGATGCTTCGTACCAAAACATTCTCCAAGGGGCAGAAAGTGTTGCTTTTTGATTCAAGACTTCGGTTATTCCCTGGTAAGTTACGTTCTAAGTGGATTGGACCTCTTGTTGTTACTAATGTTTTTCCTCATGGTGCAGTCCAAGTCCAAAGCTTAAAGAGTGGCCAAGAGTTCAAGGTCAATGGGCATAGGTTGAAGCCGTATTACACTTTGTTTGAGGAGCAAGTTGTGGAGGAAACACCCCTCCATGCCGTGGCCTCCCCTGAAGCTTGATGGAGGTGTTCGTCCGGCTGCACGACGTTAAAGCAAGCGCTATATGGGAGGCAACCCATCTATTCAACAAAGGAAGCTCAAGGAATCCCCCAAATTCCAGATTTGCGTTTCTAAAACCCGTCTCTTTGTTATTGTTTCTCATCTGCCCTATTATGTTGTTTGGTTGCTGTTTGTGTGTTTAATGGTGTTTTGTGTGAAGTTATGTTTAAAACATTGAGGACAATGTTTGATTTAAGTGTGGGGGGGTAACTAAGGATATTTGATGCAAATTTGTGGGATTTTATCACCCATAACTTCAAGTGTTGTTCCTTGCTGTTTTAAAGTGTTTTTAAGCTGTTTTAGAGTGTTTTAGTGTGATTTGTCTCATAACTCCGAAAATCACATAAAAATTTGAAAAAGATGTTTTGAAAAGCCTAAAAAGAGTGTTTTGAGTCGTTTTTGTGTGTTTGTGTCTTAGGGTACCTTCCAACACAATGATGAGGATTTGGTTTGTAATTGCATGACTGTTAAAAAGAGTTATAAACATGGAGAAAAGTTTGATTTACTCTTGGTATATGCTTGGTTATGGTTATAATGTATGACTTCACATGCAATCATAAAAGAAAAAAAATTCGTTTTTGTAACATGCTTGAAGGAAGGAACTCAAACAAACGCTACAACCTTGTGAGACTTGAGCCTAAACGTTATTTGGAGAGTTAAAATCTGTGCATTATTGTTTTCTAAAGTCGTTGCATGGTCTCATTATTCTTTGCTTGGTTGCTACTTAGAAGGCGTTTCATCATATAGTTCCAAATGCTAGAACTCATGCCCATTTCATTCAAAGCATGTTATTGATTTGCATAACACATATTCAAGAAGAAGTTGTGTAGTGACCACCACCAAAGCCAAATTGCCGTGCATCCTACTTCATTACATGTCTAAGTTAACCCCGTTGAGCCTTGTTTAGCCTTTATTCTTTGTTAACCCACATTATCCTCACCTAGCCTAGTTTAGGACAGTCCACACCCTTGTTCTTAAAAGATAGTGAGCATAACTTAAATGAATTCCTTTTGAGTTACATTATGCAAGAAAATGAGTGTGGGGGGAAGGAATGTTTGTTCTTAAGTTAATATGTATGTTTTGAGATTCAAAAGAAAATAAAAAGTGTGAAAAACGTATGAAAAATAAAAACAGAAAAGAAAAGAAAGAAAGAAAGGAAAAAGAGATTGAAAAGATGAAAGAATAAGTGATTAAGTGTTGAATGTTGAAGAAAGGGTCCAAAACACCAAATCTGGCCCTAAAATGTCTAAATTCTCCCCTTTTGTTCAAAAGTTGAGTGTGCATTCAAAAGTGAATTCTAAGTTGATTTAAATGCTTTGCTCACTATTTCTTTAAGAACCTTTGTTTTCCATATCACTTCTTTGTTAGCCAAACACCCCAAGCCCCGCTACAACCCGTGACTTCAATCTTGAGTGTTATGTGTTTCAATTTGTGGAGTTTGAACTTGGTATGAGCATATGGTATCACTGGTTCTCGCATCTAAGTAGTAGCATTCCATTCATGAGATCATATCTAAACATGCTTATTAACTCCAGAAATTGCTTCCTTTGTGATACATATATGTGAGTATTCGTTTCCATGTTTACATCAATCTTCTCACATATAACTAGATTAGGGTGTGTAGTTAGAAAATCTGAGTGAAAATTGAGTGCATATCTTGTAAGGAATTGAGCAAATTCTCTAAAAGCATGTTACTACATTCAAAACATGGTTTTAAATGCCTAATTGTGAACTAGTATGTGGTGACTTTGAGTAAGAATGTACTTAAGTGTGAAGATGACTAAAATCTGTGGAGATAACGAATTTTAACATGTCATGTGCATTGGAAATCCCAGAGGCAACGTTGGAAGGTTTAGATTGTCTTTTGTTTGTTTTGTTTCGTTTCGTTATGTTTTGTTTGTTTTGTTTTGCTCGAGGACTAGCAAAAGCTAAGTGTGGGGGAATTTGATAGGAGCATATTTATACGACTTAGTTAGCTTGTTTTCTTGCATTTAATTTGCTAAACTATGTTAACTATAGTGTTTAAAGTTATTTTCGTGCAATTTCAGGTTTTAGTGTCAAAGTATGCAAAAAGAAGCAATTTGGAGCATTCTAGAGCATTTTTGGGCCAAGATTGGATAGTGCAAGCATGGAGGCATGAGGATGGACGAATTTGAAAGGCTTGAATTCAGTTAGGGAGTTGCAAGGGGGCCTAAAAACATGATTTCTAGAAGGCTACATTGCAGCCACATGCACTTCCATCCTTTAATCCATTGCAGCCACATGCACTTCCATCCTTTAATCCATTGTAGCCACATGCACTTTGCCTTTCATCATTGCACCACAAATCAGCCACATGCACTTTGCCTTTAATCATTCACCCTAGCTGTCACTCCCATGCTCTCCCATTAATTAATTCAAGTCCATATCTGATTTCCCTAGGGTCCTAAGTGCCTATATATACTCATATTAACCCCTAGATCAAATCACCACCTCTCATACACATTCATTCACGCCAGAAATTCATCCCCTCTCTCTAACACATCCATACTTCACCATTCTTCATATTTTCTGCCCAAAAACACTCCTTGCCTTCCCCTACATCCATCCCTACCCTAAACACATCATTCTACATCATCCATAACCCCCAAAACTCACCAAAACCCCTTGTGCCGCAGCAACTAGAGGAGAAGAGGCTTAAACGTTCATACAATTCAAGATTGAGTTGTTGGAATTTTTAGGTGTACTTCGATTCTTGTTTTCAATGTTTACTTTGTTATTACTCTCTAAGTTTTGAAATCATGAGTGGCTAAACCCCTAATTAGTTAGGGGAAAGTTTGAAGCCATGAACATGTTTGAAATATAAATTGATTTCTTCCAATTATGATTTGTTAAGTTGTGATTGCAATTCAATTATCTGTTTATTAAAAACTTGTTTTTGTATGTTGATTAGGGATGCATACTTAGTCTTCATGCATAAACTCGATGCTAGTTTATAAACAAGTTTCACCTAATCGTCACAAGTTTATAAACATGAGTAGTGAAGGTTGCTAGTCACAACCGCGTTAATTGAATTCTTGGCAAGAGTATCATGCATTCATAGTTACAATTGCCTCGTCAACACTTATAATTTTCATAGAGCATAATGATCTCTCATTGTATCTCTTCTATGCATTCATGTTGAGAACCATTGGAGAATGATTTGAATTGTCGCATGCATCATCCAATTCAATAACATAAGGAAAATTTGAGAGTTAATTAGTGCATCACGGTTAACTTGGGGTGTTGAGCATCATAGTTAATGAAAAGCAATGGGAGAATCGATTCATATACAAATGTGTCTTGTGTGGAGAATGGACCTCTAACTAATCCATCCATTATCTTGTTTTCAAGGAATTCGTTTTACAATTCTGCCTAGTTTATTAACTTGTTTTGTTATTTCAATTTTCGTCAAATCAAAACCCCCCCTTTACTTTCTTGTTCTTTAGTGCTTAGAATCTGTTTAGTTTATGTTTTAAAATGTTTTGAATCAAGCCATAATCTTAAATTCGTCCAAAATTGGGTTTAAGGTCAGAAACTGCCTAGTTAGTGTTTTTAGGCAGTTTTGAGTCTTTTGAACTTGTTTTGAGTCCTTTGAGTCTTTGTATTGTCCAAATTAGTTAGAAAGTGTCTTAGTTTGTGTTTATAAGTGTTTTGATTCAATTTGTTGCACAAATTCGTCCAAATTCACCAAGGTGCTCAAAACTGCCCAGAAAGTGTTTTTAAGGCAGTTTTGAGTGTTTTGGGTGATGTTTGAGTCTTTTGGTTTGTTTTAGTGTTTTAAGCATTTAGTCTCGCATTCTTTGAGTCTAGTTTAGTGTTTTAAACTTTATTTTACGTTTTTGAGTCAGTTTCCAAGTGATTTGCAATCTCTCCTAATCCCCGGTTAAGAACGATCCCTACTTACATACTTACTACAATTGATAAAAAGAGGGTTTAATTTGTGTGCGTATAATTCTCGCATCAGTATCACTTGAACTTACTATGTTGTTTTAATCTCATAACCCATGATGAACCTCACTGGTCTCTTGTCGAGAAATGTGTGTTGTTGCAAGAGTTGTTACTTGCTCCTCTCTTGTCTCAGTTTGGTTTCTTGAGTACGAATGATGTGTGAATTAGTTATAGGTTTGGGGTTATTTTGTCGAGCAAAGCTAAAGGAAGAGATTGTTAAATACTAGTTTTATTGTTCGGCTTCCCTTGTAAAATCTTGTATCTAGTACCACACATGCTCATAATTTAGAATTAGGGTGCAATGATAATCTGGAATTGCTACTGGGGATTGAACTTCTCAAAGCAACAGCCATCTTCACTACAAAAGGTTTGAATCATACATTTGCATATGCATGTCAGGCTTATTTTTCCAGAATTCATTTTGTCTAGTGTAATTGTCTAGTCAAAAGTTTCATATGTAATCCAGCTGTCTAGGCAAGCAAAATAAGAAAGCCTACATGGGCCATATGACACATTTTCCTGTGCCTTGATCTCTCACCCTTGATCTGAGAAGGTCTCTTTGAAGGAAAAATTTGTCCTAGCTAAGAACATGTGAGAACATTTGAACACATAAGCAAACTAATAACACTCTCAGGTAGGCATGCATTCAAAAACAATTCTAAAACCCATGACTTTCAAAGCCTAGTGAATGGTGAACCAAATGACTTTTTAACAAATTAACAAATTAAAGAGAAGAGAGAGTTTGAGTTTCATTACCCTTGAAGCTCATCCTTGTTTACATAAGGGATTCACCCAAGTGGAGGGCCTTCAAGTCACCTCCTTTGCTACTTGGATGGTTGCTTCTTTGCTTCTCCTTTGCTCCTTGAGGATTTGAAGAGAGGAACTCCACGAACACCAAAGTTTGGTGTTTCTAAGTCTCCACACCAAGGATGAGGTGCTAAGATGGAATGGATGACTTAAAGTTTTGTGTTTACTTAGTTGTTTTAGTGTTTAAGGCCACTTTTGTGTATTTTCAGATTATAAGGCCAAAGTGTGCAAGAAGATGTAAATTGGAGTCTTTTGGAGCGAAAGAGGAACGAATGAGTTGAAGACTTGAAGAAACGACGAAATCCTACTCCAACGATGAATTCTTACCAAAACGAGGAATCCTACTCAAACAAGGTTTCCTATTTTAGGAAAGTTAACCCTAAGTTTCCCGTTTTGGTAACCTTTCCTAAACTTAAACGTCCGTATTTTCTAGCCACTTTGACGGCCTTATAGGCACTTTAGGACACAAAACCAAGGCCCTAGCCACACCCTTTAATCTTTCCCTTTTTAATTTCTGATTTTATTTCCTAATTCTAGAAGCCTTTGAATTTATTTTCGTTAATAAAAATAAGCTAGGAACCAAACATATTTAAAACTCTAGGTTTTACATACTTAGCCGCACCTTTCCATATCCTCCCCTTTAATCCGTAGCCTTCCATTTTATTTTCATTTTTATAATAAAACAATTTCCACATATTTCCCATTATAACCGTAGCCAAAATCACAAAATGCTCCCATTATTCAACCATTAGGCCGTGATTATTTCCATTAACCCTAATCCAAGCCGTGGCCACCTTTTTACATTTTTTTTCTCCCATTTTTCTCCACCATCCGTCCTTTAGCCGCAGCCACTTTTTCCCATTTTTTTTACCATCAACCGTGCATCCATTCATAACCTAATCCTCTGATATTATTCATCCTAAGCCGCATAATTCCCATGATTTTAGCCGTGTATTCCATCTTAAATAACCCTAAGCTATTCAACCATTTTTTTGATATCTCATATTTTAATCCATCTTCACGCAGCCACTTTTTTTCCCATTAAAAACCCAATCAGCCGCAGCACCATATTGGAATTCTCTCCAATTGCCGTGCCTTTCACAAACAGCCGCAGCTTTCCCACCAATCCCAGCCACCTTCCACACCATCCTCCATCACTCCACCACCTTGCCGCACCACCTTATCACCATAGATCCATCCCTAAACCAGAAAATCAACCAAAAACACAAGAAAACCAATCTGCCGCAGAAGGAGAAGAGGAAAGAGGAGCTTCGACGCGCACCAATTCACGTGGATTCGTTGGGCGTTCTAGGTGTAATCAATCCTTTGTGCTTTATGTTTAAATTCATTTGTAATTCTCTTTTTGTGAACATGAGAGGCTAAATCCCCCTAGTTAGCTAGGGGGTAATTCGAAACCATGTTTATGCTTGCAATATGAATTGATTATATTTGGTTGGAATTTCATAAGTTGTGGATTCAATTTGTTTAACTGCTTGATCGATAACTTATTTATGTATGTTGATTGAGAGTGCACGCTTAATTTTCATGCATGAATATGACGCTAGAATATAAGTGAATTTCACCTAATAGTTATGAACTTATTTTCACAAGTAGTGGAGGTTGCTTATAAACAATCGCGTTAAATAAATTCTTGGCATAAGTTTCATGCAATCATAGTAACGAATGCCTCGTCAATACTTATAGTTTTTCATAGAACTTAATGATTCTTGCTTGTATCTCTATTATGCAATTCATGTAGGGAACTTGTAGGGAATGTTTTGGGTTGTCGTATGCAATCATCCAACTTAGTAACTTGTGGAAAAACTGATGGTTAATTAGTGCAATTCACAGTTAACTTGGGGCGTTGAGTATTTATAATTTATCGAAAGACCAACTGAAAATCAAATTGTATGCAAGTGTGACATGTGTGGAGAAGAACCTTCTAGCTAGCATTCATCCATATTTTCATCACATTCATATTTACATTCTGCCTTTAAATTACAATCGTTGCATTTAGTTTATTTTCGTCAAAACCACAATTCCCCTTTACCTTAGTGTCTAATTTAGTTAGAAAGTGTCTTAGTTTGTTACATAGGATCACCCAAGGGGAGGGCCTTCAAGTCACCTCCTTTGCTACTTGGATGGTTGCTTCTTTGCTTCTCCTTTGCTCCTTGAGGATTTGAAGAGAGGAACTCCACGAACACCAAAGTTTGGTGTCTCTAAGTCTCCACACCAAGGATGAGGTGCTAAGATGGAATGGATGACTTAAAGGAAGGAAGATTGCTAGCTATTTTTCTCTAAGTGTGGCCACCTCTTTGGAAGATGAAGATAGAAAGAGTTTTGCTTTTTCGCCTCAAAAGAAAAACCTTAGTGTGGTAAAGCTACAAAGTTCCTTTTATAGCACCTCACATTTGAGTGGCAAACTTGCAATTATGCCAAGTTCACTACCACTCACCCTATGGCCGGCAATCCTTTGGTTATTGGGTTAATTGCCCATTTTGTTTTAGTTGTCATACAACTTGAACATAATGGGCCTTAGGGTCCAAAAACCTTTTTGGGCCTCGAGACTCAAAACTAACTTGAAAGCCCAATACGAACCTTTCATATCATTAATTAACTAATTAATTGATCTTGGCCATTCTTAATTAAACCATTTAATTGCTTATCCATCTCTTTTATATTTCTTCACTTTCATCCTTACTAGGTGTATGATCCATTAGGTTCCAATTAGTGAGGCAGTGGGTGATTGTTACTCTTAACAATCGATTGTGAATTGAAACAACATTTCAATTCTCCCCTTGATGAAGATTAGTGTTTGCTAATCTTCAGGGTTTCCACAAACCATAAGTGACACCTAGCAGTATGTCATGGCTACCCAAGCTACGTAGAAGTGGTTGGAGAACCTATCCAGTTACAATTACAATGCAATACGGCCCTTCTCTAATACAATATTCTTAATCACATTGTTTGAGTGATAGTTTGTTTCAAGTCTACTATCCAATGTGATACTTCTCTATATGATTCATTTGAATATGATATGGAACAAACTTCCTAAATCATATTCGTATGCTTTGGCCAAAGACTCCCGAATCATATCTCAGAGTATTCTCCCTCCACCATGGAAAGTTAGAGATCCCTTGTTGTGCATTCAGATGCCTACATGACTAGATAGCTTGACCCCAAAAATGTTGTGGACACTCTCAATGGAATGCCTTTGACATGATCAAAGATCAAGGACCTACCAATTAGACATCTATGATGCCTTAGGTCAAAAGACTACTTTGCATATTGCAACTTACGAGTTCTCACATGACATGTATGTTCGAACTCTCTTTTGATCGTAGTTCAATGTACTGGATTACCATTTTGAGCACCATATGTTTGTCTCAGTGTCCAACACTAAATGACTTGAGACTAGTTATACTTACGCTTGAGTTAACATAACACATACTAACCTTAATGGATTGTCAATGCCCAATTGGCAATCCTATGGCTAAGAATGTTTTAGCAATGAACATAAGAGAAAGGTCTCGTTAATCTAACTTACTTAGATCACTTCTCTCTTAGATTAAATACATTCCTTGGATTCCCTTATTGCTTAAAAACATAATACAATAAATAGTGATTAACAATAAGCTTCGCCATTCATTAAACATATAATAGTTTAACACAATAAGTATTCCAAAAGATATTACATCAAATGAGTGGCTTTGTGGGCATACTTCCAACACTCTTTGGCTCATGACACATGTCCTCTTGTTCCCCTTATTTGAAACATCCATCTCTTTCATTATAAGGGTTTTCAAGATTTCTTTTGTTCTTGGTTAGGTTTTTCACATTTTCAAGAAAAGAGTGCATTTAGCCTAGAGCTACCTCTTAAGCTTCCAAATCGAGACCCTAGCCACAACACCATCTCATGCACAAACACCCACTCATTGCATATTAGGGTTGCATTGTTTTAATGGTTTTGCATTGAGTTTTTGGTCTAAACCTAAGTTTTTCATATCCTTCATAGACCAATCTTTTAAATTCATGTTAGGTTCTTCTTCAATTGTTTGATTGAAAAATCTAACTAGTCAGTTGAATCCAAATATGTTGTGTATATCATAAAATCATATCACATAATTGATCATGTTGGTCTCGATGCCACAAGGTGATGAGCTCAGGAGGAGTTGCCACTTCGTGAAGACCGAAGAAGTCCATCTCATGTAAGGCAAGATTGCACAAAGGTAAAGCTGCTCTTTAGATAGGCATCTAGGAATTGAGCTTGTGTGGTCTTTTTATGAACGTTTGTTTACACTAGTGGATGGGACTCAGTGGAGAGTCCCCGGTTTTTTAACCCAGAGGTGGATTTTTTCGGCCAAAAACTTCCTTGTGTTCATTACTTTACAAAGCCTTATTTATAACCTTGTTGGAATTAAATATTGTAGGGTTTTGTTAGTATTGACACTTTATTAATCAAGTGAACTTAAGTCAAGTACTAAGGCTAAATCTTAACTAAAGTTCACACTATTAAGTTTTAACCTTTTAAGTTTGTTTGATTTATATGCTTGTGGGATTTTAACAATCTGTACTTAGTGGTACCAATTTCAATGGGAGAACCATATAGCTTCAAACTTAAAGGTATTTGCACCCAGATTGTTAACACTACTGTAACTACTAGTCTCAAGTAAGATCGGGCTATCATCAGACCCGAATATAAGATAGTTATATAGCTTGGCATTAGGGAACAAATTAAGCCAACTGATTTTAGTAATAACCCTATCAAGTTTCTCAAAAATAATAGTACTATCCTTATGGCCATTGCACCACGTAAAAGGCACACCAGAGGCAGGAAAAGAAATTAAATTTCCATCATTTAGGAAGCTATTGAAATTTATCATGTGATTATTGACATTTCTGTCACCCCCAACCTTTTCTCCAAGATTCATAATATTATTAAAGTCACCAAGAAGCATCCAAGGCTAGTTAAAATTATTACGTGGAATTAAGATAATAATTCATTCCACAGTTAAGGTTGAAGGTATTTTTGGGGATAGGCATACAACAAGTAAATAAGAAATGATTCTCAAAACTTTTTTCCATGACTTCATTATGAATAAATTTGGAACAATGGGCAATCACATTTAAACTAATATTAAGATCATTCCAGCACAAACAAAGGCCTCCAACCCCACCATCGCCGATAGCAAAAAAACATTTTAAAGAACTGCTTAGACAACAACGTACCTAGACCACTATCCAAGTCAGACTTCGGTTCAACAATACAAAAACATCTAAAATATTTAAACAACAGAGAAAATTAAACTAATTGGCAAAATCAGGCCAGCCCCAGCCCTTACAGTGTCATAGCATCAACTTCATTAGTCAACATCTTCTAAATTGTAGCTTGATCCCGCTCCTCCTTTAGTCTCACTTCTTATCTTCTTCATATTACCTCCAATATGCACTTGTTTAATCTCTCCACCTTTAGTTTCCATAAACACTTCCTCTCCAGCCTCAAGATCCATAACCTCCTTAACACTTTTTCCCTTACTACCAGTCTCATTAGCTCACTCAACCACACCACTCTTCCCACCAATGACCCCAGTATCAGAACCCCCATCAGCCATAAGGCACCATTTAGATACAAGATCAGCATGAGACACCCAGGTCCTATTACCCCTAATAACATTATCATAGCTCCGTTCATCTCTGCAAGCTGAGCCCCTTCCTCTGTTTGCACTTATACCTCTCCTCACAAGCACCGTAGTTCATCCCTCATCTTCTTCAAATTGCTCATGGGTGTTATCACCATGGGCATGAGCCTCTCATTTCGCTAAACTCATCAACTAAAGTGGGCTGAGGGAACAACAGCATAACACTATCATGAAGCTCCTTCTTAGTCTCCTCACTAACAAGTCAATTGGACATACCAATTACTCATCCTCAAAGATCCTATCACCTAGCAGACAACCATCACTATCATAATCCACAGGGTAAAAATGCCTCTCACTGCATTTTTTTCCACAATAGAAACAAACTTCAAAGAGTTTTTCATAACTCAACAGTAGATGACACTTTTCATCATCATTCACCACCGGAATCGTCTTAAGCAACAACCTTAGATCCACTTCAAGAAGAACTCTAATAAATAAACCATTAAGACCAAAAAGAGTGGTCACACCCGCTCTAATAAAACTGCCCACAGGTTGGGTGATCACTTCAAGAATCTCATCATCCCTATATTGAATTAGCACTCTTGGAATCCTTAACCACACTTTAAGATTGGAGATAAAATCTGTGTCACGAAAATGGACATTCCACCTCTCTATATGAAAGATTTGCCCTCTTATCCAAGGCACACTCCAACTTCTCCTCATCAGTAAACTCAATGGCATACCACTTATGCCCAAAATGATCAAGATAAAACGGATTCTTAGGGGGGGTGTATTCAATTGGGAATTTGAGGGATTTTAATTCTTTTAATGAATCTAAGGGTATTCAATAAGGATTTTAAGTCGTTCTCTAAAATTCAAGGTGCATTCAATTAGAATTTTAAGATAGTTTATTAAAATCCTTAGAAATTCGGGTGTATTCGGTTAGGATTTTAAAGAAGTTTATAACATTCCAGGTGTATTCAATTAGAAATTGATTTTAAAGAATTTGAGAAAGTTGAGGAATTAGAGGGAATTCCATTCGGTTCCAACCAGAAAGTGTCTTTAGTGTACCCACATTACGATACTAATGGGGCGATAGCCCAAGCTTAGGAATCAAGGTCTCATCAAGATCTGAACTTAAATGAGAGACTGAACCGCATGATTGAGAACCATATATAATGGTGACGTCGTTATTCTCAAGGTTGCTTCTATGGATAACATATAAATATCCATTGTCTAGGCCTACTACTCAGCCAATTTTGAAATGAATTCAGAAGAGGTATTATCACTGATGACCAAGCTGATTGGCTCTAGTGCAAGTGGGAGATTGTTGGAAATGTGCCCTAAAGCCAATCATATGATGATACTTTACGGACATTTCACATGTTAAACTAATCTAGTTTAATATAAACGACAAATATTATTGTTTAAAGTCGTCTCATATAAATGCTATATGCTTAAACGATAAGTCCAAGGAATATGTAATTGGGAGAATGTGATCTAAAGAAGTTAGATTCATGAGACCATTCTCTTTTGTATACATATACTAAACGTTCCTGATCATAAGATTGCCAATTAGACATTGACAGTCCGTTAAGATCGGTACGTGTTATGTCTTCTCTTAGGGAAAGTGACTGGTCTCGAGTCATTGGTGTGACTGACACCAAGACAAGCATGTAAGTGCTCAATAAAGAATGAGTCCACTGAACGGGATCAACAAGGAGTACTCATACTCATGTCACATGAGAACTCATGGTTAGGATAATGAAAAGTAGTCATTTGACCTGAGGCATTATAGTTGTCTTATGGTTAGGTCCTTAATCTTTGACTATGTCAAAGTCACTCCATCAAAAGGTGTCCAAGGCATAGTTAGGGTTAAGTCACTTAGCCATGGAGGCAAGTGAATGCATAACAAGGGATCTCTAACCTTCAAATCGTTTGAGGGATAATACTTTATGATATGATTAAGAATCTCTGGCCAGAGTATGAATGAGATTTAGGAAGTCGTTCCAAATCACATTCAAGTTAATCATATAAGTAAACAAATCACATTGGATAGTAGACATGAATAAACTATCAAACCAAACAATGTGGTCAAGAGTATTGTATTAGAGAAAGATCGTATTGCATTGTAATCCAAAATTGAATAGGTTCTCCACCTCTTCTGATTAGCTTGGGTAACTATGATATACTGCTAGGTGTCACTCATGGTTTGTAGAAGCCCTAAAGGTGTATAATCACTAAAGGGAGAATTGAAAGTATGTTTCAATTCATAATCGATTTGAAGAGTTCTAATTGCCCACTACCTCGCTAAAAGGAACCTAATGGATCTTACACTGTGTAAGGTAGATATTGAAGAAACAACGGAGATGAGTAAGGATAATTAAATGGTTTAATTATTTATGGCTAGGATTAATTAATATGTTAATTAATCAAACAAAAAAGTTCGTATTAGACCTCGGGTTAGTTTTGGGCCTCAAGGTCCAATAGGATTTGAATGTCAAGTTCAATAACTCAAGTTGTATGACAACTTGAAAACATAA
Source organism: Pyrus x bretschneideri (assembly GCF_019419815.1). Taxonomy (NCBI): domain Eukaryota; kingdom Viridiplantae; phylum Streptophyta; class Magnoliopsida; order Rosales; family Rosaceae; genus Pyrus; species Pyrus x bretschneideri. Next base: position 3,250,555 of record NW_025999624.1, read on the forward strand.
AGGGCTTGAAAGCCCAATAAACCCATCAAGGCCGGCCATAAGAGTGAGGGGTAGTGAACTTGGCTTAATTGCAAGTTTGCCACTCAAATGTGAGGTGGTATAAATGCATCTTTATAGCCATTTCATCATGAGGGTTTTCTTTGAGGAAATTAGAGAGAACACAAGCTCTCCTTTTCTCTCTAAGAGGCCAGCCACCCTAGAAGAAAATACTAGCAATCTTTCTTCCTCTAGGTCACTCATCTCTTCCTCAATACTCTCTCTTGGTGTGGAGACTTAGGGGTTCCCTATTTTGGGAACTTGGAGAATCCATTCATCCATCCTTCTCCAAGAAATCCATGGAGCTAAGAAATAAGGAATGAAGGCCCTCTCTCATGGGTGATTAGCCGTTGCTTATGCAAAGAGGAATCAACAAAGGTATAATATTTCTCAACTCACTTTGTTCTTGAGTTGAGCCTTGGTTCACCATAATTACTAGGCCTTGAATTTCATGGGTAAAGTTTTGTTTTTGAATGCATGCAAGTATGATTCCGCCTTTTAATTGCTAATTGCATGCATAGATGTTGCTCAAATGAACTAGTTTTCACAAATATATCATTCGCGAGCACCTTCAACCACCATTGGGGGATGACCAGGGATTAGCAAATTATCCCTTAATTTATGTATGTTTATTTCAATTAATGTTTATTATTTTGTTATGTTTATATATAATATATTTGCTTTAAATTTATAAAATTAAACAAGATTACAAACTCTGATGTCTCTGGCCCTTGATTGGTTACATGCAATGTGTGTATTTTTTATTCCGTTTCAGAAATATAGCATCCATTCATATCAGCCTACCCTATCTGAGGATTAATGAGAAAATATACTCACAAAGGATTTAATGAGGAAAGGCCTGTTTTTGTTGAAAAATAAAAAAAAGAGCTGTTTTTAATTTTTTTTCCCTTTTACAACGCTATTCTAGTTTTAAGGAAGAAAGATAATGTACTCGAAAAGGTGGAAGGATTGAGTTAGACAGCATAATGAGTTCGCTTACTAGGTATTGAACACAATACAAATATAATACATCATCATTATCCATATGAGTCAAAGTTAAAAATTCTCATGTACGTGGGAAAAATAATGCAACATTAATACATAGCTCTAACCCACTCAAATATTTTGCAAATCGTCATCCTTTTGCTCCCCTCCCCGGGTCCACCCAACACAAGGATCAACGGAAAGTGGAAACAAAGCCATAGAAAAGCAATATTAGTAGGTTGCTCTCACCCCAACAGGATCCTCTCCAGATCTTTTTGGTATGGATTCTAGAGATTCGTGAATCGTATCCATTCATTGTACACTCTATCGCCAGTTTTTGTTAAGTACTATTTATGTTTATTTTTAAATAAAAATATTTAAAATTAATTTTAATCGCACAATGAATGAACACGATTCGTGAATTCTCGAATTCTCAGCAAAAGAATCCGACGAGGATCCGGACTCGCTCTCACCCACCCATACGGAAAGATATTACTATAACCATCAACCACATCTTGACAAGGCATGGTAATGTAGATATCTATTTAATATTCCATGCTTCTCCATCACGATGACAATGCATTTGTAGCTCTTACCTACTCAACAACAGGTAATTCCCGACTTATAAATTCTAAAACTTTGGCTTTAACCTTTTGGGTTTTTTTTTTTTTTTTTTTTTTTTTGAAAATCAAGAAACTTCTGATTAGTAAATTAAAATTAATCATTTTTGTTTATCTTTTGTTTTAAAAATACTCATTACAATTATAAAAAGGAAATAATGTAATTAATAATAACTTAAATTTGACGTATTAGGTAGAGAATAAAGTTTACAAAAAGATCAATGTGGCACATAAGCCTTCAAATTTAAATTTATATTGTTTCCAATTAATGTATATTTATTATAGCTTATTAGAAGTGACGGTTTAAATACCATAATATCTCATGTTTTATTTCTAGACAAAGCCAAAGGACTTTGATTAATGAGGGTTGATTAAAAAAATGTGATATAGGTAGATAAGAGGTACGAAACCCAACCAAAGCTGAAAGACATGGTAGAGGTTGATTAAAAAAATCATGTGTGATATGTAGATAAATAACATGCTTAATTTGGAGCAGCGTTCCATAAAAGAAAAAAGAAATTAGATGACGTACATCACATGTATATGATCCCTGAGGAAACAACTGAAGAAAACACAACAAAAAAAATGATGAGTGAGGTAAAAAACCAAAAAAGTTAGGTAGCAAACCAAAAATATAGCAAGCTTGCAACAAACTTTAATTAAGGAAAAAGAAGAGGAATATTATCATTAACGAAAGATAATGCTAAAATTAAAGATAATATTAGTTACTTTACTAATTACTTAAGGGGTAAAATTGGTATTAAAATAACATGATAAAGTAATTAATAATGAGTGATGTTATTCTCACCCCAATGTCTTATTTTTCTACCCACCTTTTAATAAAATTTTTAACTACAAATTTGTCCATTTGCAAAAGGACTGATAAGGACATTAATTATCTTGTTTTGCTTAATTTTTTTTTTTTAAAAAAAAAGGGTTGGGCGTGGAAGAATATTTGTCTACCTTAAACCCTAACTTATATTTTCATCTCCTTTCATTCAAAGAAAGTAAAAAAATATAAATGGACTTAGAATATGACTTTGTTATTGAAAAGGTGGAAGATGAAGCTTCTACGGAAGATGTAGAAGAATAATTTGTGTGTGGGTCATTTGAATTTGTCGTTATCGAATTCTTTTGAATTTGGATACCTCTGTCGTTTCCATTTGAATTTGCAGACCTTAGTGGTTTTCATTTACATATTATTTGTTTATATTTTTCAAGAGACAATTTTATAATTTCACATGTATGTATATATCAAAGGTTATTTTTGAGAATAATAGTGGGTGGGGAAATAGCATTTTAATCTTTTAACATTTTAAGGTGGGTGGGATTATAATGTGGGTGGAAAAAAGAAGACAATGTGGTGAGTCTAATATCTCTCATAATGAGTGATGTTATTTCAACAATAAGACAACAATGGAGTAATATAAAAGTTGTTTTTTATTTTTTTTAATTTTATTTTTTTGAACAAAGGACATTATCTACACTAAGGGAAAGGGGTAAGCCTAACCTCACAATGGGCTAGCAATAATGTGATTCAAATTCTCCTTTGGCAAGAATCGAACCAAAAACTTCTCACTTATAAATGAAGAGGAATACCACTAGATCGTAGCACTAAGTGACTTTTACATTTTTCTTTAAGGGAAAACAATAGCTTTATTGACAAATAACTCATCGACACATCTTGATTGAGTATATCCCTAATGCATCCGGAAGTTCTTCAAACAGAACTACTGATCACGACTATATAAGCTAGAATAGGTGAAACGATGAGCCACACCACTACAAGTTCGCGGGATATTTGAAATTATACACCATGAAACCCGGACGCAGGATATTTGAAATTATACACCATGAAACCCGGACGCCAACTCCTTTAATATCAGAAGGGATAAAACCGAGACTTGAAAAATCCATTTGTACTACCATTGCAAGCTGCCAAAGATACATCTATAATTGTTTAAAAAAAATAGAAAAAAAAAATACATCTATAATAAGCAAAAACTGTGTCACTTAGTACTACAGTCTAATGATATTTCTCTTCACTTGTAAGTGAGAGATCTTAGGTTCGATTCTCGTTAAAGATGAATTTAAACCACATTATTATTAACTCATTGTGAGGCTAAATCCACCCCTAGTGTAGATAAATATCGTTTGTTCAAAAAAATAAAAAACCTTAGTTTTAAATTGGTACAGAAGTTAGGTACCCAATCCCGACAATGCAGTGCGATATTAAATTGCTTCTCTATATATCTAATGGTTTGCCCGACCAACATTTTCCAAACTCATCAGCATTTTCATATAACGTTCTTTAGATCGAGTAGTAGCTCAGCTTCTTGCTAAACCAGTTAAAGAAATAGAGTACGAGAAGTAAGAGTCTGCTACCATATATCATGGGGCGTTGGGTGAAGATTGTGATGATGCCCTGTGGAGAATTCTTGGGGAGAGAATGGAATTTACAGGACGTAGTCATAGCGACTGTCCTTTCATCTATGCACTTTCTTTGTTTATTTGCACCCTTTTATTTCACTTGGGGTGCATTTTGGTTGGCCTTTGGACTCCATATGTTAACGGGTTTAGGAGTGACTCTGTCTTTCCATAGAAATCTTGCACACAAAAGTTTCAGGCTTCCGAAATGGCTCGAGTACTTGTTTGCCTACATTGCAGTTCTGTCACTTCAGGTATATTATAAGTGTACATATATATGTGTGTGTGAAAATCTCATTGTGAGCAAGGTTTTGTTACTTTTTTAGCATCGTTCTGTGTTTAAGTAGTAGTTTTGTGAGCAATGTTTGAGTTTGGGGTGTTGCACATATATATGCAGGGTAGTCCGATAGAATGGGTGAGCTCACACCGTTACCACCACCAGTATACCGATACTCAGAAAGATGTTCATAGCCCCATTCAAGGTTTTTGGTATAGTCACATTGGGTGGATCATCGATAGCAGTTCTCGGTTTGGAAAGGTAACAGCATACACAACTGTAACTGGATCTCTCTCTCTCTCTCTCTCTTCCTGCTCCCCCTCTCTCCTTTCCACACACAGACATTCGAATACCATCCTATGACTAAATAAATGTTGTTGAACTCTTAAATTAATAATGGAAAATTTGCAGTATGGAGGACTAAAGAACGTCCAAGATCTGAAAAAGCAGGCCTTCTATAGGTTTCTTCATCATACGTATGTTATACATGCAGTTGTTCTACCTGGAAGTTTATTATATGCCTTTGGCGGCCTTCCCTTCTTGGTTTGGGGACTGGTGAGATTAATTGCTTCTTCCCATGTTTAACTTCTTGTTTTTTTTCTCATTAGAGAATGGTTTTACATTATTGTCGCAAGGCTTTACCACATATAGTTCACTTCTTATTTTTTTTTTTCTTCTTCTTTGACTAACGAGGGATGGAGATTCAAACTCGGAATCTCTACCCACAAGAGATGTACTAGTAGATGATCTATTTTGCACCACCTATTTTGTACTACAGAGTACTTGGAGGAGCGATTTTAGTGTGAAACTATTCCGTATAAGATTAGACTAATTGGATGGGACCAGTTTAACCATGTTCATTCCCCTTATTTGTTAGTTGTGCCGCATGATACTAGTTGATTTTAATTTTAGGCAACAAGTCAAGTAAAATTTATCCTAGTAAAACTTTTATAATAAAAATAAATAAATAAAACTTAATTTTTTTAAACTTATATATATATATATATATATATATGGTATAATATTACAATAATACATATTTAATATGCACATGACTATTGTACTTTATAGTAAACTGTCAGATCTAGTTGATATGCATTCTTAAAAATTTTGTTCTTGGTCGAAAAGTTCATTTAATAGGCATATTTCACCTAAGCCTCACTTGCAACTTTTGGATGAAGTTTTGTTGGGAGTATTAATTTTCTATCGGAGAAATAAGGAATTTCCATGTGTTTATATGTAATTAGCTACTTCTCATATTGTCATTTAATTTTATGACGAAATCTTAACTTTTTTTATGATTTAAGAGTAAATTGCCTGATGTGTCATCATTCATTTGTGTTATTCACATATTAGGCTTAAAACTTCGTCGCATGAAAAAAAGCTTGTTGAGCTTATTAATCCCACATCATGAAAATAATAGACCTTGCGTGCACTTATGAAAAATTGAACTACTTTTCATATTGTAAATTAATTTTATGATAGAATATCAACTTTCTTCAAATTTAACCAAATCGATCTAAAATAGTACCGGATCTTGAAAATTTCCAGCCTGGAGACATCCCTGCAATATCGACCACGTTAATAAAGTTGTCTATTATTTTTTTTGAATAATAAAGTTACCTTTGCTGGTGTTTTTTTTTTTTTTTTTTTTTCCTGCAAATCACGAAGATCTCTAGTACTGTGGGTAATATCCAAGTATTTATTATATGCTTCTTAATTTTCTGTGGTTTGAAAACCATATCTAACAAGGATAAACGGCGAGATCAATGTATTATGAACCTTAAACTCCTTTTGTGATTGCAGGGAGTAAGAATAGTAACTGTTTTGCACGTAACTTTGCTAGTAAATTCGGCTGGCCACATGTGGGGGAAACAAGTATACAACACCGGTGATTTGTCCAGGAACAATTGGTATATATTACCTAACTTCCTTCTCTTGCTTCTATATATGTAGTCTTTGATAAATATGGTAATTTATTACATGTTTATATGTAATTTTAACTGTTTTAGGTGGTTGGCAATGGTTACATTTGGAGAAGGGTGGCACAACAATCACCATGCATTTGACTACTCAGCTCGACAAGGTTTGGAATGGTGGCAAATTGACTTAACTTGGTACGTAATTAAAATTTTCAAAGCAATCGGATGGGCAACAGATGTGAAAACCCCAACTGAGTCTCATAAACAAAGAAAGATGTTCAATAGTGAAATGGTGGCAGAAGATATGAAAACTCAAGCTCCAACTAAGTCCCAGAAGTTTGTGATGTAGCTCAATCGGCCTACTGGCTGCCTGCGTCCCTTGCACCACCGGTCGAATGGCCATGCTGACTTTCTCATTTCAGACTTCTGCAGGTTTTTTCCCGTCCAAGTGGTCTTTCCAATTGCAATAATAGTACAATATATATTTATGTCTGTTCGTAATTGTAATCGTTTTTAAGAACTGATGGTTGATTAAGGAAATAAATATATTTAAGAGTTTTCTCAAAATAAAACTACATGTCTTTATGTTATGTACCATTAGATGCGACAAAAGTGGAATTAGCGAAAAGATGATCCGAAGTTTCAATTTCGTTTCCACAAAAGGCACAGTCCCAAACAATGTTACTATTAGATGGATAAAATCCATCTTTCGTTTTCTAATCATCCACGTATTTAGAAACACTTCAAAATCCTAATATTTGACATGGTAGGAATTGAAGGTTCAACAATTTAATTACCTGACCTTTAAATTTAGATTCAGCCAATGATATAAAATCACTTTTCTACAAATTCCCTTCAAGCGTTGCCTAAGCTCCACCTAGGTGCTAGGTGGTTGGTCACTGTCCCGATTAATATCTAGACGTTTAAAAATTAAGAAAGAGCGCCTAGACATACCTAGGCGCGCACCTAACCCACCTAGACTCCTAGGTCGCGACTCTCACTTAGATAAAAACTTGATACCTTTCATTTTACATTTTATTTTTTCAATAAATTGTAATAGACTAGTTAAATACTTTGATAAAGACTCATTATGTGCTTGTTTCTCATGTTTACGATATGTTTCAATACTTTATAATCTATATGTCATTCTATTTTGCAATTTATGTATCCTAATACAATTATGTATCACAGTCTGCTACTCGACTAATACCTAGCATCTTTTAAAACCTTGTATTGTGGAAAAAACAGCGCACAAGTGAAAGGCCCCCAACTATTTCATCATTTTTGAGATCTTACCTCTCTTATATATCTTACCTCAAAGATTATATCTATCAAAAATCGTCTAAATCCAAAACAATATGACCATTGGATTAAATTTAGTGTTTCTTTGTAGAACTACAATCGTCTATTTTCTTCACTACAAATGAATGTATTAATGGTTTTGTTTTTGAATGTGATAGTGGTTTTAGATCGTTAAAACGCATTACGAAGTGGGGCCCTAAAAAGTAGGTGTCAAAATGTAGATCAAAAGTGTATGTCCCCGAAAACTCTATATAGATATATATGGTTTAGGGCTTAGGAGCCATGTGTTACAAAGTGACTTTTCTTAAATTCCCAGTCAATAGTCGCTTCTTGTTCTTCGTCAAGTAAATGTGTCACGCTCCAAAACTAGGTTCGCAACATGCTCCACGTATATATGCATGAGGGTGCAATGGATACTTCATTTAGAAATGAAAAGGAAGAAAAACCTAAATCGTACTCTACAAAAACGCCAAATAGATTTATATATATGGGTTAGGATTCGAGAACACATACTTTTAATAATTAGTTTATAGGGCCCACTTCACAATGTAATTCTACGAATCAGACCATTTATATTTTAGTACATCATTCATAGATCATATTTGCAACAAAAAAAAAAAAAATGGACAAATTCAAAACCGTTAAAACATTCATTTGAAGTGAAGAAAATGAATGAATACAGTTTTACAAAGAAATACTAAATTTAATCCAGCAATCAAATGTTTTTGGATTTGGATAATTTTTGGGAGACATGATATTTGAGGTAAGATATAAAATATAAGACAGCTGGATCATTAAAATACATTACGGAGTGAGCCCCACAAAAATGTGTGTCAAAAACGTATATCCCTAGATCCTAACCCGATATATAGAAAACAGTTTTTGCCCTTGATGCAAGTGCAGATTTTCAGCTATTTTCTCCACATCAAATAGTCAGGCTACGTAGAAGGGTCACAATTATTTGCATATTGGTCTGATTCAAGTGGCGGTGAAACCCATTAGCAAGAACAGGATTAGATACTTCTATCCTATTCTATTTGAGAGACGAAGACACAAAAACGTTGTAAATTCTATGCTTGGTCTAGTGGAGTCTTCTCATAGCGAAGGACAAATTTATTTCAATTGTTTTCCAAATTTTTTTGTGGCGTTATTCGATCGGGAAATCTAATGTTGACACAAAGTAATGATATGGAGCTAGAATCACAAAATTTGATCTATAGGATTTCTTATAAGGTAATAAATACCATTGTACCTAAGGCTAAGGTTATGGGTGTAAGGGATAAACTACTTTGTTCCAAGCCGTATAGAAAAGGCCCATACAGTGGTACCTAAAATGATAAGATAGAATGAAGTTACTCTATTTGAAAGATGGAGATGTTGAATACAATTTTCTACTAATAGAATGGCTAGATTAAGCATTGGTTATAGATTATGCATAGACTCTTTAAACGCGCAAAGACCTCTTTTTTTCGAATAAATTCGTTTATAAGGTCAATAACAAGGTCAAACTCTTATGAGCAAGATCATGAGCGAGTTGTTCTAGAATGTCTTAGGCAAAGTCGTAAGCAAGTTCAAATTCCGTTATATGAAGTACAATCCTCAGAAACTTCTACTCCATTAAGAAACCCTCCTCAACAGAACCATCATGGTCAAATGTTGAATCTAACATCTGTGTTATATCTAAGTTTGAAATTGATAAGAATGTCATGAATTAGATTAGAAGTGTGAAGAAAATACCCGAAAATGGAAATGGTTTGAGAAAACCTATAGTTTTGAGAAACAGGCATTCCTTCATAGAGCTCATTTTCAATTTATGAAGCAAAAGAAGTTTAATGCAAGTTTCTTTACTTTGTATGAGTGGTGTGCTATCAAATGGAAGTTTCCTAAATATGCAAAGTGTATAAGTGTTGGGGAAAATTCCTTCAAAACTTATATCACTAAAGAGGTTTGTTTCTTAGAACCTCGTGGATGGTGGATATTTCCATATAAGTGATCAAGCAAAAGAACAAATCTTTGCAACTACAAGTGTAGTAGGAGACAGTAATCGTGAACCAATATACCAAGAAGATGATGTTAACACTCTAATAAATACTATTACCCTCCATTCCGTTGGAACTACTGAGTTCTAACAAGACCGATCTAGAGAACTTGTGATGAATCTAAAGTATTCACTGGACCAAATTGCTACGCTGATTTCTGGAAAGAAAAATTTTCTTTCTAGATTGGCTTCCCTTTTTGTTGAAATCGTGCGTAAGAACAAATTTGGTGAAGTTATACCTTCTGTGACACACCCCGACCGAGATCAGGGCATGCTGGCCGTCACGTGGAAGTGACGTAGCCATGTGCACAGTGCGGAAGCTAAAACAGTAAAATAAAAGTGCGAATAATTTAAAAACTAGCAATTATAGAGTGATAGAATATGTGCTAGCGCAAATACGACACTGAATTCAGAGCCTAAGGCCTACAGCAGTCCAAAAGAAACAATACAACAAAAGTACACCCGAAGGTGACCCTACGTAGGTGAGTATCTGTCAGAATGCCGGGACGTCCTCCGAGAAAACCACCAGACCCGCTAGGCTACTAGAACCTGGAGGGGCGCAAAAACAAAAGCGTGAGTGGGCAAAACAAATCTCTTAGAAAACCATTTCATAAAACATAATATAACCCCTCGCCGTAAAACCTGTATACTTCCCAGAAAATAAACATATATACGAAGGTATAAATATTCCAAGTATACGCAAGGATATACCAACATGCTCAAATGTATGTCGTCATGCTCAACGCCTCATAATAACATGCAAATGCTCAGGTATGTATAGCACATCAATAGAATAATAAAATGACAGCCGGAGTCCCCTAAGTGACCTGTACGGCTGAACCTAGAGCTCAATTTACCACTCATTCCCTAAACCTGCCCACGAGTCGGAACCACCTATAGTGGTCTGTACGACAAGCCTGGGTGTAATACATATGACGCTCTAGTGCTACGATCACGTGAAGGCTGTGCGAATAATCGCGGGTCACCTACGAGTCGGAACCACCTATAGTGGTCTGTACGACAGGACTGTGCACCTAACTTGGATTCAAGCTGAGCGTGTGGTGCGGGAGGTGAACAACACGTGAAGGACTGTGCCCTACTCTGGCGGGAGCACTAACACCGGGGGTGCAGGTTATGAGCTCTCTAAGCACCTCTAATCGCTATTTAATGCAAATGATAAACCATGCTTACCTGGCACTTACCTGGGCCGCCACAGCACCAACATACATGTAAATGACGTAAGAATAAATATATAAACCAACTCATATGCCACTAATCACGTATAATCATCAATCATATAAAATTAACGGCGTAAAACAAGGTATTTATACTAATTTCTGGGAAATAACATGTATATAGGTATATACGGAAAACAAAAGCCCACTCACTGGTATGTAGAAGGGTCGTAGCCCCCCTGCCTCGAATGTGCACGCTCGTCCTCAGGATACGTGTCACCTATATGCGAATTAACTATAAAAACGTTAATTTTAAAGCACATAACCGTCCGTTCAAAATAACTTCTCATACATTGCTCAAAATGGACAAATGAATATACCAACGTGATCTACACAACCTCACGATCACAACCATATTTTTTAAAATAATTTTTGGACACGTCACGCGCCCCCACGCGCCAGCACAGACACGGGTCCACGCGCCCCCACGCGCGGCCACGTGACCTGCACGCTGACGGCGTCAAGTGACGCCGTCAGGAATATTCCCTGGAATCTGACGGAATATTCCGTTAACCTTGACTGACGCCGTTAACGTCCGTTAGGAACATTCCGTTAAACCCTAACGGAATATTCCCTTGTCTTCTCCGGCCATCCCCCCTCGCCGGCGCCGGCGCCGTCGCCGGAAACCTGCAACTCGCCATATCTCACTCATTTTTCCACCTTTTTTCATGTTTCTTGCACCAAAATCAACCTTAAAGCTAGTAGAATAAGTTCCAACAAGTTTTAAGGCCTAAATGTCAAGATTATACCTGCCCAAATCTTCAAAACTCGGCCAACTCCAACACTCACGATTCTGACGTCCAAACTCGCCCAACGAGCTACTCCCAAGCTCCTGGGAATCTCACAAACAACACTATGAGCTTCAAATGTCCAAAAACTCGATAAATTACTCTTGCATGAACAATACTCAAATCGGCCATTTTCGAAACAACGTGAAAACAAAGGATTTCTCACCTGTAAAGGGTATGGCTGTGCTCGCCTCGACCTCACGAGTTCAATGGTGTAGCTGGTTTCCACGATCTGTTAGGATTTTGTGGGTTGTGGGTTTGTCCGTACGTTTTCAAAGGGAAGAAGGAGGAATGGAGCTCGGGGGAGAGAGAGAGAGAGACAGTGAAGAGACAGAGGAAGAGAGAGGGTGACAGTGTCTCAGAGTGTATGTGTGTGTGTGTGTGTGGCCCAACACATGCCACACCACCCAAAACAATCCACAACGTGACAAAAATGAACTAGGGGTAAAGTCGTAATTTCACATGTGCGTTTCGATATTCCCGGGACGGGATGTCACAACCTACCCACCTTAATAGAATTTCGTCCCGAAATTCTAAACAACCAAAAACACCCCTAGTAGCCAAAGAACAATCTAGGATACAAGTCCCTCATCCGATCTTCTGTTTCCCACGTCGCTTCCTCAACTGAATGGTTCCTCCACAAAATCTTCACTAATTTCACAGTCTTGTTTCTCAGAACCTTCTCTTTCCAATCAATAATCGTTACCGGTTCCTCGTCGTATGTCAAATCTGGGTTAATTTCTAACGGTTGAGGAGGTATCACATGTGATGGATCAGCAACATAATGTCGGAGCATAGACACGTGGAAAACGTTATGCACTCTGGCTAGCTCCGGAGGTAACTCCAACCTGTAAGCTACCTCACCAACTCGCTCCACGACCATGTATGGTCCGATGTACCGTGGACTTAACTTGCCTTTCTTCCCAAATCTCACTACACCTCTCCACGGCGAAAGCTTCAAAAATACCCAATCTCCGACCTCATACACTCTGTCCGTAGCATGCCGATCCGCTAAGCTTTTCTGTCTATCCTGAGCTGCTTTCAGATTAGTCTTGATTACCTGGACGTTCTGAGTAGTTTCCTCAACGATCTCCGGACCCACTAAAACTCTTTCTCCGACTTCCGACCAACACAACGGTGTGCGACAAGCTCTACCATACAATGCTTCAAATGGTGCCATGCCAATGCTTGAATGAAAACTATTATTATAGGCAAATTCCATCAAATCCAACCGCTGGTGCCAAGCATCACCAAATTGCAACACCGAAGTTCGTAGCATATCCTCCAAGGTCTGTATAGTCCTCTCAGACTGTCCGTCTGTTTGCGGATGATACGCCGTACTGTAGAGTAGTCTCGTACCCAAAGCTTCCTGGAAAGCCACCCAAAACTTAGATGTGAACCGTGGATCACGATCCGAGACAATACTCACCGGGACTCCATGGTACTTCACTACCTTCGAGATGAACAACTCTGTTAATCGACTCAAAGAATACTTCTCTCTTACTGGAATAAAATGTGCGGACTTAGTGAGCCGATCAACGATCACCCAAATGCCGTCAAAACCGTTATGTGTACGCGGGAGCTTGTACACAAAGTCCATGGTGATATTTTCCCATTTCCACTCGGGAACGGGAAGCGGCTGCAACAATCCAAACGGCTTTTTCCTTTCCGCCTTAACCTGCTGACAAATGGCACACCTACTCACATACTCGGCTATCTCCCTCTTCATACCCGGCCAATAATAAAATGGTCGAATGGTATGATACATTTTAGTAGCTCCTGGATGCATGGCGTAAGCCGAGATATGTGCTTCATCCAGAATTTCTTTCTTTAAATCCACAACATTCGGCACGAACATTCTTCCTTCTTGCATCAACATGCGGTCCAATTCACGTACCCTGAGGTCTCTCCTCCTACCTTGTTCTCGAGCTTGGATTAATTCTTGAGTCTGCTCATCAGCTACTTGAGCCGCAAGCACCCGATCAACTAAGATGGGCCTAACCTGAAAATTAGCAAGTAAAGCCACATCTCGATCCTCTGCTTCTAACCTCACTCCTGTAGCACGCAAGTCCGCCAAAAGAGGAATACGGCTTGCATACAACGCATTAATGCGGCCTTGAGACTTCCGACTAAGCGCATCAGCAACTACATTCGCACGACCAGGGTGATAATCAATCGTGCAGTCGTAATCGCTGAGCAACTCCACCCACCTCCGCTGACGAAGATTAAGTTCTTTCTGGGTAAAAAGATACTGGAGACTCTTATGATCAGTAAAGATCCTACACTTCTCACCATAAAGATAGTGTCTCCACAACTTCAACGCAAAAATGATAGCGGCCAACTCCAAATCATGAGTAGGGTAATTCAACTCATGGGGTTTTAACTGACGTGAAGCATAAGCAATCACCCTACCATGCTGCATCAACACACATCCCAGACCATTCAAGGAAGCATCGCTATAAACCTCGAAATCACCACTATCGTCCGGGAGTGCCAGAACAGGTGCTTGAGTGAGACAACGCTTCAACTGTTGGAAACTCTGTTCACACCTATCGTCCCACTCGAATTTAACATCTTTCCTCGTTAGTCTCGTCAATGGTAAGGCAATCACCGAGAAATCTTTAACAAATCTCCGATAATACCCCGCCAAGCCAAGGAAACTTCTCACCTCGGTGACGGTTCGCGGTTGCTCCCAATTCTCCACCGCCGCAACCTTTTGAGGGTCAACCAGAATACCCTGAGCAGAAATAACATGCCCCAGAAACGCTACTTGATTTAGCCAAAACTGGCACTTGCTAAACTTAGCATATAATTGATGTTCCCTCAACCTTTTTAACACCAAGGTAAGATGTCGAACATGCTCCGCCTTCGACTTAGAATACACCAGAATATCATCGATAAAAACAATCACGAACCTATCCAAGTAAGGCTGGAACACCCGATTCATTAAATCCATAAAAGCTGCTGGTGCATTCGTCAACCCAAACGGCATAACCAGAAACTCGTAATGACCATAACGAGTCCTGAACGCCGTCTTAGGAACGTCATCCCTATTAATCTTCAGCTGGTAGTACCCAGACCTCAAATCAATCTTAGAGAACACACAAGCACCTCTAAGCTGATCGAATAAATCATCGATACGTGGCAACGGATAACGGTTTTTAATCGTCACCCGATTCAATTGCCTGTAATCGATACACAGCCTCAAAGTTCCGTCTTTCTTCCTCACAAACAATACTGGAGCGCCCCAAGGTGAAGTACTCGGCTGAATAAAACCCTTATCCACTAATTCCTGCAGCTGCACCTTCAATTCCCTTAATTCAGCAGGTGCCATACGATAAGGAGTCAACGAAATAGGATTAGTACCTGGAAGCAACTCGATAGTGAACTCCAAATCTCGATCTGGTGGTAACCCAGGCAAATCCTCAGGGAACACATCTGGAAAGTGTCGGACGACCCTCACGTCCTCAACACTACAAGTAGGAGCCTCATCCAACACCACATGGGCTAAATACCCCTGACAACCCTTAGTCAACAACTTTTTCGCTCGTAGCGCCGAAATAACACCATGTCTCACCCCACTCTGCTCACCAACAAAGGTAACCACGGGTAGTCCAGGACGACGAAATGTAACTATCTTCCCGTAACAATCAATATTGGCACGATTGGGGTGCAACCAATCCGCGCCCAAAATCACATCGAAATCAACAATATCTAACGGGATAAGATCAGCGGGCATAACCACGCCCTCAACTATCACTGGACAACCTGGGTACACACGATCCACAATACATCTTTCCCCTCTAGGCATAGCGAACTCTAAATCATACCCTAGAGGTGTGGGGCGAGGTTGCGTCACTTGAGCAAATGTGCCCTACTCTGGCGGGAGCACTAACACCGGGGGTGCAGGTTATGAGCTCTCTAAGCACCTCTAATCGCTATTTAATGCAAATGATAAACCATGCTTACCTGGCACTTACCTGGGCCGCAACAGCACCAACATACATGTAAATGACGTAAGAATAAATATATAAACCAACTCATCTGCCACTAATCACGTATAATCATCAATCATATAAAATTAACGGCGTAAAACAAGGTATTTATACTAATTTCTGGGAAATAACATGTATATAGGTATATACGGAAAACAAAAGCCCACTCACTGGTATGTAGAAAGGTCGTAGCCCCCCTGCCTCGAATGTGCACGCTCGTCCTCAGGATACGTGTCACCTATATGCGAATTAACTATAAAAACGTTAATTTTAAAGCACATAACCGTCCGTTCAAAATAACTTCTCATACATTGCTCAAAATGGACAAATGAATATACCAACGTGATCTACACAACCTCACGATCACAACCATATTTTTTAAAATAATTTTTGGACACGTCACGCGCCCCCACGCGCCAGCACAGACACGGGTCCACGCGCCCCCACGCGCGGCCACGTGACCTGCACGCTGACGGCGTCAAGTGACGCCGTCAGGAATATTCCCTGGAATCTGACGGAATATTCCGTTAACCTTGACTGACGCCGTTAACGTCCGTTAGGAACATTCCGTTAAACCCTAACGGAATATTCCCTTGTCTTCTCTGGCCATCCCCCCTCGCCGGCGCCGGCGCCGTCGCCGGAAACCTGCAACTCGCCATATCTCACTCATTTTTCCACCTTTTTTCATGTTTCTTGCACCAAAATCAACCTTAAAGCTAGTAGAATAAGTTCCAACAAGTTTTAAGGCCTAAATGTCAAGATTATACCTGCCCAAATCTTCAAAACTCGGCCAACTCCAACACTCACGATTCTGACGTTCAAACTCGCCCAACGAGCTACTCCCAAGCTCCTGGGAATCTCACAAACAACACTATGAGCTTCAAATGTCCAAAAACTCGATAAATTACTCTTGCATGAACAGTACTCAAATCGGCCATTTTCGAAACAACGTGAAAACAAAGGATTTCTCACCTGTAAAGGGTATGGCTGTGCTCGCCTCGACCTCACGAGTTCAATGGTGTAGCTGGTTTCCACGATCTGTTAGGATTTTGTGGGTTGTGGGTTTGTCCGTACGTTTTCAAAGGGAAGAAGGAGGAATGGAGCTCGGGGGAGAGAGAGAGAGAGACAGTGAAGAGACAGAGGAAGAGAGAGGGTGACAGTGTCTCAGAGTGTATGTGTGTGTGTGTGTGTGGCCCAACACATGCCACACCACCCAAAACAATCCACAACGTGACAAAAACGAACTAGGGGTAAAGTCGTAATTTCACATGTGCGTTTCGATATTTCCGGGACGGGATGTCACATTATGACAGGTATACCTACAGAGAAATAATTCTAAAATTTGTGCTGCATGATTAGCACTTTGTAATTATATGAAGCTTAAAAAGCAGCTTGGAAAGCAAAAGACTTTAGGAAAGAAAGAAATTGGTGATTTCTGTGAATACTTCATTTTTGAACCCATAGAAAAATCATCCTCCAAAAAACCTAAAAAAAAATCCAAAAAATAAAAAAATTTCACAAAAAGGCAGTAGCAAGGGAAAAGAAAAACCCCTTGTTTGCTACAAATGTGGAAACGTATGATATTATTGTAGACATCAAAATTTTGGTGAAATATATGTTCACCAACACATTAAAGTTTTGACATGCCAGGACATACGTGGCATGCCATGTGTCACACAAATTGTACACATGAATACGACTCATCAAAATCAAATAAGTCATCAAGAAGGACACGTGTTAACACTTAGCGGAAAGGAATTATTTGATTTTAATTTAATTAAATCAAATATTAATTGATAGAGACAAATCACGAATTGGCTTACAAATCGAGTCCTGGTTATTTCGTCAATTAATCAAGCCCACAATCAAGGTCAAATCCATCCATAGGCAAGCCTTGGAGAGTCTACAAATAGGAGGCTCCAAGACAAAGAAAAAGGTCCAAAAATCATTCAAGCACCCAAACACTGCCAAAGCTCAAGCACCCAAATCCCCAAAGTGCTTAGAATAATTTAGAAAGTTCTTTGTGCTTTTCACCAAACTTTCAAAGAATCATCAAGCATTACTACCAGTGCCGATCCTTCAAATCGCCAAGAGCAAAAACCTCGCAACAATTGTTCATTCGAGATCAAGTCATCGCAACCCTTGGATCAACAATCTACACATCCACACATCTTTCGAAGATCGAATCAAAAGAAACTTGTAAACAGAGAT
Source organism: Pyrus x bretschneideri (assembly GCF_019419815.1). Lineage (NCBI taxonomy): Eukaryota > Viridiplantae > Streptophyta > Magnoliopsida > Rosales > Rosaceae > Pyrus > Pyrus x bretschneideri. The sequence goes on from NW_025999624.1 coordinate 3,268,390, forward strand.
TGTAACCCTACAAATTCATTAATACAAAATTCACTTTGTACATGTGTTTTCTTGTTATTTGCTACATGATTTTCATGTTTATAGCTATAAAATTGAGTGTATGACGAAAGATAGTTAATAATCTTAATCTTGATGAATGCTTGAAATTGGTAAAAATGTCATGAATTAGATTATAACTGTGAGGAAAATACCTTAAAATGAGAATGGTTTGAGAAAACCTATAGTTCTGAGAAACGGGCATTCCTTCATAAAGCTCATTTTCAATTTATGAAGCAAAAGAAGTTTATTGCAAGGTTCTTACTTGGTATGAGTTGTGTGCTAAGCGATCAAGCAAAAGAACAAATATTTAAAACTACGTGTGTAGAAGGAGACAGTAATCGTGAACCAATATACCAAGAAGATGCGGTTAACACTCTAATATAGAATGTTACCCTCCATTTTGTTGGAACTATTGAGCTCCAACAAGACCGATCTAGAGAACTCATGATGAATCTAAAGTGTCCAACTTTTTCTCATTTTATATGGGTACAATGATATGTTTTATGCTATGGTATTTACTAGACTAGATTGCTACGCTAATTTCTGGAAAGAGATTTTTTTTTCTAGATTGCCTTCTCTTTTTGCTGAAAAGGTGCCCAATAGAATTAGGAACAAATTTGGTGAAGTTGTAACACCCCGTCCCTAATTTTATGATTTTATTAATTTTAAAAGAGTGACTTGACGAAAATGCCCCTAGAGAAGAGATTGTTGACTTTTGTTGACCATCATTTCGTGACACGTATGGGCTATTAATTTACCGTAATCCCGAAGTACTCGACGGTACGAACGTGTAGGCGCAGACATAATCGGAATCGGAGTTACGATGGAGGTTTTATAGAACTACAAATTCGAAAAATACTTTTGTAAAAAATTATTATTCTATATTTTATATATTTTTCATAATTATTATATTATTATTTTAATAATTTTTTGTGGATATTTTGTTATTTTAATAATTTATTTTTGGCCCATGGGGCCCACACATCACAAACTTTCCACTTTCTTCTTGCCACGTATCCGTTCTCCCTACACTTTTGGACCTCTCTTTTCTTTCCCTCATCTCACTCTCTCTCTTGGTCTCACTCTCATCTTTCTCTTTATCTCTTTGTTACTGTGCACACATGGTGCACCAATTTTTGGACCACCACCGCCCAAACCAAGAACACCACGAGCTTTGTCTCGTCCTCACGAGCTCAGAACACCCAACCTTACCTCGAAATTCTTTCTGGATCTTCGGGATCAAATCTCAATTGGGCCGCGACCCTTCCGACCATTTTCCGGCCAATCCACGGCAAGTTAGCCATCGAGAAAGGTACCATTCTTTTCATCTCATTGAAAGGTATGATTTTCATTTTTGAATCACCCTTGTTTTTTCGCCCCACTAGGTTTTAGTGGCTGAGCTTTCGTGTCGCTGAGTATTCTTGGCAAATGTTGGAATAAGAGATTACCTTCGATGGAATAATTATCATTCTACTTTTAGTGTACTTTACTTATACTCTGACATTAGGTGTGAAATAGGTTCATTCTTGCTCACATGCGCACTCTTGCATTTAGTCACTTTTAGGTTTTTAATTTATTCACATTTTCCACATCACTACACTTTATGGCTTCATCACTTCCCGATGTTGGCCAACACAGCTTGATTCAGAGTCCAGGTGGACCTTCCGGGTCGAGGGTGTGTCAGAAGTTATACCTTATGATAGGTATACCAATGGAGAAATAACTTTTGAAATTTGTGCTAAAGAATTAGCACTTTGTAATGATATTAACCTTAAGAAGCAGCTTGAAAAGCAAAAGATTTTAGGAAGGAAAGAAATTGATGATTTCTGTGAATACTTCATTTTCGAACCCATACAAAAATCATCCTCAATAAAACCTCAAAAAAATCTCAAAAAATTTCACAAAAAGGTGGTAACAAGGGAAAAGAAAAAGCTCTTGTTTGCTACAAATGTGGAAAAGTAGGACACTATAAAGCTGAGTGTATGATGAAAGATAAGATTAATAATCTTAATCTTGATGAATGCATGAAACGTCAATTATATGAACTGATGCTAAATTCTTCTACTTAGACAGAAAGCCATTGTGAAATAGCAGTTCTCGAAGATGAAAAATTGTTTGAGTCAACAACTGAAAGTAGTTGTTCCGATTTGAATAAAGAAAGTATGATTTTATACTTAATTGGTCAAATGGAAGACCCATCAGAAAAAAGTGAAACCCTAGAAAGATACTTAACCACAACTAATGAAAAACCAAAAGACAGAACTTTCGGAAAAACAACCAGCTAACACTTATACTTTCAAAACTATTATCAACATGATAGTTAAAACTACCAATAAGGACGAACCAAGTCTGAATGAAAATCAATGCTACCAAGGAAGAGTTAAGAGAACTTAATCATAGAGTTCAAATTCTCGAATTCTTCGAAGATGTTTGAAGTAAAGACGAAACTGAAAAGGAGTTTTAAGGAATGATGGGAGATTTTTCAAAGAGAAGAAGTCCCAAGTCCTGAAAATTAAGGATGAAGAAACAAGCCATGTCTCTACCTTGATGTTTGTTAATAGCAAAATAAATTGATATCCCAGAAATGGTATTCTTTTATTACTTTTATTATTAAAAAAAAAAACTTTCTAGTTTGCAGTTGAAACATTGATTGATTATGGAGCAGACCAAAACTGTATAAACGAAGGAGTATTACCCACAAAGTACTTCTCAAAAGCTTCTCGAGATCTTCTAGAATGCAATCGGCCAGCTAATGAGAATATAATGAGTTGTCAGACGCAGTCGTTCTTCAAAATGAAGTATATTTTAAATACAAGGTCTAAGTCATGCGTAATCTTAGGCACTACTTTTACTAACCTACATACCCAGTTAAAGTTTTTGAAAGGCATTGAAACTGAAGTGGAAGGTACTACTGTGGATGCAAATTTCCGCTTTCCTTGGATTGACAAATTTGCACTTGCAAAATAATAACACCTAAGATTAGGGTCAAAAGCCTCATGCGCACATGATGAATGGAGGAGGGGTGGGCTTTGGCCGAAGAATCTCCGATGTCAAAGTTAGAATTCTGAAAAGAATGTGTTTGAGTGTTTGTGGGAAGCAAAAAGCCCCTTTAGGCTTTGCTCCAGTTTACTGAATTTTGGAGATAAATGAAGTATTTATAGGAGAAAATGAGGAAATAGGCCGGCCCTCTGGGTTTTAGGGGTGGCCGGCCCTAGGGTGGAATTTGGATGATAATATTCCAAGATATTTGTGTAAATAATTATCTTGGAGTAATTAGGTAAATATCCTAAATAAATGGAATTAGGATTACTTACTTGAAAGAGGTCTTCTCTGATTAGGAATGTATTTATGATAAAAATAAGGAATTATCCTATCACAAGTACCCCTGACTTTTTCTATGGGCAGGGATGCCTTGAGCAGTTGTTGGTATGTACCTACTCTATTTCAGCTACTCATGTTGAATAAGGCTACTCCTTGCTCATTCAATAAGGGTAGTCTTGTCCTCCTTAAAAAATAATCCACGTGTCAACTCCATGATTATTGGGATTAGTTTAGGCTCCACAAATGCCCCCACAGCTGCTGCGTTGCTTGCAGGAAAGGGCAGGAGATGTACGAATCCAAAGCTGCAATGGAGTTTGTGTCCCAATTTGATGTAGATTCCCTTTTTGACTTGGAATTTAAATTCTTCTAGGAAAGGAAATGTAATTGCTACCAAAACCTATTTAAGTCTACGTTAAGCAGGGGGTTAAATAAATTTGGAGTGCAATTAAAACCTCGCAAGAAAGATAGAAAGTTAGATGATATTTGTTCCCTCTTCCCCAGCAATCTTCTTCGCTTGTCCGTGCAAAGAATTGTGTTTCCTTATTTTTCTTCTTCTCCAAGGTAAGAAAAATTAATTTTCCTTCTTCTTGATTTTTTAGAGCTTTGGGGCTTGAACTTTTGGCTCGATGCGGATCGAGGGCTTGGGAAAATGTGTAGCCATAGGTTGCTGTGCTGCTGCCGTGGCAGCTTTAATTGCTGCATGGCATGGCTCAGCTGGCTGGGCTAGGAGTGATTCGGTTGGGCCGAGAAGTTTAGCGATGGGGCGCATAGACCTAGGTCTTGGGCTGCTGGGCTCTGGCCTGTGCAGCAAGGGAGAGGTGTGAGACAGAAAGGGAGGCACAGGGGCACCTGCTCCCTCCTATTAGTTTAATTTATAGCAGTAAATAGGAGATGAATTACTTGTCCTCTAAGTAAATAGAATCCTATAGGAAAAGAATAACTATTAATCAAACTTGTTTAGAATTTACACAACCACACTTAAATATAATATCTATAACAACTTTTTATTTATTTATATTAGTTTAAAGAGGGTAGATTGCATATTTTATCTTTTGTTTAGTTGTTAGACAAGAGAGTTGTTAATCCTAATTGAGTGTGATATATTAACTCAAGAAGGTCATATCAAACATACTAAACTCAATGTATTGAACTCACACTACTGTAGAAGAAGTGTTTATAGATATCACACTCATGTTGTCTAATTCTTATATATAGATATCACACTCACTCAAACTACGACTTTCCACAGTAGGGCAAAGAAAAATGAGGGTTATACCAATATATTGAGCTAATATAGGAATCACACTCCTACAATGGGCCAAAAAATTTTGAGTGTGATACCAATATATTAAACTCACGAGATTAACAATATATTGAACTCATGAGTGTGATACTTTTAAATTAGTACATTCTAAGTAAGACTGTCATAGTTACATAATTCACACTAGTGTAACACTAGTGTTATAGATATCAAACCTAGATTGCGTGATTCCTATAATAACACTCACTCAAACTATTGTGGAAGAACTTAGAATAGAGAAAATCATCGCTAATTGCAAGCAAGGCCTAAACCCTAAACTTCTCATTGTGCCTACTGTACATACTATATAAGAATCTGTTATGAAGTTAAGAATTCATGTTAAGACCGTTATAACTATTAACTCAAACATACTCGTCCACTGTTCAAACATAATTTCCAAACAAAGCTATTAACTCAAGCAGAGTTCAGCCAGGACTTATATATAATCATGTTTAACACCATTATTTAATACGCTGGTTACAAAACAAAAATTCCTTCATTTCACTCTTTCTCCCTTCGCGCTGCTGTTTGGTTCTTTCAAGAAAAACCTACACACACTGTTCTAACTAATGGCGCCGCCCCATTTTACGACGCGGCGGGTAGAATTTATTGGGAGGCAGTGGAACTTGTTCGACATAGCCACTTCGATTGTTGTTCTGCTTTTCCATATCCTTTCTCTTCTAGCGCCATTTTATTTCAACTGGGGTGCATTTTGGTTGTTCGTGGCGCTATATATTTTGACAGGTCTAGGAATAACTCTAGGTTACCATAGGAGCCTTGCGCACCGGAGTTTTAAGCTTCCCAGATGGCTCGAACTTTTTTGCCTATTGCGGTGCTTTGGCACTTCAAGTCTGCTTAAGAGAAATGCTAATAGAGGAATATATACGAATTTAGAAACCATGTGATATATATCGCAAAACCGCAGTTGATAATTTGTTAAAATAGTTAGTACTTTTAACATTGCTGGTGTTTGAGATCTGATTCTCACCAGAATCATTAAATTGATGTGTTATTTATGTAATTATACTTTTTAATTAAGTTTAGAATTTTTTTTTTGTGAACTGATCTTGTGTTTGGTTTGCAGGGAAGTCCAATACGACCACCAGTTTACAGACACAAAGAAAGACCCTCATAGCCCACTTATGGGGTTCTGGTTTAGTCACATTGGTTGGATCTTCAATAACAGCTTTCGATTTGTAAGTGAACAAAATTCTCTCTCCCCCTCAGTATAAAACTCCCTCTCTCTCTCTCACTCTCTCTCTCTCTCTCTCTCTCTCTCTCTCTCTGTGACAAAGTGAGATGCATACCAATTTTGCAGTACGAAAGACGACTAAATAATGTTGATGATTTAAAAAGGCAGCCGTACTATAGGTTTCTTCATCGTACGCATCTTCTTCACTCGGTTGTTCTTGGAGTTCTACTGTATGTCATGGGAGGACTACCCTTTCTGGTTTGGGGAATGGTAAATTACTTGTACTATTTTCTTTCTCATCAAAGGCAGCTAGCCCTGCCAAATTTACTTTCACGTGTATCTCTAGGAAAAAGATTCAAACTATAACATAAATTTCATACCCTTTTTTTCTTACACTGAAAACATGACAAGCTCCTCAAGTGATTTAGTGAAGCGGTAGCTCGTCATAAAGAAACTTATATATAATTACACAGCCATAATGCCGTCTCATCCGAATCATACAAAGCAGACCAACGTGTACAAATGCTTATGCATGTCTTTGTATTATTGGCACGGGACACCACAATGACAATATACCCATGCTCTGAAAGTCGTGCTCCGTAATTAGATGCAATACATGGTCCATAAATATATCATAGTATCTTTGCCATTACATTATTTATAATTCATGACCCGTAAATATTATTAATCCAGCGTCCATCGTTTTTTAATGTAACCAGCTGGATTTTTATTCACTGCAGGCTGTGAGGACGGTAGTACTTTACCACATTACTTTCTCAGTAAATTCTATTGGCCACATATGGGGAAGACAAGCATGAGATACCGGTGATTTCTCTAAAAACAACTGGTATGTGTGTGTGTGTGTGTGTGTGTGTGTGTAATGTAGCTATAACGGAATCTCCATATATTATGTTCGTTCTTTGCATGGATAAATAGTAAAAGTATGTGAATTTGAATTGTTTTAGGTTGCTGGCATTGCCGACCCTTGGAGAAGGCTGGCACAATAACCGCCATGCTTTTGACCACTCAGCTCAGCAAGGCCTGGAATGGTGGCAGGTTGATATTACATGGTATTTAATAAGATTTCTTCAAGTTGCTGGTTTGGCCACCGACGTGAAAACCCCAACTGGAACTCACAAGAAAAGGAAAGCTTTACACAAACAAATCATTGAGAGAAACAATTAAGACAAAAGTTAGCAATGGATATCTTCCAAACCACGAATATTATTGCGCTTTTTTTTTTTTTTTTTTTTTTTGCTTATTTATTTATTTATTATCGTTGTCTTGATTGGGGACGGGGAAGAGGGTTTTGATCTTTCTCTGTTTGCCCAGCTGAAGAGATCAAATCCACAAATTAACGTTTGCCAAAAATAAAGGAGCACTTAGTATAATATTCTTATTAGATATGGAGAGTTTTAAGCCCATTACATATGTTGTATGATATTCCCATAGTTAAATATCAGAAAGTGGGACGAACAAGACTACAAAAAAAGAATATTACTAAACAAACGAGAATACCGAAATGGCTATAAAATCTTAAGAGGCTACATCGTGACTAACTTATTCTTGATTGAATAACAAGTGTGCTATTTATAATAAACTAGCCATAACCCTAAATGGTAAGAAACAAAACTCTAATGCTAATGTGCTAAGCCTAGAAAACCAAACATTAAAGTAAACCTAATTACTAATATTTTCCAACACCCCTGTCAAACTCATGACAGTATACGACATGGGTTTGCAAACAAGCAGATGTGGATTGGCTCCGTTAGCTGAACTAGCGAACTTGACTTGACTGACAAACTGGTGAACTAGCGAACTGGTGAACTGGCGGTGAATTGCTTGTGAACTGGCGAACTTGACTTGACTTGATTGGTGCTAACTGCTGATCCGATATAGACTGGCGTTGAGAGTATGGAGAGAAAGCATACGATTGCTTCTCGTCACTAAAGGGACGAAATTTCCATATCCCAAGGCAAGAACCAAAAAACTACAATCACTCAAGTGGTCAAAAATCTAAGCACTCGAATAACAGACGCATTCTTTAGATTTTGACTTTGATTCTTATAAATTAAATAACTACTTGATCACCACACACTAATTTTCATTCAAGGGACAACACTCATCTGTGTGGGCCTCAAACACAAAAAATGAGCAAACAAGCCATTTCCTTTTCCTTTCCCGTGTGGGCGTCAAAACCTCCAAACAATTTTTTTCTTTTTCCTTCTTTTTTCTCTCCTTTTTTCTCTCATATTCCTTTTTCTTCTTCTTTCTTCTCTTTTGTGAGAACGAGTGCAACAATCAGCCATGGAAGTACAGTGCAATTGTCGGGTCAACAAAAGGACAGCAAGAAAAAGGTTTTCAAACAGGCAACAACAACAGCAGGGTTGCGGTGGTTCGATAGATCCAACTCATAGGAGTCGGTACGAGTACGAGGATATGGCAAAGTGCAGGGCAAAGACGAACTCGATCCGAGTTTGGGTTCTTGAATCTGGGCTTCGTCAAAACAAATGGTGGACAGTGAGGAAGACGGTGATGGATCGAGGTTAAAGGTGGGTTCAAGCGGCAGCAGATGGTGGTGTGACGCCGTGCTTGCAGGCGCGACTTGGTAGTGATCTGATGCGGGAAACGGTGAAGCACGACAAAGCTTCATCAATTTTTTCTTTTGTAATATTAAACTAAACCCAAACGGCAACATGACAGAAGCAACAGATGACGACGAAACTGATAACAACCAAAGTAGATCAAATCCCGAAGGATTGAACCTGCTCCAATACCGAATAAGATTACAAAATAATAAGAATATTATTAAACAAATGAGAATGCCGAAACAGCTAAAAAATTTCAAGAGGTTACATCTTGACTAACTTATTCTTGACTGAATAACAAGTACGTTATTTACAATAAACTAGCCCTAACATTAAAAGGTAAGAAACCAAACCCTAATCCTAATGGGCTAAACCCAGAAAACCAAACATTAAAGTAAACCTAAATACTAATATTTTTCAACACACATTCAGATCCCGAGTTCTATGTAGTCTCCCATTCTTCATATTCATCATCCCAAAAAAAAAAAAAAATTTAATTTTTATCCTAACTTTCAAGTGATGGTGATACTCACCACTCTATTGATCACCATGGCATGAATTTAAATTTTGAGATCGTGTAGTGAATAGACATAAATCTCAAAAGTTAAACTCATCCAATGATAATAAGTATGGTAGTGAGCATAACCACCACTTGAAGGCAATGAACAAAAATTGCAGCCGAAAAAAAATAATCACATCCATTTATCATTCGAAGAGCTCTTATCTATGAGGCATTTGTGAGAAGAAAATGATGTTGGTTTAAGTAAAGGGTAATGCTAGGGAGACAAAATTTTAAACAAATTTTGCAAACCAAATGATATAGTTATTGATGATTGGATTGTTACTTAAGTGTTGATTAATGTGCTTATTTCCTATTAGTGACACATCTTTTGTTTGTAAATTTAGTTTAGAAATTTGATCTCTCTAACATTATCCTTAAGTAAATTATTCATCAGAGTTTGAAGTTACTCGGTATTTGTGTTGCCCCAACTCCTACCAAGGAGTTTAATTGCATTGGGTTCTCCAACACGCGTCAAAAGGTGTTATTTTTTGCTCTTTTTAGGAGGCCAAGGGCAAGGCAAGGGAAAGTGCAATGAAATTATCTTTACCATTCACTCTCAATAGTAGTTGCCTTTGTGCCTATTTGAGAAGAGCATAAGACAATGGTGACTACTATTCACAATATATTTTTCATTTGTCATGCCTTGTAAGTGTGTACTTAGTAAATTTGTCTTTGAAAATAAAACTTCGTATTTAACTTCAAAAATTTGTTTTAAATACAAAGCAAAGCATAGCATTACAAACAAGTAGTGGTGGGCATGGGCCAGGCCGGGCCCAAAATTGAAAGAACCGGACCGGACCCGTTTGTAAATAAAACAGGGCGGGACGGGGCGGGTTTTGAATTTTTCAAAATGGGATCCGGACCTAACTTGGACCGTTGAAACGGGCCGGTTTCTACGGGTCCCCATGGGTTCAAATCTTCACCTACGCCTAAGGCTGGTCTTCGTCATCCTGTTCGTTCGTTCCTCCCCAGTGTCTTCGCTGACGCCATGAGCAAATCCTCCAAACTGTAACCCATGTGCTAATCCCAAAAAAAAACCCATCTTTTTTCCTTTTCTTTTTTTGCATTGACAAATTAAAAGATATTGAACTACTATGATACAACAGCAACATTTTCCTTCTCACCAGATCCATAAAACTCGACGAGTCTTTGCAAAATCACGACCTGGGTCCGCAGCAGAACGATGTAATCTGCCGTTTCCTGGAACAATTCGTCGGCTTTTAGTGATTTTCCAATGTGGGTCGGATTAACGAGGGTTTTCAGCGTCTTCAGCTTAGCCAAGGCCACCTTCGAACAACGCTGTTTGCGGTCGCCACTGTTGAAGCTTCTAACCGAAGCTCGAAGCGCAACATAAGTCTTCTTCTTGAGGTGTTTCTTCTTCTTTTTCTGCTCCGCAGATCCGGAATGACAAGGAATGTGCAGGAAAAAACAAGCAAAATGAAAAACAGAAAAGAAAAAGCAAAGAAGCAGGGGCAAGAATAAAAGATGGGAATAGAGAGCCAAAAAAGAAAGAAAATAAGCTTGTGGAAGCAACTGATGAGACAGAGGAGGGAGGCAGAGAAAAGGAGCTCCTTTTGAGGTAGGTGTGTCACAGAAACGGGTCCAACCCGAGTTTCTTTTGTGCCTTCAAATTGTTTTTTCTTTATTTGATTTGATTTAATCCCAAATGCCCAGAAGTTAGGAGAAACAGGTCCAACCGGGGCCCTGTTTCCTAAGACTTTTGCACCCAGCCCGTCCCGATAATTTTGTGAACCCGCCTCGGCTCGCCCCGTTTTGTCTTTACAAATTTTAGACCCACCCAATACCTGCCCACGGGCCTAGGGCCCGTTTGCCCACCCCTACAAACAAGCATAATTAATTAAAAATAAAGGCAAATGAATATGGTTGAACTTTTTAAGTTTCTTTAAGTGTGTATAATTTTAAGTGTGTTGCTAAAAAGCATTTTGTATTTTCTTAGATTCTTTTGTATTATTTTGGTATTTTCAATTTTTTTTTAACATTGGAAATCCAACGGTCCAGATGAAATGACCATTGGAAATCCAAAGTTTTGCAAGGCGTTGGGTTTTGTTGATGGAGGTTGGGCTATCACGTGGGTGGGGCCCTCCCTTTCCCTCCTGTTTATTCAAAGGGAGCAAGCCCGTGCAACAATCGGCAGGGCAGCCCAGGCTCCTGCCTAGCCTTTTGCCTAATTAGTAAGCATTTTCTCCATCACTGGAGCATCAAAGTTCGGTTCAATGGCAACTAACCCCAATTGCAACGACAACTGGGCATCCACTGGTGTGAAGTCAAGACTTTTAGATTTGGCTTTCCTTGTCAAATATTGTAATTGAACCTCACACATGCTCAATCTAGCTTTAGGCTATACTGGGTTGTTGCTACTGGAGTAAATGTTTAAGATGTGGCACATTTCACATCAAAAGGTTTCTTATTCATGTGCATCATATTATTTGTGTTGCATTCTGTCTAGTTTGATTGTCTAGTCAGTTTTCCAAGTTAACTTCCAGCTGTCTAGGCACACAAATTAAAACAGCCCACATGAGTTGACTGCCACTTTTTTGCTAGTGATTTGCCTAGATCTCTTTTGCAGCCGATAAGTGTCCTTGGCACAAGTTGGCTGATGGAAATCAGATTTCCTTGGGTATATTTGTTCCCTAGGGTTTCAGTTTGTGTTTTAATGGGCTTAGAATTTATTTTAGAGCGAAAGAGTTGCATTGAAAGCTTTGAACTTGCCTCTTCTCCATTTATGAAACCTATCTATCAAACCTTCTTCATGCATTAAACACCAATCATTAGGAAGTAGGTTTGCATTGTTTTATTGACACACCCTAACCCGAAATGTCCACTAGGACTCCTAATCGAGCTGTGCTGGCCGACAGCTGGAAGGTGACGAAACCATAAAGTGTAGTGATGTGGAAAATGTGAATAAATTTAAACCTAAAAGTGCCTAAATACAAAAGTGCACTAGGGAGCTGAAATGAACCCATTTCACACGTGACGTCAGAGCATAAGAATAGTATAGTAAATAGGGTGAGAGTTATACCATTGAAGATAACCATGTACTGAGATTTGCTAGAGTCCTTGTTTATAAGTAAGTATAGTTACTAAACCTGGAGGGGCGAAAAATAGAAGGGCGAGTGGGCACAAAAATAAAGATTTATAAAATTCATTTATTTTTTGAACATACTAACCCTTCACTGTAAAACAAGTATAGTCCCGAAAATCATACTAAGTATAAGTACGAAATCAAGTGCAAGCCAACAATAAATCTGATGTGATATAAAATAGCACATAAACTTAAACTCTTTTTATGTAGTTGTAGTATGAATAAGTAGGGATCGTTATAGGCCAGGGATAAGAAGGGATGCTAATCTCTCAATTTGAAACTCTAAAACACTAAACTAGACTCAAAAACAGAAAACTAAACTCTAATGACTCAAAACAAACTAGAATGACTCAAAATAGCACAAAACAAGCAAATTTAATCAAAACAGAAACTAAGGGTGATTTTGGACAAATTCTAACTTAACTTGACTCAAAAACACTAAAAGAAACAACTTTAAATAGGTTCTAACTAAGTAAACACGAAATATTAGAGGGGGGATTGGTTTTGATGAATTTAAAGCTTAAACAAACAGATTGTAGAAACAAAGTAAATTGACACGAATTTGGGTGAATTGATGGTTGATAGCTAGCTAGAGGGTACTTCTCCACACATGACACATACGCATACAAATCGATTTCCAATTAGTATTCCAATAAACCATAAATGACAATGCCCCAAGTTAACCGTGAATTGCACAAATTAACTTTCAGATTTTCCTAATTTCATTGAATTGGACTCAGCGACGCAACCAAATTATTCTTATCAAGTTCCCTATATGAACAACATCATAGAGATACATATCAAAGATCATTAAGTTCTATGAAAATCAGAAGCATTGATATGGCATTCGTAACTATGAAAAGCATGATACTCCTGCCAAGAATTCATTTAACACGATCATGACTAGCGACCTCCACTACTTGCAAATATAAGTTCATAGCGATTAGATGAAAATCCCTTATATTTTAGCATCAAATTCATGCATGCAAACTAAGTATGCATCCTTTATCAACATACAAGAATAAGTTATCAATCAAGCAGTTAAGTAAATCACATTCATGTTTTACGAAACAATAATTGGATGAAATCAATTCATATCACATATATGTTCATGGCTTTGCATTCTCCTCTAGCCAAAACAAGTTTAGTTCCTCATGTTCACACTTAAACAAAGATAACTTAAATTAAACATTGAAAAGAAAAGATAGAATACACCTAATAATGCTCCAACAATCCAAACTTTGAATGGCAAGGCACAGCTCCAAGGGGCTTCTCTCATTTCTCCTTGCAAGGCTACGGCACAAGGGTCTTTGTGTGTATGATGGATGTGTGAATTATCTTGAATGATGGATGAATGGTTGTTCCCTTTGCGCGGCAAAAATATATCTTTTTTAAAAGGGAAAAGGCACGACATTAATTAGATTTTGGGAAAGATTTGCACTCCAAATCCTCAAGGAAAAAGGGTAAATAAATGTCAGAATCCAAGAGAAAAAGGGAAAGGGATATGTGGCAAGACCTAGAGGGAAAGGGAAATGCCTTGCATGGCAAGGGAAAGGGTTTTCTATAAGAAATAGGTGCGGCTCCCTTTAGGAATGGGATTAAGCCTTCTAGAATCATTTATAATTAGGGATCCCCCTTGCAGCTGGAACCTAAGTAGTGAAGGATTAGGATTGGCTAAGACAAAATAAGGTCGTTTTGCTCTTGTTTCCTTCTTTCTTGCTGAGCTCCATATCTTCTTTGTCTTAAATTAGTTCTTCTATCACTTTAGCATATTCCTAGTCCTTCTTGAACTTCAAATTCGTCCATCCACCTTGCTCCATGCATGTGCTAACCATGCCAAACCCAAAACTACTCTAAAATGCTCTAAATTGCCTTTTCTTGCCACTTTTGCCAATTGAACCTACAAACACACGAAAAGAGCTTAAATCACTATAATAAATAGAAACTAACTCACTAAATGCAAGGAATTAAGCTAACAAAGTTGCATAAATATGCTCCTATCAAATTCCCCCACATTTAGCTTTTGCTAGTTCTCGAGCAAAACAAAACAAACAAAACACACTCTAGACCTTCCAACATTTGCCTCAGGGATTTTCAACGCACATGACATGTTAAAAATCATTACTCCCACATATTTTAGTGATCTTTACTCTTAAGTAAACACTTAACCGCAGTCACCACTCACTAGCTCGCATTTAATCAATTAAAACAACATTTTGAAAGTAGTAACATGCCTTAGAGAATTCCCTCAATTCCTCACCGAATATACTCTCTATTTTCACGTCGATTTTCTGACTACACTCCCTACACTAGGTATATGTGAGAAGATTGATGTAAACATGTAGCCTAGCACTCACATATGTTATAACAAAGAAAGCACTTTCTGGAATTATTAATATGTTCATGATCTCATGAACGGAATGCCACTACTTAAACACGAGAACCATGGATTTCATATGCTCATACCAATTTCAAACTTCACATATTGAAACACATAACAATCAAGATAGAAGTCTAAGGGTTGTAACGGGGCTAAGGTATTGGTTAACAAAGAAAGGTAAATGATAAACAAGGGTTCTTAAAGCAATAGTAAGCAAAGTAATGAAATAAACACTTAGAATTCATTTTGAATGCAGATATCAACTATAAACACCCATGGGAGATTCACATAACACTTAGGGCCAGATTCAAACTTTTGGACCCTTTCTTCAACAATCAATACTTGTGAGTTCATTCTCACTTATTTCTCAACTCTTTTTCTTTCTTTTTCTTTCTTTTCACATTCTTTTTTTTTAAACATGCCATTTCTCTTTCTTTGGCACACAAACCAAACAATCTCATAGATTTCAACGAAAAACCTTCCCCCACACTTGTTTTTCTGCATACTGTAGATCAAAAGGGATTCCCTCTAAGTCATGCTCCACTATTGATAGTCCTATTCTAGGCTAGGTAAGGATAATGTGGCTAAGAAAGAAAATAGGCTAAATAAGGCTCAAAGGGGTTAAACCAACAATACAAATGCAAAGGGACAAGGCTTTTTGGCTCTGGTTTAACTAAACAACTTCATCTTATTGTATGTTATGCACTCAATCTCATGCTTTGAATAAAACGGGTATGAGTTCTAGTATTTGGAACTGTAGTGATGAAAACGCATTCTAAGTATCAACCAAGCAAAGAAATAATGAGATCATGCAACGACTTTAGAAAACAAGAAATCACAGATTAATAACTCTCGAAATAAAGTTTAGGCTCAAGTCTCTCAGGGTTGTAGCGTTAGTTTGAGTTCCTTCCTTCAAGCATGTTACAAAAACTGGTTTTTTTTTTTTCTTTTTCTTTTGTGATTACATGTGAATTCGTAAACGACAACTACAACTAAAAATGAACCAAAGAGCAAATCAAACTTCCATCCATGTTTGTAACTTTCTTTAACAGTCATGCAATTAAAAACCAAATCCTCATCATTGTGTTGGAAGGTACCTTAAGACACAAACAAACAAACACAAACGACTCTTTTTGGGTTTTCTAAAGCTGTTTTCGAATTTGTTTTTTCAAAATTTTCGTATTTCCCTTTCAAAGCACATTAAAACACTTCAAAACACAATAAAAACACTTAAAAACAGTGAGTAACAACTTTAGAAGTGATAGGTGATAAAATCTGACGAAATTCATGAAAAACACTTTGTTTACCCCCCAACACTTTAATCAAACATTGTCCTCAATGTTTCAAACATAGACTCACACAAACAATCAAACAACACAACTAACAAACATGACAAGTATGGCAAAGTAAAAGCAATAAAGAATAGGGTTAAGGAACGCAAATCTGGTTGTGGAGTCGGAGATTCCTAGGTCTTCTTTATTTGAATGCATGGGTTGCCTCCCAAGAAGCGCTTGTTTAACGTCTTCCAATCGGACAATACCTCCTTTTAAGCTCCATTAGTGCCCACGGCATGGAAGGGTACATCCTTCACGACATGCTCCTCAAAATACTCATAGTAAGGCTTCAAACGGTGTCTGTTCACTTTGAACTCTTGTCCGGTCTTTAAACTTTGAATTTGGACTGCACCATAAGGAAAAACATTAGTAACAACAAAATGACCAATCCATTTAGAACGTAACTTATGGGGAAACAATCGAAGGCGAGAGTTGAAAAGTAACACTTTCTGCCTTTTGAGAATGTCTTGCTATGAATCATATTGTCATGGAATGCCTTTGTTTTCTCCTTGTAAATAAGAGCGTTCTCATAAGCCTCTTTCGAATCTCCTCAAGTTCATTCAGTTGAAGCTTCTTATGAATTACAGCCGCATCTATGTCCATATTGAACGTTTTGACTACCCAATGTGCTTTATGTTCCAATTCCACGGGAAGATGGCATGGTTTCCCATAGATGAGCCGAAATGGAGACATCCCAATTGGTGTTTTGTAGGCTGTACAATACGCCCACAATGCATCATCCAAACGTAAGCTCCAATCCTTTCGAGTTGGCCCAACTATCTTCTCCAAAATCTGCTTGATTTCTGAATTAGAAACCCTAGCTTGCCCACTTGTTTGAGGATGATAAGCTGTTGAAACCTTATGCGTGACATTATACTTCTTGAGCAGCGCCTCAATGGTTTGATTACAAAAATGGAAACCCCATCACTTATTAGAACTCTTGGCATCCCAAATCTGGAAAAAAATGTTAGTTTTAACAAAATCTGCAACCACTTTGGAATCATTAGTACGGGTGGCTTTTGCTTCCACCCATTTTGATACATAATCAACTACAAGTAAAATATATTAAAACCATGAGATGAAGGAAAAAGACCCATGAAATCAATGCCCTAAACATCAAAAATTTTGACAGAAAAGATAGGGTTCTACGACATTTGATCTTTTGCACCTATATTGCCCGTTCTTTGACAACGATCACAAGTCATTCAAAAAGTTCTAGCATCCTTGAAGATAGTAGGCCAATAAAATCCACATTCTAACACTTTAAGGGCTGTGCGTTGTCTGCAAAAATGACTCCCACATGTATAAATATGACAGAAAATTAAAATTGAATTAAACTCAGAATTATGAACACACCTACGAAGAATCTAATCAAAGCAATATTTCCACAAGTATGGGTCATCCCACACGTAAAACCGTGCATCCTTTTTGAGTTTATCATGTTGGTGCTTATTTAAGGTGCTTGGAACTTGTTTACTCACTAAATAATTCACCAAATTAGCATACCATGGCTCACTTACCTCAATGGACAACAGTTTCTCATCTGGGAATGCTTCTAAGATGGGTAAGGACTCCTCATTGTGCACCAAACGACTCAAGTGGTCAGCCACCACGTTTTCACTTTCTTTCTTGTCTCGAATTTTGATATCGAACTCTTGGAGGAGAAGCATCCAGCGAATTAGCCTTGGTTCGGCCTCTTTTTTGGTGAGTAAGTACTTCAACGCTGCATGGTCAGAATAAACAATAACTTTAGTGCCAAGTAAATAAGAACGAAACTTATCTAAAGCAAACACAACAACAAGGAGTTCTTTTTCAATGGTGGAATAGTTCAATTGAGCATCATTCAAGGTTTGGGATGCATAATAAATGACATGCAGCTGCTTGTTCTTCCTTTGGCCTAAAACAACTCTTATTGCATAATCAGAGGCATCGCACATAAGCTCAAAATGAAGACTCCAATGTAGTGGAACTATAATAGGGGCAAAAGTTAGCATCTCCTTAAGGTGATTGAAAGCTTTCTCACATTCTTCATTGAACACAAACGACACATCCTTTTGGAGGAGTCGGCATAGAGGTGTAGAGATCTTCGAGAAATCCTTGATAAAATGTTTATAGAATCCTACATGTCCAAGAAAAGAACAAACCTCTCTCACCAAAAAAGGAGAAGGTAAGTAGCGTACAAGATCTATTTTCGATTTATCAACCTCAATTCCCTTTTTTGAAATTATATGACCCAAAATTATGCATTGTTTTACAATGAAATGACATTTTCCCCAATTTAAAACAAAGTTAGTTTCAATGCATTGTTTGAAGATTAAAGTGAGATTAGCTAAGCAATCATCAAACGAATCACCAAAAACACTAAAATCATCCATGAAAACTTTAATAATCTTCTCAACAAAATCTGAAAAGATATTTACCATGCATCTTTGAAAGGTGACCGGTGCATTACATAAACCACATGGCATTCGACGATAAGCAAAAGTACCAAATGGACAAGTAAAAGTGGTCTTTTCTTGATCATCTGGAGCTATAACAATCTGATTATATCCCAATAACCATCAAGAAAACAATAAAAAGAATGACCGGCTAACCTTTCAAGTATTTGGTCAATGAACTGCAAAAGGAAGTGATCTTTCCTTGTGGTGGCATTGAGCTTCCTATAATCAATGCAAACTCTCTAACCTGTTTGGATACGGGTGGGCACAAGCTCATTCTCTTCATTCTTCACCACAGTGACTCTAGATTTCTTTGGAACAACTTGAACTGGTGAAACCCAACGACTATTCGAAATTGGATAAATCACTCCACAATCAAGAAGCTTGATAATCTCCTTCTTCACAACTTCCATCATTGGGAGTTGACATTGAGCCTCTCTAGTTGGTTTAGCCCCCTCCTCTAGAAGTATGCGATGCATGCAGGTTGTAGGACTAATTCCTTTGATGTCGGCCAAGGTCCATCCAATGGCTGTTTTGTATTCCTTCAACACCCGTACTAGTGTTTCCTCCTCCATTTCCGTGAGTGATGAAGAGACTATGAAGGGCAAAGTCTCTTGGTCTCCTAAGAAAACGTACTTCAAATGATTTGGTAAGGGTTTAAGCTCGAGGGAGGGTTCCTAAACTGATGGTCAATTAGAAAGAACTATTCAAATTTTAGAAGATATGCCACGAGCTTGTGTCTTGGATTTCATGGAAGCTGGGAAAATCATCTTTCTTTAGCATAATTTACTTATAACAATAGTTTTCAATCAAGTATACAGATGGCACCCTATGAAGCACTTTATGGGAAACCATGCCAATCACCTTTGTGTTAGGTGGAAATAGGTGAAAATATTTTACTAGGAAAAGGAGTTTAGCATTGATGATCAAGATTATAAAACAACATTTACTTACCGCTCAAAGTCGACAAAAGAATTATGCTGATAAAAGAACAAGGCCATTGAAGTTTAACATTGATGATCATGTCTTTCTTAAGGTTTCACCATGAAGAGTTAAAAGATTTGAAAAATCTGGAAAATTAGCTCCAAGATTTATTGGACCTTTCAAAATATTAGAACGAATTGGAGAAGTGGCTTACAAGTTAGCATTACCACCTCAACTTTCGAATGTACATAACATGTTTCATGTCTCAATGCTTCAAAAGTATTAGCCGGATCCAACACATGTTCTTAATTGGGGAGAACTCAATGTCAATGAGAAATTATCATTCGAAGAGAGACCAATATAGATATTAGACCATAAGGATGAAATGTTATGAACAAAGACTATTTCTTTGGTCAAAGTTTTTTGGCTACATGGGAATGTAGAGAAGCTACATGGGAATTACAAGCTAAAATGAGAGAAAAGTACCCAGAATTATTTTTCGACACCGGTACGTTTTAAATTTCGAGGATGAAATCTATTTAAGGAGAGTAGATTGTGGAGTCTTATAATTTCTAAATTTTATGCACATTCCTCCAGACATGCTTATATGATTAAAATTTTAGACTTCTCTTACCTTTATTATTTTTTTAGTCTTGCATAAATGGGAACATTTTTATTGAGCACATATTTAAATAGAAAGTTGATTAGGTTAACTAAGGATGGGTTGAAATTATTAGACTACAAACCATATACAATTTATATTTAACCCATTTGGAATAGGAAAAATCCAGTTTGATTTTACCCTTCTTTAGTTTATTTAGATAGATTGTTATACTCCTAAATTTTTAAAGTGCGTAGAAGGCATTGTGGATTTTACTATTTTGAATGTCATAGGATGAAAGAGTATTTCATTTCAAGCTCACAAAAAACTTTCGGTTTACTTTTCGGAGTCTATATGAATTTAGAATTTACAATTGGACTAGGGAATTGATGACAAATGGCATCCATTGAGTGGCTAAGTTTGCCACGTGGTGTTTACCCACCATGCTAGCCTAAGGACACTAATCATATTATTAGCATGTTTGGTGGAAAGTTTGTAGGTTATGTGTTACCACTTGGTGTTTTTAGAGTGCTTAGTAAGCACTTTAGTGTGATGACTATTGAAGAATATGATGATGACTAATGAACCCTATAGTTAACGTGGAATGGTGTTTTAGCATGAGGAGTTGATTGTAGAGAAACCTATTTCTTGCAAGCCAAATAAACCAATGAGAAAAACTAGTTTTGCCACCTCATTTATAGTATAAATAGGAGCAAATCTCCATCTTCACTCTTTTTTTTTTTTTTTTTTTTTTTTTGGCAACATACAATACATACCCTACGTAGAAAGTGAGTAAGAGAGTGATAAATGAGATAAGCAAAAGAAGTACTCATGGAGTAAGAAGTGAGGTGCTTTTCTCGTGTAGTGTATAGCTTTGGATTCGAGGTAGGGGAATTTGGGGAATTAATTAATTGGGTTTACATGTGTTATTTGTATTACGTGAAATGTTGATATGTGAACATGCTATATATTTAACTGTTGGCTTAGATGTGATATATTATAAATGTGGTATATTATGTACTGGCATGCTCATTATCATTTGTCAACGAAGTAAAGGAGTTACTTAGGTTGTGGGAATATGTGGAAATTAGCTTTTGTGTAGTTGAATCTATTCATTGTGAAAGCAGTTCCAGGCGAGCCCGGTGTGCACATTAGAATAGGGTATTGACGGGAAAAATCATCAATGTGGGTGATTTGAGCTGGAGATCAATGAATTAGATAAGATGACTAGCAAAAGAGGTTTATGAACTTGGGATATTTTATGGGGGTTATTTATATATTAAAGCACTCGGGACCATAGTGGTAAAATGCATGGTATGGGACATGCAGGTCTATTTGTTTTAATATATAAATTAACGGGTTGGGTAGAAAAGAAGTACGTTCTTGCATTACATTACTCATAAAACATTAATACCATTAATAATATTAATCATTTAAGACATTGGACCCCTACTAAGCTTTTATTTCACCCCTTATTAATTGTCTTACAGGATCTGAGATAGAAATCTAGTGGCTAACTTGGAAGAAAGAGACTGCTTGTAAATAGTTTTAAACATTTTAAGGAGTTGTTGTCGTTTCTTTTATGTGTAATGACTTTGTTTAATGCAATGTTTTAGCTCAACATAGTCACCTGCTATTACATTTAAGTTACCCCTTTTATTCATGCTCTAAAAATAAAAATAAAAATAAAAATTGAGGGCGTGACACTTATGGTTTAGCCATCTTTTATTGCTACAAAGATTACATCTATCATCTTGATCTCTATCATTTTAATATGTTGTCTTATGTTGTTTGGGACTATTATGTCTTGTTTTTGCTCAAAACTGCTTCCTAATGGGTATCTTTCTTTTCTACTGAGTCTCTATTCCTTGTCAGAAAAGTGCAAACGTTTAAGGGTTTGCCTGTTGTGCTCGTTTCAAGCCGTGCCTATAATTATGGGGGAGTTTGTTTATATCAAGAGCATCATTTTTGGGGGATGTCCTTTATATTGCATGCATCCTTTTTAAGGGAGTTGGTTCACCTTCTTATGCTTACTTGTTGTTTGTCCAATTGTTGTTTCATTTTTCTTGGGCATGGTTGTATGACTTATTGCTAATTTTAATCTGTTGTGCTACTCCTACCTTATGTTATTTGCTGCCTCTTTGGACATTGATTGTGATATTCCACCTTGTCTTTGTCTTGCCATGACAAAATGGGGAGTAAAATTTGTGTTTCTTACCTTTGCAAGCCTTTCACCCATGATAAATTTCACTTGTTCTTATCAAGAGTTGCTCTTTTGCAGGACTTCTTACTTGGTCTCCTTCTATTGATTGATGCTCTCATGAGTGTGGGTTTTGAGTGAAATTAGTTTTAGGCTTGGGGTATTTTGTCAAGGAAAGCCAAAAGGGTAGATTGTGAAGTCAAGACTTTTAGATTTGGCTTTCCTTGTCAAATATTATAATTGAACTTCACACATGCTCAATCTAGCTTTAGGCTATACTATGATTATGGGTTGTTGTTGTTGTTGAAGTAAATGTTTAAGATGCGACACATTCACCTCAAAAGGTTTGTTCATGCATGTGCACTTCATATTATTTGTGTTGCATTATGTCTAGTTTGATTGTCTAATCAGTTTTGCATGTTAACTTCTAGCTGTCTCGGCACACAAATTAAGATAGCCCACATGGGTTGACTGAAATCTTCTTGCTGGTGGTTAGTTTCTAGCCATTGATTTGCCTGGATCTCTTTTGCAGCCGACAAGTGTCCTTGGCACAAGTTGGCTGATGGAAATCAGATTTCCTTGGGTATATTTGTTCCCTAGGGTTTCAATTTGTGTTTGTATGGGTTTAGAATTTATTTTAGAGTGAGAGAGTTGCATGGAAAGCTTTAAGCTTGCCTCTTCTCCAATTATGAAACCCTTTCTGTCAAACCTTCTTCATGCATTAAACACCAATCATTAGGAAGTAGGTTTGCATTGTTTTCATGGCCTTGCATTAAGTTTCAAATCTTTATATAGACCTGTTTTTAGGATTCTCATCAATTTCTTCCTTCAAATGTTTGACTGGAGAAACTAACTGGTCATTAAATCCAGATTTCACATAACCATCATTGTCATATCATTTGCATTGGTTGTGTTGGTTCTCGATGCCACAAGGTGATGAGCTCAGGAGGAGCTGCCACTTCGTGAAGACCGAAGAATTTCCTCTCGTGTAAGGTAAGGTTGCACAAACGTAAAGCTGCTCCGTAGATAAGGATCTAGGAATTGAGCTTGTTTAGTCTTTGTATGAACCTTATTTACACTAGTGGATTGGACTCATTGGTGAGTCCCCGGTTTTTTAACCCAGATGTGGGTTTTGCCTACCAAAAAGATTATTGTTATTCTTGCTCACATATCATGTTAATTTGCTTGTAACTCATTGACTCTAGGGTTTGCAAATAGATTTGTGCTTTCAACTAAGTTTAACAAAGTTTAAATGTGCACTGAACTGGACCTTTGTTAACTAGGGTTAAGTTAGTAAACCAAGTATAATTGTTTATTCTTGGTTTTGGTAAACTAACAAATCTGATCTTAGTTAACTGATGACGCTGGTTAGTCAGTCAAGCATATATTGAATTTTAAATTACAGGATATTCTGGCTGGTACCAATTTCAGTTGGAGATGCTTTTATTGAATTAACTCACCTCATATTAACATGCTTTAGAGCATCTCCAATAAAAAGATGTAAATTTGAGATGTAAAAGTCAGATTTGCATTTTATTTTATATTTCTGTGAAAATGTTAGTTCTTCTCCAATGAGAGAGATGCAAGTCTGGAACGCTATTTATTGTTCTTTCTTTGATTGCCATGGCCACATCCTAAAAATGTAATTAAAAAAGATGTAAATTTACATTTTTATATACATATTCTGAAGAAAAAAAAAAAAAAAAAAAAAAAAAAAAAAAAAAAAAAAAAAAAGAAGAAGAAGATATTTTATATATCATCATTGAAGTGGTTTTCGGCCAACCAAAAATATAAAATATCAATGTCCAAGCATTTTTCATCTTCCATTGGAGATGCTTCTAAATATGCGAACTACGTTTCACATCCTTTATATTTGTGTGAGTTTGAAAATGTGTCATGAAGTTTTAATTTTCTTAGTTTACATTATAAAATATAGAAATTACATTAATTAATATGTCTGATCAAATTAATTGTTTGATCCCTTAGTAAATTTATGCATCTATGTTATTGGGTCAATTTGCAAACCAAACCAATATAGTATGCAACTACGCATGAAATCAAGAATAGAATAATTGAACTAAAAAAATCCATTTAATGACTGTAGTCTATTTGGTATATCAAGATAAGAGCAATCCCAGCGTTGGGTATTGCTCGGGGGACAGGGGAGAAACAAGGGGCCCGAGGGCCAGGCGATGTGGTCCAGCGTAGCCCAGCCCGATGGAAGGGGGAGGCCCAAGCTCCGAGCCCATGGGGGATTGCCAGCCCTTGAGCCCGAGGTGGAGGTGACGTAAGGCTGACGCCAGGGTGGCGTCAGCGCATTATTTAAATTTTTTTGTGTCAGGCGCGTGCACCCCACCCGCGCGTGGGGGCGCGTCGCTAACACAAAAATCAGAAAAAACAGAAGCCGTCAGTTACCGTTGGGAAGCCACGTGGCTTCCCACGGTGCGTTAGATCCTAACGATCACTTAATGTGGACCGTTCGATCTCAACGGTAAAAAAAAAAAATTAAGTCAGATCTAATATTCACCGTTCGATCTGAGATCAACGGTGGATATTAAAATACTTCATAAATTAAAAAATAAATGAAAAAATAGTTTTAAAAATCTGAAAAGTTACCGTTGTGACACGTGGCACAATCTGGAGTGTTGGAATTCAAATTTTTTTTATATCCAACGGCAGAGATTAATTAATTGAATAAAAATTTAAAAAAAATTGTAAAAAATTCAAAAAAATATCTGAAAAATCTGAAAAAAATTGTAAAAAAAATTGTTTTTACTTTTCTATAAATACCTTCTCATTATCATCTACCTTACACAACAATTTCATATTTTCTCAACTACTTTCAATCACATTCCTTTCTTTGTCTCAAAGTTTGAATCCATTTTTTTTCAACAAAATGACCACTGGTGCAGGTACGAATTGGTCGCTTATTGAAGATGTTGCGTTGTGTACTAGCTGGGTTGAAGTTACTCATAGTTCGCTTACGGGTAATGAGATGCAGTTGCGAGAAATGTGGAGTCTTATTCATACCAATTATCTTGAGAAAATTGGTGGGAAAAGAACCAAAGAATCGATGTCCAGTCGTTGGAAATTACTTAGCCAATCGTTTAGTACGTGGAGAGACGCCTTGGCACAAGCTAGTAGTAATATTTGAAGTGGGGAAAATTACTCAGATCAAGTAACAATATATTATTTATTTGATACCCAAATTTACATTATAATTATTTGTTTGTATTATTTATTTGTTATCTATATAATTTATTATTTATTGTTTGTATTATTTATTTGTTACGTACAAAATTTATTATTTATTGTTACTTATTTGTTACATTATAATTATCTTGTTTGTTACATTATAATTATGTTGTTTGTATTATTTATTTGTTTGTTACATTATAATTATGTTATTGTTACTTATTTGTTACATTTATTTGTTACATTATAATTATGTTGTTTGTATTATTTATTTGTTACTTATTTTCATTAAAATTAATGTATAATATCACTTACATTAAGAAAAAAAATGTGTATATTTAAGGTTAAAATTATTTACTAAACTTGGAACTCTAGCCCCATGTTATGATTAACATGACATATATATATATATATATATATATTTGCTAGGTATACATTTGCATGAAACTTAAACTTGGGTTGATTGATGGAACTGAATGTTTCTTTTTAAAATCATCTTGTAATCCCATTTTTAACTTATGAATTGTAATGCCCCTATTTGTTACTTATTTTCATTATAATTATTTATTTGTATTATTTATTTGTTACTTATTTTTATTGTGTAGGAACTTCAAGCACAAACTTGGTACGCTGCCAAAACCAAAAGCAAAAATAAATCATTCAACCGGTGGGAATGTTGGAATATTGTCAAAGATTGTCCTAAATTTAGAGTTATGCCAGTCGGTCCAGAAGTGCACATGCAGCACCCCTCTACACTCTACACCCGATCATGTTCATGAAGATGATGCAGAAGAAGTGCCCGAAACGCCCCTCCCTGAACAAGCGTCGGGTTCGACCCGTTTTCCAATTAGGCCTCAAGGTAAGAAGGCTTCAAAGAGAAAAGGGAGTGCTTCGAAGAACGATTATGCAAAGTTCATGGAAGAACTTACTCGCCAAGGTGAATTGACTTTGGCGAGGGAACTGGCGAAAGATGAGGTTGATAAGGCTAGAGAGGCATCAAAAGCAGCAGTTGTTGAGAGAGAATTTTATGCTAATGAGAGAGAAAGAGAGCTACTTAGGCAAGAAAGGGAACATGTTAGAGAAGAAAGACGGGCTCAACAAGATCGTGAGATTATGAAAATGTCTTTAGAAGGGAAGTCTCCAAATTCTAAATTTTTTTGGAAGTCAGAGAAAGCGGACGTGGTGCGAAGGAGGCGTGCAAGAGAAACAATAGCAAGCCAAGGTGGTTCTAGCACCGCAAGAGAAGATCATCCTACACCACAAATTGGTTAAGTGATGATGAATAGAGTACTTTTTGTAATCGGAGCCCATAATTTTCCAATCACTTTGGGTTGTAATTTATTATTTATTGTTTGTATTATTTATGTTGTTTCCAATTTCTTGAATATTTATTCAAATTAATTTGGTAAGTTATTTATACTAAGAATTAATTTGGTAAGTTATTTAATTTGGTAAGTTATTTATGTTGTTAAAAGTCCATGACCATGACCATCGTTCTAATTAAAAGTCCTTGTATAAAATAATTAAAAGTCCATCGTTATAATTAAAAGTCCTTGTATAAACATAAACATAAAAAAATTACATATACTAAGAATTACATAAACATAAACATAAACATAAACATACTAAGAATTAGATATACTAAGAATTACATAATGGTATGATTTTTGATACATTAATCCAAAACAAAAGATGAACAATATATACATGCAAAAACATAAAGTCTACTTTTTTTATTTTGAAGAAAAAAACATAAAGTCTACTTGTATGATGGTGCCATTCTCTTTAATGATGTACATATGTGAACATAGCGTCTACTACTTACATCAAAGCCATGATAAAATAAAGAGTGTAACTAATTAAGATGAGAATTATGCACAATCACAATTTTAAGGTTGCAAGCAATTTGAACATACACTAAAAGCCAAACATAAATACTCATCTGGCTTTCTAATATTAAACATAAACATAAACATACTAAAGAATTACATATACTAAGAATTACATAAACATAAACATAAACATACTAAGAATTACATATACTAAGAATTACATAAACATAAACATAAAAAAAGTACATAAACATACCAAATAATAAAACACACCAAATAAAATAACATAAACATACCAAATTAAAAAAAAACACACTAAATGAACTTAATAATTATCTTCAGCTTGTTTCAATGCCCACTGGTGCTCTATCAAGTCAATTTGTCGGGCATTGTGCTTGTCTTGCCTTTGAAATGCAGTATATCGTTGAATGAGCATTTCATTGTAACGTCCATCCCTTTGTAATGGCTCATGTTGCACGGGCTCATCGGTGGCGTCATGAGCACAATATATACGTGTTCTTGAATTGTTCATCGGGTCTGGCTCATATTCATCAACAGCTTCATAATCGTACTCATCTTCCACAATCATGTTGTGAAGAATGATGCACGTCATCATGATGGATCGAAGCGACTCCACATCAAACAATCTGGCAGCACCCCTGACGATCGCCCAGCGAGCTTGGAGGATACCAAAACAATGCTCCACATCCTTCCTGCACCCCTCTTGACAGCTTGCAAAGTGTTTTTCCTTTGCACTCTGCGGACGTGGCACTGTTTTGACAAATGTTGACCAGCGCGGGTATATGCCGTCAGCTAGGTAGTATGGCCCGTCGTACATACGTCCGTTGACCTCATACGTAACTTTTGGTGCCTTTCCTTGCAGGACATCGTTGAACACTGGGGATTGGGCAAGGACATTGATGTCATTTTGAGCTCCCGGGACCCCGAAAAAGGCGTGCCAAATCCAGGGGGAGGGCTCCAACGCTGGAGTTGCTCTAATAGTAGTTACGATCTAATGATAATTTTCTTTCTTTGTAACACAATGGTATTAGAAAAAAAAATATTAATAATTGTGAACTTATTACATTTGATATGGTTAATAAACAAAAAAGAGATTACATCGTCGAATGGTCTAGAATTTTAATTTTAATTTTAATTTTATAATTGATTGATATCTATACGAAAATGGCAAGTGTCAAACAAATAATATAATTATGGCTTAATTGTCAAAATGCTTCTTGTGTTATAGTCATTTGCCAATTTAGTCCTCTTGTTTACTTCCGTCTGCCAATTAAGAACATTTCATCTAATCTCTATTAAAAAGTCCATGAATTATGTAAACTATTTATAAAATTATATATTTAATTTAAAATATTTAAAAATGAAATAAATTTAAAAATTAATATAAAAATACTCTTCTCTTGTCACATCCCTGCCCGGACGGGACCACTTCCCAGGCTCGACTCCACCGTAGCACGATATTGTCCGCTTTGGGCCCCCAGCACGCCCTCACGGTTTTGTTTTTGGGAACTCATAAGCAACTTCCCAGTGGGTCACCCATCAAGGGATTGCTCTAGCCCCCATCTCGCTTAACTTCGAAGTTCCTACGGAACCCGAAGCCAGTGAGCTCCCAAAAGGCCTCGTGCTAGGTAGGGATGAGAATATACATATAAGGATCACTCCCCTGGGCGATGTGGGATGTCACAATCCACCCCCCTTAGGGGCCCGACGTCCTCGTCAGCACACACGCGGTCAGGGTTAGGCTCTGATACCAAATTGTCACATCCCGGCCCGGGCGGGACCACTTCCCGGGCCCGACTCCACCGTAGCACGATATTGTCCGCTTTGGGCCCCCAGCACGCCCTCACGGTTTTGTTTTTGGGAACTCACAAGCAACTTCCCAGTGGGTCACCCATCATGGGATTGCTCTAGCCCCCATCTCGCTTAACTCCAAAGTTCCTACGGAACCCGAAGCCAGTGAGCTCCCAAAAGGCCTCGTGCTAGGTAGGGATGAGAATATACATATAAGGATCACTCCCTTGGGCGATGTGGGATGTCACAATCCACCCCCCTTAGGGGCCCGACGTCCTCGTCGGCACACACGCGGCCAAGGTTAGGCTCTGATACCAAATTGTCACATCCCGGCCCGGGCAGGACCAGTTCCCAGGCCCGACTCCACTGTAGCACGATATTGTCCACTTCGCGCCCCCAGCACACCCTCACGGTTTTGTTTTTGGGAACTCACAAGCAACTTCCCGGTGAGTCACCCATCATAAGATTACTCTAGCCCCCATCTCGCTTAACTTCGAAGTTCCTACGGAACCCGAAGCCAGTGAGCTCCCAAAAGGCCTCGTGCTAGGTAGGGATGAGAATATACATATAAGGATCACTCCCCTGGGCGATGTAGGATGTCACATCTCCCAACTTCCCACACCCTTAGTGTACACTATCGTTTGTTAAAAACAAATGTAATTTCTCATTTATATGCATTTTTATGTGAATTTAAATTTAAATACAGAGAAAGAGTAATATATGGTTGTCTCAATTGTGATATGTTACTCGATTACCCAATCGAAGGCAAAGTGGTAGTGGTTAATTTTCTTAGGACGATGATAGGTAGGGTTGAGGTAAATCTAGAGATGTGTTCTTCAAGTTGCAAGCACATGTGACTAAGGTTGGGGGTTGAGTCAAGGACAAGGTGGAAAGGGTGGGCTTCAAAAATAAAAAAATAAAAAAAAATCATTTTTCATTTTATTTCTTCCTATTTTAATTGAAAACATATTTTTCTATAGGCCGTAATATTTTTATGAATTTTTTAATAGAAATTAAATGAAAATTTATTAATTAGCTAATAGAGATAAACAAGAGGACTAAGTTGATCAATTTAAAAACACAGAACTAAATTGGCCAAATGTAGGACTAGCAAGCAAGTCGTGTGTTGCTGTGTTCGTTTCGTTTTTGTGTAACACCTGTTATCTTAATGGGTCATGTTGCGTCACACCCATTATCGTAAAAGGTTCTTAACAGGTCGGTTTACTTTACCTAACAGGCAAAATGACCTGACCCATTATGACATGTTAAGAAAAATATTTTTTTTCTAAATTACACATACCACTTTGCCGCATAAATATTACTTTAAAACATAAAAAACACATTTGTCGTAAGTACTACATCTACATACTCCAAATAAGAGCCTAATAAAAAAAAAAAAGCATCAATACACTACTAGTCTACTACAAAATATCAAATGTGCATATCCAATGTGCAAGGATATGTAAAATAAAGGAGTTTTTCATTTCAAGGTTGTGAAGCCTTTCTCAGAAGTTAAAACAAAATACATTTAGAAAAAATAGCAACAAAAAGAAAAGGTTACCACAAGCTCGGAGCCAATCAGTGTGGTGGAGGGAGATTGGAGAGGGTGGTCATGGACTCATGGTTGGCCGAAGTTGAGGTTCGAGACTGAGATTCAAAAGTTCAATTCGAGAGAGATAAAGAAAGTGGTTGCTTTAATTTGAGCCTTCGACATTGAGAATAAACGAGAGAGTTTGATTTAGTCTTTAGGGTTAAGAGAACCATTGGACGACCGAGATTAAATCTCAACTGATTCAACGGTCATCAATTTTCCAGATTTAATATATATATATATATATATATATTTAACGGTAGGGATTTAATCTCACAAAAGTGAGACTAAATCCTACTTCTATTAATTAGAGTAATTTTTTTAGTAGTATAAAATTATTAAATTAATATTTTTTTAATCATGCAATGGGTTATCCATGTGTATACTTGAATCGACCTATTATCTTAACAGATGCTTATCGGGCTACCCGATAACAATTCAATTCGATATTATGTCAACTCGAAAACCTGTTAATTTCGTGTCATTTTATGTCGGGTTAACGTGTCGTATTAGAAATTGACAAGCCTATAGCCAAATAGCTACAAGGGATGTTCTATCCACTCATCCTTTTTTACTTCTCACGCACCCTTTTAATTTTCAGCCTTAGGATAGGAGAAATTGAAAAAGATCAAATGATAGAAATTAACTAGAGATGTATGAGAAGTAAAAAATGATGTGTGGATAACATACCGCTGACTATAATACATGGACCATTTTGACACTTAAGCCTATCATTATTATAGACACTTGTTTTGATTTTTTTTTTTCTGTTCAACACGTGTTTCGAATTAAGTGGTCTTCAAATGGAGATGCCGTTCACCAAATGAATTAGGCAGATTAATTATATAAATTGATGAATTTGATAAGCCATTAAAAAATGGTACAGAAGATAAAAATGGAGAAGGCAAATTAATTAGCTCTGCTTAACACCGTGGCTGTCCGTCCCCACATCCCCCAGACGGGAAAAACGAGCATATTCACAAAGCTCTGCCAACGAGGATGATTTCCCAGAGCGTTTGACCGGTTGTATGATCCCATGAGGAAATTAAGGAAATTTTCAGAAAAAGAGACAAAGATTCGACATGGGTTTCTCCAAAGACAATCTTAAAGGCGTTCTTCTGGCTTTGCTTTCAAGTGGCTTCATCGGGGCAAGCTTTATTATCAAGAAGAAAGGCCTTAGAAAAGCCGCAGCTGCTTCTGGAGTCAGAGCTGGTGATTTATTTATTTATTTATTTCGATTTTTCCTTCAAATTTCGGTTTTTCTATCACGGATTTTGATTTTCTGAAATGGGTGTTCATTGATTTTTGTAGGGTATGGCGGGTATTCTTACCTCTTGGAGCCTCTGTGGTGGGTGGGATTTATTACCAGTAAGTTTTCATGTCTGTTTTTTCATTTTTTTTTGTTCTATGTTTTGATCTTTCAGAAGCCAACGCATTCTTTGCAAATTGTTGTCAAATGAAACTTTATAGTTATTGTTCTTATCGTTGACGTGGATCCTAAATTATGATTGTTTGGTCTTTTATCATCATCCACGTTTCATTTTGCTATTGAGTTCAAGTGCTTTTCAATGGCAATAATTCTCCTTCACCGTGGAAGTTTCGTTTCTGTTTGATTTTAGCTATTGATGGTATCCAATGTCACTATGTCAGCGCTTTGAGATTCATTTTGTTCGTTTAAATTCCACTGATGGCTCACAGAATCCGTCTTGATTTATGATTTTTGATATAGTGATCGTTGGAGAGATTGCAAACTTCGTTGCATATGCATTTGCTCCAGCTGTTCTTGTTACCCCTCTCGGTGCGTTAAGTATAATTGTCAGGTAACTGGTTATATATTTGTTTTGTCCGTGCTTGGATTGGTTACTCCTATATACTTTTATCATGTCCTATGGCTATGGTGATGTTAAGAATTACTAATAATGTTTTAAAATTTTTGAATGGGATGATGTAGTGCTGTGCTTGCGCATTTTATCTTGAAGGAGAGGCTGCACCGCCTTGGAGTTTTGGGCTGTGTAATGTGCATTTCCGGGTCAGTCATAATTGTTATCCATGCGCCACAGGAACATTCTATCACTTCAGTTCTTGAAATATGGAGCATGGCAACTCAACCAGGTTTGATTTAGGCTCATTCACTTTATTTTAATTTCTTTATCTCTTTGTTCTTTTGAATTATATGACCGTTCAATGAAAATTAACAATGTGTACTTTCTATTTCAGCTTTCTTGCTTTATGTGGGTTCAGTGATTGTTCTGGTTTTCATACTGGTCTTCCATTTTGTGCCACAATGTGGGCACACGAATGTGCTAGTTTTCACGGGCATTTGTTCATTGATGGGTTCTCTCTCGGTAAAACGCTTGAATTTCTGATAGTCGTAGTTCTTTTCTGCCTTACTGTATTGAGTGCCTCTCATATCAAACTGTGGTGTTCTACACCAAAAAGGAAAATATGAAACTAATTATTGCACTGAGCTCCTCTTATTCCTGTCTTACTGTACTTAAACAACCATGGTTGATAGGGATGTAAGCGTTTAAAATTTTAAAATTTAGGCACAAAGTTCATACGTGGCATGCGTTTAAATTGTTTTAATATTAATATGTAATATCTTCATGCTCATATTCATCCTAAGGGAACAGATGTTTATATAAAAAAAACCATAAAGGTGGAGCCTGGGTGGGTTATTGATACATAATGATATTGGTCAATCTGATTCCTTGGTTTTATGAAGATGAATGTCTGTTAGCACTTCGTTCTTGAGTCCCTCTGCACCGAGTCTGCTTTTATTGAATTCTTGTAATGCAATTATTTCCTTTCAGTTTTCATTATATCTGCATCTCATGTAATATATATTTATTACTTTTCATGATTTTGCAGGTGATGAGTGTTAAAGCCCTAGGAACTGCTCTGAAGTTAACTTTTGAGGGGAAGAATCAGTTAATCTATCCAGAGACGTGGTTTTTTATGTTGGTTGTAGCTACATGTGTCATCACCCAAATGAATTATCTGAATAAGGTTAGAAATTCTATTACATTGTGAATATGTTAGATATGGGCAATCGTAGTCTGATTTATGGGAGTCTTCTATTTAGAAGAATTACAGGCAGCCTTTGTCTTTGTATTTTATACTTAACAACTCAACTCTGAATTTTCAGGCACTTGACACATTCAACACTGCAGTCGTGTCCCCTATTTATTACGTCATGTTTACCACGCTGGCAATCATTGCCAGTGTCATAATGTTTAAGGTATTGTTAAGTGATGGTGTTATACCTCTTTGCCAAGTCTATAGCATCAGTTCCAAGTTGCATTGTTGTTAATATGATTGATGTTTAACAGAAGGCATGAATCGGGAATGTGACTTAAAAGCATACTCTGAAAAGTAGCTCAAGCTCAGCCTTGAGTGGAGTAGTAATATTTCAACCGGAGTCAAGCAAAGATTACCACCCCCAATTAAAAACCCATGCTTTTTGTGAACCTAATACAAGTTCATGATGTTAGTTGACGTGAAAAAAAATGTCGTTTTTTGAATGGATTGGGATCGGCAAGGGACTTAATAGAAAACCTGCTAAAGAGTACAACAGCAGTGCGCTACTGTCTATACTTCAAAATACCCTATATCAGGATCCTAATTTAGATACTCGGTTTTTTACTGCTGAACTGTGACTCATATCTACACTGTGAATAAAAAAGAAACAGTCTAGCAGAATACTATTTGTTCTTCTAAAACAACAGGTTATTAATTGCATATTTAGTTGATGATTGTAATTACATGCTACAATTTATGATCTTAGGATTGGGATGACCAAAGTGGGGCTGCCATCATATCAGAAATATGTGGATTTATTGTTGTATTATGTGGAACCATCGTATTGCATTCGACGAGAGAGTTTGATAGAGCTCGTCTTTTCGAGGTATAAGACCAATCTGCTATTTATTTTTATTTTTTCTGTTATCTCGTATGATATATTTCCTAACCACTTTACTCTCTTAAACGCAGGTAGTTATATACCTGTGTCGCCTTCATTATCCGCACGACTTTGTAATGGGAACGGAGAACTATTGAAGCATGAAGAAGAGAACGGCTCACCTTCTGAGGAAATTTGCTTAAGAAGACCAGAATTGTACTAGATCGTATCTCCTAGGATGGCACCATCCCATTCCATCATGGGCAAGGAAGAAGAAAATTAAACCATTCTTTCACCATTGTCCATTAGATAGATCTAAACTTGCCCCGTTCTGGTCACGTCCAGATATAAAATGGCAGAAGTTGTTCAGGTGGTGGACGTTTCTCAACTGCTAGTGGTTTTGCTGTGTAGACTAGAGGGAGGAAGAATGGAATGACAATTGATGCTGACTTTCGCCAGGGCTTCATATACAGTTTGTCCAAGATTCCTGGCTTTAATGGGTGGTTTGTTCACTCTATGAAATAAGGAAATATAGCTTTAAATTCAGATGAAGCCCCAATAGACACCTGGATTTTATAAAGGCTGGACATTGTCCTTACCAACATTATCAACTGCCGTGAAAACTGATTGACGGAGCCCAGGTCAGTTGAGATGTTGAAGTGCCTGAACAATTGTTCAGGTGTCTTCGGAAATGGACTATGGTAGCTTTCGCTTGATTCTTTTGTTCTTTTGGAAGAGCGTGTGGTGCTACTTCCTCTGTTTTTATGTCTTTATTCTTTTAGTTATTACAGGACACGTCTATGTAGAGTTGTTATCAGATTTTGATTGAACCTTTCGAAGATTGACCGAGTTGGATGCTCAAATCTTTTTAGGGATACAATATAACTTGATGTTTGTAGGGGCCAAAATATTTGGTACTTGTAAGAACGGTGTTGTAAAATGGGATTAGGATAGGGTTAGGTTACGAGAAGATTTAACCACCATGCAATGCCTCAATGGTTAAAACGAATTTTAGGTCTATATTTCATACGGCACGTCTTGAGTTTGGTCAAGGGGAGACCGAAATGTCTATGTAAGTCTTTTTGACGTCCAAAAGGATGGAATGCAATGACGAAGTTGCTAGCGGGTGACTTTGTTTTTTCAAAAAAAAAAAAAAAAAAACAGATAAAAAGTTACGAGAAGATTTAAGCCTGAGTAACCAAACTACCCACCCAATGCATGTTGTGCAGAAAGAGCAACCATTTCACCAACTCGTCACTCGTGCATGGCGCACAAGTATTGGGGTGCGTAATTTAGTGACATGTGAAAGGTGCGGTTCATGAACTTTTCCATGACGCAAAGAGGGACGCAAGTTCCGGAAATGGGACTTGCACCCGAACTATTTAGTTACCACATAAATGGAATCAGGTCAACGGAAGAAGGTCAACGATTCACACGATACAGTAGAGGACCTATATACAGAATTGGATTTCCTCCAGATGCAAATATACTAAGCCTATTGAGTAAGGGATCTGGGTCGTTGAAATTTGATTCAACGAATATAATTATTATAACTTTTAGAGGGCATCCTATTTGTAGCCGTTAGGTCAAATTTCAACTGTCCAAACCCCTTGCTCAGCAAGCTCAGTTTTATTAGGTCCGGAGGGGATCCGGTTCTACGATAACTGAGTTGAGCTGTCTAGAGTGATTTTTGCAAGTACACCAAACCCCCCCTCCCCCCACAACAAGAAGTTTCGAAAAGCGTTTGGAGTTCGAACACCCAACAGGATCTTCTCTAGATCTTCTTTGTGAGAACTCTAAGAATTCGTAAATCGTGTTCGTTCATCGTACATCGTGCAATCAATTTTTATTAGGTACTGTTTGTGTTTAATTTTAAATAAAAAAAATTTAAAATAACTTCTGACCCCATGATATACAATGAACGAACATGATTCACGGATCCTCGAGATTCTTACAAAGATGATCCGACCAGGATCCAAATTTGTTCCACAAAATGTGTCGACTACAATCATGATATATGTGGTGGTATTTCATCATGATAAAAAAAAATGTTAAACACACAAACCTAGATGTATAAGGAAGAACCAAATGAAAGGAATACAATGGTGCTTTCTTTTTAAGGGTAATGTTAGGAAGTCCAAATTTTTAAACTAAATGACTAATGAAAAATAAGCATGTTAATAGCACTCAACACTTAAGTAATAATCTCAAAAAATAATCATTAGTCTATTTAGCATTACCCTTCTTTTTAATAATGATAATGCTAGGAAGATCAAATTTTTTAAACTAAATTTGTCAACCAAATGACGTGGATATTTACTTAAGTATAGAATAACATGCTTATTTTCTAATGGTGACACATAATTTGCTTTTCAAATGAAAAATGTTATTAGCACTCCAAAAATCTCATTTTGCACTTTTCACAAGTGTATTTTTCTTAGACCCAGCAGTTTCTTACACGACAAGGTGACACGACACAAAAACGACATGAAAATAACGAGTTTTGAGTTAATACGATAACTAATCTGATCATTATCGGGTGACCCATTAAGAACCCATTAATAATGGGTTCTTAATGAGTATACATATTGGTAACACGTGGGTAATCCGTTTTGACTCGTTAAGAAAAATAAATTATAATTTTAAAGTTTAATTACTAAAAAATTTATTATAAAATACAATAGCCATATTGTATATATTGGTATATTCTATATTAAATATATATTTTTGTATTATTATTCTATACAAGTTAAAAAAATTAAGTTTTATTCATTTATTTATTTTTATTATGAGAGTTTCTTATTAGTATTAATAGGATAAATTTTACTTAACATGTTGTTGTCCAAAATTAAAATCAACTAGTATAGTATTAGTATAGGCAATAAGACATCCCTACAAGTATGAAAAATGTGAAAGAATATATGAACACTTGTGATTCATCATTCCTCCACGAGTAGACAATGGTTACACTTACATTATCGTTTAGATTTTTAAAACCCTCCAAACCGTCATGAATAGTGTTTTTTATTTGAGTGTAAAATTAATAAAATTAATAATAATTATTGTAGAAGTGTAAGAAATGTAAAAAAAAAAAAAAAAATATATATATATATATATATATACATGTACAATCACTCGTAGTGACAAGCTTTACAACTAATAGTCATTTAGGCTTTATTCTTTATATTGAATTTCATTTTTAAAATTTTCTTTTTTGAAAACATGATCTTCTAGGGGATGTAGGAAGATGAACGATTCGGATCCTTGATATCACGTCCCGATATTTACGGTTAATTGTAATATGAGTCGATGTTATATAGTTTGTAGAGACTTTATAAACCCCAAGCAATATTTTCACTAACGATAAAACTCTGAACATAATATCAACGATTCGAACCGTTCATCTTCTGTATCCTCTAATAAATCATGTTTTCAAAAACAAAATTTGGTAAGAAAAATGAAGCATAAATGTAAACAGCAATCGACGGTTAAATTTTGATCTATGATTTATATAATTATAGTGGCACATTTCAAAGTTAAGCCCTTCACGAAAGTTGTAAAGCTTGTCATTACGAGCGTTTATATATTTTTTCTATATTTTTGACACTTCTACATTAATTAAAAAACTATTAAAGACTTTACTTAAACAATAGGCATAGGATAAATGAGAAGAGAGTGCTAATGTAGAAAGCCTCATCGAAAATATCATCAATATAACTCTTGAAGACAATATATCAAGTCAAAGTTCCAATACCGTTTCCCATGGTGATTGATGAAAATTGATGAGTTTGATTGTAAGAAAATGTGCAAGGTTCCAAACCTTGAAACATAACTCCCTTATTTTTGCAAATCTTTTAAACATTTGATATTTTGTAATGTTCTAATGTTTTTTTTTTAATTTATTATGCTCTTATTTTGGGTATGTAAATATGTAATACTGGAAAGACAAATGCGTTTTTATGTTTTGAATGTGATAATATGGTATGTATATACTTATTTAGTATTGTGTTTTCCATTTAATTATCTATTGGTTTAAAATATATTTTCCTTAACGGCTAACGGGTTGGGTCATATTACCTATTAATATTATCGGGTCGATTTCGGGTTGGGTCATTTTACCTGTTTATTTTAACGGGTGTTACACGACATGACCCATTAAGATATCGGGTATGACACGAAAACGACACGAACACGAGAAACACGACACGAATGCCAGGTCTAATTTTTCTTTCTAAATAGAAAGATTGGTGTGCCAAATGAGAATTTTGGAGTGCTAATAACAATTTCTTACAAATTTGGCTTTAAATCTTGATCTTCCTAGCATTATTCTTTTAATAATATTACATAGTTTTATCATTAGTTTATAAATTCCTTAAAAATAAATGATTTTTACGGTTAGTGGCGAAATATAATTGGATCAGTCAGATCTACACGTGCTAGAAAAATATAGTAATTAAATTTTTGACTAAAATTGACACACCCCAACCTAAATTGAGGCATGCTGGCCGTCACGTGATGGTAATGTAGCCATGTGCACAAGACAAGTAAACAAGTGCAGGAAGAAGTGTTAGAGTGTAGATACACATAATCAGAGCGTAGGTACCAAGGTGCAGTCCAGTAGGCTAAACACTAATTATGCAAGGATTGAAAGAAAACCCTACACTAAGGGATGTCTGTCAGAATTGTTGTAGAGTCCTCGTGAGCCACCAACACGCACTTCTATCTAGAACTTGGAGGGACGCAAACAGAAAATGTGAGTGAGCAGAAACAAAGCTTTTCAAAAACATTTCTCTTTCCAAAAGTAATAACCCCTCACCGTAAAACCCGTATAGTTTACCAGAAAATAAAAAATACATACGTATATAAAAATCACACTCGTGAGTAGTGAAAATCAAATATATGCCATGTCAAGTGGCCCAGTATGGAAATAAGTAACCAGGTGAAGTAAATCAATGTAAAATGATATGCCAGCCGAAGTCACCTAACGTGACCTGTACGACTGAACCTATAGCTCATCAAATATGCCTACACACAAGTCGGAACCACCTATTATGGTCTGTACGACAGGGCTGGGTGCAAATAAGTACGCTCAAGTGCTACGATCACGTGAAGGCTGTGCGAATAAACGCTTGTTACCTACAAGTCAGAACCACCTAATGTGGTCTGTACGACAGAGCTCTACACCAAAATTGGATCCAAGGTGAGCGTATGGTATAGGAGGTGAACATCACGTGAAGGACTGTGCCTTAGCCACGGGCGGGAGCACTAGCATCGAGTTGCAGAATAATGAGCTCCAAATGCATCTATGTATAACCACAAACAATGCATCCACTATCATCAATATATACTCACCTGAAGCTTACCTAGGTGTCAGCAGCATCAAACAACAATATGCATATCTATACTAATGCATACTCTAAAGCATAATGCAACTGACATGGCATTTAAAATCGTGACTCCATTTAAAACAAATTTCTGGGAAAACGCAAAGCATATATATGTATATATAGAAAATCAAAAGCCCACTCATTGGTATGTAGCTAGATCGTAACCCCTGAGTCTCACCTGACTGCGCTTGTCCTCCGGAAATGTCTCACTTATATGTGAAACCACTATTTTAACGTTAATTTTAAGTACATAACCAAAACTGTGTAATAGCTTCTCATACATTGCTCAATTGGGGTGTTTGAATATATCATTGTGGCCTACTCAACACCACAAGCATCCCCATATTTTTAGAATAATTTTCCGACATCCCACAAGCCTTCACAAGCCGGCCAAGACACAGCCATGCGTAGGCACATGCCTAGCCCACTGACGAAATCTTTAACGCCGTTAAGAAATATTTCGTTAAATAGTAGCATATACCGTTAACTTTACCTGACGTCATTAGCATATTCTGTCAAAGTTGACGGAATATTCCCCTTCCATCTTCGGCGGTTCGCCGGATTCCGGTGCTGATCGCCGCTGCGTCGCAGGAAACTGGAAAAATCTTTCAACCTTAATATCTTCATCATTTTTCAACCAAACTACACAAACCTTATATCAATTTGAAGCCCTGAATGAGTAGAACATGTTCTTACCTTTTAGATGTCCTAAAACTGATAAGAAGTTGTTGGAAAATTCCTTGAAATTCTGCCTAAACCTGGAAACCCAAAGTCGAGCTTATTTCGACGTTCAAACTTAACCAAAATTAGTCTAAAACACTAAAGGAATTTCGACGTTCAAACTTAATCAAAATTAGTCTAAAACACTAAAGGAGTTGTAGTAATACCTTTATAAGTCCCAAGAAAAAGTAAAACCTCGACGATCACGTAAGGGAAACAAGGTACTCCGCCGGAGCTTCTAAGTTCTCGGGTCCCCGTGAAATGTTCTTCGTCCCAAAAGTGTCACTAGACTTGTGGAGTCA
The DNA here is from genome assembly GCF_019419815.1 of Pyrus x bretschneideri. Classification (NCBI taxonomy): domain Eukaryota; kingdom Viridiplantae; phylum Streptophyta; class Magnoliopsida; order Rosales; family Rosaceae; genus Pyrus; species Pyrus x bretschneideri. The sequence continues at coordinate 3,309,112 of NW_025999624.1, forward strand.
CAAGGAATATGATGGTGACCTCCAATCACTCGATCCGTGGGTGATTGATGGTGTTTGAGGGCTGGAGGAATCAGATCATACGAATGGAAAGAATTTTTAAGAGAGAGAAAGAACAAGGTTGCACGTGTGTGTGTATGTGTGTGTGGTTTACGGGGTTGGTCACCTAAAACAACCTCAAGCCTTGATTGGGCTACCAAACACAAGATCCATGTAATTGGATCAAACTAAAAGAACCAACCTAATCTCCCTTACTTCAACATAACATTTTCCCTACATACTTGACTCAGCCCTAACTTGCATCCACGCTCTTGTAACGTCGAATACAACTTAATCACGTCAATGGAAAAAAATAATTGAAGACTATATACATACATCCACGTCACAAGGCCCACAAGGGCAAAATAGTCATTTCCATGCACTCGAGGATAAAATATATTTTAATTCGGGACGGGTCGGCACAAAAATTGGACGGTAGGAATATGCTCAATCAAACTTTAAAACCACATTTCAAGACCAAAATGAGGAGGATGAATTTGAAGGAACAAATTCGAAATGATACTTTGTTTGTATATATTTGTAGGGGTTCATGAAGAGAACTTAGATCTGGTGTCTATTATCTCGATTCAAAATTTAGTTTTCTCTGAGGATATGATGGCGTCAGGTGTATGCTAATTGAGACTAGGGGTTTTTTGTTGTTTGTTATTGCAACCTACGGGCCTAAGTTTATGAGGGTCTCCCGTTGTATCTTGGGTTGCAGCTCTCACTTTGCTTAGGCCTTTTTCTGCTGTTGTTTATCGAATTCCTTTTGAGCCTTGTACTAGTTTTTTGATATAATGAAAGTTCTAGGGTAAATTACATTTTACCCCATTAGGTATCGATGCAATTACAACTTCATACAATATCTTTAAAACATTTCAATATCATACATTTAGTATTGTTTTGTTTTCAATTTCATACAACCGTTAAAAAATTTGTTAAGTTAACCGTTAAGTGATGACGTGGCAAATATGGGGTCTCCATTTGGGATGACGTGGTTGCCACATTTGTGCCACGTGGCTAAACACTTAATAAAAAATTTAAAATATTAAAATAATTAACTACATAAAAGTAATAAAAAAAATAAAAAAAAATAAAAAAAACCAGAAATCGTCTTCCCCACCTATACCTTCCTTCCCTTCGACATCGTATTGCCTTAACCAGCTCAGATAGACCCTCGAGTTCCAAAGCTCCTCTCCTTCTCCACCATTGTTCTTCTCATTCTCCACCGTCGCTCTTGCTTTTGCAAGGACCCAGATCCGCCACACCATCGCTCTTCCTTTTCTCCTTCTTCCTTCTCCCTCATCTTCTCCCTCCAAACCCCCATAAATTTCTACACTTCTTCCAAAACCTACAAATCAAAATTAGCAAATCTTGAAACCCCATTTGACACAGAGACCTCAAAAGAGAATTGTAAGTCCATACACTACTCAAATTAACCCTATTGAGCTCAAAGAATTTTAACCCTAATTTCGGATCGTTTAACCGTTTAATAACCTCAAAAACAATCAAAGGGGAAATGGAGATCTTGGAGTCTCAAACCCAGAAGGTAAGACAGGCTATAAAGAACAGGAGAGTCATCTGCAACGCCATGCCAGCTAAGCTTGTTTGAGGCGTGCAACGTTGACGGGAAGGAAGGGATGAATAGGTGTGGTGGATAAGGGTGGTCGAAGGAGAAAGTCAAATCGTTGGAAAACCAGATAGTGGTGGAGGTTAAAGAGAGTTGGTGTTTTGACGGGGAAGATAGGTTTTTGGTTTTTTTTTGGATTTGAGAATGAGTTCAGTTTTAATGGGGGAATGGATGGGTGATGGGGATAGGAGAAGGGGTGGTGCTCGGGTGGGAAAGATGATGACGATTTCTGGGTTTTTTTTTAATTTTTTTATAAACTTTTTTTTAGTTAATTATTTTAATATTTTAAAATTTTTATTAAGTGTATAGCCACGTGGCACAAATATATCAGCCACGTCATCCTAAATGGGGATCTCATATTTGTCACGTCATCACTTAACGGTTAACTTAACAGATTTTTTAATGGTTATATAAAATTGAAAACAAAACAATACTAAATGTATGAGATTGACATGTTTTAAAAATGTTGTATGAGGTTCTAATTGCATCGAAATTTGAGGGGATAAAATGTAATTTAGCCAAAGTTCTATTGACAAAAAAAAAAAATAATAATAAATAAATAAACTTGGCCCTGAAGTAATTAAATCGATAAAATATCCCTATATGTCAAACTCAAAGGAGTCCCTCCCAAAAAGAAAGCGAAAGAAAAATAGGGAAAGCGTTTCCAAAAAAAAAAAAATTAGGGAAAGCTGAATTGTGACGTTTGTGGGTTTTAGTCGCCTTTCTGATCCTCAATCAAAAACCCAGCAACGCAGAAGAAACGAGAATGGCAGATAACGTTGGGAAGTTCTTCGACTCGGTTAGCAATTTCTTCTCCGGTGGCGATCAGATCCCATGGTGCGACCGCGACCTCATCGCTGTAAGCACTTTCCCTGCTATTTTTGTTCATGTATTAATATTTGGTGTTTAATTTTTGGCATACTTGTGATTTGAAATAGGATTGCAGCTTTGGGTTTCAGAATTCGATCATTTTGTTTTCTCTCAGTGGCTTGCGAGGGCCGTGATTTTTTATTTATTTTTCTATTAAGATTTGTCTGTTAATACAATTCTTTGGTTATTTCTTTGAATTATTTGAAGAATGGAAGAATATTAATCAGTTGGGGATTAAATCAGATAAATATATTATTAATATTACAAAATCCCCTCTTACTGTTAGGCACCTTTGTGGGATAGATCTATTAGAGTTAAATTCATTTGAAGGGAACTTCCAGCCGCTGATATGCCTAACAGCACTGTAAATCTCCGCCTAGGCGCTAGGTGACTTGCCACTGCCCCGATTAATAGCTAGGCCTTTGAAAACCAAGAAAGGCGCTCTCCTTAGTCGTCCGCCTAGCCCACCTTGCGCTCGCCTAGACCCTCCTAGGTCGCGGCTCACTTAGACAGAAAATCGATAACTTTGGTTTTACATTTTATTTTTGTTTAGTGAATTGTAAGAGACTTTTTTAATACTTTGATGAACACTCACTACATGTTTTTTCTCCATATTTTCAATATGTTATAGTACTTCAATCTATATGTCATTTGATTTTGTGATTTAGCATCTCAATACAATTATATATTTTTTTTAAGTATAAATGGGTACTTATTTTATATGAAATATAATATATTTACTTAAATCCGCCTAAGAGCCTGCCTAGGCCTCCCCTAGCCACCTAGGCGCTAGGCCTCAGCCCACCGTCCAATTAACGCCTAGCGTCTTTTAGAACCTTCCTAATAGCAAGCAATTTAGGGTCCAAACAGCTTCTACAGAAACCACCATCTTTTGAAGGTGTAATACAAGTGTACAACTTGTGGTACATGATAGCTTCAAATTACTTTACTACTAATAACAGCAATGCATTTCTTTATGTCTGAAGTGCGACGATTACTGTAAGCATCTGAATGTTGTTACAATTTTAATGCTTAAGTAACTACTTCTACCGCTCCATGATCTAGCCATTGAAGAGTAGTGACTAGTTCTTAACGAGTGGTATGTGTTGAGAATATCACGTTTAAGAATGGGAAAAACAAGAACAAACTCCAGAAATCGAAAAACAAATAACCAAGATAAATAACACCAAGAATTTACGTGGTTCAGCAATATGTGCCTACGTCCACGGGATAGCAACAACAATCTTTCACTATATCAATAATGAATACAACCAATAATCTTGCCAAACCTCTAGAACTAGGAATTGACGAAAAAACCTGAAAGAACAAGAACAAGAAATACACTATCTCTTTTCTTTTCTCTTACACACACTTTACAATATTCTCTCACTCTAATCCCAAGAGTGGTATACAATTTATTGTTTTGCTCCGTCCCAATTCAAAACTAGTACAATAGCCCCTTTATATAGACATAATAAAGGTCTTCTTCAATAAGGATTACTAATCCTAATTGTAATCTAGTTATGAATCCTTCTTCAATTGAGAAACCAACTCCAATTGGGAAAACAACTCCAATTGGGAAAACAATTTAATCCTCTAAGACTATAATTCCTTATAGACTTAGGACAACTTATCATGGGCTGGAAAAAACCCAACAGTATGAGCCAAATCCCATGTCTAGGGTTGAAGTTGGTATTATATACTATAGTGCTGAGTGGTTGCATACTAGTAGATGAGTGAAGCTACCGGTGTAGATGAGTGAAGCTACCGGTGTAGATGGCTTCCACCTTATCAATGGTAGAGCAGCCAACAGAAACATCAGGATTTAAAATCATAGTGGAATTTTACGATATTAAAGGTTGAGTATTGGATGGTTCATAATAGAGTCCTAATCCGGTCAGATGGGGAAGTAAATAAATGACTAAGAAACATCCTAGAAAGGAAAATGATTTGTTGGCAAGTTGATGAGTTGATGAGATGGCAGGAATGGTCATGCTGCATACCACACTTAGCAGATGTTTGCACGTGATTTATGTTTTTGAATGCATGCTATGACAGGGTATTGAAAAAGAGGTTGCTGATGCTCAGAATGGTTCCCCTGATCACGTTTTCAAGGAATGTCTCATGCGATTATCATGGGCTCTTGTTCATTCAAGGAATCCAGAAGATGTGCAACGTGGCATAGCAATGCTTGAAGGTTCTCTCTCTCTCTCTTTCTCTCTCTCTCTCCCCCCTACACACCTATACACCCTCACTCCCATTAACGTACAATATATACACAAACACCATTTTCCTTAGGTCTTTTTAGATAAGCCAATGTGCTTACCGTGACTCTTTGGACCATATGATGTCTTTTCCTAAGCACTTAACACCGCAACCTCCTTTGTGGTGTTCAATTTATTGCTTTTTGTTACTTTTTATTTTTCTGCCTTGATATATTGTAGAGGTTATGAGGGATCCAACTAAAGCCCCACCGGAAGCGAGAGAGCCGCTATATCTTCTTGCTGTTGGGTATTACAGAAGTGGTGAACATACCAGGTGCAGGGAACTTGTGGAACAGAGTTTGGCGGTATGACTTTGTTTAGATTTGATTATGCAAACATTTCAGAACTTAATGCATGACTACGTACTTTGAAACTACTTGCTCTGCACGTCTCTTATCGTTGAAAGCATCAATAGTCAATATTAGAAGGAGATTTAGAGCTGCTCCTCAGGAGCTATGGGTGGAAAACACTCGGTTATTATCTTCTGTTTACTGTCTCTTTCTATATTGTAGTCCAGATTGCATTAATTATGTTGACGCCAGTACTTATGCGTGCTTAAGGAAGTGTTGGTTTTTTATTTATCTCTTATCCTCGAATGTGCTTGTATGGTCTGCACTAGATTTACCATGATATGGTTCTTTTGTAGATTGCACCTGATTGGAGACAGGCACTGAACCTTAAGAAAATGAACGAAGCCCGGATCAAAAGAGGTAGAAATCAATCATTTCTCTCTCTCTTTCCTCTCTCTGAAAATGAAACTGAAACTGTCAGTACTCTCCCTTCTTTGAATGCAGATGGTGCGATTGGCATAGGAATTGCAGCGACTGCTGTTGGACTGCTTGCTGGTGGAATTGCAGCGGCTGTGGCTCGGAAGAAGTGATCCAGTATGCTTGACCTGTGACTTTCCTGTTCATATAAATTTTACATTAGATGTAAAATTAATACAAGTGTTCGCTTAAACAAATTATCGTGAAGAAAAACCAGGAGTCAGATAATCGTTGTTTTTCTCTCTTTAAGAGAGTTTATGCTTTCTTTTATTTTTTAATAAACGATATTATTTGTTAGTAACAGCCCAAAATTTGTAGTGGATGAATATGTGACACGGGTTAGATGTGGGACTTGGATCCTCTCTGGATCCTTAACAAGAAGCCAAACGCGCCTTTCCTCCTCTTTCACGTTGGCGAACTTGTGCCTCCCCTATTCACCGATCTCCCAGATCTCCAGCAAGAAGAAGAAACAGTATAAGCCTCCGTCACACGGGGAAAGAGTCACAATGGGAAATGGTTTGGGAAATCAAGTGCAGAGTGGGCAATGGGAAACAGCCTAAGGTCCTATTTGGTGGGTTGAATGAGATAAGTTGTGATCAATTAAAATGGATCGAGTCCAATCCGTTGTTGCGTCAAAATGAGAAATAAACAGGACTAAATATGATATGTTATGAATTCGCAACAAAGTCAGTCATCGAACTTATCTTCATACACGAATTACAAGTTATTTTCAATTCAATCATATTCTTATCGCCCAATCCCATCTAGCTAACCAAACAGGAGCTTACAATTTTTTTTTATGAACAAACGATATTTATGGACACTTAATTCATCTCCAATGAGTGGGACAAGCTTAAAATTTAAGCTTTAAATCCCATCAAACCATCTCCAATTATTGGTCTAAAATAAGCCTTAGAGAGAAAATAAAACTTTGGGCTAGATTCTCCTCAGAAATTATACTAAGCTTAAATCATTCTGGGTCTACTGAACTGTCATATTTCAAACATTTTTTTTTTAACTTATTATTCAACGGTTATGATTAAATAAGATCAAATCTAATAATATAAAAAAGGATCAGAGACCCAAAATTAAATCTAACATTCAGATTATTTAAATCAAATTTCACTCAATACCAATGTATTTGTATTTGTGTGATTTTCATTATTTATTAGAATTTAAATATTTTTATGTTAAAATGTTTATAAAAATAAATTAGGATAATTTGGGCTGCTTCGAGGTCATGATTCTGAACCGAAACTCAAAGCCCGAATCCCAAACAGACACTCTTTGAGATAGGATTGTAAAACCCGAAACCGAACCAAAATTTCGGAGTTCCCGAATGTCGGTATTCCCGAAATTGTTTCGGTTTTTGGGTCCGGAATCAGGAATGAATGCAGTCAGAAGATATCAACTAAATTTAGGAAGATCGAATGAATGCAGTCCCCAAATAACAAATATCCAGTCCCCTAATCCCAAATTTGCAGACAACCCTCAAAAATCAAAGAGTCAAAAATCGAAGAAGCCGTCGATCAAAATTCAAAAGCAGAAAACCAAAAAGAAAGAAATCAAGCAGTAATTGCAATTAGGGGATTTTCAAAACAAAAATCCTAATTTTAATTGTAAATCCCCAAGTTGGAAGTTCAAAACCCTAATCCTCAAATTCAGAATCCAAATCGAAATCAAGGTACAATAATTTCATGAAGTTTGGCACCTTCAGATTAGAGAAGCTTCGATTTGGAGGTTGTTGGAGGTGGAAGCGTGGAAGTCTGGATCTGAAATATGATGCAGTGGTCGATGACTCGACGGCCGACATGTTGAGTATGTTGACAGAGGGAGGAGGAGGAGAGCAGAGAGTGCAGAGACGATTGGATAAACCATCTCCAATTATTCGCCCGCAATTATGCTTTTATGTACTGCTACCAAATACAAAAGCCATCTTTATGTCTGCAGAAAAACTTTCATAGCTGCTGTAAAAACCTTTTTCATTTAGTACTGAGATCCTTTTATAAAAGTGAGTATAAAAAAAAGTTGAGCTCAAAAAAGTATTTGGTAAACATTTAAAAACAGCTTATTTTCACAATTTTGAGTGAAAAAAAGTTGAAAACATGAAGCAATAAAAATATGCTTATTTTCACAGCACAGCAGAAATAGTTTTTTTTTCAAAGGCGAGTAATACCAAACCAACCATGAGCTAATACCAAAAGCTTGATTTTCAAAGAAGCCTAATTGTACGCACTTCACTACGAAGAAAATTCAAAACAAACACGAACAGTAGATTGTACTCGAATTGAATCAGATATACGAACATTCAAAAGACCATGTATTAAGTAGGTAATTTTGTTAGCCTCAAAAGAGTGCAAGAGGAGGAACAAATATGCATTATCTACATAGCATCCTGAAAGAAAATGAATTACACAGATAAACTGTGAATCAAATCCTGGAAGGGATCAGAGGGGTATTGTTCTGGAAGTATGCACTGGCAGCTGCAACTCCGCTTCCGAGCTTAACAGGGTATCCGACATCCTTAAGCACCATCTCCACACCAGCAAGACAACCCAACAGTTGCAACTGGAAACAGAATAATTATCAGATATCAAAAACTGAGGAAGTTACTACGTAAACCTTGTACTTCATTATAACCGTTGCATTTTACTTGCATTGCAAGCTTTCCCAATGATGTTCATATGTACCGTTAAGTTTAACTTTTGCCCCATTCTCTTTACACAAACAAAAATGCAAAGCATATGGTATATAGCACAACTTCGAGGATGATAAATAAATGAATTGGGTGCTATAAACAAGCCTCATTGAAGTGATGTTATAATTTGTAGATTTTTGTGTTCTCCCATTTTCGTATAGAGCGTAATTGACAGAGGGAGGTCAAAAGGCTAGTTTCTACCTACTTTATTACATGATATCCAGTTTAAGCCGAAAAGAGGTCCACTTCCGTTTGTACTTCCATTCGAACTGATGTCGAATGGTGCTTGAAATATGTAAATAATGTAAGATGCAAGGGATTGACATTACCTCATTCAGGTTGCCAAGATGCCCTATTCTGAAAACCTTGCCGGCTATTTTGTTCAGGCCTAGGCCTAAGCTCAAATTGTACCTTTTCCATGCCCTTTTCACAATTTCGGTACTGTCAATGTATGGAGGAACAAGAACAGCAGTCACTGTGTCACTCACCCATTCCTCGCTTTGGGTGCAGTTCTTCAACCCCCATGCCTCCACAGCAAGCCTGCACTTCCAAGTTGTAGGCAACGTTCAAATACCCCATTTAATGCAATACAACAGTAAGCAATTGGGAGACGAATAGTTGTAACCAGAAGCTATACCTTGTTGCTTTGCCCAAACGGCTATGCCTTGCAATCACATTGTCAAGTCCTTCCTCAAAAACAAGATCAAGTGCTGTACGCAGCCCATACAGCAACTGGATAGAAGGGGTGTAAGGCCAGTATGTTCCCAACTTATAGAACTTCAAGTAATCATTCCAGTCGAAGAACACCCTCACGGATTTTGCAGTTTTAGATGCCTCCAGAGCTTTGGGGCTTGCACACACAATCCCAATTCCAGTGGGGAGGGAAAGAGCTTTCTGAGAGCCAGTTAAAGCAACATCTACCCCCCACTCATCCATACGGAAATCAAGAGCACATATGGAAGACACTCCATCGACAAGGAAGAGAGCCGGATGCATGTAGTTATCTGAGAGTTCAATGAAAAAAGCATGAGAAGCATTCCATGAAGGTAACTGACAAGTAGGAATAAGTATCCAGAGACAGGAAGAAAATGTGACTAAGATTAACTGATGTCTGCAAGTACTCTTGTGGCTCTGCCTCGGATAGATAATGGAGAGCCACATACATAAGCATATAGACAACCATTTTAGAACTGATAATAGAACATGTACACAAGCAGATTACGGATATAAAATGAAAGCTAAATCAGGCATAGAAGAAGACAAGCCTACCAAGTATTTTTCTGACTTTAGCCAAGTTGTTTGTGACTCCGGTGGCTGTTTCATTGTGAACAATGCATATTGCCTTTATAGTGTGCGCGGTATCTTCTGCAATTTTTGACTCCAGAACGTCAAGGTTGGCACCTTGGCCCCATTCACTTTCTACAACATCCACATTGAACTTAAGGCGCTGCTGCTGATCGATCCACAGTAAACTGAATTGGCCAATCAGGAAAGATACAATCCGGTCCCCAGGAGATAATGTGTTTGTAAGCGCACTCTCCCATGCACCAGTGCCTAAAAAATTTAGAGAAATGTTATAAAGAACTTAGCCATTCACAGTCAATTCACCTAATTATGAACGTAAGATCGCTTCTAGTTGTCCAAACCATGTATAATACTCAGACACTACAAACAACTTTCACAAGATGTGATAAAAGAAGAACTGATCTGAAAAGTACATTACAACGGAATGGAAAAAACTGAGACCAAAATGGTTATTGAGATACCTGTGGTAGGGATCATAAATGGAGTTCCAGATGTAGTCTTGAAAATCTGCTTCACATCCTCGAGCAGAGTTTTGGTCATTGCTGGGACAGCGGGAGAACGGTAATCCTCATTGTTCCTGTTCATGGCCCGAAGGACTGGCTCCGGAATATTGACCGGGCCTGGAACAAAGAGGTGGTTCCTTCCTGGTCCATAAACGTAGTCCATTTTCACCTCCCTGCAGGCTCACAATGAGCCGAACCTCAGCTGCAAACCAACTTAAAGATTTAACCTCAGCCGCACCGAAAAAAAGCAGTCTCCATCTGTGCAGGTTTCTAGTTTGAAGTTTGAACTCAGCCTCAGACAAACAAGAAGAACTATTATGTTTTCACAAACACACACACCTATGCACGGACATACTATGTACCTATCAGGGAATACATTTCATATGCATTTTCCACAATCGTAAAATACACAGAATCATTGGGACTAAGTAGTAGTACGAGGGTTTTAGTCCGTCGACTGTCGATGCTGTGAAAATGATACTGACAGTGTTTCGGAGAAATATAGCAGAGGGGGTTAAGGGCTGGTTTGGTATTGCTGTACTTTGAAAAAAAGTTGCTTTTGCTGTGAAATAAAGCACTAGAGTATTGGTAAACTTTTTTGTAAAAGTGCTTTTGAAAAAAAAAAGCAGTATTATAGTGTTTGGTAAACTTTTATGTAAAACAAATGTGAAAAAAAACCGGTTTTTCAAAGCTGGGTTTTGCATCTTCTTGTTTTTGGCTTTTTTCACCCAAAACTGTGAAAAAAAGCTGAAGCTGAATGTTTACCAAACACAAAAACAGCTTCCAGCTTTTTTTGATACCAGCTTTATTCAGAATCACATCAATACCAAACCAGGCCTAAATCTTCCATTCTTTTTCTGCAGTGCAGGCTAATGACCTTGATTCTTTTCTCCCCACCAGCCAAATTTAAGCCTTTTAATTTCCTCTAGTATTTCAATAAAACTAGTATCGGCTATGTGTGTTCTTGGGGACAACTCTCTGGCCTAAAACAAGAAAATATTACTGCTACTGACTTCTTGAGCTTCATTTTCTCAACTATTTTCTTAAAAGTAGTATCGATATTGAGCCTGCAATAATTTAAGGTTGCACAGAGAGTAGAGCGAGAATCAACATACCTGTGTTATTTACTAGACATACATACACGTTGATAATTTAAGTTTTACACAAAAACAGTAAAAAAAGTCCAACTGAAGTTAAAAAAAAAAAAAAAAAAAAAAAAAACACTCATCCATCCACTTGTTATGCTTTAATTGATGCTTAATTGTGAAAATCGTTTGCATTTGAATTTGAAATGAAAACCCTTGTAGAAATACAAATGATACATATATCAGTGCAAACATCTGTATTATTTGTTTACCATGAAGAGAAACATTAGTATTAGTAAATAAAGAGAATTATCCATTACAATCTAATCCTAGACATCAAACGCGACCTCAAATTTCTTACATACCTGAACCATACTGAAATTGAACTAAGAACACCCTTAACATAAAAACTAAATACTGAATTAGGAGTATTAATCTGTGTATATTTTGAATCAAAACAAAAGCTAATATAGAACTATTTAAATTTGGGGTCATACAAAAAACACACTAAACTACACACACACACACACACACATATATGTATGTGTGTGTGATAGGTGCATTATTTATCATATTTTCATGTTAATTATTCCTAAGTTTTGTAAGGAATTGATTATAAAAGAGCTTTATTGTTTTCCTTTCCTTAATTTCAGTCAATTTGTGCACTTAGAATGTTTTTGCTGATAAATCGACTTTGCGGAAGAGTTGGCATGCAACGCCAATTGGAGAAGGAAGCTATGAGGCTGAAGATTAATATATATCTTGTATTTGATTAAGAGACAAAAGTGATGTAGATGAGATTAGAGGTAAAAGCATGATAACAAAAGTGAAAGCAAAAAATTCAGAAAACAGATATGTAGTATAAACGCCAACTGATCATTAGAAATATGTCGATGTACAGATACATATATATTTATATATATATGTATATATGTATGTGTGTGTGTGTGTAATGAATGAAAAGAGAAGAGAGGAAGAAGATGAGTTTTTACGTACCCAAAGGCAGCAACGAGTGGAAGGCAAAACAGAATTCTCTTCAGGGTGTTGATGGCAAAGCCAAAGCACAAGACAAGTGCCTGCTCTCCTCTTTAAGCTTATTTTTTTTATATTTCTACGATATGAGGTGGGCGGGATGTTGACGGGGACCTACTTTTCTCAAAACGTGGCAGATAAGAGCCACACCAATGAAACCCTCTTTCATTTCATTTGTGCATTGGATTTCCACTTCGAAAATTTAAAATAATAATTATGAGTTAAGGTTTATTTTAATTTCTCCACTGTCATCGCAGTCCAATGGTATATCTCATATCATTTGCAAGTGAGATTGTGTTTAACTTTCATAAATGACGAGCTCGAAATTAAATTATTGCTTTCATTATGTGTCTTATTCTAATTTCTTATCCAAATGTTGTGGTATAAAGATAAAGTTTATTTCAATTCGGTTTTTTAGTTGAGTAATATTCTAATCTAAACGACATTAGCATTATGGTTTACTGGTATTAATTTTTTGAGAGAAGTTTTGTACAACCAACAAAAAGTGAGAAGTTTTATGTTCGACTTTCGTGGATCGCCAGTTTGGGACCAAATTTCTGTAATTGACTCATTTTATGACTTACCTTAAATCCTTATTTCTTTATTTTAATATAAATATAGAGAGCATAAAGCTTGAGTACAAAAAAGAGTACATTCTACAAACTGTCTTTTTTTTTTTTCTTTTTTTCTGTGTGTAGAGTGATAGTGTTAGTGGGTTAGATAGTTAGTTGTCAGCGAGGAGGAAAGTCGATGGGATCAAACCTGTAACAAAGTACAAGGCATAATTGATTTCTGTCACTAGGTTAAAGCAACATCTGCTTGTACAAATCCACTTAAATGAAAATGAAAATAATAATAATAAAAAATTAAAAACCAAAGAATGCAAGCCAAACAAGAAACTAGGATAATGTAGGAGTAGAAAATGTAGGTTATAAAAATATATTTAAAAAATGTATGGACATGAATTACTAGAATAATTCAATGAATTAAAATTTTGGATGATAAAATGAAGGTTGAGGTTGAGAAAGTACAGTGAAGGATAAAGTGATAAAGGGCAGCTGCAGACCACACCTACTTTGTGGGAAGCAACACCACACACGCCTTCTTCATTTGTTTTCTTCCTATGTTTCTGTCCATTTCTTTTCTGTAATCTTATTTTTTTTCTTTGAGTCAAACTATACTTTTATTCTCACTTGTAAGTGAGAGATCTTAAATTCGATTAATAGTTCCTTTGAGTAAACTATATTGCATTTTTTTATTTATAATGGTTGAGGAAACATCATTAACAGGCTTCACCACATGGGCATGATTAATAGTTTTTTTATCGCCACTTTGTACTATGGTTTAGTAATATTCCTCTTCATTTGTAAGTGAGGTCTTAGGTTCAATTCTCACGAAAGGCGAATTTGAACCACATTGTTAGGCACTTAGTACTATGGTCTGGTGGTATTCCTCTTCACTTTTAAGTAAGAGGTCTTATATTCGAATCTCGTGAATGGCAAATTCGATACAAAATTATATTGCCCATTGTGTGCTTAGCTGAACTCTTCCCTCCCCTTAGTATAAAATATATTGTTGTACTAAAAAAGAATAGTTTTTTTTTTACTACAGGAATCAATTCAAAATTAGTGCCTCGCCACAAGGACCTTGAAAAAAAAAAATTAGGGAACTTTCATAAAAATGGCTTGGGCTAAGTTTATTTTAAGCAAAAATCATGCTATAACTTTATTAAATGAAAAATACTTAAATTTTAATGAAAATTCTTAAACTTTAATAAAAAGGACAAAAGAACTTAAATTTTAATGAAAAAGACATAATTTTAATATTAAAAAAATTAAAAAGAAACTAATGCGCAGGACCGGCACGTCGTCACACATACTATTTACAAAACTTACTACACTGTTTATGAAATTTACTACGCTGTTTATAAAACTTACTATATTGTTTATGAAACTTAATAGTACTACACTGTTTATGAAACTTAATAGCATTACACTGTTTATGAAACTTAACATTAAATAAAGTTATTAGATGACTTTTGGTTAAAATGCAAAGTTTTGACACTCCTATCATTAATTTTCCTAAAAAAAGTATAATCAAACCATATATACAATTTCAATAGCTCACAGAGTAATGTGAGAAAATAAACTAGATATTTTTTTTTAAGAGGAAAATGTTGCCTCTTATAATGGATTCCATTCCACAAGACATGGGGCGAAATGTACTAATGTGTAGTTTGCGTTGGTTCAATGAGGTTGTCTGCATCACTTCATAAGAAACGGAAACAGAAATTGCCGAGAAAAATGAAAACGAAGGAACCAAGCAGTCTGAGAGACGTCTCTTAAAACCGGCCACACGAAAGCATTCTTTTTCGAGGGGCCAATAACTGTCACTATGGGGCAGAATGGGGGAGGAATCTAATGGGTCGATAAGATTTTAAACACTAGTGAAGGTGAAGGTGAAGGTGATGGTGAAGTTGATGGAGACGTTCTCCTTCAACGTCGTGTTCAAATGCAATTGAGCACGCATTCACCACCAAGGAATTGCTAGTTCGGAAGGTACAAGGGGAAAATAGAGCGAAAGAGATCGATTATCATGTCCAAATAATCCTTCTTCGGAAGATTTTGCAATCTTATTCTTGCTATACAACCAATGAACCATAATATAGATATTGGAAAGTAATAACTATCAACAATTCAATATATGAAATAATGACATAAATAATAGTCTCCAGAACTACTGGGGAAGAGGAGAATACCAAAAACTACTTCAAAATTGATAATGTACACCTGCTACATTCTCCTTCTGTATGTATACGTTCGATGAGTAAGAAAATCGTTTCACTAACTGGCCCTATTTACGTCAACACAGTACCAACCGAACTCATCTTGGGACGAAAAATAAAATGCTGCAGAATTCCACCAGCCTTGGATCGTCAGCTCAGCGGCTCAGCCACGTCTCGTTCAATGGTGCCAATCCCACTTGGCCGATAACCTGTTCTGATCATCTCAGAAACCCAAGTCGGGTCTCCAAAAGTTTATTCCCATGGTTGAAAAAAAAAATCCAGAGAATATATATGTATGGGCTGAAGTCATAAATGTCCCCAGGTAAACGAGAACCAGCCACTTTCCTACCAATTTGTATGTAGAACTACTTAATACCTGATGTGAAAGCTTGTTTTGTTGGTAAACCTGTCTGCCGTGTCCTATAAGGCCTTTCATTCACAGCGCGTTTATTTTCTGATGGTCCTGCACCAAGAATCCCTAATGAGCTTGGATCAGTTAACCGGGTACCATTATTCATATTTCTTTGAGATGGGGCCTGAACTTGGATATTGCTATCAGCTTCCCCTCTCCTCCTTCGTTTCCATGCTTCAAACTTCGCTGTATCAGGACCTCTTTGCCTGTCCGAATGGAAGGAGAAGGGAGAAGGGTCATTGTCTCTGCCAAAGGGACCAGAAGCAGAGCCATTCATGTGGGAAGGGCCAGCCTCCACATCCTGGTGCTGTTTAAGTTTTGAGTATATTTGATGAAGTCTCTCCCCGGACAGATTTGAAAAGGTAGAAACATAGTTCCACAAGCGCATGCTCATCCCTGTAGAGTCACACTTTGTTAATCTATGACCTATATTGACTCCAATTTAAAACATGCCCCGTGAACACGAAAAACGAATTTGTCACCTATGCAGTCCTAGGGCTTGTCTAATGTAGGATCAAGTATTCACTTAAAGATGATAATCTAATCAATTAAACTTGAAACATCCAACAATCGTAGATACAGAAGCAATCAGGAATGACAAAAATAAAGCATACAAGGATGAAGCACATACTATCTTGTCCATACGGTTCCTCCTCATTTTCTAAAACAATTTGATCTATTGTTCGTCCAAGAAGCTGTAAATAACTTCGAATCTTGGAAAGCACCTGAAAAAAAACATGAAAAACTATACCAGCACGAGATTTATGATCTAACAATGGCAGAAATACAAATTTATGATTTAAGCCACACCTTTTCCTTTGGGAGATTGGCACTAATCGTCTGCAACCGTTGAAGACGATTTAAGGTTTTAGTTTCATCCTTCATCATCTCTTCACACCATTCCATCCATTTCTCCTCCTTAAACTTCTCATACACTTCATCATCGTCTGACATTTCACCCTCCTCTTTCACTAAAGGTTCAACTTTCTGGGGTTTCAGTGGTCTGTCCTTGTTCGTTGGAAAATTAGCTCTAGAAGAACTGGTTTTTCCTTTCTTTGGCCCACTGCGAGCTAAAGAAACATTGCGAGTAGCTTCCCTCTCCTTTGAAGCCTTACGACCCACTTTAACATTTGCATTCTTTCCACTAAGAGCTGCAATATCCTGGTTACAGATGTTTTATTCATCAACTCATGCCATATAGGAGCCAAATCATTTACTTACATTATTCAAGAATATCAATCACATTCAGAATGGATCAGCTTTGACCATGGAAGGGTTAATCTTAGACCTAGCATTAAGTTTGACAAAGTCACATGTTCTTAAAACAACAATCATCTCGGCACACTCATAAAAGAACCATTTTCTTTTCCAATCCTACTTCAGAAATTATAAGCACGATCATAAGTTTATTGCATACCATTTCCAAAAGAGCGTTGGCCCGATCTCTCAAATTTGGAGCACGGGGTAAAAATGTTTCATGGTGTTGAAGTTCCACTGGAGCAATTTTCTTTGTAAGGCCAAGCCTTTCATCTAAACGTATCTTTTCCCAATTTCCAAAGCCATGGTAGTATATTCCAATGAGCAATCTTGCATCATCAACTATCAACAAGGCAAATATCAGCAAAAGGTAACCAAACGGTAACCGCCTTTCTAGATGGAAAAGGAAAAAATAAATTATAAGAAAATATGTAATACATACTTTGATTCCAGCCACAACCTTTCGACCAATTTGAAGGTTTGAGGTACATCAAGACACGAAACTGAGCAACGGGATCGTCATATCGACTAATGCGTTTTGCCAGGTGTTGAAGTTCACGAACACGGTTGAGCAGATCACCAGCTTTGACAGGGACACCATAAAAATCCAGCAATGGCCCCTAATAAGTACCACAAATTTGTAAAATTCATCAGCCAGCAAGTACTCCCCCCACAACAAAAAGAAAAATTATTAAACATAGGCATTCAAGAAGTTTAAAACAAATATGAATAGACATTATCCAAAACAACCTTCGGGTCCAGACTCCCCACTTCCACTGCTTCTGTGCAGCCATCAATCAATGCCTTGAAAAGCTCAACCTGTGCATCAGTTGAAGCTGCTGCAACTGCACCACCGACCTCCTCAACTATCAATGCAATTTGGCTCTCATTCCCAAATTTCATAACCTAATTTAATAAGAGAGGCAGTATTAAGATAATGATGCATAAAAACATAAAGCATAAATTTATAAAGTAGCAGTTGACCAAATCTATTTATAAAGTTGCACAAGTAACATTTTTTTAGCAGATGGGCTGCCTTGCCCTCCTTTTTTTAATGGATTATCATCGCATGGTGAGACTGCTGTTCTTGTCCAACTATTCCATTTTTTTTTTTCTGGCTTTGTGTGGTTAATGGTTTGCAAGTGTTTTTCCTACTTTTTAGTTGGTAACTTCATGCTGCTTGTATCTTTGATACTTATGCCTTCCTTCCTTTTGAGATGGCTGTACTCTGGCCTTCTGGCTTTGTATATGAATGACTTACAAATAAGTAATTAGACCATTATAAACAATATTTCAGAAATGTTTGATAATTTATTCTCTGTAGTAAACCGTTTTTGAGTAAATATATCCTTAGAACCACTCCTATCGTAGTAGTTTCCTTCAGGCTCGGAGTGGTTCAATGCAATGCGCTTTCCTCATTAGGAGACTTGCTACACACTATCCACAACAAACCACAAAGAAAAGGTAGAAGCAAATGCACTTATTTCCTTGTCAAAATATATATTATTCACAAGTTCCATTTTTCTTCCAAATTCTAATGTTTGCCTCTTACACTTGATACTTCAGTTGATATTTCTGAGTTTCCAGACCTTTAATATTTCAGGTCCTACTTCTTTTCACAAAACCTGATTGATGAACACAACACTCCTGCCCCCTTATTTTACTCTAAAAGAGAAAGACAAGCCCAACCCAACTATTATTAAGTCTAAAAATGTTCCAAAACAACTCAAAATTAGAAGGCAAGAACAAAAAAAGGTTCATCATATATTACTCCAGCCTGAAAATTTAGCAATGAAATAGCAAATTATTTATTTGCTATCGAAAGGAAAGGCTAAAACCATATAAAATGCCAAACAATAGTTCTCAAAGAAAGTGGACTTTGATAATAGAATCAGCAAGAATACATCGACATAAAACCAGGGTACGTTGTCTTGCTGCTTCAATTCTGAAATACATGTATATCGGAAACAGAACAATCTATAGATATCTATAATTACGTAAAGGAAATATATTATAACAAAAACAATGAGATGCACCTTAAAGAAACAACTGAGAACAATATAACCATTTGCGAGAAGGTGTCCACTCAGATCAAGTCTAAAAAATTTCTGTCATTTGATAAATCATAACATAAAGTCAAAATAAAAAAAAAAAAAAAAATAAAAATCAAATATCCAGGAGGCACGGATTAGTGTTGTAAAAAGTACCTAGCCATATCAATCCAAAAGTGATATGCTCCCCCCTACCCCAGTGTATTTTCTTTTCCTTTTTTAAACCAGGTACCTTTTCTGTTATATATATTTGGGTGCTACACATGTAGAAATATTATGAGCTTTCTCAACCCAAGCAAATATGTGGTTATGGGTGGTTTGGATGGAGAGAAGAAAGAAGGATTTTCCACAGTTACTGCTAGGTTATGACCAAGGGCTCGTTTGGAAGTGTTTTTAAATGACTGAAACCGCTTTTAGAGAATGTTTTTGGGTTCCAAAAGTACTTGAAGTGCTTCCTGCTAGAAGCACCCTAACTTGCATTTGTACTAAGGATTGGTTTAAATAACATTTTCTCTTAAAAGAGCTTTTAGTCATTTAAAGGCACTTCCTAAATGAGCCCTAATACAACTATGCACAACATAGCTGAAACATATAAGTAGGAGCTTACAGCACGAGAAAATCGCAATGCGTCTCTCTTAGATAAGTTCCCAGAAGACCATCCCCTAACTTGAGCAGATGCTCCGTCAATCATTGGCACTGAGGTGACTGTATAATCTGCTTTCCGTCTTTTCTGGACTCTTTCCTGAGGCTCAGATTCTTTCTTTTTTCTTTTATTACTTCTATCAGGCTGATCAGCTTCTGCATAGCTCTTAGTATTCCTAGTGGCACGAGGAGCAAGAGCTTCCTAAAAGGAAATAACAAATTGATCATTTTATCCTACTGAAAGACCAGTCCAATACTATTAGGTACGACAATATATAACAGAACAGATTCGTACTTCGGCTTGGGATATTGCTTCAGGCTTTATCCAACGACTCCAAAAACTACCATCATCTTCAGCAGTACCAAAATTTGCAACCTGGAAGTATACGTACCAAGGAGTAGAAGGTTTATTAACAAAACAAAGATGAATATGCTTTAAAATGAAAGCAGTAGCAACTATACAGCATCCCTCCACCACCATCTTTACCCAAAATTACCCCAAACCCGAGAAGTCCTGTGCCTTTGATTTTAGGCCACAGTGACATTGTGTTAAAGAAAAAAACAACCAACAAAAAGGGAAAACTCTTCTGTAGGAGGGGCTCAATCAAAGTAAAGGAACAAAGAACAATGGAAAAAACATGCCTTAAAAGCACTCAACAATTCATTCCCTTCCTCTGCAGTTTCCTTCTCTTCAACCTTTTCTGCTCTTTCAAGAATCTCATCAATATCCATACTTAAGAGTCTTTTCTTGCTTTCTTCATCATTTTTTTCTTCCTTGAAAAGTTCCTCAGCCCCAAATCGTAGAATAGAAGACAGCTCATTCTGCAATTACGAAATCAAAAAAATCAGATATATTAGTTATGCTCAGAGAAAGTGAACAATTGGTGTACGGTAAAACTATATGTGTGTGTATTATATAAATATATGTACTGTCCCCTTCTATATATATATGTAGAAGGAGATCCATCTATAAATGGAAAAACACAGATAATCTCCGAATCTTTCTGCTTCCATTTTCCCCCACATTTATAAGTCCTCATGTAACCCAACTGAATTCAGCATGATAAACAATTAACTAAGTCCTTACTTTGTCAAATAAAGTCCCTTTCTTAGATTCTTTCTTCTCCAACCTACCCTCTGCATTTAATTTTTGAATCACCAAATGGTCAAGCACCTATGGAACACAATGGAAAAAACAAAACATATTAGATTGAATAATAGAACTCAAGCAAAAAATTATATGCATAAAGCATATGCAGATACTATATGTACAAACTGCACAGTTCAAATTTATAAATCATATCTCAAGATAATGTTATGTAATATACCATCTTTTTCTTAGCTCTCTCCAGGATATCTTCCTCGACACTTTTGCTTGTGACAAATCTATATATGTTAACAACTTCTTGTTGACCTATTCTGTGAGCTCTGCTCATTGCCTGATTCATAATCATAGAGAAGCGGAGGTTCAAAGTCAGGTCTTCAGTGTGAAAGCTAGTTACACTAACATGTAAAACTATGCCCACTGGTAAGGTTAAGAAAAAAAGTCTTTTAAGTAGACCTGCAGGTCGTTTTGTGGATTCCAATCTGAGTCGAATATTATAACCGTATCTGCTGTGGCAAGGTTGATACCAAGGCCACCTGCTCGAGTTGAAAGGAGGAAGCAAAAGTCTTCACTACCAGGCGCATTAAAATGTTCCATTGCTTGGTGGCGTAAATCGGCCTTCGTACTTCCATCAAGCCGCTGAAATTGAAAACCTCTAATTGACATATACTCCGCCAGTATGTCCAACATTCTTACCATCTGCAATAAATTATTTCAATAACTTAGTAGGCATACTTGTTAGGTTTTTCGAACCCATGATAAGTTGTCCTAAGGAATTATAGTCTTAGAGGATTAAATAGTTTTCCCAATTGGAGTTGTTTACCCAATTGGAGTTAGTTTCTCGATTGGAGTAGGATTCATAACTAGATTCCAATTAGGATTACTAATCCTTTTGAAGAAGACCTTTATTATGTCTATATAAAGGGGCTATTGTACTAGTTTTGAATTTAAGGGAGCAAAACAATAAATTGTATACCACTTAAGGGATTAGAGTGAGAGAATATTGTAAACTATGTACGAGAGAAAAGAAAAGAGATAGTGTATTTCTTGTTCTTGTTCCTTCAGGTTTTTCGTCAAGTCCTAGTTGTAGAGATTTGGCAAGATTATTGATTGTACTCATTATTGATATAGTGAAAGATTGTTGTTGCTGTCCCGTGGACATAGGCACATATTGCCGAACCACGTAAATTCTTGGTGTTATTTATCTTGGTTATTTGTTTTTTCGATTTCCGGAGTTTGTTCTATTTTTCCCATTCTTAAACGCAATATTCTCAACAATGCTATCTCTGTATCAACCAATAACCCCAGTATCTAAGCTGCCTGAGTAACTTTGTAGTCGCTAACTATTTAACCCATATTCCAGCATGCGGCCAACTGCTACAGAAACAAAGACATAAAATGCTGACACAGACACAAGTCATGTTACCACATGAACAACAACACTCACCAAATCAAAGATCAAGACATATAAACAAATAGACCATTGTCCTACTCAACAGAGATTAAGAAAGTGGTAATTCTAGAAACTGTAAAAGCATGGCAAGAAAGAGGGCCAGAAGTGTTATATCCTCAAACAACCAACGGATGATATTGCCCTACACATAGCAACAGATATGGATTCCAATACTGAATAGAAATGGAGTAAAGAAAACTGTGAAGTTAGAAAGTGCATCAAAAACAACTCAACAAGATGAAAGTATCTGCAAACATTAAATCCAACTAAATAGTAAATAAACCTGGGAAAATATGAGAACACGGTGCTTTGTTTCATGCAATTTCATAAGAAGCTTATCGAGTATAACCAACTTTCCGCTGCTTAAAATAGTCCTCTCCAATTTACTGCCATCTTTACTACTTGAGTCCCCACCATAACCATAGTCAGCACTTTCAAACAGAAAGGGATGATTACAACATTTCTTCAATTCTACCACAATATTCAACAACGAAACCTGCAAAGAAAAAAAGAAAGAATAAAAGTAAAAGAATGAAACTGCTATTATTTTTAAACAATCGTCACACAAAGAAGATAGGGAGGGTAAGGGTAAAGCAGGTATTCTTCAACTGATTATATTTTCTATCAGCTGTAAGCATAGTCCAAATTATATTAATCATTGCCCAAAAGTCACCTATAATATCTTTTATAAGGCAATATTTTGGCAACTTTAACTCATATTTATCATAATTTTTATATGTTTACTGCCAATTTTCAAAGACAGAATTTCTGTCCTAAGTTTTCTGTAGTATCAAGTTTTAAAGGAAGAGGGTGTTGTGAAAGTTTCAACCCTAAGTTTGGTGCGGAATTTCTTGCTGTATTTAACTAAATTGGAGAGGTTTCAGTAATTACAGGACCTCAGAAGAAACTGAAGGCCGGCCTTCAAATGTTGAGTCAAGAGACAAGTGAAAATGTAATATGTCACATTTCAGTCTTTTGACTCTTTTCAGAGAAGTGGAAGAAATATTACTGAGTGAACATAAAAAGGCTGCATCAAAGTAATAAAACTTGACAGAGAGAATATAATTCCTTCAAACAAACTATTTATTAGAATGTCAGGCTTTTCCAAATTTCCTTTAGCTCCGACGATGTTTGGAAAATAATCATCCCTACTTAATGAGACAAACTATCAATAATTTTCACCACAACAGTTCGTTTCATGCAAATGATTGAGTTATTTTAAGGTTGAAAGATAAAACACACACAGATCGAGTCCAATTTTCAGTTTCAATGCCAAATTTTATTTTATTTTTTTTTTTTTGGCATATGCTAATTGCAACCATACAGTTACAATAAATTCTACTGTTCTACACAAGCAGACACAAACAGAGTCAAATTTTTAGTTAGAATACCAAAAACAATATTGACTGCTATGCTTGATTGCAAACCGTACAGTTACAATTAATTCCACACATGGCAGAGGAAAGGGGAAAAAAACCTGATTCCCACGAACTCCTTTGTTCAAGTTATGAAAGTTGCGTTCCAAAATCCACTTATAATACCTAAATAATCCCGAACCAAAAGAGCAGAATGTCAAATCACTGAAAAGAGTTAAAACAAGGCCACTTCATTACAAGTTCAATCACGTACTGTTTCTGAAGAGGAGACATTTCAACCCTAAGAATCCGTTCAATTTTAGGAGGTAAAGACTTTTCCACATCCTTGATTACTCTTCGAAGAATGTGAGGCCTCAATTCCATATGCAGATTAGCAAGCTAAACATAAACCCAAAGCAAACATATAGACAAATAATAGTTATCAAAACAAAGGTGAACATGAAAAATCCAAGGTGAAGAGAGAATGTAAAAAAGAAGTTCGCTGGACAATACCTCAATCTCATTGAAGGAACTGAGATTTTTGTAATTCTGAACAAAATCATCTTTATTCTTGAATTTATCAGGGTCAAGGAAGTGAAGCAGAGCCCTGAACAATTTTTAAAATTTACAGAAAAGAAGAAAGAAAATATATGGAAGGCATTGGAAAGCTCATGCATCACCCATGGCATCAGTGCTAATCAATCAACTCTTTCAGAAGAAGATAGGAAAAAGAAAAAACAACTCAATGAAAACAATGGGAGGGTCTATTTGATGCCAAAGAATTAATCAGTATACCATTTATTTTGTTGTAAGATTATTCAAAAAAAATTTACCCTTGCCAGAAAGCAATTCAAGAAACGATTATATTAAGGTCAAAGGAAACAACAAAGAGGTTGGTCAAGAAGACCAAACCAGAACAGAAAACTAAAACAAGAAAACACAGAGCACATACACTAGAAGCCATTGGAGAACAAATGCTTTCGACTCTTGCCTACACAGAGAGAGAGAGAGAGAGAGAGAGAGAGAGAGAGAGAGACAAAACTCAACCCGAAAGCTCCGCGAAACCAGCTCCCTCAAAATCCTTAAAGACCCTTCCCAGAATAAAACAAATTCAATATTTATTCATATAGGAAGAAAATTATCTCTATCCCTCTATTTTCTCCCATTCCTTCCATTTCATCATCACCCAACCCCTCCAGCTTCTTGGTATCCACGTTCTCTACCTCCAAACAATCGGAAACCAGCATCTCCCCTCTACTCATTTTCTATTTTCTTTCTCCAGCACCGAATCCAAGGGGTGGCCGAACACCTCGGATCAGGGCCACTCAAGGCACCAATTATATATGATCAAGAGTAAGAGAAGAAAGAGGGGAAGAGAGAAGAAAGAAAGGAGGACAAGAGTAACTTTTGGGAGAAAATATGTAATGGTTAGGGTAAGTGATGCAAGCCAAGAGAAAACCGCTCGCAAACATGTTCAGGAAGATCCCATATGATATGAACATGTGCACACATTAATGCAATGCCCAAACCCCCACCCCTCTTAACACATACATAGGGGTATGGAGTCACCTTTGGACCCAAACGCTTGAGCAAGCACACACGAACACAGGCACTTTAACGAAAACAGAACTAATGTAAGCACAAGCAGAAATATGAAGATAAGAAAACAAATCAATTACCATAACTCCTCTACGCTGTTCTGCAAGGGAGTACCAGTTATAAGCAACTTGTTCTTTGTGCTAAATTCCTGTCAAACCGGGATGGCAGCATTTAAAGTAAGACGAGATTAAACTCGATAAAGGTGTGAAAGAATTGATTGGCAGACTGCATACCAAGAGGGTTGTGTACAACTGTGCCTCACTGTTCTTTAATCTATGAGCTTCATCAACCATTAGATAATTCCATTTGATCTTGGAAAGAACAGCCTTATCCTTTAAAACCACCTCATACGTCGTCAATAGTGCATTGAATTTAATAGGCCGGCCAACTATTTTATCATTATTAAATTCATACTGCTGACAAACCTACAACCAAAGAAAATAACAAACAGATCAATAATTGATATATGAACCTCATACACATGTACAAGAAAGCACGTCTTACCTCTCGGCTTGCACGAGTACCAACATACACAATAATATTCATATCAGGGAGCCACTTCCTAAATTCTTTGGCCCAGTTAGACAACGTGGATAATGGTACAACAACAAGAAATGGCCCGTGGATCTGTTGAGCGTTCTGCAAAAATGCAAAAATAAAAAACAATAAATAAAAAGGTTAATATTTCATGTAAATTACAATCTCACATTTGTTTGAAATTACGTTAAATAATATAACACTTTACAAGCTAGTCGGCAAAGAGTTTGGATTTCATCTTCACCTGTAAAAAACCAAGCATTGAAACTGATTGAACTGTTTTACCAAGACCCATTTCATCAGCTAAAATGACATTGGTATCATTCCTCCAACTGCCACACGCAAGAGCTGCTGATTAGAAACTTTCCAAGGATGGCACATTAAGGTATCTGTTTTCCAACGATAAATCTGAGTTAGAAGTAATAAACAAGCCATGCCTATTAACAAGAAAATTCAAACCCTCAAGCTGATAATCACGAAGCTTTCCTCCCTTCAACCATTCGGGCTGTTCCTCGAGCTTCCTTAGACTTCCTAAACAACATTAATAACAATTTTAAAATAAAAGAACAATGATCACAATACGTCAAGAAGAGCAGCAAAAAACAAAACAAAACAAAGCAAGAAAATGAAAGGGACGAAAAGGGAAAGAGCAAAAAATTCACAGCTGATGCACCAATTATATACCTTTATAATACTATAAAAATATTATATACCGTTATATATTCAAATATAAGAAAAAAAATACTTCAATAGCATATCCATTTCATTATTACTCAGAAGAATAACAAAACAAGAGGAAATGGGTTAGTGCCTAGTGGATAGGTTGCAGTACTCCACATAAAATCTTCAATTTCTACCCCTTTGGTTTGTCAAATATTGAATCCTCATCTACACAGGTATTCCTTGAACCACAGTGCAGTCACAACTTCCTCAGTTTCCTTTTCATCCACTCACATGGACTCTATTTGACTTTTAATAGGAATTTAGCAATAAAGAATCGGAAAGATTTTCTGGTATATTGTCCCTCCTTAGTGATTCTCTCTTGCCTTCTGATGATCCTGACTAGAGTTCGGTGTGTCTCAGGGTGATGGTATTTTTCTTGCAACTCACTGCTTTTGTTGCTTGAGAACCCTAATCTTCCTATCTTAGGTTCCTTTAGATAGTTTGCCTTTGGAATGCTAGTGTGCTAACCAAAATTCCGTTTCTTGCTTGGTATGGGATTAATGGGAACACTAATACTTGAGAACACCTTAAACATAATGCCTTACACTTCACTATCACCTCATAGGTGTACTGAGAATAGCTGCAAGTGATGTTTCAGTCATATTTTCTTTGTTGCTTATTCACACCCTCCATCTGGAGTCTATTTCTTAAGAATTTTGGTATGAACTGGGCAGCTCCGAGAAACAGTTACTCTTTGTTGAATGGTTTCTTAAGGGTCAAGAACAAAGCTCCAAACTAAGGATCAAATATCAAGTATTTGAGACGCTGATATGAAATAAAGCGAAGGAGGGGCATTTCCTTCCCTGGAAATCCGTGTATTATAGTCAGCATACCATATATCCTAAATACTGTATAGAATCAGAAGTCAATGAAGACATTTAAGATGATAATATATCAAAGGGCATTTCGCCAAAATGAATAAGAGGAAGAAGAAAAACAAATGTCAAACCCACAGAGTCAGAGTTGAAATACAAAAAACATTGACCAAGATAAAAATGTGTAACTATGAAATTTCTAAGACAAGAAAGAGAATAATCCCTGAACTCATTCGATACTGATGCCCAGTATCTAACTATACCGTATAGTTCATCTACTCCCACTCCCTTATAATCCTCAAAATTCTTACATTACACAAACCAAATGTTTCAAACTGCCAATGCCAAACAGCCCCATGAAGCTCTAGCTTTTCCCCCTTCATAGAAATCAAAAATTTCTAAGCCAAGCAATTATCCACAACAATCATATATATTGATGAGGGGAAACAAAATTGAGCACTAATGTGTCAAATATGTATTTTAAGATGATTTTGGTTTTTTAAAAACCACTTAAACTTTATACCAAATCTAAACGAAACAGTAGCACACAAGTAATAAGGCCAATTAAGATTTAGGGTCAAAGATCCATTCACTGATAAGACATAACAAAAAAAACTAAACACTTCCTTAAGAATTTTAAGGTCATTGCCTTGTATAATTGACATGAATAAAGGGAAGTAATGAATTAACTGCAATGTTTTTCCAGCCTTTTCTGGTTGTATGTTTAAAATTTGATGTTCCTATAAAAAAAAGAGAATGCAATGACTACCTTGCTAGCAAAAAAGAAAAACAAAAAAATGACATGACCCAGGCAGTGAGAATTAAAGGGGGAAAATGCAAAAAGAAGATATAAGTAAGTTCAAAAACTAAAACCCAAACCTTTGCTCCTCTTGCGCTGGAGATCCACCATTTTCCCTTGTACAGCCATTGCAGCTTCACGAACCTGCTCATAATAACGATCCACAACCAAGATTACACGCAAAAGAAAAATTTAATCACGAGCAACCATGTACACATAAAAAATAAAATCACCACAAGCAGAATTATCATATCATTATACTTAAAAGGAAACAAGAATAAGAAGACCCCCAAAGAGCTTGATGAGGAAAAGAAACCCAATGACATGGCAAAAAGGAAGAGATAATTTCAAAGAATATTTTCGCGATTCCTAAAATATGCCTAGTCATAAACAAATAACTACCAAGTACCTTACAAAGAGTACTTTCAGTATTTCACCATGTCCGTATATGATAACTCCAAAATAACCATTAATCTCTTTCCGAATTAGATTATATATAATGTTATATCATTCATCACAATGATCAACATATCATATTGAGTAATCATACCAGATATTTAATGCCGATATCATGATCACATTAGGGTAATCATACCATATATTCACCACTAAGCATATATTCTCATATTTCAACCTAGCACATAGCGGTAACTGCACATCTTATCCATCACACTAGGACTAACAACAGATAAGTACTAAAAGAAATAACTACCAATGTTCAGGTGACCTTCAAATGCATGAAAACTAAAAAACATGAAGATTTAAGATAGCACACTACCTTGAACTCATCGATAGCATCTTGTGCAAACGCAATATCTACATCCTTCTCCCTATCATCAGATACCATTGACAAATATAAGCATTCATTATTGCAATTAAAACAGAAGAACAAACAAAAGCACCAAAGAGTCAAACAGTATTTAAGATAAAGCACTGGAAACTTGTACAATTAATTTAGCATGAATAGTGCAACTTATAACATCCTAAGCATATATGAAAGAGATAGGCATGAGAAACAAAAAAGCAAATAATCTGCATTACTCTTACCATGTTGCTTCAGCATAAGACAATCCTTGCCACTTGACTAGAAATTCCGGACCCACATCGCCAGAGCTATCTTGCCTGATGCGGTCTGCAATTATTCTCTCCACCTGAGAATCAATTACAAACAATTGTAAGCAAAAGAGAAAAATGTACGTTCAGAAAAGTAAACCAAAAATTGTGAAATGCATGAAAGCAAACCTGACTATTCTGCTTGATGAGATCTAAGTCCATTTCCTTGCTCACATCATGAACCTCAATCTAGCAAGCATATACATCATCCCAAAAAAATTTAGATAAATGAGCTACTTCACATGTAAATAAAACAACTAAAAAATAATAACAAAAACCATAAAATCTTATGCGATCTATGATCCCACCTTAAAAATAAAAAATACAAAACAGAAAGGAAAAGGACGAAATAGTGACATGTTCACTATCATGTTTTGTTTCCATCTACTGGTATTACTCACGCTATTTCTTTCTCAAGAATATTCCCATTCATTGCCTTCATTAAACAATCACCATTTGTCAACTACTGCGTTCTATTAGAAACTACATAAAATTTGATGGTAAAATAAATAACTCTCCTACAGTGACATAAAAAGTCTACCTATCAAATCTTGACATGAAAAATGCTCTATATTTAAAACTGGGATTCCCTACAAGAATTACACAAACCAACCACTACTAGACAAGTTTCATGTTCTCTATTTTGTGTGGCTTTTATTGTGGGCAGATTATGCAAACCCTGCGTCGGCATGACTGTCCTAGGATTACAATTTGTTAATGAGAAAACGAAACCGCATTATTATAGCTTAAAGAAATAGAAGTCATACATTATTTTATTGAAATAACATATCATACAATGCAGATGAATCTTTTTATTGAGATATGATCAGTTCGGAAATAAAATCCATGTTGAAAAAGGGAAAAATAAAAAGTACCTCCTCACGTGAAATTGTGTTCCTGTACCTGGCATCTTCCATCACCTTTTTAGTGTAATTTAAAACCTTCTTAAAACCACTAAGCTGCAAAGTACAGAAACCAAAAACATAGAGCATCTTTAACAACAGATTGTAGGAAAAAGCCACAAGATAATGTTAGAACACCAATTACATTTGACAGAATGTTTCTACTAAATTAACTCAATCCAGTGCTTATGCATAACCAAGAAGAAATTATATAAAGCATTACATTTTGTAGCTCGGAAATTGATTTCCACTGACAGTGCAAATGGGACTGCCCTTTCCATTTTATCAAGAACTCCATATGATTCCAATCTGGCTCAGAATCAAACAAGTGACTTAATAGCATAGGATCCGTTGATCTATTGTTCCTCAGAGCATCTTCAGCCATGCCCTTAGGCTGATGCCAAAGCACCTTTTCAATATAGTCACCATCCTCTTCTTCAATCTCCTCCTAAAAGAAGAGATTACTAAATTAAATGAGTAAATTAAGCATAAGAAATAACAGATAAAAAATTTTAACATACAATCAATGAGGGATGCCCAAACTAAAGCAGTTTGACACTAACAACTGTACACTCATGGAACACCAAGTGCAAGAGTTCCCTGCCCCATTACATGTTCTTGATGGTCTGGATCATTTCATTTTGTAAATATAGAAATGACTCACATACGCATGTCTGCTCAGACACATACATAGTAGAGGTAGCACCATTAATCAGATGGAAATCAGGATATCTTGAATAATTATAACGAGGGATGATCAAGCTAAAGAACAAAAACCAGTAAAAAAATCATTTCAACTGAGGAAGAGCTGTTTTCTTTTACTTCTGACATGAACTGAAAAATATAACGTAGTAGAGAAAGATGAGCTACAGAGGTCCGTCTCAGCATAACAGACTACCATAGCATGACAAGAATTAAATTACCTTCAAGTTAGCACTCCTATCCACTCAATATTAATTATAAATTCACAATCAAGGGAATATCCTATTCAACCCCATTATTGTATGTACTTGTATTTATTCTAAACGGTCCACATAAAAGCTGAAACTGGAGATCACCAATGGGTAAAATCTTCCTCAAGGCCCCAGAACCTAATAACTCCTTGACCAGCAAAAGGACCAAACTTTCATGGCCAAGCACCACTAAGTACAAATTTGCAATGTGGAGGAGGAAGGCCAACACTCTTGCCAGCATATTTGGACAAATACACCATGGTATTCTTTCTTGCTGCACATTGCAAGTACTAGTTTTCCTATGTGCCACCACATGCAAGAACTTGGACTTTGAAAGTCCTCCAAAGATGATTACTGGACTGGTTTAGCAGAGGATCATTCTAATTTAGAGATAAGAAAATATTACAAAAGCTTCCTGAAAGCATAAACAGTCCAAGAACTACTGCTGGACCAACCGATGAA
Source organism: Pyrus x bretschneideri (assembly GCF_019419815.1). Taxonomy (NCBI): domain Eukaryota; kingdom Viridiplantae; phylum Streptophyta; class Magnoliopsida; order Rosales; family Rosaceae; genus Pyrus; species Pyrus x bretschneideri. The sequence continues at coordinate 3,340,265 of NW_025999624.1, forward strand.
AACTAAATGGAACCCTAACATGCAACCATATTTCAAACTTGTCCAAAATTTTTTACTTAAATACAAAAGCTCTAGTGGAATTTAACCTGAATATCACCAGCTTCACAATTTTAATACGTCCCCATTTTTTATGAGATGGAGAGGACCAATTACATGACCTTGTCCTTACATTGCTGATTTGATATCCATCAATGCAGCATTAATAATTATCTGCCTAACAAATTTCTTAAACTTCAATGATACACAAATCACCACCCAATCTCAAACTCGTTCCAAGGGGAACTCTGTTTAGCAAAACAGGCTAAGGAACCAAATTCCACTAAGACTAGACATTCTAACATTTAACATAATGGGACACTTGAACATGAAGATTCTTCATAGAAATCTTTCAGTTCTTTCCCTTCCTTTCCTTTTTTATTCTTTTGCAAATGAAAACTTTGTCTAACCTATCTTACAATGAGCACAATTACACATCCATCCAGTACGTTCCTTCAAATGTTCTAGAAACAATCTGCCAATACATATTAGCCTATGAGTTTAAACAGTTTTAAACTACATCTCCACTGCACTTTAGAAAACTTAATCAAACCAGAAAGAAATTCCACATTCATTTGCATTCTAATTTATGTGTTACATTAATTTTTCCAACTACAGCTTTTGACAAGAGATGAGTAGCAAAACAAAATATATCATTACATGACAAATCCTTAACACAAAAACAAGTCTTATGCCACTCATTAGAAAATCTAGGCTTAGTTTCCACAAGTCGCATAATTTCCAACTTGAGAATCACACATGCAAATGAAAAATGTGATCTTAAATAAAGTATACCAAAATACATGGATGTAATACTAATATCACAAAAGTAAACAGATACCTTCTGGGACTTCTTTTTCTTTCCTTCTTCAACTTCATCACTTCCATCACTTTCAACATAGGAGACCTTCCTAACAGACCTAGTAGAAGTTCGTACCTCACCATTTTGTCCAGTAACATTTCTTCGGCCATTACCCTTGCGGGTATGTACACCTTTCCTTTTAATACTTTTAAAATCCTCGTCACTGTCACTTTCAGAGTCCTCTGCTGAGGACTCATCATCATCAAACGATGACTTCCCTCTTCTTTGCCGACTAGACGAATGATATGATTTGTGTTCCCTTGTAGATTTAGCATTACCACGATACCTACTCTTAGGTTTCTTTCCATAATAAGAATCATCTTCATCTGAAACATCAAGCTCATCATCACTATCATTATCATCATCAGAATCTTCACCATTCCAATTATTATCCTGGTGTCATCAAAGAACAACTTCATTAGTGTACAGTACAAAGAAAAAATCACTAAATAATTCATCCAACAGAAAAGACAGAGAGATGGAGAAAGCGACAAGTATACATGAAAAATTAAACAAATAGAACATTACTCAAAGTAAGTCAACAAATAATAACTCTTTTTCTTTGAAACTGTTCTCTTGAAAATTATGCACTAAAATTTGCAAAAAGATCTTCAAGGTTAACCATATGGGCGCAAGTAAAGCTCTGTCTTTTATCAGTTAAGCACTTAAAAGTAAAAACTTCAAAATTGGAATTGGGAAAATAAAGTGAAAATAGCAGTTACAAGAAATGAGGATCTCGCAGAGCGTAGAGCCGTCAGAACAATGTTTTGTATACTAACTTCTGAAAACTTCAAACCAGTAAACTAATACTTCCAATGTAAATTAATAAAACTAGGCTTATAACCTTCTGTGCAGTGCGACCACTCCCAACACCAGAATCAGGTTCAAAATCGGCATCATCAGGATCATCTTCTGCGAGCAAGCAGAACGATGAAGAGAAGTAAAAAATTACTACATCATCAAAATATTAAAATGATGAAAGGTATATAAGAAATGAAGGATCCAAATTCCTGCCCAACAGCAGCAATATTCTAATAAACAAAAAGATTGCAGAGCAAATTACCATCTTCTTCTTCTTCATAATCAGCATCAGCAGCATCAAGATCTTCGTTGGCATCATCACCATCTTCAAAATCTTCAATATCATTTCTAGAAGTTCTATAGTGTGCATGGTCGCTGACTGAATTAGGCTTTGATTGTGGCCTAGAATTTGACCCAACGGAGTGATGAAACCCTCTATAGCGCATCGATTCATTCTGTTCTTCCCCATCCTGCTCATAATATTCATCAGATAACATTTCATCTGCAGGGATGTCAGAATGACCCTCGTTGTCCCTTGCTTACTTTCGGCTTGCCCTCATCTTCAAAATCTATTCCATCTTCCCTGACATCCGAAGAATTATCTTCAGATCCAACAGCATTTCTGTAGTCCAACCCACTTTTAGTTTCCTGACCAGAATCAGACCCACCCTGTGAGCGCATAGGTTGACAGTCCTTCCAAAAGGTTGAACCCCACTTTCCAGCCACAGCTGTTCTCCTCCCAGAAGTGGGCAAATTGGAAACTTTTGTACCAATAACCTCATCTTCTGCTGCCTCATTGTGCAACCTACTAGCATCTTCATGTTCGCCTTCACTTTGATACTGAACATCCATGTTGATATCACATTCCTTTTCATAAGAATTTACATCCATATCTTCATTCCCTGTGGAGCTATGAATTCTTTCAACACTTTGTCCTAGGGTCTTTTCTTCCAGGAGACTTCGTGAAACTGTGTTGTTAGAATAGTTCCTAAAAAAAGCCATCACTTCTCATGGGAATTCTATGCATTCATATTAATAATGTCTGCACCTGCAACAGGTCAAAGACATATTCATGTCAAACTGGAAACAGTGTGTTACCGTCATTGCTCAATTCACAACAAACATATTTCATTAAGCGTAGGCCAAATCAAATTAGGCTATTCACAGAACAAGAAAAGCAAAAATTAGAACCCTCCACCAACCTGAGACAACTAAAGAAAACCCAAGAATGAACATCACAAACAGTTATTTAAGAGAAAATGGATAACTGTAATGGGCTAGGACCGAACATAACATCTTGAAGATGCCATGTGGAATTACATTTTTAGTAAAACGATGGTATACCAATTCGAAATTCCTTTTTCTTTCTTCCCCCCCCACATATTTTCAGCATACAGGTTTAGTTTTTCAGTTGAATTACACTGTATTGACTTTAAAAACACCAGGAATCGGTAAATACTTCCGACTCATTTCATAGACATAGAAAACTAGAAGAAAAACAAACTGAGTGTATACCGATACTCATATAGTAGACACAACTAAGCACCTAAACCCCTGCCTACCATGCGAAAACTGATTGAAAATTCTACAAAATCCAACTCGGTAACGAAAAAATTTGTCAATGCCACAAGACCAATCATATAATCAAGCCAAACAAAGCAAGCAATAGATCAATGACCGAATTCGCAGACTGGAACAGAATCAACCGCCAAAAGCCCCTTCAAAGTTCCACAAGAAACCCTAAATACGAACGGCAAACCTAAATCCATGCCTAGAAACCCTAATTTCAAGACAACTCACATCGAAATGAGCGAATCCAAACAAAGAAGCCGATGATTGAGAGCATACAGAGAGAGCCAGACTCACGCAGTAATAGCTCCCCAGGAAACAAGGTCAATATGGGGAGAGAAATATAGAGGTGTGCCGTGTGCGCAGGTTAATGATGGTGCGCACCTTCTCCAACGTGGACTCGCCGGAGAATGACCCGCCGGGAAAAGGATACTGGTTTTTCCGTTTTGGTTCTACGAGTCCAGTTATGGGTCGGATTTTGGGGTGGAAGTAAGCAGCGATGGCGGCGGCGGCGGCTAAGATGCGCCGGAGATGAGGTTACGATTTTTTGAGACGGCGTCGTTTTCGGATTTATCGTCGACTACGACGATGACGACGGGGGTTGTGGTGGCGGAGGTGGTGAGTTTTTTTGAGAATTTTTAGAAAGAGGGATATTATCAAAATAAATGGTTAAAAGTTATAGAGAGAGAGAGAGAGAATGTGATTTTTCATTTTTAACCTGCCCCGATTTGTGAAGGAGCACAATGGTATAAATCCACCTGGCGTACATTCTGCAGGGGGATTTTTTTGTTTTTTGTTAGCGAAGAAAAATTTTCTACTGTATCGAAAATCCAGTTAGTACATCAAGTATTATAACATAATTACTTAGAAATTTTTTTAAGTTTTTAATTAATTGTATTATTACACTTGATGTACTGGATTGTATTCCCGACATGTGAAAAATCTTTCTTTACGCAAAAGAATATGTTCAAAAAAAAAAAGAAAAAACATAAAGTGAGTAGTACCTTCACAACCTTAAAAGAATGAGAAAGGGGATTCTATTCTTTCTTAGGAGATAAGAGAGTTAACAAATGATTAAACAGCACGAGTGATTAAATTTACAATGGTTCCTCGTCTCTAAACTATTTATTGCTATAATCACAATAGAATTGGAGGCTTTGCGGTCCCAAGTGCTCGTGGTTTTGGGCGATTTTGTCGATCTAGTGAAGTTCGCATTGGCAACGATATCGAAGGTGTTTCGGTGTGTGGTGAACTAAGAAATCCACCAAATGGATGAAAGAGAGAAACGAGATCATGACATCAGATTTTAAGACGATTCAAGGGGCAATGGATGCGGTGTCGGAGAAGAGGGATTGTGATTGGGGTTTATTATGAGAATGTGTTGATTGGGGTTTTTATATGGGCTAATACAACTAACTCCATTAAGGATGTTGGAAATATTGACGATGTAGATGTTACTTCTTCTACAACAAATCATAAAAAATTAATATTAGTATTATCACAATATTAGTACCACAATCTATCAAATAAAATGAACCAAATACGATAAAATACTTATATTTTGTAAGCTAGAAACTGTTTTACGTCGATACTTGATGTGGAGCAAAAAATAATCAAGAAATTATGGAGGTTGTAAGATTCCATATTGACCAATGGAGAGGGGGTGATGTGCCTTATATGTACATGCTCCGCTCCTTATAGCACGAGGCCTTTTCGGGACTCATTGGCTACGAATCTCATAAGAACTATAAAGTTAAGTGAGTTCGGGCAAGAGCAATCCCAGGATGGGTGACCCACTGGAAAGTTCTCGTGTGAGTTCCCATAAACAAAACCGTGAGGGCGTGGTCAGGGCCCAAAGCGGACAATATCGTGTTATGGCAGAGTCGAGACTGGGATGTGATATAATGGTATCAGAGCCACTCCGCCATGTGGTGCAAGTGTGCCGTCGAGGACGTCGGACCCATAAGGGGGTAGATTGTAACATCCCACATTGACCAACAGAGAGGTGTGATGTGCCTTATATGTACATGCTCCCCTCCCTATAGCATGAGGCCTTTTGGGGACTCATTGGCTATGAATCCTATAAAAACTCTGAAGTTAAGTGAGTTCGGGCGAGAACAATCCCAGGATGGGTGACCATTAGGAAATTCTCGTGTGAGTTCCTAAAAACAAAACCGTAAGAGCGTGGCCCAAAGCGAACAATATCTTGCTACGACGGAGTCGAGATTAAGATGTGACAAAGGTGATATGTGGACTTTTGGGTGAAAATGACAAAATTACCCTCGAGGCACACCAAGATTCTCATGCGCATGCAACGGACAATAACGACTCAATCAAGGAAGAGTTAAAGGTTATCAAAATGGTATTTATTCAAATCTTTCTCATCACTCCTCATCAAATCCTTATTCAAAAGATAACTCCCAAATTTCCTATCTAATTTAAGATTAATTGCCATATTAATTGCAAGATATTATTTCACATAATATCTTGCAATTATTCACCCATTCACACCACATATGGCCGACCACTACTCTCCAAATAAGGTCGGCCACTTCCCTATAAATATCCTTATTACCCTACTAAAAAGGTAGGCCATTTGCTACCCACAAACTCTTAAACACATTCTTTTCAAAATTTTAACTTTAGCATCGAAGATGCTTCAGCCAAAGCCTGAGTTCATCGTGGGTGCGTGAGACTTTTGGCCTTAATCTTAGGTGTTATTATTTTGCAGGTGCATTTTCGTCAAATGAGAAGACGACGGAAACTTACATCCACAAATTGGTGTTTTCATTGAGAGTTTGATTCACACGCTCAAAGAAGATTCTCGCATTCAAAATTTCTCATTTCTCGTTCATTCATAGATTTTTCGTACGTTCTTATTCCTAGAATTTTTTATAAAGTGCTTTGAATAAACGTAAAAGAGAAGTACGATGACGAGAAATTCAGAAATCACAATGAACGAACTTCCTACGTTCAAGGATTTGGACCAAGTGATGGAGATCATGACGTAGCCCCAACACGACGATCCACGAGGCTCAAAGTGACAACAAGAGGAGCGGTACCACCCACACGGGGCACCACCGTGGCTATGCTAACGACAGCAACCACTCGGCAACTTATGGCGAAACCCAAGTCCACGGTGAATGTGTCACTTTACAGCTGCGAGCCAGGCCCGTACCTATAAGGGAGTGCAGCACAACCCAAGAGGTGTAAGTAGCCCAGCTTGTTGCCACTGCAGCAACCCATGCCCAGGAATAAGCATAGTCCCAGGCGCTAGCAACTGCAGCCTGGCATGCCCAGGCCCATGCCAGAGAGCAACGCCAAGCCCAGGCTCGTGCCACTTTACAGTGTCAAGCCCATGCCCAACGCACGCGAGCTCTAGCAGCCCAACCTGCTCCGGTAACTTGACTCGCTTTCATGGTCCAATCCACAACTGTGACTCTCTTACTAGCCCAAACCGATCCAGGATCAATTTAACCGTCCCAACTTCAGATTTCTAGGACTTACGATGGAACTGGGTGTTTTTTCGCCCCATTTCTCTGCAGATTTGACATATCCCAACTCAAATCTCGCGCCCAGAGTCCATTACACTTCCACTACTCAATGAGATGTATATCATCTAAGCTCTTCCAACCCAAATGGGGAACAACACTTATCCTGACAAGTCATAGAGTTGACAAGCGCCCTTGCGCAACAGACAACCTTAGTGAATCAGCTCTTACAGCGCACCAAGATACAGCATGTTCCAAACGAAGTGTCCCAAAGTAGGACAAGGCAGACGACAAACCTCTCCAACAACGTCCCGGTAAGTAACCACCCGACCAGTCACAAACCGAGCGTTATGGCAGTGTACACTCCCAATTGGGCCCCTGAGATAACGTATACTCTCATCTTAGCGCGCGAAGGAGCGTGCACTCTTGGTTAGGCATGTGGACAAGCATACATTCATGGTTGGGGCCACACTCCGATAATCAAAATGAGTAACTTTTAGGCAAAGTGTTTATTCGTGGCTAGGCTCGCAAGAAACATCATCCACCTCACATCAGAGTAGGCAGCACGACAGATAAGAGAGAATCAGTCATTAAATCCAGCTTAAGTTTAACCGGCATCCTGCGAATAATTTGGTCGCCTACTAGGAACATACCACATGCACCGTAGCCACGACATAAATGAGTCGAATACATTGAAGAGCATCTTAGACCAGTAGATCACAATTGGGGGTAACCGAGAACTTCGCTACCCCAGCAAAAGCAAATTGAGGAATAAGTATGGCTCCTAGTTAAATTCAGGCGCTCGAATAGACATGACCAACATACGTAGGTCACCCTTCATGGATGAGATCGAACAGGTGAAGCCTCCACTCAAGTTTAGCATACCACATTTCACATCCTTTAAAGGAGATGGAAATCTGGAAAGGTACCTAATGCATTACCGAAGCACAATGATCCTCTATCAGAATAATGACATTCTCATGTGCAAGATATTCGCCACCACTCTACAAAGCGAGGCGCAAGATTGGTTCCACACCCTGCCGCCACAATCCATCCGGAGTTTCGATGAACTTTCTAGGTTTTCACTAAGGAGTATTCATTATATCGCTCAATCAATAAGAAATTCGACCACTTGTTCAAGTTAAGAAGAACCCTAAGGAGTCGCTATAGCGACTATGTGAAGAGGTATAAAGCAGAGAAGGCAAAGATAGTTGGATACAACAAATCAATAGCTAGTGCAGCCTTCTAAAAAGAACTCTCAGTAAATCATTCGTTTCGAAGGATTGATCATGAAAGAAGACCTAACTATGGCAGACTCATTTGCTTTAGCAGAAAAGCATGCACTTTAGGATGAGCCTCAGCGAGTAGACAAGGCACCTGAGCAGCCTAATCGGTAGTAACTCAAAAGAATGAGGACAAGGAAGTAGTATAATAACAAAAACAGGTAAGAGGCCAAGCGCAGTGACCGATCTCCAACTAAAACGAGGCCTGATAACCAAAAACTACTCTAAGTTCTCGATCCCGATCCACCAAATCCTCTGTGACATCAAGAGTGAACCATGGTTCAAGCTGCTAATGAATCAAATGGAGATACCTCTAAGTTGGACCACACCAAGAATTGTGCATTCCATCGAGGTCCCGATCACACAACTAATAACTCCTACACTTAGAGGAACTACATAAAAAGGTTGGTGAAAAAAGGCAAAATCGATAGATACCTAGACAAGCTAACCACATATCCTAGAAGAAACACAAACGTCGACGAAAAGTCACTGACCAAGACAATTCGGATCAATGGCATTTTAGCCAAATCCAAGCACTTGGGCACTACCCAACCTGGACCCATCGTTGGCTTCACTGAGCAGGATGCTGAAGGCGTCGACTTCTCACATGACAACGCATGTTAGCTTCATCGAACAGGATGTCGAAGGTGTCGACTTCCCACATGACGACACATTAGTGGTATTTGTCCAACTAACTCACGCTATAGTCGACAGAATGATGGTTGACAACGGAAGTGCGGTTAACCTACTTCAACTCTCAGTAATTCAGCAAATGAGTCTGGAAAACACAATCATACTCTGAGCGAAGGTAATCACCGGATTCAACGGACACACCTCGACTGTCATCGACAACATTATACTTGACGTGAGAACACCACTAGTTGTCTCAAAGCAGATGTTCACGATAGTAAATGACCTGTCTCTCCTTACAATGAGATTCTAGGGCAACCTTGGATGATAAAGTTGGATGTCGTAACCTCCATCAAGTATCAAAAAAATCTGATTTCGCATCCTAAGATATGGAGTCAAAGAAATCAAGTCTGATAAGGCCACATATCGACGATGCACTGTGCAAGTACTGAAAGAAACAAAAAAGAAGTCATTTACCCTCGTAGAGGCTACAGAGGTCCAAAGGGGCGACAAAGATACCAAATAGCAATTATAGTAGACTGATCAAGAAGACGAAACCGGATAGAAACCCGAAGAAGACGCCAAACACATCATTCTTGATCCCCAACAACCGGAGAAGACTGCTAAAATCGACTCACGTCTGAGTCTGAAGGAAAAAGAAGAACTTACGACTTTCCTTAGGGAAAATTATGACATCTTTGCATGGTCACCTTTCGACATGCACAACATCGACCCTAAGATAGCTTTCCACAAGCTGCATGTCGACCCCGTTGCCAAACCTGTGATCCAGAAGAGAAGACATTTCTCACTTGAATGAGTGGCGATCATTGAAGCAAAAATTGATAAGCTAGTGGAAGCCGAGTTCATAGAAGAGGTAGCACACTCAGCATGGCTTACCAACGTCATGCTAGTAATGAAGAAAGAGAAAGGCAAATTGAAGGTTTGCATATGCACATACCTCAACAAAGCATGCATGAATGATCTTTATCTAGTTCCCCGAATCAATTTACTAGTAGATTCAACTTCTGGGAACCAGCTGCTTAGTTTCTTAGACGCATACTCCAGTTACAACCAAATAGCCATGCACGAGCCCGACAATGAAAAAACCGTGTTTGTGATCGAGCGAGGCACCTACTGCTACAAAGTTATGCCTTTTGGCCTCAAGAACGCAGGGAGCTACTAACTAGCGATTAGTAAACATGATGTTCAAGAAGCAAATTGCAGTAACCATAGAGGTTTACGTTGATGACATCATGGTGAAGGGATAAACAGCAATCAGACCACATTGGCAACTTGGCAGAAACTTTAGACATTCTCATAAAGTACAAGATGAAGCTCAATCCTGCCAAATGCACGTTCGGAGTATCTTCAAGCAGATTCTTAAGGTACCTAGTAATCCAACGATGAATCGAAGCACATTTCAAACAAATCCGAGCAATCCTAGAGATAGAGTCTCCAACTACCTTGAAGGAGATCTAAAGCTTGATTGGACAAGCTGTCGCGCTCAACCTCTTCTTCTCGCGATTCACCAATCCATGCAAGCTTTTTTTCAAAGCAATCAAAAAGGTATAATGAGAAAAATGGGATGATGAGTGCGAACTTTCCAAGACCTGAAAAAGTATCTCAGATTGCCTCTGTTACTATCTAAGTTGGAAGTGCGGAGGACTTATACATTTACTTGGCAGTTTCAAAAGTAGTAATGAGCTCGACCCTCATACTAGAAGAGCTGAGGGCCAAACTGCTGGTATTCTACACTTCTAAAACTCTTCTCGATGCGAAAACCAGATATCCAAAGATCAGGAAATTGATTTTGCTGCTAGTTGTTGAGCTTGAAAGCTCATACCATATTTTAAAGCTCATACAGTCATCATCATGACTTAGTATCCTCTACGATCAATCATACATAGTCTAGATGATTCACAACAAGTAATGAAATTAGCATTGGAACTTAGCCAATACGGTAATAAAGGCGTTAGCCTTGGTAGACTTTATAGCAGAATTCACGCCTAGCCTAAGAGATGCAACAGAGCGACCCAACAACACCCCGAAAGAAACCAAGCATGCCCTAGTCACACCTACCTCACCCGATACAGACTTTTAACATTTGCACGTTGATGACGCATCCAACTACAAGGGTTAGGGTGCAGGAGTGATCCTTATCACCCCAGACGGTTCGATGCACGAGTAGGCGATCACTATAGGCTTCAAAGCATCCAACAACAAAATAAAGTACGAAGCCCTACTAGCAGGCCTCCGAATGGCAAAAGACTTGGCGGTGAAAAAGCTTGCAATTCATTCCAATTCCTAACTAATCAACAGCCAGACTAATGGGGAGTAGAAATTTGGTGAAAATTAAATTTTTTATGACCCAAGATTTCTTTGCATGATTCATAGGACTAGCCACCTACATTGAATCCTTAGAATCAAGCTTGTTCTAGTGGGTTGGCGCGAATAGGCCATGCGCCCACTAGACATTCATGAGTGCTCTAGAGAACCTGCCTAAGTTCTCATAGGAAGCGGCCCCACTCCCATACTTAAATAGGCGAATCCATCAAGTGTACACTGCAGTCAAGCACACCACTTACATATAGACTATGGTATTCATTAAGAACATAAGTTCAACCTTATATGCTACAATAGTTGCATTATCTACACCATAGGGATAGACTCTCAATAAAGTTGTTGATATAAATTGATAATGCATGCTCAATCAACAGGTGACTTGTTATTACCCATATGAACCTATTTCCTGGGATCTCCATTCACATAGGTTGGGTTACCATCACTCTTGATTGATGTTATAGGCATACGTCTTATCCCCTCAATATCATAATCATCTACTAGCATTTAGCTTAGTGGATTTGTCAGAAGATTAGCTAAATCCATTTTTGACCTCTAAATAATTACATCAAACGCAAATGCACAAGTTATTTAGCTTAATGCCCTCATAGCTATGATATCACACACAATGAACCGGCTAGTTTCTTCCACAAATAGTGGGATATCTCAAACCAAACAAAGTGGTCTCTTCCACAAATAGTGGAATATCTCAAATCAAACATAGTCACATCCATATAAAATGGGATATAACAAAGAGGTTGTTAAGCCTCAATATCTTTTTCAATGGCTATCAACTCATGTTCCCATTCAAAATGACTGCATATCTATGTAAGATATATGTCTCCAAGATATGATATTAGCTTGTATAATATTTACCACAAGCATTGTTGTACTATAAACATAATTGATTGTATCTTAAGTATATTTAGTGCTCAAAATATACCTCTGCAATAATCTATGAGAGATTTTTTGAGTACTTCGTTTCCACCAATTAAATGTTAGTCTCACAAGACAATTGAGATTAAATTTTAGTATCTCTTGATATGCTTATTAGTATTCCACATGGTTTGTATTTGAGTATACTTGCTCAATATGGCATCTGAAACATCTTGCAAACACATAAGATGCATAAAAAATGTAGTTCACATGATTGTTAGCACCACACAATGTAACATTAAGATTTTCACAGAAATACATAAGTGCTCAAGTATGTCCCTTCCGATAGCTTTTAATGAACCTTGGTGTTTAAATACCTGCTAAATTTGTCCCATGTGTCTCTGTATCAAACCTTTTTTTTTTTTTTTTTTTTTTTTTTTTTTTTTAATGAACGGCTTTCTATCCCCCACAATTTGAATGATGTCAACTAGCCCTTCTCGATCTTAGTGTTCACAATCCTCATCATGTGACAACCCGTTCCAAATTTTACATTTTTATGTTATTTTAAAAGCGTGAATTTACGAAAATGCCATAGAGGCAAAGATTTTGACTTATGGTGACCATCGTCTAGAGAGACGTATGACTTATTCTTTTAACATATTCTCGTAGTACTCGTGGATGTGAACGCATAGGCGAAAGCCTTTTGCGAGTCCGGATTATAACGGTATAGTTATGGACGTTTGAAAATGGTTATTTAAAGTTTAGTTATAAATTATTTGAATTCCCACCTTGTGGGAAAATGGCCAATTTGATTTTAGGCACAAATAGGAAGGAACCAATTAAATTAGAGGGAGAGGGTGAGACCCAATCAGAAATAGAAAGAAGAAGAGAAAAAAAAAAAAAAAAAAAAAAAAGAAACTCCCAGCTTTCCCATGGGTTTTTCCCACTCACGACCACCCATTTTCCAAGGTCGATTCCGGCCAACTCCGGTGGAGTTTTTCGACGCCACCACCACCATCTTGAAGCTCTCATTCCCCTCTACAAAACCTACCCAAGAACCACCTTGATTAGCCATGGTATGTGGCGGTTTGAGGCCACGAAAGTCGACGAAAATCAACGGTGCTCCGGCCACTCTTTTTGATTTTCCGGCAAATCGGCAAAGTGATGGCCAATGCCACCACTTGGGCTTTGTAGCCCATCATCCAGGAGCAAAACCCAACCAACCTTGACCCCGTTGGACCACTGTAGAAGACGAATCGACACCGGGAAGTTTTAGGCACCCGCCGGCTTTGTGGGCAAAATTGACCATCTTCCGTCCACTTTTGGACTTTGTGGCAGGTATGAAAGTTGCTCCACTCACTGAGATCTTCATTTCTGTGAAGTTTGAGAATTTTTGGAAATAGTTGGATTTTTCGGCGAGTCGGAGCGGCCGACCGCCACCCGCGGCGGTGCGTTGCCAGTAGGCCCGCCAATGCTATTTTGAGGCTATGTCGAATGTCTTGCATTCAGTTTTGTTATTTGAATGACATAGGTTGATCGTTGGAACCTAAATTCGTTACGATACGTTACTTGATAAAAATGTGAATCGACGATCCAACCGTTGGATCATCACCAAAATTGGATACATTATAATACGTAATATTTAAAGATCATAGGAATTTATGGATCGTGAATCCGACTTACAGATCTTCCTGAATTGGATTTGTAAGTTAGTAAAATAAATGTTCACGTCCACTTGGTTTTGGGCAAATGGCGGAGATCCAACCGTTGGATCGTAATAAAATTTTAATATGTTATTTTAGAAACATAGTGTGTATCGTTGGGAGTTGCGGATTGGAAATCTGATATGCGGATCTTCCAAATCGAGCTATACAGGGTTGTAGACCCTACCGTCGATCTTTGATCGACGGTTGACTTTTGGTCAATGGGTTTCAAATTATTCTTAAAGGTCCTTGAGGATATGTTTTATGTAAATTATGTATTCTATCGATAAAAACTTTGAGACGTGATTTGATAATTGGTCACAGGCGACGATAGATCGTGATGTCTCGATGTGCGTGCAAGATAATCATAGCGTGGACTCCAGGTGAGTGGATCTTTTCCTTTTTATCGTACATATTATTGAGAGTTCTATCGACACTTTTAAATTGATTAGGTATATTACCTTCATATAATTATTGTGAATGCTTGAAGTACCTATATGAACTACGAATGGCTTGATCCCTGTTTAGGGTACGTAGGCAGTCTAACGAGACGTTAGATGCAGCCATAATATATTTGAGACAAAAGCCTTATTTGGGAAATTGAGTAATGCGAAGGAAATTGGTAAAGGCAAGTTTTAGTTTTGTGAATTAGTTAGTTAAATTAGTGTTAATTGGGTTGTCATGGATAATTATCCTTGAAAATAAGTAGTTTGGGAGTAGGGCGTTATTGATTGTACACTTCACACCGTATTGTTTATAATTGAAAATGCTACGACATGGTTGAATATTAGATTGCATCATGGTATATCCATATGTATATTACTTGCATATAATTACTGGGAATGCTTTCAAGTGCAACGGTGAACGCAAGACACCCAGGTAAGTTCAGGTGAGTTTATGGTATTAGTTGAATCGATTGCGTTATAGCATGACTACAGTTATGTGTTAGGCAACTTCGATACTGTCATACTGGTTGCCATGAGTTGCACATGTTATATTGAGATGCATTGAGAGCTCATAAACCTGCACCCCGGTGTTAGTGCTTCTGCCCGTGGCCAGGGCACAGTCCTTCACGTGATATTCACCTCCCGCACCTTACGCTCACCTTGGATCCAAGGTAGGTGCACAGTCTTGTCGTACAGACCACTTTAGGTGGTTGATAGGAGCATATTCATGCTACTTAAATGGCTAGTTCTCGTGCATTTACGTTATGTTTCTTTAGTTATTTTAGTCCTTTATGCTTCTTTTGTGTGTTTTCAGGTTCTAAGGGCAAAGTATGCAAAAGGATGCCTTTTGGAGCCTTTTGGAGCAAATTGGAGATTGGAATGGATATCATATGCTTGGAGCCAAGAGGATGGACAAAATTGAAGACTTGAAGTAGGAAAGTTAAATCCTAAAAGACCTCATGTTTGAGCAACATTGAAGACTCCTACGTATTTTAGAACACAAAAACAACATTCCTTGCAACCTTAGGACAATGTCGTGTGTTTCCTTGTGTCTCCCTTCCTTGCCATGCAAGGAAGGGCTTTGTTACCTTTTTTTTAAACACTTAAACCATTTCCTTAATCATTCAACCATTCAACCATTGCAGAAAATCCACTTCCTTTGCCGTGCATATCAATGCATTTCAGCCATTCCACATGCATTTCAACTCACATGCACTCATTGTTATTCCACTTCATTTCACCTTGCATTTCCAGATTATTCCTTCATCATTGCACCACAAATCAGCCACACATTCACCCACATGCACCCTTTAATCATTCAACCATAAAGCCACATGCAATCTCATTCATCCACCACACATTGCCGTGCACTCCCACTCCAGATTTCCAGCATCCCATAATCATTCACACCCCTTTCTCTACACCAAAACCGTGCACATACATTTCCCTTGTGCAATTCCAGCTTTCCACAACATATCTAGCTGTCATTGCACATGCTTTCACAAGCTTTAACCAACAACAATACCACAACAACACACTACACAACACAAAGACCCATCCTGAAAATCCTTGCCGTGCACTTCACATTGAAATTCCAGCATCTTCACATGCCTTTCCAGCTTTCCCTTTCATTTCCAGCTCTCATTCTTCATCATTGCAGCCACCTACATGCATTATTCATTAACCTTTCATCATGTAGCCAGAAAATAAGCAAGAAAACACTCAATGCCGTGCCTTCACACACCATTCCAGCACATGCCAACACCTTCACATGCAATTCCAGCTTTCACATGCTTTCCTAGCTCTTTTTCCATCATTAATTAGCCACTTGCATCCTAAACAAACAGCCATATACACCTCCATTCCTCCTATAAAAACCCTTGCATTCTCATTCATTTGTCATTCAATTCACTCTCCATTCTCATTACCACAACACAACACAAACACTCCCCCTTGTGCCGTGAGTCCTCCTTCCATTTCCTGCATCTTCTCTTCCATTTCCATCACTTCCCATCCCTCTAAAACACTATCCAACAATCAACATATCCTTAGACCTTGTGCCACAACGAAGAGGAGGAGAAGAGTGCCTAAACGTTCATACAATTCAAGTTTGAGTTGTTGGAATTTTTAGGTGTTGCTTTTCCTCGATTGCAATGTTTAATTTCAATTCTCTTTGTCTTGTACGTATGAGGAACTAAACCCCCCTTAGCTAGGGGGTGATTCGAAATATATGTTTATGCTTGCAATATGATTTGATTACTTCTAATTACGTTTCATAAGTTGTGAATTCAATTTGTTTAACTGTTTGATTGATAACCTATTTATGTATGTTTATTGAGAGTGCACGCTTAATTTTCATGCATGAATTTGACGCTAGAATATAAGTGAGTTTCACGTAATAGTTATGAACTTATATTCACAAGTAGTGGAGGTTGCTTATAAACAATCGCGTTAAACAAATTCTTGGCATAAGTTTCATGCAATCATAGTAACGAATGCCTCGTCAACACTTATAGTTTTCATGATGCTTAATGATTCTTGCTTGTATCTCTATTATGCAATTCATGTAGGGAACTTGTGAGGAATGCTTTGGGTTGTCGTATGCAATCATCCAATTCATTAACTTAAGGAAAACTTGACGGTTAATTTAAGCGGACCTAATTAACCCGGGGCGTTGAGAATTCATGGTTTATTGAAAAGCAATTAGAAACCATTTTGTATGCAAGTATAACATGTGTGGAGATGAACCCCTTAGCTAGCTTCCCATCCATTAATTTCCGTCAAATTCATATTTACAATTTGTTTTCTTTACAATCTATCCATTTTAGTTTTAAATTCGTCCAAAACCAATCCCCCCATATTTTGTTTAATCTTAGTCATTAGAAATCAATTTAGTTTGTGTTTTTACGTTTTTGAGTCAAATCCAAGTGATTAACAATCCCTCCTAATCCCCGGTCCAGAACGATCCCTACTTACGTACTTACTACAATTGACAAAAAGAGGGTTGAATTTGTGTGCGTATAATTCTCGCATCAAATTTTGGCGCCGTTGCCGGGGATTAGCAACTTTGCTAATCTCTTGGATTGTTTTATTTTGTTTTTTTTATTCCAGATTCTTAATCTTGTTTTGTTTCTTGTTTTAGGTACTAGTTTATGACTCGGAGTTCTCGTCCGATTCGTGAACATATCTCGAGCTTTAACGCCGATTTCGAGCGAGAATTGAGACGAAAGAGAAAGAACTCAGAACCTAGCGAATCAAGTGAAAGCTCCGAGTCCGTTTCTGAATCTGAAGAAGAACCCAAGACAACAGTGGGTGAAGAAGATATGGCAGCCGACAACCGAACAATCAAGGAGCTTTCCGCTTCGGGATTGGCCAATGCCGCACCATTATGTATTCAATACCCCGCGGCTGCCCAAGGCAAGACCGATGAATTCGAGTTGAAGTCAAGCTTGTTGCACCACATTCCGAAATGCCATGGGCTTTCCATGGAAGATCCCAACAAGCATCTCAAGGAGTTCGAGGTTGTTTGTTCGAGCATGACACCCATAAATGTCGACGAGAACATTCTGATGATGAAGGCTTTTCCATTCTCACTTTTGGAAAAAGCGAAGGATTGGCTTTTCGAATTAGCACCCGGAACGGTTACATCTTGGGATAGTATGAAAAGAGCTTTCTTGGAGAAGTTTTTTCCAACTTCAAGAATCATTCTCTTGAGGAAACGGATTAGTGGTATCCAACAAAATCAAGGTGAATCGTTTCCGTCTTATTATGAACGTTTTAAATCACTTGTTGCTTCTTGTCCACAACATCAAATGAAGGAGGAGCTGCTCATTCAATACTTCTACGAAGGACTCCTTCCAATGGAACGCCAAATGCTTGATGCCTCGGCGGGAGGTGCGTTGGTGGATAAAACTTCGTGGGCTGCAAAAGTTCTAATTGCCAACCGAGCACATAATGCACAACAATACGAAGGTGTTGGACAAAGAGACCCCCCACGGCAACACCAAGTCAATGAGGTAAGTGCCATAACCGAACTTCAAAATCAAATGGCTAACCTTATTACGTTGCTTTCTCAGGTGGTGGAAGGTCCAAAAGTCAAAACCGTAGCTTCTTGTGGCGTATGTTCCATGCAAGGATACCCTACAGACACGTGCCCACAATTGATTGAGAATGGGGATGGGAGAGTGCAAATGCCATTGGATTTCCATGCCACAATCAACCAAGGAATGATCTATATTCCAACACATACAATCCGGGTTGGAGAGACCATCCAAACTTCAAGTGGAGGGAGCCCCAACAACCTCAACAACAAGGAGGCTTTAGACAACAACCCCCGGGGTTTTACACCAGAACCCACAGCCAAGACCAAAACCAACCACAATCCAGCCAAAACCATCAAGGTACGTCTTTAGATAATGCTACAGTTCTTAAGTTACTTACTAGTCTGTCTCAGGGACAAGAAAATCAAAACAAGGCGATGCAAAACCAAGACCAAAGGGTGGACCAATTAGAGAAGCAAATAGGGCAGATTGCGGAGTTTGTGGGACAATTCCGAGATCAAGGCAAGCTTCCAAGCTCAACAATTGTCAATCCAAAGGGTGGCTTTGAAACCGCCAATGCAATCACCTTAAGAAGTGGCAAGGAAGTTGGAACCACCTCACAACCACCAAAATCAAGTCAAGACGAGGAGGACAAGTTGTTGCAAGAAGAAGCACAGGGAGCAAAGCCCACGGCCAAGGATGACCAAACCTTGCCAAATTCATCTAGACCTCCTAAACCATCCCAAACCACCAAGGTAAGTACCAATTCGACTTTTTCTAGTTCTATTCCACTAAATGTGCCCTTTCCTGGCAGGTTTAGGCAATCAAAGAAGGAAGAAGCCGAGAAGGACATTCTAGAGACCTTTCGGAAAGTTCAAGTCAATATTCCGCTCCTTGATGCGATTAAGCAAGTTCCGAGGTATGCTAAGTTTTTAAAAGAACTTTGTACAACAAGGAAAAGGATCTCGAACAAAGAGGTGGTTCAGGTAAGTGAAAATGTCTCTGCTGTGTTACAAAGGAAATTACCCCCTAAATGCAAAGATCCGGGTAGTTTTACAATTTCGTGTGTTATTGGTAATACTAAGTTTGAACAATGCATGTTAGATCTAGGTGCTTCAATTAACATCATGCCATACTCTATTTATGCTTCAATGAACCTTGGTGAATTGAAAAATGATGGTGTGATTATTCAGTTGACCGATAGATCTAATGCCTATCCAAAGGGCGTATTGGAAGATGTCTTAGTACAGGTGAATAATTTGATCTTCCCGGCGGATTTCTATGTCCTTGAAATGGAGGAAACCACCCATGCTCCACCCTTGCCGATTCTTCTTGGGAGGCCATTCATGAAGACGGCCCGAACAAAGATAGATGTGTTTAAAGGCACTTTAACGATGGAATTCGATGGGGAAGTGATTGATTTCAATATTTCTGAAACTATGAAATTTCCTAATGATAATCACTCATGTTTCTCTATTGATATTCTTGATTCTTTGGTGCAGGTACCTGATCTATTCCATGCCATGGGTTCCAATTGAGCCTAAGAAGGTCTCGTCCGGCTGCAAGACGTAAAAGAAAGCGCTACTTGGGAGGCAACCCAATACAGTGAATAAAGCTTGTTCATTGATTTCCGAGAGATTACAAGCAATAAAAAAAAAAAAAAATAAAAAATAAAAATAAAAAAAATAAATAAAAAAAAAACATGGCAGAAAGATGGAGCCTTCACAAAGGTTGTGTACGTGAAGCCCCACTACGTGGCAGCACTCTCGGAGTGGGAGGCATAGGAGCGGGAGGCATAGGAGCGGGAGGCATAGGAGCGAGAAGCACCGAAGATAGATCATTCAAGGCCCCAAGCCTTGGTGGAACGCTAGATGATGCAGGAAAGAGGTGCCTCTGGAAGAAAGCCGCAAGCCTTTGACGGTCATCAAGCTCATCAAGCTTCCTCTTCATGCCTGTCGAATAATTGTTGGCAAGCACGTGCAAACTTCGATTCTCGTACTTAAGCTGTTTGATCTCTTGCTTAAGACTCTCCACCTCCGCCATCAATGATTCAACCTGATGGAAGCGAGCAAGTAGGCGTTGGCCTATGTTGGACACAGAGCCAGCGCACTGAACACTGAGAGCCAGGGACTCTTGAACGGCCAACTCATCGGACCGTCCTGAAAGCAGCTGACTATCTTTGGGAGTGAGGTAGGCCTGGCAAACGGGTCGTGTCTATCGTGTTCGTGTCGTTTTCGTGTAACACCTGTTATCTTAACGGGTCGTGTCGTGTCACATCCGTTATCTTAACGGGTCCTTAACAGGTCGTGTCACTTTACCCAACGGGTAAAGTGACCCGACCCGTTATGACCCATTATGACCCGTTAAGAAAAAAATATATTTTTTTTAAATTTGCACATATCACACATTGCCACATAAATATTACTTCAAAACATTAAAACATTTCTCGTTCAAGTACTATATCTACACTCGAAAATAAAAGTCTAATAAAAAAATAATACATACACTACTAATATATTACAAATATTAAATGTGCAAGGATAAAGAGTTTTTGTTTTTAAGATTGTAAGTCTTTCTCAAAAGTTTACACCTCCATTTACAAAATCTTCAATTTACATCGATCATAATGAAATTGTATTCAATTTACACCTACATCTATATAATTATTATAGTTTTTACTTTTTAGGGATATAAAATTATTAAATTAATGTATATAATTGTTAATATTACAGTTGATTCATACTTTTATTAAGTATATAAATTATAACATAAGATTTTGTGATATCCACATCCACTAGTGTAAATATTTTAAATTGAAGATCAAATTCATTCTTTGTATTCATATAGGGTTAAGGAGTGTAGCTGTAAAAATTCATCAAAATCAGAGTTAAAATAACCGTTAAATCTTAATTTTTCGTTTATAACCGTCGAAAAGCTTTGTCCCGTTACTTGATCTCTTAATGTTTTTTTTTTATGATTTTTTGCTGATGTGATCTCCAAGCATATACAAACAATTTTGACAGTTTGGATCGTTGAAATTAGTTTTGGAGAATTCGTAAAACGATAGATTGACTAACACTTAGAGTTTATTTATACTTTCATTAAGTATAACATAAGATTTTGTGGTATCCACTTGTGTAAATATTTTAAATTGAAGATCGAATTCATTCATTATATTCATATAGGGTCAAGGAGTGTAGTTATAAAAAATCATCAAAATCGGAGTTAAAATAACCGTTAAATCGTGATTTTTCGTTTATAACCGTTGAAAAGCTTTGTCCCGTTACTTGATCTCTAAATGTTTTTTTTTTGTGATTTTTTGCTGATGTGATCTCCAAGCATATACAAACAATTTTGACGGTTTTGATCGTTGAAATTAGTTTTGGAGAATTCGTAAAATGATAGATTGACTAACACTTAGAGTTTATTTATACTTTCATTAAGTATAACATAAGATTTTGTGGTATCCACTTGTGTAAATATTTTAAATTGAAGATCGAATTCATTCATTGTATTCATATAGGGTCAAGGAGTGTAGTTATAAAAAATCATCAAAATTGGAGTTAAAATAACCGTTAAATCGTGATTTTTCGTTTATAACCGTTGAAAATCTCTGTCCCGTTACTTGATCTCTGAATGTTTTTTTTTTGTGATTTTTTGCTGATGTGATCTCCAAGCATATACAAACAATTTTGACGGTTTGGATCGTTGAAATTAGTTTTGGAGAATTCGTAAAACGATAGATTGACTAACACTTAGAGTTTATTTATACTTTCATTAAGTATAACATAAGATTTTGTGGTATCCACTTGTGTTAATATTTTAAATTGAAGATCGAATTCATTCATTGTATTCATATAGGGTCAAGGAGTGTAGTTATAAAAAATCATCAAAATCGGAGTTAAAATAACCGTTAAATCGTGATTTTTCGTTTATAACCGTTGAAAAGCTTTGTCCCGTTACTTGATCTCTGAATGTTTTTTTTTTGTGATTTTTTGCTGATGTGATCTCCAAGCATATACAAACAATTTTGACGGTTTGGATTGTTGAAATTAGTTTTGGAAAATTTGTATGCCATCAATCAAGTTCCGTGTGTGTGTGTGTGTGTGTATATTTATTAAGTAGATTTAAATCTATTTATTTTGTACGTATAAATTATACTTGACCGGTACACGGAATAGTACATACATCACGTGTCACGTGTGTCATTATAAAAATAGTGAGATATGTCATGACAGTCATGTGTGTGATAAAAAGTTAATAACTTAAAAAAAAAAATAAAACATAAAAAATTTCTCACCACTTCTATTAATTTTCATTTTTCCCTCTCTTTTTTGTTTCCTTTTCAACTTTTTCTTATCATTTTCACTTTTCCCTCCAACATTTTTCCCTAATTCCCTCACTTTTTTGTTTCATTTTCAACTTTTCTTAACATTTTCATTTTCCCTCCATTTTTTTTTTCAAAAAGGGCGGTAAGTTGGCAACGGCAAGAAATTGATTATTGAAATTTGAATGGAAAGAAATCACATCAAATTTCAATGGATGCAAAATCATGCAATGCATCATGCATATTAAATTATTAATTAATAATTATTATAGTTTTTATAAAATTTAATATATATATAATTATTATAGATAGACTTAATATTTTGGGGGTATAATTATTATAATTATTATAAATTTTATAGTTAATTTAATATATATATATATATATATTTATTTATTATAATTTTTAGGGGTATAAAATTGTAAAATTAATGTATATAATTATTATAGTATTTTTTTAGGGTTATAAAATTATAAAAATAATATTCTGCTTATCGTGTATCGTGTTACCCACGTGTATACCCGAACCAACCCGTTATCTTAACAGGTGCTTATCGGGTTACCCGATAACGACCCGATTCGTTATCGTGTCGACCCAAACACCTGTTAATTTCGTGTCGTGTCGTGTCGGGTTATCGGGTCGTGTCAGAAATTGCCAGGCCTAGAGTGAGGAGGTTCCGAGCTACTATCGTAGCTGTTGTTGCATCCGTCATCACAGAGTCCTCACCTGTAAGAGGGCCATGAGAAGATAAGAAAGACGGGCACCATACCTTACCCTGACGCGGCGCAACCGGATCACTGCTTAGACTCAAATCTAAGCAAATGTTCGATGGGTTAGATGAGCTAGCCATTTTTCAAGAAGTTAAAAGAGAAGGGTTGGATGGAGTAAAATCTCGACGGGCCGTAGACGATTTCTGGGCAATCTTCAAAGTGTGCATGCTAGAGGTGATCGATCACCTCTATTAAAGGAGAGGCGACACAATCACCAATTCAAAAATGAAGAGACACCACTCTTCAAAGCCGGAATTTCCGGCGTAAAGATCGCCAGCTCTTCAGACGCAATCCCGGCTTTTCAGATAAAGCGTGTAACTTTGTCAAAAGCTCCCGGCTTTTCAGAAGACGCGTGGAGGCCGAGAAAGCAGCTACACACTTTTGCCGACAAGCGTGGGTGACAAAGCCGAAAGCTCCCGGCTTTTCAGAAAACGTGTTCAACTTTGTCGAAAGCTCTCGGCTTTTCAGAAAACGCATGCCATTTTGTCAAAAGCTCTCTGACAAAGCTGAAGATACGTGGAGGACATTGCCGCATCTGCACTGCCACTTGCCATTACAATTCCTATATACATCAACATTCATGGCAAGGCATACACCCAAAAACGCATGACTTCCCTTCTCGGCCGAGAATGTAGCTGCAACCAACCCTCTCAAACATGTTCAGTTTTCGTCTTCTCTTGAGAACACATTTTCAACCATGGATGTATCCCCCAAAGAAGGTACCAGATGCCTGGAGCACAGATGAGCCAGGAGGAAACGGTAGATCGAAGCATATAGAGACAAGCACAACAAATACATGTGCTGATTCATTCACCGCTTCTTCAAAAGCAAAGGTATCTCATATCATCAAGGTCAAAAGAAAAAGTATCTCATATCATGCTCTTTCCCTGTCTTTTCCTTTGTCTTTGTTATTACTTGCATGGCAAAGTGAAAGAAGCAATCAGTCGGCACTTGGAGTCAGTCTTCCGATCTGGAACCAACTACCTGGAATCTATTCCCTGGTTGCTTACCTAGCGTTGCTCTCGAGTAGTCATCTTCAACGGTTGATACACTTCCAGAGAAGGGACCACTTCTGCAAAGGGGAGCAAGTAAGACAAGTGAAAATGATACATTGAAGCATGTGGAGACAAGCAACAACTGCATATGCTGAGCTATCCTCTAACCCTCTTCAATACGAATTGGAGAGATTGAACAAAGAAACAGATAAAAGGAGCAAGCTCAGACCTTCGGGAGAGACCAAAAGAATCCTGCTGCCCAGTTCAAGAGTAGCACAAAGGAAAATCAACGATCGGAGGAAACCAAAAGAATCTTCAGCCCAGTTCAAGAGTAAGCCTATGGAATCACCAAGATCATGCCCATGCATTCAACAAAGGAAGGCCGAGAAAGCACTCCAATTCCAGATTTGCGTTCCTAAACTCTTCTCTTTGTTGTTGATTTTGTTTATGCCATGTTAGGTTGTTAGATGTTGTTTTTTTTGTTTGTTTGTTATTTGTGTGAGTCTATGCTTGAAACATTGAGGACAATGTTTGATTTAAGTGTGGGGGGGTAACTAAGTATATTTGATGCAAATTCGTGGGATTTTATCACCCATAACTTCAAGTGTTCAAGTGTTGTTCCTTGCTGTTTTAAAATGTTTTTGAGCTGATTTGGAGTGTTTTAGTGTGCTTTGTTTTATAACTCCGAAAATCACATAAAAATTTGAAAAACATGTTTTGAAAAGCCTAAAAAGAGTGTTTTGAGTCGTTTTTGTGTGTTTATGTCGTAGGTCACCTTCCAACACAATGATAAGGATTTGATTTTTAATTGCATGACTGTTAAAAAGAGTTATAAACATGGAGAAAAGTTTGATTTACTCTTGGTATATGCTTGGTTATGGTTATAATGTATGACTTCACATGCAATCATAAAAGAAAAATTGGTTTTTGTAACATGCTTGAAGGAAGGAACTCAAACAAACGCTACAACCTTGTGAGACTTGAGCCTAAACGTTATTTGGAGAGTTAAAATCTGTGCATTATTGTTTTCCAAAGGCGTTGCATGATCTCATTATTCTTTGCTTGGTTACTACTTAGAAGGCGTTTCATCATATAGTTCCAAATGCTAGAACTCATGCCCATTTCATTCAAAGCATGTTATTGATTTGCATAACACATATTCAAGAAGAAGTTGTGTAGTAACCACCACCAAAGCCAAATTGCCATATTTCCCGATTTTATTTGTTTTGTAGGATTTAACCCCGTTGAGCCTTGTGTAGCCTACTTTCTTTGTTAACCCGCAATTATCCTCACCTAGCCTAGAGTAGGACCACCCATACCTTTGTTCTTGAAGCATAGTAAGCAATGAATTCCTTTTGATTAAGGTATTGCAGAAAATAAGTGTGGGGGAAAGAGTGTTTATGTGAGTTGATGTGCCATAGGCACGGCCAACAAGAAAGAAGAAAAAAAAAAATGAAAAATGAAAAAAAAGAGTTGAAAAGTATTGTTTGTTGAAGTAAGGGCCCAAAACAATAAATTAGGCCCTAAGAGTTGTTGAATCTCCCCCTTATGTCTAAAAAGTTGATTTCTGCATGCCAAGTGAATTCTAAGCCTTAATCTCATTACGTTGCTTGCTATTGTTTAAAGAACTTTTGTTTATCCCTACCTTTCCTTGTGAGCCAATACCCCAAGCCCCGTTACAACCCTTGACTTCTATCTTGAGTGTTGTGCATTTCAATTGTGGAGTTTGAATTTGGTATGAGCATATGGTGTCACTGGTTCTCGCATCTAAGTGGTAGCATTCCATTCATGAGATCATATCCAAACATGTTTATTAACTCCAGAAATTGCTTTCTTTGAGATATACATATATGTGAGTGTTCGTTTTCATGTTTACATCAATCTTCTCATATATGACTAGATTAGGGTGTGTAGTTAGAAAATCTGAGTGAAAATCGAGTGCATATCTTGTAAGGAATTGAGCAAATTCTCTAAGGCATGTTACTACATTCAAAACATGGTTTTAAATGCTTAATTGTGAACTAGTATGTGGTGACTATGATTAAGAATCTACTTAAGTGTAAAGATGGCTAAATTATGTGGGAATAATGTTTTTTAACTTGTCATGCGCATTGGAAATCCCTGAGACCATTGTTGGAAGGTTTAGGTTTTGTTTTGTTTTTCTGTTTTGCTCGAGGACTAGCAAAAGCTAAGTGTGGGAGAATTTGATAGGAGCATATTCATGCTACTTAAATGGCTAGTTCTCGTGCATTTACGTTATGTTTCTTTAGTTATTTTAGTCCTTTATGCTTCTTTTGTGTGTTTTCAGGTTCTAAGGGCAAAGTATGCAAAAGGATGCCTTTTGGAGCCTTTTGGAGCAAATTGGAGATTGGAATGGATATCATATGCTTGGAGCCAAGAGGATGGACAAAATTGAAGACTTGAAGTAGGAAAGTTAAATCCTAAAAGACCTCATGTTTGAGCAACATTAAGGACTCCTACGCATTTTAGAACACAAAAACAACATTCCTTGCAACCTTAGGACAATGCCGTGTGTTTCCTTGTGTCTCCCTTCCTTGCCATGCAAGAAAGGGCTTTGTTACCTTTTTTTTAAACACTTAAACCATTTCCTTAATCATTCAACCATTCCACCATTGCAGAAAATCCACTTCCTTTGCCGTGCATATCAATGCATTTCAGCCATTCCACATGCATTTCAACTCACATGCACTCATTGTCATTCCACTTCATTTCACCTTGCATTTCCAGATTATTCCTTCATCATTGCACCACAAATCAGCCACACATTCACCCACATGCACCCTTTAATCATTCAACCATAAAGCCACATGCAATCTCATTCATCCACCACACATTGCCGTGCACTCCCACTCCAGATTTCCAGCATCCCATAATCATTCACACCCCTTTCTCCACACCAAAACCGTGCACATACATTTCCCTTGCGCAATTCCAGCTTTCCACAACATATCTAGCTGTCATTGCACATACTTTCACAAGCTTTAACCAACAACAATACCACAACAACACACTACACAACACAAAGACCCATCCTGAAAATCCTTGCCGTGCACTTCACATTGAAATTCCAGCATCTTCACATGCCTTTCCAGCTTTCCCTTTCATTTCCAGCTCTCATTCTTCATCATTGCAGCCACCTACATGCATTATTCATTAACCTTTCATCATGTAGCCAGAAAATAAGCAAGAAAACACTCAATGCCGTGCCTTCACACACCATTCCAGCACATGCCAACACCTTCACATGCAATTCCAGCTTTCACATGCTTTCCTAGCTCTTTTTCCATCATTAATTAGCCACTTGCATCCTAAACAAACAGCCATATACACCTTCATTCCTCCTATAAAAACCCTTGCATTCTCATTCATTTGTCATTCAATTCACTCTCCATTCTCATTACCACAACACAACACAAACACTCCCCCTTGTGCCGTGAGTCCTCCTTCCATTTCCTGCATCTTCTCTTCCATTTCCATCACTTCCCATCCCTCTAAAACACTATCCAACAATCAACATATCCTTAGACCTTGTGCCACAACGAAGAGGAGGAGAAGAGTGCCTAAACGTTCATACAATTCAAGTTTGAGTTGTTGGAATTTTTAGATGTTGCTTTTCCTCGATTGCAATGTTTAATTTCAATTCTCTTTGTCTTGTACGTATGAGGAACTAAACCCCCCTTAGCTAGGGGGTGATTCGAAATATATGTTTATGCTTGCAATATGATTTGATTACTTCTAATTACGTTTCATAAGTTGTGAACAATTTGTTTAACTGTTTGATTGATAACCTATTTATGTATGTTTATTGAGAGTGCACGCTTAATTTTCATGCATGAATTTGACGCTAGAATATAAGTGAGTTTCACGTAATAGTTATGAACTTATATTCACAAGTAGTGGAGGTTGCTTATAAACAATCTCGTTAAACAAATTCTTGGCATAAGTTTCATGCAATCATAGTAACGAATGCCTCGTCAACACTTACAGTTTTCATGATGCTTAATGATTCTTGCTTGTATCTCTATTATGCAATTCATGTAGGGAGCTTGTGAGGAATGCTTTGGGTTGTCGTATGCAATCATCCAATTCATTAACTTAAGGAAAACTTGACGGTTAATTTAAGCGGACCTAATTAACCTGGGGCGTTGAGAATTCATGGTTTATTGAAAAGCAATTAGAAACCATTTTGTATGCAAGTATAACATGTGTGGAGATGAACCCCTTAGCTAGCTTCCCATCCATTAATTTCCGTCAAATTCATATTTACAATCTATCCATTTTAGTTTTAAATTCGTCCAAAACCAATCCCCCCATATTTTGTTTAATCTTAGTCATTAGAAATCAATTTAGTTTGTGTTTTTACGTTTTTGAGTCAAATCCAAGTGATTAACAATCCCTCCTAATCCCCGGTCCAGAACGATCCCTACTTACGTACTTACTACAATTGACAAAAAGAGGGTTTAATTTGTGTGCGTATAATTCTCGCATCAGTGGTTCCGACTCGTAGGTGACCCGCGATTACTCGCACAGTCTTCACGTGATCGTAGCACTTGAGCGTATTTATTTACACCCAGTCCTGTCATACAGACCACTTTAGGTGGTTCCGACTCATAGGTGACCCGCGATTACTCGCACAGTCTTCACGTGATCGTAGCACTTGAGCGTATTTATTTACACCCAGTCCTGTCATACAGACCACTTTTGGTGGTTCCGACTTGTGTGCAGGTATACTTATTGAGCTATTGGCTAGCCATGATTGATGAGATATGGATAAGTCGTACATGTCAAAAGAGGTGACTCCGACTTTTATGCTAGCCACGATTGATGAGATATGAATAAGTCATACAGGTCACTATAGGTGACTTCGACTTATATGCTAGCCATGATTGATGAGATATGGATAAGTCGTACAGATCACAAAAGGTGACTCCGACTTTTATGCTAGCCACGATTGATGAGATATGGAATATGGATAAGTCGTACAGGTCACTATAGGTGACTCCGACTTATATGCTAGCCATGATTGATGAGATATGAATAAGTTGTATAGGTCACTATAGGTGACTCCGACTTATATGCTAGCCATGATTGATGAGATATGAATAAGTTGTATAGGTCACTATAGGTGACTCAGACTTATATGCTAGCCATGATTGATGAGATATAGATAAGTTGTACATGTCATTTTAGATGACTCAGACTGATACATCATTTTGTATTGATTAAGTTCATTTGGCCTACTTATTAATGTATGCTGGAGTTGATGGCAAACTGTGGTTTTGGTCACTTCTAAGTATGGTTTGGATATATGTATATATGTTGTACTGTCCTGTAGAAAACGATAAGGGAATTACAGTGAGGGGTTATTACTGTTAAAAAGGTAATAGTTTTGGGAAGCTTGGTTTTACTGCTTACTCACTTTCTGTTTTGTACCCCTTCAGGTTTTAACTGCTGAGTTCGTATCGACGAGGATATATAGCTAATCTTAGTATTGGTGGCTACTTTTAAGGGTATGATTCTTACCCACACTACTGTACCTCACTTATGCTCTGACATCGCGTGTGAAATGGGTTCGCTCCCACTCGTAGCGCACTCTGGTATTTAGACACTTTTAGATTCAAATTTATTCACATTTTATACACTATCACACTTTATGGCTTCGTCACCTTCCAGGTGTCGACCAACACAGCTCGATTTGGGGTCCTAGTGGACATTCCGGGTCGGGATGTGTCACATCACAAAATGTATAATTTCTTCTTAATTTGTATCAACTCTAATGAAAACATCACAAAAACTCAAACACAATTAATTAGCTCCATACAAATTTGGTATTGCTTTCAAGCATTAAATATACATCAAAGTAAAGTCTTATCATTTTATCAACAAGGCTAATATGTAAATCAAAGTAATTCAATTCCATAAATAAATTGAATAAATAACCCCAACAAATTAAAGATATCAAAACATAACTTTCAAGTATTCAACAAATATCTCATCCATATTATAGCACCTACTCAAGACACCAACTTAGCATACCCCCACATTTCCAAATATAATATTCTCAAGGCCAACAATGACTTTTGCACCAAATTTGAAACCATTTACTTATCCAAAGGATATAAAGCCTTCTTTAGTAGCTCGCTTGCTATACTTGCTAATAAAATTATTAGTGCAATCATAAGGAGTTGAGATCATATCTATTATATATAAACACTATAACATATAATTACCACACATAAAGTGTCAATAAATTAATATTATTATGCAAAACTTGACCAACCCCCAAATTTAGGAAAATCTCAAATAAATACAAGAATAATCACATACCTTAAAGTAGATGGTCATATCCCAAAAACGTCAATTTCTACAAAACCTTTCATCATGAGGGGATTTGATGACTTCCGAAAACTAATCTACTTGTTTTTGAAATCACTTGATAAAACTCATTGCTGATAAAATGAAATTTTCTTTTAGCTCCCGGAAACTTGTTTGAACACCCCCACAAATTCATATTTTATTCAATATGAAACTCATAGGTCTATTAACTCTTGTTAAATAATTATCATCATCTTAATCAATGAGAAAAACTCCATCAATAAAAAGCATGCCATATCTTAATAATTATCCATCAACAAATAAGCAACCAATAAATGCTTGTAAATTTCGACGTTAATCTGAAAGCAATCACTATGTCCAACACGTTTTGGATGTGACAAAACCACTTATAAACCAATATTTATATGCCTTTCTCGTTGGCTATAACTATAAGGTATCATGCTTACAATAAATCATTATAATTTTAACTTAATAGCTAAGATAATGCGGGTCTCTGATAGGAGCATATTTAGGCGACTTAACTAGCTTATTCTTGTGCATTTATGCTATTATTTCTTAGTTAATGTCGCATTACAACTCAATTTCGTGTGTTTGTAGGTCCTATGGGGTAAAGTATCAAGAAAGGGCATTTTGGTGCATTTCGGAGCAATTTTGGACACTATGTGGATAGCTTACATATGGGCCAACATGGATGGACGAATTTGGACTTCAAGAGGCTAGAAATGTGATAAGAAGAGGAAGGAACTAAGCTTGGGACAAAGTGGATAAGGTAGGAGCTCAAAAGAGGAAACAT
Source organism: Pyrus x bretschneideri (assembly GCF_019419815.1). Classification (NCBI taxonomy): domain Eukaryota; kingdom Viridiplantae; phylum Streptophyta; class Magnoliopsida; order Rosales; family Rosaceae; genus Pyrus; species Pyrus x bretschneideri. Next base: position 3,371,584 of record NW_025999624.1, read on the forward strand.
TATCCAAAACCTTATCTAACCTTATCCAACACTATCCAAAACATTATCCAAACCTTATCTCATCTTATCTTATCCAAACCTTATCATGTCTTAATCCTAATTGCATGGGGACCTAAATGGATAATTCTAGAACCTATTTCTAGAAGCATCATATTCTAGAAGGCCCAAATCTGCCACAAAACCTATTCTTTCTAGAAGCCCTAGAGAAATGGCGCCCCAAACCTTTCTAGAAGGCTTTGCCTTGCCTTGCAAGCCAAGCAACCCTCTCCCCTAAATCTGTCGCACCTCCCTAGGCCCAATTCCTTTGGGATTCTGATTTCCAAGGCCTAATCCTTGTGGATTTGGGTATACAAATCCTTTTATAAAACTATGTGGGCCAAACCCCTTCCTAGGTGGATTTGATAACCCATGGCCGAACCCTAGGGCCCTAATCCACTAAATCTGTTAAGCCTAACCCTAATCTACTTAACCCTAGGACTATATAAGCATAATTTCAGCCACAAATTCGTACACCCCCTATGCTATACACAAAACCCTTGTGTCGCAACCTCCATTCTCCATTATTGACATCCATACACCTCCCTACACATTCATACACATCTGCCGCAGTTTCCCCACCATAATCAACCATAATCAACCATCCTCCATCCCTCTAAACAAGGAAACACCATCCAAAACCCCCAATTCCATCACACACACTTTGTGCCGCAGCAAGGAGGAGGAAGAGGAGCCAATCTATGCATCGAATCCATCTTGGAATTGCTGAAAGTTTAGGTGTAATCTTTCTTATGATTTCAATGTTTAAATTCAATACTTTTTGTTGTGCAAGCATGAGGAACTAATCCCCTTTTGGCTAGGGGGAATTTCGAAACCATGGTTATATTTGCATGATGATTTGATTACTTTCAGTTGTGATTTCATGAATGATGAATTCAATTTACTTATCTGTTTTAATTAAAACTTGCTTATGTATATGAATTGAGAGTGCACGCTTAATTTGCATGCATAAACATGATGCTAGGGTATGAGGGAACTTCACCTAATAGTTGGGAACTTATATTCATGAGTAGTTAAGATTGTTGGTCACAATTATGATAAGTGAATTCTTGGCATAAGTATCATGCGCTTTCATAGTTACGAATGCCTTGTCAACACCTATGATTTCCATAGAATCTAATGATCTTTGATTGTCTTTCTTTTATGCGCTTTCATATAGAAAACTTTTAAGGAATAATTTGATTGCAATGCGCTAATTTCATTCAATTCAATGGCCTAAGGGAAATCTGAGAGTTAATTTAAGCGTACCTAATTAACTTGGGGTGTTGAGGTTCATAAATTCATTGATTAAGCAACTGGAAATTGTATTATGTGCAAGTATGCCATGTGTGGAGAAAAACCTCCTAGCCATCTCACCATCCATTTAATTCCACCAATTTCGTCCAAATCTGTCTAGTTTACATATTTGTTTTGTTTGTTTGATTTTCGTCAAAAACCAAATCCCCAATTGTCTTAGAGTGTCTAATTGGTCCAAATATGTTTTAGATTGTGTTTTTGAGAGTTTTGAGTCAAGTTAGAACCAATTTTCGTCCAAGTTTGTGTTTAGGCTCAAAACTGCCCAGATTGTGTTTTTAAGGCAGTTTTGAGTGTTTTTAGCATATTTTGAGTCTTGTGAATGTGTTTGAGTCTTTCTACGTGAGTTTAAGTGTTTTAAAGGTTAATTTTATTTATTTGAGTCAGTTTAAAGTGTTAAGCAATCCCTCCTAATCCCCGGTGTAAGAACGATCCCTACTTATTTATATGCTACAATTGTCAAAAGAGGGTTAATTTATGTGTTAAGTTAATTTTCGCATCAAATTTTGGCGCCGTTGCCGGGGATTAGCAACTTTGCTAATCCCTTGTTATTTCTTTTTAGTTATTTTCGTGTGTTATTTGTTTGTTATTACTTTTAGTTTCTGACTTGTTTGTTTCCTTGTTTTAGGCACTAGTTTATGACTCGGAGTTCTCAACCGGTTCATGCGCATATCTTAGACTTTGACGACGATTTTAAGCGAGCCTTGAGAAGAAAGAAGAATCAACAAGAGCCTCAACCACCTCAACCTGCACCTGAGCTTGAAGAGGACGAAATACAAGTGGAGGAGGAGGCCACGGCAAAGGTTGTTGAGGAAGAACAAGTTATGGCAGCCGACAACCGAACAATCAAAGAGCTTTCTGCTTCGGGATTGGTTAATGCCATGCCTCTATGCATTCAATATCCAAGGGCAGCCCCCGACAAGACTAACGAGTTTGAACTCAAGTCTAGTTTATTGCATCATATTCCTAAGTTCCATGGGTTGTCTATGGAAGATCCTAATAAACACTTGAAGGAGTTCGAGGTTGTTTGCTCAAGTATGACCCCGGTGAATGTTGATGGGAGCATTTTGAAGATGAAGGCTTTTCCCTTTTCTCTCTTGGAAAAGGCTAAAGATTGGTTGTATGAACTAGCTCCCGGAACTGTCACACCATGGGAGAGTATGAAAAGGGCGTTTTTGGAGAAGTTTTTCCCAACTTCTCGAGTCATTCTTTTACGTAAAAGAATTAGTGGCATTCAGCAAAATCAAGGTGAATCATTTCCAACTTATTATGAACGTTTTAAAACCCTTGTTGCTTCATGTCCACAACACCAAATGAAGGAGGAGCTTCTTCTTCAATATTTCTACGAAGGGCTTCTACCAATTGAACGTCAAATGCTAGATGCCTCAGCAGGTGGAGCTTTAGTGAACAAAACACCCATGGCCGCCAAGACTCTCATTGCCAACCGAGCTTTGAATGCTCAACAGTACGAAGGAGTTGGCCAAAGAGACATGCCACGGCAGCAACAAGTGAATGAGGTAAGTGCTATTTCCGAACTTCAAAATCAAATGGCTAATCTTACTTCTCTTCTTTCGCAGGTGGTTGAAATACCAAAGGTACAAAGTGTGGCTGTTTGTGGCGTATGCTCCATGAATGGACATCTCACGGACAAGTGCCCTCAATTGATTGAGAACGGAGGTGGGAATCTGCCAATGCCATGGGTTATGGGAACCAAAACCAACCAAGGAGTGATCCTTTCTCTAACACATACAATCCCGGTTGGAGAGATCATCCAAATTTCAAATGCAGGGAGCCACAACAACCCCAACAACAAAGCACATTTAGGCAGCAACCTCCGGGGTTCTACCAAAGGCCGTATGCACCCACACCACCCCAATCACAACCTACACAACCCAAATCAGGTTCGTCCATAGATAATGATCAAATCTTTCAATTACTAACTTCTATGGCGCAGGGAATGCAAAATAGGGACAAAAAGGTTGATGAATTAGAAAAGCAAGTAGGGCAGATTGCGGAGTTCATGGGCCAACGTAAATTGCCCCCTAAATGCAAAGATTCGGGTAGTTTTACAATTCCTTGTGTTATTGGCAATAATCATTTTGAACATGCCATGCTAGACTTAGGTGCATCTATTAATGTTATGCCTTACTCAATTTATGCATCTATGAACCTAGGTGAGTTAAAAAATGATGGTGTGATTATTCAATTGGCCGATAGATCTAATGCCTATCCAAAGGGTGTTTTGGAAGATGTGTTAGTGCAGGTTAATCATCTAATCTTTCCAGCAGATTTCTACGTGTTGGAAATGGAAGAATCAAACCATGCCCCGTCATTGCCAATTCTTCTTGGCCGGCCCTTTATGAAAACTGCCCGCACGAAGATTGATGTGTTTAATGGGACTTTGACAATGGAATTTAATGGGGAAGTGATTAATTTCAATCTTTATGAATCTATTAAGTACCCTCTTGATGATCATTCATGTTTTGCTATTGATGTAATTGATTCGTTGGCGCAGGACCATTTTGAACAATTGAACGAAGATGCACTTGAATTGGTCATTACAAGAGGAATGGAACTCAAAGACAAGGAAGTAGGGCAATTGCATACCCACGGCATGCATGGTGAGCACTATGTCATGCCCCCTAGGGGTGACATGGTTGAGATAGTGGCTGCCCTTGAGTCATTGCCACTACAATCTGGTAAGTCCTCGGACCCAATTTCAATTCCAATTTCGACTAATAAGCCCATTCCTTCAGTTGTGCAGCCACCTTCCCTTGAACTTAAACCATTGCCAAGCCATTTAAAGTATGTTTTCTTGGGAGATCAAGAGACCTTGCCCGTCATCATATCCTCCTCACTCACGACACAAGAAGAAGGTAAGTTAGTGAGGGTGTTAAAGGAGTACAAAGCCGCAATTGGTTGGACCTTGGCCGACATCAAGGGAATAAGCCTGACTACGTGCATGCATCGTATACTTTTGGAGGAGGGGTCCAAAGCATCTCGAGTGCTCAACGCCGACTCAACCCTCCAATGATGGAAGTTGTGAAGAAGGAGATAATCAAGCTCTTGGATTGTGGAGTGATCTATCCAATTTCGGATAGTCGGTGGGTGTCTCCGGTGCAATGTGTTCCAAAGAAATCCGGAGCAACTGTGGTGATAAATGCCGAAAATGAGCTTGTTCCTACGCGAATCCAAACAGGTTGGAGGGTTTGTATTGACTATAGGAAGCTTAATGCCACGACAAGGAAAGATCATTTTCCCTTGCCATTCATTGATCAAATGCTTGAAAGGTTAGCGGGTTATGCTTTTTATTGTTTTCTTAATGGATATTCAGGTTATAATCAAATTGTGATAGCTCCGGAAGATCAAGAAAAAACCACTTTCACATGCCCTTTTGGTACATTTGCTTATCGTCGTATGCCATTTGGTTTATGTAATGCACCTGCCACATTTCAAAGATGCATGATGAGCATATTTTCAGATTATGTTGAGAAAATTATTGAGGTTTTTATGGATGATTTCAGCGTTTTTGGTGATTCATTTGATGGTTGTTTGAATAATCTTAGTTTGATTTTAAAACGATGCATTGAAACTAACCTTGTGTTAAATTGGGAAAAATGTCATTTCATGGTTAAACAAGGCATAGTTTTAGGTCATATTATTTCTGAAAAAGGTATTGAGGTAGATAAGTCAAAGATAGATCTTGTGCGTCACTTACCCTCTCCTACTTTGGTTAGAGAGGTTCGTTCGTTCCTTGGACATGCAGGTTTTTATAGGAGGTTCATCAAGGATTTCTCGAAGGTCTCCTAACCTTTATGCCGCCTTCTACAAAAAGATGCACCATTCAACTTCACCAAGGAATGCACGGCAGCTTTCCAACTCCTTAAGGACATGCTAACCACGGCACCCATCATTGTGCCACCGGATTGGAGCCTTCCATTCAAGCTAATGTGTGATGCATCCGACTATGCGTTAGAAGCTGTTTTGGGCCAAAGGAAGGACAAGAAGCCGCATGTCATCTACTACGCATCTCGGACGTTGAATGACGCTCAATTGAACTATTCAACTACTGAAAAAGAACTTCTTGCCGTTGTCTTTGCTTTAGATAAATTTCGATCATATTTACTTGGTACTAAGGTTATTATTTTCACTGATCATGCAGCTTTAAAGTACTTGTTCACGAAGAAGGAAGCCAAACCACGGCTAATTCGATGGATGCTACTTCTTCAAGAGTTTGACATCGAAATCAAGGACAAAAAGGGAAGTGAAAATGTGGTGGCTGACTACCTAAGCCGCATGATACATGAGGAGGAGCCGTACCCTATTGTAGAAACCTTTCCCGACGAGCAATTGCTATCTATTAAGGTAAGTGAGCCTTGGTATGCGGATTTGGTAAATTATTTGGTGACTAAACAAGTTCCTAACACTTTAAATAGAAACCAACGTGATAAATTGAAAAAAGATGCTAGGTTTTATGTTTGGGATGATCCATACTTGTGGAAATATTGCTTGGATCAGATTATACGTAAGTGTGTGCATGACATGGAGTTCAATTCTATTTTAACATTCTGTCACACTTATGCATGTGGGGGACACTTTGGGACATAACGCACAGCCCTTAAGGTTTTAGAATGTGGATTCTATTGGCCAACTTTATTTAAGGATGCTAGAAACTTTTGTATGTCTTGTGATCGTTGCCAAAGAATGGGTAACATTAGTGCAAAGGATCAAATGCCGCAAAATGTTATACTCCCTGTTGAAATTTTTGATGTTTGGGGTATTGATTTTATGGGTCCTTTTCCTTCCTCACATGGTTTCCTGTATATCTTACTTGCTGTGGATTATGTGTCGAAATGGGTGGAAGCAAAAGCCACCCGAACTAATGATTCTCGAGTGGTTGCAGATTTCATTAGAACTAACCTATTTGCAAGGTTTGGAATGCCACGAGTGATCATAAGTGATGGAGGATCTCACTTTTGCAATCGAACCATTGAGGCTTTGCTCAAGAAGTACAACGTCACGCATAAGGTTTCAACACCTTATCATCCTCAGACCAATGGGCAAGTCGAAGTTTCAAATAGGGAAATTAAGCAAATTCTAGAGAAAACTGTGGGCCCTACAAGGAAGGATTGGAGTGTACGGTTAGAGGATGCGTTGTGGGCATATCGCACGGCATATAAGACACCCCTGGGCATGTCTCCATTTCGGCTCATTTATGGCAAACCATGCCATCTTCCCGTGGAATTGGAGCACAAGGCGCATTGGGCCATCAAGACATTCAACATGGACATTGATGCCGCTGGACTTCACAGGAAGCTCCAATTGAATGAATTAGAAGAGATTAGGAATGAGGCGTATGAAAACGCTCGAATTTACAAGGAGAAGACCAAGGCTTTCCATGATAAGATGATTCGAGGCAAATCATTCTCCATTGGGCAGAAAGTGCTACTCTTTAATTCCCACCTTCGCTTGTTTCCTGGTAAGTTGCATTATAAGTGGGTTGGCCCGTTTGTTATTACTAATGTCTTTCCTTATGGTGCAGTCCACGTTCAAAGCTTGAAAACAGGACAAGAGTTCAAGGTGAATGGCCATCGATTAAAGCCTTACTATGAGAATTTCGAGGAGCATGTGGTGGATGATGTACCCCTCCATGCCGTGGGTACTACTAGTGAAGCTTAGCATGGCGTATTCGTCCGGTTAGAAGACATTAAAGCAAGCGCTTCTTGGGAGGCAACCCATGCATTCGACAAGGAGAAGATGGAACTTCCACTCCAAACCCAGATTTGTGTTTCTAAACCCTTCTCCTTGCTATTTATTTTATCATGCTTAGTTGATTGTTATTTGTTTGCTTTTATGTGAGTCTTTGTGTGAAACATTGAGGACAATGTTTGATTTAAGTGTGGGTGGGGGGGGGGTAAACAAGTGTTTTTATGCAAAATTCGTGGGATTCTATCACCTATTACTTCTAATGTTGTTTCTCACTGTTTTAAGTGTTTTTAGTGCATTTTAAGCTGTTTTGGTGTGTGTTGAAGTAAAAATCCGAAAATTTGAAAAAAAAGTGAAAAAAAGTGTTTTGAAAAAGCCAAAAAGAGTTGTTTTTGTGTGTTTGTTTGTGTCTTAGGGTACCTTCCAACACAATGATGAGGATTTGGTTTTTAATGCATGACTGTTAAAGAGAGTTACAAACAATGATGGACGTGTGATTTGCTCTTTGGTTTATGCTTGGTTGTAGTTATAGTTTACGAATTCACATGTAATCACAAAGGATAAAATCAGTTTTTGTGACATGCTTGAAGGAAGGAACTCAAACAAACGCTACATCCCTGAGAGACTTGAGCCTAAACGTTTATTTGGAGAGTTATTAATCTGTGCATTCTTGTTTTCTAAAGTCGTTGCATGATCTCATTATTCTTTGCTTGGTTGCTACTTAGAATGCGTTTCATCACTATAGTTCCAAATACTAGAACTCATACCAATTTTATTCAAAGCATGAAATTGATTAGCATAACAAATAACAAGATGAAGTTGTGTAGTAGTCACCACCATAGCCAAATAGCCGAATCCACCATTGTCATTTGTATTGTAGGATTAAACCCCTTTGAGCCTCAGTTAGCCTATTTTCTTGTTAACCACATCACCCTTACCCAGCCTAGAATAAGACTTTCCATACCCGTGTTCTTGAAGTATAGTGAAGCATAACTTAGAAGGAATTCCTTTTAAGTGACATTTGTGCAGAAAACAAGTGTGGGGGAAGGGATTTTATGAGTGTGTGTGTGCCAAAGTCTTAAAAGGGGCACGGGAAAAAGAAAGAAAAAAAAAACGAAAGAAAAAGAAAAAAAAATCGTGAAAAAGAAGAAAAGAAAGAAAAGGAGTGAAAATAAGTGAGAATGAACTCACAAGTGTGATTGTTGAAGAGAGGGTCCAAAAAGTTTGAATATGGCCCTAAGTTTTGTGTGATTCCCCCTTGGGTGTTCAAAGTTGACTTCTGCGTTCTAAAGGGAATTCTAAGTGCCTAATTCAATACTTTGCTCACTATTGCTTTAAGAATGTTTGTTTATCCTTCACCTTTCGTTGTTAGCCAATTCCCTAGCCTCGTTACAACCTTTGACTTCTATCTTGATTGTTATGTGTTTCAATATGTGGAGTTTAAAGTGGGTTTGAGCATATGGTATCCCTGGTTCTCGTGTCTAAGTAGTGGCATTCCATTCATGAGATCATATATATACATGCTAATAATTCCAGAAAATGCTCTCCTTGTTATAACATATGTGAGTGTTCGTCTACATGTTTACATCAATCTTCTCACATATACCTAGTGTAGGGAGTGTAGTCAGAACTTCTGTGTGAAAATTGAGAGTACATCTTGTAAGGAATTGAGGGAATTCTCTAAGGCATGTTACTACATTCAAAATGTTGTTTTAATTGATTAAATGCGAGCTAGTGAATGGTGACTATGATTAAGTATGCTCGAGGGTAAGGATTGCGTAAATCTATGTGAGTAGTGATCTGTAACATTTTATGTTTCATTGGAAATCCCTGAGGCAAACGTTGGAAGGTCTAGAGTGATGTTTTGTTTCTTTTGTTTATTTGTTTTGCTTGAGGACTAGCAAAAGATAAGTGTGGGGGAATTTGATAGGAGCATATTTAGGCGACTTAACTAGCTTATTCTTGTGCATTTATGCTATTATTTCTTAGTTAATGTTGCATTACAACTCAATTTCGTGTGTTTGTAGGTCCTATGGGGTAAAGTATCAAGAAAGGGCATTTTGGTGCATTTCGGAGCAATTTTGGACACTTTGTGGATAGCTTACATATGGGCCAACATGGATGGACGAATTTGGACTTCAAGAGGCTAGAAATGTGATAAGAAGAGGAAGGAACTAAGCTTGGGACAAAGTGGATAAGGTAGGAGCTCAAAAGAGGAAACATTATCCAAAACCTTATCTAACCTTATCCAACACTATCCAAAACATTATCCAAACCTTATCTCATCTCATCTTATCCAAACCTTATCATGTCTTAATCCTAATTGCATGGGGACCTAAATGGATAATTCTAGAACCTATTTCTAGAAGCATCCTATTCTAGAAGGTCCAAATCTGCCACAAAACCTATTCTTTCTAGAAGCCCTAGAGAAGTGGCGCCCCAAACCTTTCTAGAAGGCTTTGCCTTGCCTTGCAAGCCAAGCAACCCTCTCCCCTAAATCTGCCGCACCTCCCTAGGCCCAATTCCTTTGGGATTCTGATTTCCAAGGCCTAATCCTTGTGGATTTGGGTATACAAATCCTTTTATAAAACTATGTGGGCCAAACCCCTTCCTAGGTGGATTTGATAACCCATGGCCGAACCCTAGGGCCCTAATCCACTAAATCTGTTAAGCCTAACCCTAATCAACTTAACCCTAGGACTATATAAGCATAATTTCAGCCAAAAGTTCGTACACCCCCTATGCTATACACAAAACCCTTGTGCCGCAACCTCCATTCTCCATTCTTGACATCCATACACCTCCCTACACATTCATACACATCTGCCGCAGTTTCCCCACCATAATCAACCATAATCAACCATCCTCCATCCCTCTAAACAAGGAAACACCATCCAAAACCCCCAATTCCATCACACACACTTTGTGCCGCAGCAAGGAGGAGGAAGAGGAGCCAATCTGTGCATCGAATCCATCTTGGAATTGCTGAACGTTTAGGTGTAATCTTTCTTATGATTTCAATGTTTAAATTCAATACTTTTTGTTGTGCAAGCATGAGGAACTAATCCCCTTTTGGCTAGGGGGAATTTCAAAACCATGGTTATATTTGCATGATGATTTGATTACTTTCAGTTGTGATTTCATGAATGATGAATTCAATTTACTTATCTGTTTTAATTAAAACTTGCTTATGTATATGAATTGAGAGTGCACGCTTAATTTGCATGCATAAACATGATGCTAGGGTATGAGGGAACTTCACCTAATCGCTGGGAACTTATATTCATGAGTAGTTAAGATTGTTGGTCACAATTATGATAAGTGAATTCTTGGCATAAGTATCATGCGCTTTCATAGTTACGAATGCCTCGTCAACACCTATGATTTCCATAGAATCTAATGATCTTTGATTGTCTTTCTTTTATGCGCTTTCATATAGAAAACTTTTAAGGAATAATTTGATTGCAATGCGCTAATTCCATTCAATTCAATGGCCTAAGGGAAATCTGAGAGTTAATTTAAGCGTACCTAATTAACTTGGGGTGTTGAGGTTCATAAATTCATTGATTAAGCAACTGGAAATTGTATTATGTGCAAGTATGCCATGTGTGGAGAAAAACCTCCTAGCCATCTCACCATCCATTTAATTCCACCAATTTCGTCCAAATCTGTCTAGTTTACATATTTGTTTTGTTTGTTTGATTTTCGTCAAAAACCAAATCCCCAATTGTCTTAGAGTGTCTAATTGGTCCAAATATGTTTTAGATTGTGTTTTTGAGAGTTTTGAGTCAAGTTAGAACCAATTTTCGTCCAAGTTTGTGTTTAGGCTCAAAACTGCCCAGATTGTGTTTTTAAGGCAGTTTTGAGTGTTTTTAGCATATTTTGAGTCTTGTGAACGTGTTTGAGTCTTTCTACGTGAGTTTAAGTGTTTTAAAGGTTAATTTTATTTATTTGAGTCAGTTTAGAGTGTTTAGCAATCCCTCATAATCCCCGGTGTAAGAACGATCCCTACTTATTTATATGCTACAATTGTCAAAAAAGGGTTAATTTGTATGTTAAGTTAATTTTCGCATCAGTCTCTTATCTGCAAATTCCATATATAATGAAACGAACTTCAAACCCAGCTCATCTGAATTCTCCAAGTAAGACCAATATTAATAAAGGACATAAAATACCAAAATTGATCTCATAGTGCAAAATTCTCAATAATAACCGCATAGATCAATACGAATTTATAATCAAAATGTTTTTCAACTCGATGTAGTGATACATGATCGTATAACTTTAAATTTGAAAAGAGAGAGAAAGATCCCTAGCAAATAAGAAGTGAAGAAATAAATAGATTGCATATAAGAATCTAAAAAGCATGATACTTTCATTTATGTGTATATAAGCATATAATAATGACACTTATTATTTCAAATAGGAAAGTTAAATCAACATAAATACATTTTATTCAATAAATCCAAGCAATAGGTGGTTTTGCACTAGCTCTACTAATCGGACAATCAAGATATGTGATTTGGCATCCAATGGTCTACAACTTTCATTTACGAGACATATTGAGCAGATAAGAGGCATTGCCGTTAGCACCATGCATCCTTATTTGTCCTCCATTGGCGATGAAGGTCAAGTTAATTGTTGGGACTTTGAACAGAACAAGGTTATTTGTTCGTAGCACAGTCATCTAAGTGGTGTTTATAGCATGACTCTTCATCCCACTCTTGACTATTTACATACCAGAGGACGTGATAGTGTATGTCGGGTTTAGGATATTTTTCTTAAGCATGTGCAAGTTCATGTATTGTTCGGCCATGAAGGTACAATTTGCTCCTTTCTTGCGAGGCCAACAAATCCACAAGTTGTTATCACTCTCACGACACAACCATAAAGCTCTAGGACCTTAGAAATGGAAAAAAACGTTTCAACTCTCACGCGTTATAAGAAATTAGTGTGTGCAATGGCACAACATCCTAAATTACATAAGGGGAATTGCTTTGCATTTGCTTCGACTAACATGATAAAGAAATTCAACCTTCCGATTGAGGGGAGAATTTATGCACACCATATGCTCTCCGAACAGAAAACCATTATTAACGCTATGGCGGCTAATGCAGATAGAGTAATATCCACTGGAGGTGACAATGAAGGTTTGTGGTTTTGGGATTGGAATAGTATCTCAATTTTCAACAATCCAAAGCAATGGCGCAGAGAATGAAGCTGTGATTTATGCTATTTCATATGACATCACAGTTCGAGTCTAGTAAGTCCTAAAGTTGGCAAGACAATCAAACTTATTGAACTTAATGAAGAGCAAAAACCCACCTACTTATCTTAAAAGGGGCACCTTCTTTCAAGGAATAGCGTAGCATATTGTCTGCTATTTATGAAAACTTCATTCTCGATTCTATGAGAATTAAATGTGGAAACCAGATCCAAATGCCACTTCAAAAACTCATCCTCTCAAACTTAAGTTTCTTAACCCTATAGATGTTCAACAGTTCTAGGCTCTAGCTAGTATCTAAGTCTTGATGTGTAGTATTGTTTCCCAGTGATGATGGCTGATCTAATAATTAGTAATATTTTATCGAATTTGAAATTAGTGTTGTTTTATTGAATAATACTACTTGTAGTTTTTACTTTTATATCACAATGTCCTTAATTGTTAATAATACAAAATAATTAAAATTTTACAACTCGGATCAATCAACAGGTGAAAAGAAATAATAAAAGGAATATACATGAAGGCACACACTCTGACACTCACCAAGTCTTGCTTGAACCAACTCATTCATATCATGTCCAATTGAATGTACATTTTTAATGGGTTTGTCAAGATTATTTGTGCATTTGATCTTTGGAACTTCTTGTACAAATTCTATAGTTTATTTGATCATTTTGTCTAGTATAAATACAAGGCTTCTTGAAATTTTTGAAGGTCCAATGTGAAATCTAAACTAAAGTCATCACACTAGTGGCAAATTCGTCAAGGAACAAAAGTGATATTAGGTGACCCCTTGAAGGCCGGAAAAGATATCGTTTCGAGCCATGTCATTAAATTCTGTTTTTTATTTCTTCAAATTGGAGAAAGTTGAGGTTCCACCATAAAACTAATTGGCACAATGGGGAGTAGCTCAACCTCTTAGAAGCCCTTGCAAAGTTTTTTCTTTCACCGATGTAGGGCTCATTTATATTCATATATTCCCATGCCACCTCACGTGTGGTGAATTTTCAAGCCAAACATGTGGACAACACAAATTGGGTGTCGTAGAGCATGTGTAGCCGATGGGCTTTCCACATGGGACAACCTACTCTGATACCATGAAGAGAGTTGGGGTTCCACCATAAAACCAATTGGCAATATGGTGAGTAGCCCAACTTACTTATAGCCCTTGTAAGGTTTCTACTTTCATCGATATGGGACTCTTTAAAATTCACATTTGGCAATTATACATTTGTAAAGGTAAAAGAGTCCCACATCGGTGAAAGGAAAAAACCTTGCAAAACCTTACAAGAGGTTTTGTTGCTCCCTATACTGTCAATTGATTTTATTTTGGAACCTCAACTTTCTTCATAGTATCAAAGTAAGTTGACCCACGTGTGAAGCCAAACAGTGACATGTGCTCCACATCACCCAATTGTGTTGTCCACGTGTTGGGCTTGAAAATTTACCACACATGAGGAGGCGTGTGAGAATGTGAGGACAAAGTCTCCTATCGGTGAGGGACTAAACCATACAAGGGCTTATAAGAGGTGGGCTATTCCCCATATTACCAATTGGTTTTATGGTGGAGCCCTAACTTTCTTCACAAATAACTTTGCCAATAAAATGAATTTATGTATAATTATTGATCAATTAAGCATGTAGCCCAATATCCTAATGGATAGGTTGTTAAGTTTCCACCAATGCGTTCAGGGTTCGAAATCCACCTTTTCTAAATTATTGCAATAGTTTTGAACTCTCTTTCCTTAATAATAATATTAATGATAATATCAAGATTTGACTTTGTTCCTTTGTTGGTTCACATACTGGAATTGGATCCCATCCGGATCCACTTTGTGGGGATCCTAGGGATCCCTACATCTTAACCATTTATCATGTATCGTGAGGTCAGAAATCATTTGACTTTTTTTATTATTTAAAATTAAAAACAAATAGTATCTGATGAAAACTGGTTGCAATACGTACGATGAATGGCTAGGATATAGGGATCCCTAGGATCCCCACAAAGTGGATCCGAAGATGATCCTCTTCCCACATACTTGTCACGTCTACAAATCGCCCAAATGGTAGTTATTAGATTGGTTAAGTTGGCATTGTCTTTTGCTTTCGAGTTTGTTATGTTTTGAGGACCCTTCCAATATAATCCAAGATGCCAACTTTCAGGTTTGTACATTTTTAATGCTCTTATTAAACCGCTACCGTTCCACTTAGTATTATGGTATAGTGATATTTTTCTTTACTTGTAAGTGAGTATAGTGATATTTTTCTTTACTTGTAAGTGAGAGGTCTTAGGTTTTATTCTCGCCAAAGGCAAATTTGAACCACATTATTGTTAGTCCATTGAGGCTTAGCCCACCCCCACTCTCCCTTTAATATAGATAACATCGTATGTTAAAAAAATAAAAATAAAAAATAAAAACCGCTACTGTTGCACCTAACAAAATAATTGATAATTTACTTTACACATTTCATAAATCACTCTCCGTAAAATTATACATCGTGTATGATTAACAAAATTCTCATAATCAAATATATTGTTTGGCTTCAAACTTATTTATATAACAACGTGTCAACATTTTACTGTATAAAAGTCATAATCAGAACTGTTCGTTTTTCATCATAATCTAAAGATCTTATTAAAACGAACACATTTACTTCGAACCACTTAATTATCTATATGAATCAAGCACACCAATTGTTCAGTGTGAAATTGTTATTTGTTACTATAACTATTAATTTATTTGATAGATAAAATCCTAAATTATTTATAAATTCAAGGCCAAATTTTTTTTCTTGGTCCCTGTGGTGATACGACACTTTCAATGTGACCTTGTGCTGAAAAAGTTATTAATTAAACCCCCGTGGTGAGTCCTGTTAGCAATTGAGGTCCAAATCCAAACTTTCGTTAGTGTTCCGTTAAATAAACTCATGTGACTATCACGTGGATGAGTCAAATTCATCATTTCAATCCAAATTACATCCTATTCCATGGACATCTAGCATGACTTAGGTATACTGTATATGTGTGTTCTTTCTGAGCGAGTTATGACATACACTTGTTTCTCTTGCGAGTTGGCATCTGATTCTAGTATACAAAGCAAATTGAAACAAAGGGGATATAATTTACATTAACCATTCAGGAAAGAAAAAATAACTTCATCATTTCTCATACCATAATGTATTTTGCACACTAATGACAAAAGCATATATCCAACCCAAAAATAAATAAATAAATAAATAAATAATAACAAAGAAAAAAGTATTTCTTCCACAATATATTGTGGTTCATCATAACAAAAAGTCATTAATTTTTTTTTTCCACAAAATAAACAAATAATCTAGTTTTTTCACAAAACAAAATCAATTCCCTTCGCTTCATCAATTTTTTTTTGTAAGGTATTGTGCTTTTTCATTTGTTGACTTTGCATGTTGTGCATTGGGGCCATTCCAAAAGGTCTCCAAGGAATTTTAGCATTTGATTATATTGCAGATGTCATTTCAGGAGGTCTCCAAGGTGCATTGAAAGGTTGTGTATTGAAAGACTACGACATGCATCAAACTACACTACCAATTAAAGACACAATTGAAAGGCATATATGCAGATTGGTACAAATTGATTGAAGAATTAAAATTCAAATAAGACTAAGTTTATAACTCAAGATCAATGACGTGTTGGCATTGAAAAAGAAAACAATAGTTTATTAAAAGTATCAAGATTTCCAAATGAAATCATACCTAAGAAATTAGGTGCGATTTTACATTCATCTCTTCTCCTAACCATTGACATGGTTTAATAGGTTTAGTTTCACTGCGTTTAAGTGTTTTTTTTTTTTTTTTTTTTTGGTAAAATCTAATTTCAGTTAAACTCTAAGTCATACTAAATGTCCATCACATACAATGTAATTTGAATTGAAATGACAAATTTAACCCACATGAATTTAGTTAACGGAAGACTAACGGAAGTTTGGATTGGACCTTAATTGCTAACAAGACTCACTACGAGGGTTTAATTAACAACTTTTTCACCACAAGGGTCACATTGAAAGTGTTGTGTCGAAAAAAAATTTGGCCTAAATTAAATGAATATAAAAAATAATATTTATATATATATATAAATTTTTTTTTTGAAAGAAAATAATATTTATATTTAAATAACGATAACAAGAATGATGATTTTGATTTTAACGTTGGTACAGTAAAATATTTCGAGAAAATTTCTAAGACAAGCAGTGTCCTACTGTCCGAATGAAGCATACGAGGTGGGGTCCATGTAGATTTCTGCTCACTGCCACTTCTGTATTACCGGATAGAGTTGAACCCAACACACTGACAGAGGAGCAATCTTACCATCTTTGGCAACACCAGAAAATATAAAAAAAAAAAAAAAAATAAAGGAAAAATCCTAAACCCCATCAGAGAGGGGTTTATTGAATTTTTATGGTTGCTGTTGGTGGTTGATTGCCTCAGTGCAAGTTTCTCTCTCTCTCTCTCTCTCTCTCTCTCTCTCTCTCTTCAATGGAGTGTTCTTCTTCTCTAAGGTTTTGCATACCCAATAAACCTTTGCCATCAATCAGCACTGTATTGTTCTCTAGTATTTGCAGCAGCAGCAGCAGCAGGAGGAGGAAGCAGCAGAGACTCATTTCCCAACAACTCTCTGCAGTTTCTTACAAGAAATTCATTCACTTTGCTTTGGAGGAAACCAAACTCCACACCCATCTGGAACCTTCTCCCTTGCAGGTATATATGTATTTATACATTTATAAATACACACACACACACACACACACACACACACACACACACACACACACACACACCTGTATGCATTCTGTTGCCTTTCAGCATACATCTTAGATCTGGTGTGATTTGAAGTTTTGTGCCTTTGGCATTGCAATTCTTGGATGAAGAAATATTTTCTATTATCTTTCAAAGTTATTGAATGCTGGTTTGCTGCACACCTGTTTCTTGAAAATAAAACAAAGAGGTTCGATGGTGGAGTGCCATTTTTGGAGCTTTATAAATGGCTTTTTTCTTTTGGGTGGATTAGTTTGGGAATTAGTTGCTGTCTTCCTTTTTTTAATTGCTGCAATTTTAAATGTGTGTTAGCATAAATGGTTTTGTGCATTTGTGGTTAAATAATCACATTACTACATGGATGTTCCTATTGAATGAGAACTTCATCAGTTAGAAAGAAGCAGGGAATAGGAAAATTATGGTACGAAGATCAGTAAATGCACATATGAGGAATCTAACATATGAAAAGCGCTTCGGACTTTTGCTCAACGTAGGTCGCAACTGAGCATATTTGAGCAGCTTTGGCCTCCATATGTTTCTCGATTCGGCCTCCCTTAATTGGCCCCTAGGGAACTTACAGTAAGTTAGGTGGAGCTTTGTTCCCAATCGTGTGAAGTGCCAAGTCTTTCTTTATAACCATTATCATAGATTATATATCACCAGTATAAGTGCTCGATTTAACTGGAATTTTTTTTACATGGGAGAAAAGGATTACTTGGTGTTGGAATATAAAGTGTCTATTGACTTTCAATTTGTGTGTGGTTAGGAACATGTTCTCCATACTTCATTTGAGTGTCAAATCACCTTTGTGATGCTTCTCCCCCGAGGTGTCAGGGCCAGTAGGGACTTGGGATCCCCAATCACCAAGCCAGTGCTATCCTGAGCACTAGGGTTGGGCTAGTACTTAGGACTGGAAACTGAGCATTGTGAGTGCTCAACTCAAGATAGAGATCTGATTTGTCTTCGACCAAGGTGCTCAGGCATTGTCCAGAGTGCTTGGGTAGGTGGTCAGGTCATCAAGTCCTATATTCGCACCATGTGGCTCATTCAAAATGTGTGGTTTGATACATTTTTTTTTCTCAAAACATTTCCAAAAATCACCAAGCCGTTGCTTGGATCCCTATCTTTGTTTCTACCCACGGAGATACCGGATAGAAATCTATCTGTGAATTGATCGACTGGTTTTGTAGTTTCTTTGAAAACAATCTTTTTCACATTACAAAAAAAGAATTGTTCTGCTTTGGCATGCGGTCCCATTGGCATGCATCCAGTAGGAATTGAACCTATGAATTCGCTGATTATGAGTTGGGCGCTGTAACCATTCAGCCATGGATGCTTAGCGGGGATCCTTGTACATGGTGAATAACTAAATTCCAATTGAAATGAAATCTTTAGGATAAACCAATGCAATTTAGGAGGACTCAATGAAAGGACATCAATTCGGTATGGTTTCAGTAGAGTTAGCTGAAAGCACTGTTGTATTCGACTGCCCAAATTCTGTACAAAAAATGAAATTGAATCGTCAGAACTGTGAGATGTTAACTGATTGATTGCAATTTAGCAAGGATCGTATCATGTTTGCCAGCAGTATATCCTTCATATTCAATTCCGTTTAATAAGTATTAAATTCATATAGTCTCTAACTAAAGTGTTTTGCTAGAAGATAATGAACTTTTGCAACTTCCACATTGGCCATTTCTTGAACAATTTTTTTTTTTTTTTTTTCATTTGTGAGTACTCTTTTGCTGCTTTGATAGTATCAAATTATCAATACGTCACAATATAACCACCTCTCATAATATTTAACATTCCTTTGTACGTCTTCAGGAAAGATATAATTCCAGGATTTCAATGGATGGTAAAGCAGATATTCAAATGTTATCATTCGAAGCTACTAAAATCAGACATCTACGAAGCTTATGCATTGAGAGCCAAACAATGCAGGTATCATGCTTTAACATGTCTTTTTATTTACTCTATGATGCTCACAAGGCTCCATTTTATTCAATATGTTAGTTTCAGTTTGATTTATCATTGCTATAATCCTGGTGCAATAAGTCAGCTAATGAATTTTCTGCAGTTTGCTATATTTCAAAAAAGTATTTCACCAGCATATTCAAATAGAGGTAGTTCATTTGAGGTAGCGTGTGAAATTGATGGACGAAATTTGTTACAGACCAGTTGGAAAATGAACTGTAGGATGATTTATGTTTTTCGGAATTGTCTACATAAATAGAGATGATTACATGTCCTGTGCGAAATGTGCTGTAGCCCCACGAATATTAATTTTCTTGACAAAAGGCTTGATCGGTTTTATATCTACAGTAATTTGCTTCCCAACTAGCTTCATGGTTAAGTTTATTTTTTCATGTTAGATCTTTTCCCACTCTTGACGCTATGAAGGGACAATAATAATATAATATCACACAATTTGATTTAGCAATTAGCATTTAGAAGGTGAACCATAAATAAAGCTGAAGCCATATACTGCTGTTGTAGCGGAATTTAATCAGCATAACTTTTCCTTGAAGTAGTGCATGTATTGTATATTCTGTTATGATCTATAGAACTACTCACATTTTCCTTTGCAATGCCAATAACTGTTGTATCATAAACTGTATGCAGATTTTGGATTTTGCTGTCTTCCCAGAACCCGAATTTGATATGCCCATATTTTGTGCCAACTTCTTCACCAGTGCAAATATAAACATAGTTGTGCTGTAAGCTCTTATTTATCAATGTAATGTTGTTCCTTTGTCAATTATTACTCCGAATCTTAAGCATAAACACAAATACATTTATTTTTTCTTTTATGAAAAGCTAGGGGTGAGTTACAAGAACAAAATTACAAATATATTGGCGTCCTACTTTTTCTTGTATGATTCGTTTGCTTTTCCAGTTTCCATCCTTTTAGAATTTTATACACAATCTCTTATTGCTTTGGATTTGAGTTACCTCTTCGTAATCTGACCAGCCCATATTTAGCACAGTTATTTATAGAAGTCCAACTTTCTGGCTTGATATGTCGTTAAATTATTTGTCTTTTTTAGTTCATGTTGGATGTGGTGATCTAACAACTCCACCATTTACCTCACTTTTGTATCCTCTCAAATTATTAGTTTTAGTGCAACAGAACTGTAATTTTCTTGCTGTTGCGGGTTTGGTATCGCTCATATATATTGAAGAGCTTACCCGTGATTAATCATTTATAGGGACCTCAATCCGTTGCACGATGTAATCAGTCAAAGGCATTACAGAGACAAATACTATAAAAGCCTAATACCTCTTGGTGTTAAATATTCTGAGGTATGTGGATTGATTCGAACTGGCGCACCTAATGTAGGATGTCGATTCAATAGTAATTTCCAATCCTTCTTAAGAGATATTGCATTGCAACTGAACTCAGATTTCATGCAGCTTTTACCCTGGGGAGGAAAGCTTACGAGCGAGTCACTTAAATTCTTTTCACCAATTGTGATATGGACAAGATTTACGTCAAGCCCCAAAAATTATGATGTTTTATATTCTGCATTCATGGATTATTACAAGGTATAGATTTGATGGACTTTATGGCCCCAAATTTGTGATATTTTCGTAATGCCATCAAGTGGAATTGGATATCAAACGTTCATATTGTAGGACAATTAACCTGTAGGATTCCAAATTGTAATATACGACAACTTCCTCTTGCTCCTGCAGGCATGGCTTGCGCTGATGGACCAAGCAGTAGTGGAGACAAATGCCTCCCAAATTATATGTAACCGTGAAGCGCAACATAGATATCTAACATGGAGAGCAGAGAAGGTGATTTATTATCTTTCCCAAGTTTTTTGTTACACACATTCCGCATCTGTTGTATGAATTCTTTGTGATTTATTATATGATTCTGGAATAGATTTTCTTGTGAAGTCATCGTGCATCCCTTCGGTTTACTCTCAACGCTTAAAAAATCAGTGTTTTAGGTATGAAACACAAAGATAATGAAGAAAAGAAACACAGGTATTTCCCGAGCGTGTGGTAGATTTATCGCTGGAAATGTTGGAAGATTATGAAATGAACATTTCCGCCAATGTGATCACTTTCATAATATTTATATTTTCATGCCATGAGGAAAACGGGCATTCGGAAAGGTTTAAGAACGATTTATGAAGAATTAGTCGTTGACTGTGATGCCAAAAATTGACAAAAGTTGAGTAGTGAAACCGAGCATTATACGGGTTGAATGATCTCCTAATCTGGTTGGCTAAAGTTAGAGTTTAACTTTAATCCCCAATTATCTGTTTATGTGACTTATTTTGTTGAGGTAACATATGAAAACAGGATCCCGGACACGCACTACTGAAAAAGTTGATTGGGGAGACACAAGCTAAGGTATTATTAGACATGAATGAGTTTGATTTTCTTACATCAGTGCAGTGCAGTGCAGTTTCTTACGTAAAATCTAATCCGTAGGACTTGCTGGTGAACTTCCTCTTTAATGGAATTGATGAGCTAGGAAGCAAAACTTTCCTCGATTACTTTCCAGAGTACGGCTGTGAGGATGGGACTGTAAACCAGAGTCGCAGTATGATAGGAAAATCTTTTGAAAGTCGTCCCTGGGATACAAAAGGAGAATTTATTAGTAACAGAGACTTTTGAAAGTTAGATTGTAACATTATTATCTTCGTATCTGTTCCGTTCGTCTTCCCTCTGTGGATTCTTTCCCTTCCTTTTTGTTCTTTCGGAATCCAGATTTGTATATGGTAATATAACTTTTTCTAGATAGACGATGGTAAGATGGAGTTACTGTTATGCAGTTCAGTTGGGAACTGCTACTCAGTTGAGTTTTGTTTATGCCCCTAGATCATGTAATTTGCCACCTAATGAATAAAATTTTAACTCATCTCGAGTTGAACATCTTGTCGCATTGCCGTTTCACAAGTGACACAATGGCAAGGATGATATATTTTTGTGATGAGTTCGATACTTGGTTGTGGCTAGTTCCGTTGTGTGCTAGAGTGGTTTTGTTGTGGCAGATGCAGAGTAAAAGTTTACATAAATATTCTATAGTTTGTCCACTAAAGGAGAAGAATTGCAAGAAAATGGTACCTAGAAACTCACATATAAACCAAGATTCTCTAGTTTCAGTGTGGATGTTTAGAACATGAGATCACTTCTAGAGGATGCACGAGCGACTGATAAGCAAACGAAAGGGAACAAAATTTACAGATCTTAATCGAAGTATTACACAGTAGTTATTTACACTATACAGACATTTACATATGTTGTTTCCAAACAGTATCGTCGATATACATGAATGATCCAAATGAAATCCAAAAATATAGTCATTGAGCTCGGGCAGCTTTGAACAATTCCCGCCACTTTTGCTGATCACTTCCTGGGCCTTCTCCCTGCACAGTACAAGATTTTTCCGTTGGAAAGGAATTCCTCAAAGAATAACAACATGATAGGGTTAACTGGAATCCTTGATATTTCTATCACAGATGCAACAGATCTCTAATAACACACGGCTGCAATATCCAGCGTGTTCCAAATCCTGAAGGGTCAAAAGCAGTGTACTCTTATACACCGAGTGGAAAAAATAGAACGGAAACTGATTCCGGTCATCTCCCTCAATTCAAGTTCATTCCCAAAGACTTATTTTGTTGCCTCATTATGTTCTATTCCTTATTCTAACAGCTACTTATTCGGCTTCAGGTGTCACTTTTCCTGACATCCAAACTTGAAGGGACACTTTCAGGATGTATATCCTGGCGAGCTCATGGAAATAGGTGGCCTAGAAACTGCAACATCCCCATCAGGATGGAAAATTCACATTCCACTGGGTCTTCCATGTTCATATGGGTTGCTGATAAGCCAACATCAATTTCAACAAGCCAAAAAGAATGAAGCTGAGGAACCACGCACAACCAGCCAAACTGTGGAAGCTAATAAGAGTTTACGAAAGCTTTTTTGGGTCTTATATAAGAGAGGTTCAAATTTCCCTAGAAACAATTAAGCAAGGACACCATTCACCTTTCAACATGCAATGTAGATTATCAAAACCTTAAAGTTTCCTTTAGAAGCATCACAGAGCAATTTACAGGCTTCCACTATTAGTTAGGTTAAGTATTAACGCATGACCTTTCAATTCAGGCGCATTTCCTCTTTAGTTGTGGGCAGTAAATCTTCAGATATACTTAAAGACTGACATGAAGTTTGAGTTCAAATGCCAAGGGATGCTTAAAATTGAGACCAGACATACATTACTATGTGGTGACCTCCTAACTTCTGCAATCATCTTTAGAAAATTACCTCGACCGAGTTGACTTCAAAAATTTGTCCTTCGGTACATTCTATGTCCAACGCCTGTATGCAAGCTTCAGCAACGACATGCCTGCTAACCTCTCCAACTAGCTTATCTCCTGGTTCCCATAAAAAAATATGAACCGATTAAAGACATTCTAGGAAGGAACTCAATAAAAAAACCATGTACGCAGACGATCATTCTTTCCTGAACTTTAGGACTTGGTGAGGTATGACAGGAATATATTGGAGTCTTGCAGAAATTTAATTTTGAGATATTTAAATCACCATATTCAACTCAACACAATTAAGCCTTCCCACATGGTTGGCTCAAGTGTGGCTTGATGCAGGATAAGTTACTAGCTACTGAGCAATGTTCCAGACTCAGACTAGGCATCTACTAAGGCAGCATCAGTTGTATTAGGCTGCTAAAAGCCAGGAACAAACAAATATAGACACAGCAGCTGTATTCATGTCAAGGTTTCTGACGTATAAATAATGCCCATCCCTAAGTAATGCAGAAGCAGAGTAAACACACAATGAAATAAGTTATAAGTCAAAACTCATCTGCATCAAAGCCCCGAAAGGGAATACATTGACAACAACATAATTACATAAGAAAACAATGTAGTACTTTTCATATTGGTCCATCAGCCCCACTATAACATTTTAAATAGCAGTTTCCCATATTAAACCCTTCCCCTTCCGCCTATCTCTCATCCTAAAGCAAAGTATTCCCTTGACATTCTGCTTTCGTAACCTCTTATTTAATATGGTTTTGTGTTCTTCTGCTTTTTGCGGTGCTGCCAATTGATGCTAAATTTTTTATACAAGACCAGAGGACCCATAATTGAGCCTCATGTACTGAACCTCTAATTCATCTATGCAATGCTCGGTACAATTGAAGTACCTTGACCTAATAGGACTGCACGCCGTTTGCCAGCTGTAGCTTTGAGCAATGTATTAAGATCATATGATGTGTAAGGTCCATCTGTCAATCTACCAGGTCTGAAACGCACCAAGAACGATATAAGCAACCACTGAAAGAATAATCAGCCGCGTTTCTCTAACTTGAAGTCTGCCATATACAGCTGCTTTATGAAAGATCTATTGTCTCTCAGAGAGTCAGAATTAAAAGACAAGTACATTAACGAGTTTACACAAACCTGATTATTGTAAATGGTAGGCCAGAATTACGAAGCATATCCTCCCCCATCTTTTTATATTTGAGAACGCCAAAAAGGTTCATAATGCTACAAAACAATGTAATTCAATTATTCTATGTGAGAAGAAGATAGAAAAGTGAAACTCACTTCATCTGTTCATCATGAACCAATTGTATGAACATGGTCAGTTCCAAATGGAGTTCATGTCACATCTTCAAAATTTTTAAAGCCATAACAAGAAGAGGTACAAGAATGCTACATTACTCCCGAAGAACTATATAGCCAATAAATCTCACATCTGCTCTATGAAGAAGAAACCAATCCGAGATTCCGAAACCAGATAACCATTCACAAAAATACGCTGTTATTGGTACAAGTAAACAGTGCTTAAGAAGATTCTTGAATTGCAAGGAGTCTCATTTTGTAAAAGGAGAAAAAATATCTTCCTTTAAATGCATCCTGTATGTGATGTAGGACAGGAACTTTGGCACTTTGATTGCTGTAAATTGTTCGTAGGGAATGAACAAGAATGTCAAGAAAACAAGGACACAAGCTACTACCGTCAGACCTACAGTTGGCTGCATCACACAATCTTTTAAACATAAGCTTGCTGGAAAGCTCTGTAAATTTATTTGTGCCTCAAATGAAAGGTTCACAAGCCCCATATGGTTTCTATGCCGCAGCTTATTAGATGCAATGCATGAGTTCCAGCCATACTATGAACTATTATCAATTCCCTGTTGGGATCTTATTATGAAACTATGAAATTTCGAACGCTACACAAATCTGATGCATTTAAATCCCTAAATGTAGTTCCGAGTGAATTAGTATTACCTCCATGGCAGTTCATTTGACTTCGTTACACCTACTGATGATACAAGAACAATTCTCTTCAGCGATGAAGGCAGTGCAGATATAAGATTTCTCACACCCTCCCAATCTTCAACAAAAAGTTAAAAGTCAAAATCTCTGAAAGCATAGTTCTAGATGAATAAGAACATTCGGTTGTGAGCATACTACCCATGCAAGCATGTAGATGAAGTTGGCACAAAATTTATGAATCTATTCGGTATGCAAGGCTGTTCAGCAATCTATTACATCCGAATAGAAGATAAATAATGCAACAAGTTGTATGATGGAGATTCTTGCTCACTCGTAAAGAAAAAGTTTCAAATGGATAATTCTAACCAACTCTTTCTGGTGTATTATCGCCTTCCCACCGCTTTGAAGGAAAGGCAGTAGTTCCCGAGCAGCAAATCACATGGGTGACTCCCTAAAACATAAGACATTGTAAAACTAATACTTCAGAATCATTAATCATAGACACATTTATATCCAGTAAATGGAAGAAAGGTACAAGCAACTGAACTTAAAGCACCAACCTCAAAAATAGATGGATCCAGATCCTCTGGATTCCGAGTGTCCCCTTTGAATACCTATCAAGTTTCCAATATTTAGAACTTATACCCCTACTCCTCGTGGAAGGATACAAATTTAAAGCAAGAAAATGCAGTGCATTCATCCTCAAAAAATAATTTGGAGGAAGAAATTATGAAGGGAATTGGGAAAGCATAGACAATTCATCCACATGTTAAATGCCACCTACTATAATTAATCCAAGTGTTTGGCTCAGTTAAGTCTCAACCTCGTGTCTTAGTATATAAATCACAGGGCTCCAGAAAAATTACTTAACAGAAATATATGCAAAACATTTGAGTGATTGATTGATAGGAATCTCCAGATAAATTACTTACACAGAAATTGGTACCTGCAATGTTTCTTCATCGTGTTCACCAAATAATGTAGTGGCTTTCTCGGGGTCACGCAACAATAGTCGGGACTTGATATTCCGGTCGAGCAACGAAGCCACCACCAGCTGACCTGGAATGAGATTAAGGTTACAAAGTTGCCAAGAAAATCATAAAAGAAGTAAAAATCTTGGGAGTACTTATTTGATACAGATACACACCTACTTTACTAATCACTACAAAACCAATCGCATTTCCACAATCACAAGACTCAGTTTCCATAACGCACATAAACCAACATCAATTACAAATAACCAAAAACAGAATTCCATACAAAATAAAAGTACTAGTAATATCCACACACACATACATACATACACATATACACACATACATACATAAATACACACACAAACTGACAAACACATACATACATACATTTACACACATACGCATATATACTACATACATAGTGTTAAAAGATGTCTATACTGTCTAACTCTGGATTAAAATATCGCTTAAATAATAATAGATAAATAATAAGAGGGTGTCACCCCTGCAACAGTTTAAATTAGATTAGAATATCACTCGAAAAGTAAAAAAAAAAAAAAGATGGTATATGTAAGCAGATGAAGAGCTAGTAAAGCAAAGCAGGACCACTTGGGGAATACCAACGCCGCCGGTGCCGCCAATGACGAGAACGAGCTTGGAAGAGGAAGAAGGGGAAGCTTCTGAATTTCCGGTGCGCTCTGAACTTGGGGACTGGGCGACTTCCTCTTGGACAGCACCAAGTGCCGGTGGCGATGATCGTCCTTTAGAGCGCGAAATGGTTGTTAAATTGAAGGAGGAATTTGCATGGAGAACCAGAGGTGGTGGAATAGAAAAAAGAGGTATTCTGTGAGGGTGGTTTGGGAGATTTCTAGCTGGGATTGGAAGATTAAGAATCGAAGTAGGTGAGAGTCTGGAAGCCATGGCCATGTGAGCAAGAAAGCAGAGGAGGGAAAGAGGAGATGGAAACAGCAGTTTATGACTTGTGGTCGTTGTATTTCTTATCAGATTTACCAAAATGTCCCCCAAATATCCATTCCATTTACTGGCAAACAAATTCTTATTTTATTTTTTGGTTTTTTTCAAAAGAAAACGAAATTGCCATTAAGTGGTATTTTTCATTTATAAGTGAGAGATCTTAGATTTTATTCTCGTTAAAGGTGAAGTTAAACTACATTATTATGGTAAGCCGTTGGATTTATAATTTTTTTAATTGTTTTAGCCGTTGGACTTAATTTTTTGTTTTTAGATTTTTTTTTTTTTTACCGTTAGATTTGCTTATATTCGTTTTCAATCGTTGGATTAAATGTATTAATATATATTTAGAAAAAATTGAATCTAGACCTTAGTTGAATCACGTGGGCCTTCCGATAAAGAAAATAGTCATTAGTCTTTCTGCAAGTGACCGACAGCGTCAGCAACTGAGTCGTAGCACTAGGTCTCAGCCACTAACCTTGGCTCATTTTCTTGAGTAAATTTGGCCCAAGAAAAAGTTTTAACCCAAAACCCTTTTTTGGGAGAATTTTGGGCGACTTTAAAACTTAAGTTTTGAGTTTTAACCCAACTATTGGATTTGATCTTAGGATAACTGGATGTCCAAAATAATAAATGAAATCTCACGTTTGCCGAGAAAGAGCTTCCTATCCAAAGCTGATTATCACCAAAAGTGTGACACAATCAAAACAAGAACATCAATAATGAAGTTAGCCTCGTGAAGTACATGACGAAAATTGATGAAAAGAAATCGACAAGCTAGTCTTTGAATGTTGAAGATGATGGTACGAAACCTCCATAAGGATCCTAGGACTTGAGCAATAGTCTTTTTTTTTTTTTTTTTTTTTTTTTTTGTTAAGCACACAAATTTTAAAGGATCCTCATTGTAATTTTTTTTTTTAACTTTTAATTAAAAAATAGCACACAAATTTGATATCACGCTCCGTATTCTGTGTTTGACCTCTGTATTAAAGAGTGTCAGTTATGTGCTTAGTTTTATGAGTTCAAACAGCACTGTTACTCAAATATGGGTCAAAGTCAGGCTGAATTCGGATTCCATAACCATATTCCTTAGTAGGACGATGAAAAATTGTCCTTGATTAAAATGGGCATCAGCCTCTCTATCAATGCGATCAAAATGGTCAAACTGCACGAACCTTATCACAGTTGGCATGGGAGGGTGGGGCTGACGATAGATTCAATCCTCAACTTATAGAAAAATGGGCTACTGTTAGAACTAATGGAATCATCATTTTGCATTTGTTTTGTTAAACTGGGCCAAAATCAAAGAAATTTGTCTTTTGGACGGACAAAGTGTCAAATATAGAAAACTTTTGGCGTGATAACACATGGAAAGAAAAAAGTACGTGTGCGCAAACAGCTTTAAAGGGTTGCGTAGAAATATTTTACATTGGCCATATCTGTAAAAAAAGAATAGTGTAAATATCTTAACTCTACTCTAACTAATATTTCGGCATTTTGTGATAAAACACCCCACATGGGATTGTGCAGTGATAATTACCAAGTTAGGAACAATATCGATGTTGTTGAAAAGTTAGGGACAATATCTGTGTTGTTGAAAGTGGGTATTCGGTCCGGTTCTCTGATAATTATAAGTTAAGAACAATATCGATTTTGTTGAAAGTAACTTTTGGCCCGACTCTCTAACAATTCTACAGGTTGCACCAATTATGTTACAGGTTCATAAGGACCAATTTTTTGTTCTTTCTTTTATTCGATCATTTGCCTGTTATACCTGCTTTGCCGTGTCGATACTCCACAAGACTGCTCAACTTATAGGCAAGTTACAAAGTCAATTCATCTTTCTTCCTATAAATTATATGTAAAACTTACAGTAATACGCCTTTCTTATACACACACATACACACACACACATGCAAATCTGAAACTTGAGCTTGGAGGTGGAATTTTGATTGCGGTGCTAATTCCTAAAGAGCACTCAGCTTCTGGAAGTTTAATTGAGTCTGCAATACAGAAAGCCCTTGAAGAAGCTAGGTAAAACGTCGTGTTCTAGTCAACAATAATCTTCAGTGAAATGCTATATCTTTATATATGCTAATTGAAGTTGTCTTCTCAAGGATAAGAGCACAATAGGAAATGATGCAACTCCATTCTTACTCAAGAGAGTGAAGGAGCTGACTGGAGAAGCTTCACTGGCTTCGAGTATCCTTTATCTATTCTTCTTTGCACAACAATGATGGATTCATCTTCTAACTCCTTACATATGGCGTTGACTCATTCAAGCCTAAGGTATATAGGAGGCTATATTAAGATGAAATTCTCATGAAATTTTATGTAATTTTTTTCATATGTTTGATTTATTTGTTGAGAATGAATCTCACTATTGATGAGAGGAGGGACCTTGTATATGCTTATAAGAGGTTGAGCTACTTCTCGTATTGCCAATTGGTTTTATAGTAGAATCCTAACTTTCTTTATGGTATTAGGGCAGGTTGTCCCCGTGTGAAGTCAAACGGCCACATGTGATCCACGTCACCCGCGTTGTATTGTCCATGTGTTACATGAGGGGACGTGTTGAGAATGAATCCCACATTGATGAGAGGAGAGACCTTATATGTGCTTATATAAGGTTGGACTACTTCTCATATTACTAATTAATTTTATGATGACACTCCAGCTTTCTTCATTATCAAGTCAGTTACGTAACCAACATTTAGACATTGGACTAGTGAAGAACAATGCACTTGTTGGTGCTAAAGTTGCCGTAGCACTTGCGCAGACTAGAGAACTTGAAAATAAGGTTGGTAATGGTTTGTTGTTCTGCTATACTAGTGAGGAAAAATCCATGTTTTTATTGGAGAAAATATGTTTTAAGGTATGTAAGCATTGACGAAGAAGGTCGTTTCGGCCTTGTTCCTCTTTTGATTCGCTAATGCTTGAGTAGGAACACGATTAGTGCCATCCAAAGAGCAGCACCGTAAGATATTTTTTTGTACTTGAGATCAGTGTGTTCGGAGGAATGTTATCATTTGTGGAGTTTGTCCTATCATATTTTGGAATTTTATTCTACACTACGTGGTATTCAATGATACAGAAAATGGACACTGAAATTGAAAATAGATGTTTGAGTTAATATTTGAACATTGGGCTGCAAGAATAAAGAAGCCTAGAGATGCCAATTAAAAGAAGACTTGCCTGAAACCTAGCACTAGGCTCAAAGACAAATTGGCGCCTCCCCATTAATGCATAGATCATGTGTCTATGATTTAAATGTCAAGTGATGGAGACTAACTCACAATCAGCGAAAAAACACTTTTTAGTGGTAATACAAGTAAAAGATGATGAGTCACTACCCTCCAAATGCTTTCGGGAAAAAGCAACGTCACAGCAATTAGGCTAATTCGCCTATAAAAGGAAGAAGAGGCCTCAGAGACAAGGATATTCAACTAATCAAACAAACAAACATACAAACTATGCTCTCAAGCCAGATTTGCATCCAAAAACTGTAATCTGCCCAGATCCCAATTCTTTTAAGCAATAGATTCCTTAGAAAAGCTATCTTTTGTCTAGTTTATTAGCTCTGCTACTCACCTGGTATTATCGATATCCTTTGTAGTTTATGTACAACTCATTTCTAGTCATTTAGTTCACAAGCAATTTACAATACCAGTCATTTATTTTCCTCTATCAGTTGCACTTCCAGAAACCCTGCCATTTACATGTTGTTACATTTCTTTATATAAGTAAGGTCCTTATCTTTAAGGCAAAGAAAGAACCTTGATTTGAGCCATTCCCACTCAATGGCATAATCTCTTGGTTAGAAGTCAAACTCAGGCTCAATCTCCATCATTCAAATCCCATCTACTAACGGCATCTAATAGTGGCACGCTCGCAACCCGCTAGTTCCCTGTTCGAGTAAATTCCTGGCATGTCTGCGATGCCCATGGCGAATTTAGGGGGCGAACATAGTTTTGGCAAGCTCGGTGGGACATTCATAGTCTTGTATGCCAAGAAGAAGATGGAAGGAGAAAACCTTTAGGTGGAACATAGAATACGGGCCACCCCAGTGTCTACCAAGGTCAAACATGACAAATCATCCAGAGGATTTTCCTTCCCTACAAGGGCCAAATATTCTCGGAAGCCCGACTTCATCTGAGAAGTCAGGGGGAAAGGTGACCAATGAAGATTTGAAAGCCACCATGATACAAGTGTTGAAAAGTATGGAGAAAATCACTCTGGAAACTAGAGCAGAAGTAAGCAGACTCTGTTCTTTAACAGGGAGTCTGCAAAGAAGATTAAATCTGGAGTTCTCTACTCCAAAAAATGGTTATGCCAGGGAAGTGATGAAAGGAGCTAGTCCTGAGAAAGAACTAGTTATTCCCCTGTTTCCTTTTCTTGAGGAAAAAAAGGATAAAGGAAAAAACAAGGAAGGATCTGGAACTAGTCTGCCAGTGTTGGAGGAAATCCTAGATGTGGAGTTGCCCGACCCCTTATTATTTTCACTAGATAGTAAGGGGCAGAGTAGGCAAGAAAGAATGAAGTATGGGATGCCCCAGTCAATTAGAGAGCCTAGCGGAAAAGGCGAACGTACCAAGGCAGACAAGCCTATTCTTTACATGCCTTCACCATTGGCCAGTAAAGGAGAAGACACCAAATAGAGGAAACCCGAACCAAGGAAGGAGATTTTCTTGGGCAATGATTGCGGCACGAAGTGGAAACCTCCATATACTTCATACAACAATACAACTAACCAACAGCTTAGAGACAAGCTAGCCGAGTTGAGGAGGATGGTGGCCCAGAATGCCCAACCTAAGGCTCGCCCGTTGTTCAGAATCACTTACTAGAAGCCATACCCGGAGTATATTGATGAGCATAACCCTTTTCCACTCAACTTTAAGATGCCCACGTTTCCCACTTTTAGTGGGGAGGATGGCAGTGTATAAAGACTACATTTTCAAGTTCTCCAACCATTGCATGGCATTTGAAGACAATCCTAATTATAAGTTAAGATTGTTTGGGAACTCATTGGTTGGCCTAGCATCTCAATGGTATTCTCTATTGCCTCCAAATTTTATTTCTAACTGGGGGCAAATAGAGATAGCTTTCCATGAGCAGTTTTATAGGATGAAGCCCAAGATGTCTATCGATGACCTAGTGGAGGTAAAGCAATATGAACATGAGTTTACAGAGGACTTCATGATGAGGTTTAGAAGGACAAGAATGAGGTGCCAATTCCCTATCAATCATGACCAACTTATGTCCATTGCTCAGAAGGCCTTGAGGTTGCCTTTGAGGAAGAAGTTCTATGATGTATAGTTCTATGAGTTGCAAGAGTTGGTGATTGTTGCCACAAAGTATGAGAAGCTATTGCTTGAAGAACAACAAGTGAAACACTAATCTAAAGCTCATTCTTTCTACAAAAGCAAAGCTGTAATTCACCAAGTGGAGTTTGAAGAGGCAGAGCCAGAAAAGAGTGATGGCCATAGAAGAGAATGGATGGACATGTGTGCGGCAGAGATGACTACCCCCTTTAAACCTTTAATAGTGAAAGGGTTAGTCCAACCAGTCAAGGATCAGAAAGTGGTAATGAATGATGGTGGATTTATCCTCATGAAGCCCCCTAAATACCAGAGTTATTCCTTTGATTTAACCAAGGCCTCGGAGATCTATGAAAAGTTG
This sequence comes from Pyrus x bretschneideri, assembly GCF_019419815.1. Lineage (NCBI taxonomy): Eukaryota > Viridiplantae > Streptophyta > Magnoliopsida > Rosales > Rosaceae > Pyrus > Pyrus x bretschneideri. The sequence continues at coordinate 3,404,559 of NW_025999624.1, forward strand.
GTGCAGGCAAGAGTGATTGTGCCTGATAGAACCAAAAAGATGCCAAAACTAGAGGAACTAAGAGGGAAAAAGTATTGCAAGCTACATTATACTTTCAATCACTCCATAACCAAACTGTGTCCAGTTTAGGGATTGGATACAAGACCTTATAGTGAAAGGAAAGTTGCTGCTAGAAAAACCACAAGCCAATATGATGATTGACACGGATCCCTTCCCAGAAAGCCCTAATAAGCATGATCAACTTGACATGGACTGAGAAATGGAAAGGGAAGGCTACCTATGAAGTCAAAGCAGAAAAGAGGCAAGTTGACAGGCCAACAGAAGGAGCTATCAAGTTGCCCAAGAAGCCCAAAATAACCATAGTCAAAGGAATGGTATTATGCAGCAGGTGTCAGTGTGAATGTGAGTTGGAGGTACCAGCATCAGGAACTATCATTGATCAGGAGTTGATCAAAAGAAGAGAGAAAGAAGAACAAGAAGCTCGCATAAGTATCTTACAGACAGCTGAGAAAGAAACCTCCAAGAATATTTTCCAAAGGTTGGGAGGAGATTCTCAATCAAAGGGCTTATCAGAGGTATTTAGAAATTATGAAGCCTCTGAAAAGGTGGAGGACAGAGAAGCCAAAATACTAGGGTGGATGTGAGGCCACCCCAGCTAAGCTATATCGGTGGACATGTCAGAAGAAGGGAAATGATAGTGAATCTAGTCATGAAGAAGAATCATGCCCGACTCGAGCGGAAATGGTATATGGTTGGAAATGATGGGATACCCGTCAAAGAAATGGGAGCCTCTATGATTAGGAGAGTTTAGAGGCAGCATAAAACCCACATGAACTCATTAAAAATCCCCACTACCTTAGAAACCTCTGAGAATGTGAAGTTTGAGAAAGTACCTCATGGGGGAAGAAATCAACTTCAATGGAAGAGCAAGAAGGACGTAGAAAAGGCAAATAGCAAGACTGAGGGGGAATGAGATCATGTGCCATAAAACCCTCATCCAGGAAAGTACAGAATCTTGAGGAGAGCACTTAAGAAGATATGGTGATGATGCCAACCCCAAGATAGAGCCCAAAACCCATATGTTTTGGAACTATCTCACTTGATAGGGGATACCCTCACCTTTGTTGATCGATACTCTTTGCGAAGTTTCAGGACCAATGCCAAACTTTGGCGTAACTCAAGAAGAAGCACTGCCCGAGCTGATGTTGCTCGAAGAAGCACATGCCTGGTTAGATGAATTCATGGGCCACATTGGGGGCAAGGAGAAGGACTTACTTGAACCTAGCAACTTCCATGTAAACATGACATATGTTTTATCTGCCATGTTTTGTCCCAAGCATGATCAACTTGCCGCAATGGAGGGTGATTACTTGGCAACAGAACCTATGATGGCACATGTTAGTGTTGAAGAGGCAGGAAAATAAGAGTCGGGCATAATAGGTTTGCCTGAGCTCATAAAGAAAGAGCCTAAAAGAGTATACTCAGATAGAATGGTCTTCAGTCACCCAAGTTTGATCCTAGCCAACCATCTCAAGCTTATTTATGTAACTGCTCATTTGGAGGGAGTGCCCTTCAAGAGTTTTCAACTTCTCTGGAGCCATCACTAGAACTCATGGGATATTGCCCCTGGAGGTTGACTTAGGTTCCAAGCAAATCATACTAGCCTTTTCGTGGTGGACAACACTTCCACTTATGGAGCTTTACTAGGCCGAGATTAGATTCTTCAGAGTCTCTATGTGCCTTCCTCCATACACCAACATGTAGCAGTTTACCACAGGGAGGGAGCCATGGAACCAGGATTTTAGGAAATGGTGGAGGTCGAGTCACGGTCATTTCTCCCCACTACTAATGTGGCAGAAGCCGGCTTTTACAATCCCAGTGTTAGGATTCTTCAATGCTTAGGAGTTGATAAGAACAGCCGTTCGACTAAGGTGACGGCCCAAAAGCTTCTAGAGCAAGGATTATTCCTCACCAAGGAAGAATGGGATAGGCCCCATATTGTCCCAACTCCCCAACATCGGTAATGAAAGAACAAAGAAGAAATGACCAAGTAGTTGCAGCCAGGTCCTTAATCAAAAGACTGTTGATGTATTGAAGAGAGAAGAAGCAGGAAAGGGAGAACTTGGCTGACGAACAAGGGGAAAAAGCTTTAAGCAGCCAGAACCGAGGTGAAGAAAAGTTTTTTGGAAGAGAGTTGGAAGCAGCCATATAAATGGCCGAATGTATATATAACCTGGATAAGCCAGAAGACTTGCCCAATAATCCAGAGTTAGTCGAGTTTTTGTGTGTATAACCTGACAAGCCACCACCAGAGGTGCAAGACCCCTTGGAGACTATTGATTTAAGGATTAAGGAAGATCTAAGGCCTATACAGGTTAGTGGCCTATTAGAAGTGGAGGATCGGGCAAAGATAGTCAACCTTTTGCACGAGTTCAAAAACTGTTTTGCTTGGCATTATACTGAGATGCTAGGTTTAGATGCAACCTTAGTAGAACACATAATGCCTATTAAGGAGGAATATAAACCTGTAAAGCAAGCACCACAGAGGATGTCAAAGGAGATCGAGGAGAAAGTCAAAGAAGAAATTGAAAGGCTAGTAAATATTAGATTTATTAGGCCTGCTTAATATATCAAGTGGTTGGCCAACATTGTACCCGTATTGAAAGCTATAATGAAAGCAGTTCAATGTTATGTTGACTATAGAAACATTAATGGAGCTACGCCTAAAGATGAATATCCCATACCCATGGCTGACTTATCCATAGATGCAGTTGCCAAACAAAGTCCTATCTTTCATGGATGGGAATGCCCGTTATAATCAGATAAAAATGGCTAAAGAAAATATACACAAAACAGCCTTTAGGTGCCCAAGTCATGTGGGAGCATATGAATACTTAGTCATGCCATTCGGGCTCAAAAATGCTGGTACAACCTATCAAAAAACGATGAATCATTTCAGACTAAGCATACAGGGAGTTACATTGACACTCGTGATGACTTAAACTGAAGACAATACTGATAGACCTACAAGCTTAACAAGAGTAATGTCCTCTAAAAATGATCAAGACATGTGCTTCGGTCGGCAACTTTTGGGATTCCTTGTTCATCAAGAGGTAGATGACTGAAGAACAACACTGGCATATGGTCACTCCTCCCACAATACACGCAAGGCTGCTGCTGATACATCGTGAGAAGTCTAAATGAAGAAATACTGAGACCCAGCAATACAAAAAGGTCCATATCAAAAATGAATCCAAAGAAATGTGCTTTCAGGGTTAGGTCGGGCAACTTTTTGGGATTCCTTGTTCATCAAAGAGGTGTAGAGATTGACAAGAACAAAGCTTGGGCAATAACATAATCACCTCATTCCACCAATAAAGTACAACTGCAAAGGCTGCTGGGGAAGATCAACTTCTTAAGGAGATTCATTGCTAACTTGGCGTGCAAGATTCAACCACTAACTCCTCTGCTAAGATTGAAAGACAAAGAAGAGCTTGAGTGGGGTCCACCACACTAAGAGGCTTTTGACAGAATAAAGGCTTACTTGACCTCTCCACCAGTGCTCATGCCACCTCAAAGGGGGAAGCCTTTAAAGTGGGAAGGAACAATCAATATATTACCTCAATATAATCCTTACTGCGGTAGAGACAAGATATACAGTAGTTGAGAGGTTGTGCTTGGCTCTATACTTCACTGCCTGCAAACTAAGGCATTATATGTTGCTTTGCCACATCCATATTATTGCCAAGACATATGTGATCAAGCATATGCTTTAAAAAACAATGCTAATTGGGAGAATTGTAAAGTGCATTCTAGCACTATCAGAGTTCAGCTTTCAATATGTGCCTCAAAGAACGATCAAGCGATAAGCAATTACAGACTTCTTGGCTGAGCACCAAGAGTCTTAAGAAGAGATTATCAACATCCCAGGAACTTTGGAGGTAGCCAATATGTGGATCCCACCAAGCAGAGCCTTTTCGGGCAGAGAAAAATGGATCCAGCAAAAGATAAAAAGAATAAATAACCTCTGGATCACTCATTAGAGACCATATTTTGATGGTTTTTGTTCTAAAAATGCTATTGGAGCTGAGATTGTCATCCTTGATCCCAGAGGAACGCACTATTGTTATTCATTCTTCCTGGATTATCAAGAGACTACCAACAATCGGGCAAAGTATGAAGCATTGATAATTGGCCTGGAAATATTAATAGAGTTAGGAGCAATTGAAGTTGAGGTGTTTGGTGATTCAGAATTAGTGATCAATCAGTTAAATGGAGAATACAAATGCAGACACATCACCATGGCAGGTTACTATTTGGCATCTACACAACTATTGAGCTCTTGGGGCAATGAAATATCAGTCAGCAATATCCCTAAAGAGTCAAACGTAATTGCCAATGAGATGGCACAATTGGCCTCTGGAGCATAGATCCAAGAAAGAAAGTTTGAAGGGGATATAGAAATGCAGAAAAGACATATCTCTTCTATCTTTGAATGGGGATTCAACTTAGATGTGATGACTAAAGAAATAAAGTTAGAGGATTGGAGGACACCTATTGTTCAGTATTTGGAAGATCCATCCTTCCCACAAGTAAGAAAAATCGACGACAAGCAGTTAAGTATGTTTTGTGGGGGTAAAGCTATGTTAAGAAAGATTCCAGATGGACTTTTGCTAAAGTGATTAGGCCAGGAAGAATCAATGAGGGTAATGGTTGAAGTACAAGAAGGAATCTGTGGGGTACATCAGGCTGGAACTAAGATGAGATGGTTGTTTAGAAGATATGGCTATTTTTGGCTCGAGATGGAGAAAGACTGCAAAGCTTATGCCTGAGGGTGTGAAGAATGCCAAAGACATGGACCTCTCTAACATGTGCCCACAATACCCTTGAACCCCGTGGTCAAGCCTTGGCCCTTCAGAGGATGGGCAATGGACTTTATTGGGCAGATTCGCCCAGCTTCTAGCAAATGACAGACGTTCATAATTGTGGCAATGAATTACTTCACCAAGTGCGTAGAAGCTTCAACTGTGAAGACTATCACTTCAACTACAGTCAACAAGTTCATTGAAACCAAAATCTTACATAGATTTGGGGTGCCCGAGACAATTGTTATAGACCGTAGGCTATCTTTTATTTGAAGAGAAGTAGAGGAGTTTGCAAGTAAGTTCAAGATAAAAGCGATCTAATCTAGTCCTTATTACCCCAAGTTAAATGGTCAAGCAGAAGCTCGCAACAAGGTCTTGGTGAACATTATCAAAAGAATGGTGGCAGATAGTCCAAAGAAGTGGCATGAGAAGTTGGGAGACACTTTGTGAGCTCACAGAACCTCCAAGAGGGTAGGAACTGGAACTACTCCTTATGCCTTGACTTTCAGGCAAGATGCTATACTCCCCATGAAGATTAATGTGAGTTCTGTTAAGATTCAAAATTAGTTCGGGCTACACAGTGAAGAATATATTCAGGCTATATGTTAAGGAGTTGAAGATCTAGATATAGCCCAAATTGAAGCCCTAGATAAAATTCAAGAGGGGAAGAGAGCTGTTGCCTGAGCATACAACAAGAAGGTAAAATTAAAGACCTTCAAGGAAGGAGAGTTAGTATGGAAAGAAATTCTACCTTTGGGAGCTCAAATAAGAGGCTTTGGGAAGTGGAGCCTGACTTGGAAGGGTCCTTTCATTATTAATCAAGTGCTAGACAAAGGAGGATATTACTTTGCAAATTTGGAAGGAAGATTGCAGAGGCATCCAATCAATGCTAAGTTTTTAAAGAAATACCACACAACATTGTGGGATGTTAGGGATTGCTACATTGAAGAAGTGTAAATATTGTGGGAGATCTAAAGTTAGCGTATATATTCATCATAATTGATTTTCAAGGAGGAAATGCAAGCTAAAGAAGATTAAAGAAGTCTTTTGCATTTCATTAAATGTTGAAGTTACATAAAAACCAGCTCAATAGTTTTACATCTTTGGCCAAGGTAGCTATCCTAGATTGGCTAACTGTGCTTCATCATCTTCAACTTCAACATTTATTTTCTTCACCTATTTAATCTTCTGGTAAAGACTGGTTGGTTTACTCCTCTAACCTTTCAATGTCAAAAGACACCTCTGTAATCCTTGTCTCCATAGCAGCACCTTTCTCCACAAGTCTTACCAAAGTCCGTGACGTTAGTCCTAAAACCAACAAGGTCATGGTAGTTGATCCCGAAGCATACACATAGGATGATGAAGTGATCAAGAAGGCAGAAGCTATGGAGAAGTCTGGGCTTGTGGATATCAATGCAAGGAAGGACAACTTTATGTGAACAAGTGGGATTTACCAGTGCGATTAAAGCTACTCGGCTACTCCTCAATGCCATAGAAGTCTATGCAGGTCTCAATGAGTGCACTTCTCCCTCCTCGAAGAAAAGATAAGTCTGCAGGCCTACCCGAGGGCGATGAAGGTCGTTGAGTAAGCGGCGCATGGTGGAAATCCCCTCACTAGTCTCACAGGAAATTGAATTCGAGCAACTTTGGGTGCCATTGGATGATCTTCAGGAGAAGATAGGAAGAAAATCAGAATTAGAGGGCAAGAACTGAAGAGCAAGAAGAAATTTCTAGAAATTATGATAGAGTTGAGGATTTTGGGAAGTTCTAGAAATTTGAAGGCTTGAAATGGCTAAGATACTTTGCCGAGGAGTTTAAGTTAGAATTATATAGTGAGCGGTTACTTAACGATGGAGTTTGTGGGTTAGTGCAAGGGTTTTAGTTAACCAACGGTCGCTTTAAATGGTGCAAGTCTCGTGTGAAAGCGTGTGACGACTGTTTAATCATTATTAGCATCTTGGGTTGTAGACTCAACAATGATTAAAGGGGGGCACTGTTTGGGTTAATATTTGAACATTGGGCTGCAAGAAGAAAGAAGCCCAGAGATGCCAATTAAAAGAAGACTTGCCCAAAGCCCAGCACCAGGCCCAGAGACAAATTGGCATCTCCTTATTAATGCATAGACCATGTGTTTATGATTTAAATGTCAAGTGATGAAGACTAACTTACAATCAACCAAAAAACAGTTTTTGGTGGTAATATAAGTAAAAAAATGATGAGTCACAACCCTTCGAATGCTTTCGGGCAAAAGCAAAGTCACAGCAGTTGGGCTAATTCGCCTATAAAAGGAAGAAGAGGCCTCAGAGACAAGGATCCTCAACCAATCAAACAAACAAACATACAAACTCTACTCTCAAGCTAGATTTGCATCCAAAAACTGTAATCAGCCCAGATCCCAGTTCTTTTAAGCAATAGATTCCTTAGAAAAGCTATCTTTTGTCTAGTTTATTAGCTCTGCTACTCACTTGGTAGTATCGATCTCCTTTATAGTTTATGTACAACTCATTTCCAGTCATTTAGTTCACAAGCAATCTATAATACCAGTCATTTACTTTCCTCCATCAGTTGCACTTCCAGCAACCCTGCCATTTACATGTTGTTACGTTTCTCTATAAAAGTAAAGTCTTTATCTTTAAGGCAAAGAAAGAACCTTGATTTGAGGCATTCCCACTCAATGGCACAATCTCTTGGTTAGAAGTCGAACTCAAGCGCAATCTCAATCATTCAAATCTCGTCTACTAACGGCATCTAGTAGTGGCACGCTCGTAACCCGCCAGTTCCTTATTCGAGTAAATTCCCGGCATGTCTGCGATGCCTATGGCTAATTTTGGGGGCGAACAATAGAAGATCTAAATAGTTGTGGAAATCAATTCTAAAGGCTAAAATACCCTTTGCATTAAGTAGCATTGAAACCATACCTTTATTTTTTTTGTGTAAGTGTTTAGATAGAAGCATTCTGACTTGGACTTAAAGACTAAACTCTTTAGATTTCCATCTCTTACTATTTTCTTGTCTTGGCATTTTTAAGTTGTTCCATCATGTATACTGTGTCTAGCCATATGCTATATGCAATGACATCCTCCAGGAAAAGTCTTCAATTTCAAAGAGTCGTGAAATTCTGTCATGACTCTGATTGCCAACTTTGTGTACTTTTTGAGAGGATAACCGACTGTTGGTGTTTCCTGATTATATAAGCAAACCCAGAACAAGCACAAGAATGTGTACCAACTACCAAGTTATCAGTAATCCACTTGTTGTTTTGTTTAAAAGTAGTCTGGCTTGAATTATATGTAAAATTGTATTGAACATTCAAGTTATACATGATTTTAATTATACAACTATGATGTCTTGTGCTTTCACTTATAAAAGACGGATATATGTTTTACAGGTGGTGTAGAATAAGCGTTCTAGGGCTCATAATGTTTTCACACTACTAGCAATTTGGCTAAAAGCCACCTTTTTCATTGGTGTCTATTGTCAAGTGTGGACACTCTCATTGGTAGCAAACCTCAATGGCCACCAAGCAGCCACTAAACTAGAGAACATGGCCTATGTAGAGGATTCTATTGTAATAATGGCTACCAATATTGCATTGGTGTGTATGTGAGTAATACAACTTTTTTATATTTTATAATTATTTCTAAAATTCAAAATATCTCATTGTCCCTCTTATTAGTGGCTAGATTTGAGACTAACATTGGTACCTTTCATACTCATACACACACACCAATCCTATGTGTCTGTATTAGGATAATTGGCTTTTAAAGTATAGACACGAAAGTTGGTGTGAATCTATAGCATCCCAAATGGCTAGCAGGTTCAAATTGGAGAATCATGCATTTTAGTAATAGGGCCACTGTACTATATTAAAACTCAGCTTCAACATATAAAATTCACATGAAATTTAAATTTGCAAAAGGATTCACATTTCCAACCAACCAAACTTTGTATCTAATAGAGAGTCTCAATAACAACGTTTGTGCTACGTAAGAAAGCATATTACATTCAACGATGTTGTCCAACACAACCAAGTACCCAAGGGTGATGACGTTACATTTTATAACACCTATGCACGGGTGCAAATCCACCAACATCAAATTGATAACTAACAAAATCTGCCTAATTGGTTTTATGCCTTCCCTATGGCATTTGTACTATGTACATCAAGCAAAATTCACAAAAAGGATCACAGTTAACTTTTCACTTACTGATGCCAGTGACATTCACCATGCATGGACGATACCTGATCTCATCATCTGCCAATGTTCTGCAGCACAACAAAACCTTCATCTTCAACTTCTCCACTTGCTTGGATCTCCAAACTAGTCATTTGTTCAATTTTATTGACACAAACTTGAGTCACATTAACTCCATTTGGTTCCACCAGGCCTCCATTAGCAGTCATCGTCAACGCGGACATAATTCCAGCCCTCATTTCACGCTTCATGTTCTTCACTTCCAATTCCACTCGTCTGTTGTGTGCCATCATTGAATCGGTATGCTCTTTCCTCAATTGTGCAAGCCCATTTTCTGACTCAATCCTTTGCCTTTCCTCTCTCTCACTTGCCTCCATCCTAAGTCTCTCAATTTCAATATTAGCAGCTTTTCTTTACTCTTCATATGATGCTCTAATTGCTTCAACCTCTCTACAAATTCCCTTTTTTCTCAATTATAATACTTGGCATGTTAGACCTCACAACCTATGTCCCAAACCCTCTTACATGGTTGTTTCTCTCAAGCCCCAATACATCAGCGTACATAATATGGTGAACCTCATCAGTTATGATCTCATTCCTATCCTCGTACTGTTTTAGCTTTGTATTGAAATCATCTTGCAAGTAATTGCCAAGATTGATTGTTAATGTATATGCACTCTATATGCATTTGAAAGCCTTCCAAATCAAAGATATTCCAACCATGTTTCTCAATAATACGTGTGCTATGAGTGATTGTTTTGTTCTTCAGGCTATAGTGCATACCAATAAACTCATATGCATGGGAATCTCTTTCATTACTTCACTGTATTCACTAATGCAAGCTGTCGTTGGCTTATACTCTTTGTTTCACTGACACTAAATAACAATTAATCTAAAACAACTGATTGTTCAAAATCGACAAACCTTTTATATATCTCGCCTACATATAAATAGTAGCAGCTGGTAATTGATAGCATACTTACAATTATTGCAGCTGGCCGAGTATCCACTGGTTCCCCTTCTTTCGAGTATGTGTCAGTGTAAAGAATGTAATGCAGTCCGGTTTGCTTCCATTTACTTGTTCCTATTAACATAAATTGTCAAACAACTAATTTCCACATTATTTCATATCTTGACATCAACCGGCATCTTGATTCCATTTGCACTAACATGTACTTAAGTGACCATAACACATAACACTTGGAAGAGCCTTACATGTTTTTGTCTGATTTGCACAAAAGTCTTGGTTCCAGCTGTGTGATTTATTTGTAGGATCTTCCTGTTCTTTCTACATAATGTAGCACACTTCTGCATATGTCAAGTTTAGCATGCATTAGTAGGGCTATGTGAAAGGAAATTCATCCTAATTTCCAATACATACAATCCATACATTTATCATCCATAATATGTCATAACTAAATGAAGCATATATGGTGTATAAAAAGGGAAGAACATTTGTTGCTTGTGTGTAGTACCTGAGCATCTACGGTATCCCATAGCTGCACTAACAATTTCTATTGGCCTTGGTTGACACGGCCATCATGACAATGGAACCTCTCCGCTAATGGTGAGTGCAGGCATGGAGTATAGTATGCCTTCGTGAGGTTTGCCTTGTAATTCTTCCATCTATCATTCAACTTCTTCTCACAAACCCGCTGAATTTTTGGCTCCAATTCTAGTGTTATAGCATCTGGCCAATCAAGAGTCCCCTGCCCATGTACATATATATGCTATTGTTAATTATGCACCATCATTTAATATATGAAATATGAATCTGTACAATTACTTTGTAATACCCCTTCAGTAGGTTTCAAATATTTTTCTACTAAAACAAATTAAAATTAAAGGAGACAAAGTTAAAAGAAGCCATCTTGCACATCACCAATCTGCATGGATGCTGCCTTTTAGTGGTGCATAATGTGCTGTGGACCTTATTCTAATTGTATATGGAGCCTCTTACTAAGTAATTGGGGCATCTTATTTCAAATATATCACAATTAACCGTAATATGATCTAGTGCTCCTTTATGAGTGACCAACTGCAAAATAATTGACATAACTAATGAAGAGTTAAACTTGTGTATGGATAATAGCAGTTGAGGTCAAAGTAAGTTTGGAATGAATTAATCATAATTAAAAACTTATGGTTTCAACTTGCTTGTTGACAAAGTAAATAAAAGCCCATGTGATGGCATTTTGTGGGGTTTTTTTTTATTCGAGGGTTAAAACTAAAAGACAATGAAATAACTAGCTATATATATATAAGAAAGCTAACCAACCATTAATGCCTCTTCTGTTGATTTACCTTAATCCTCTGCCAAGCACGATCCATGTTTGAAGCCCTATAGAAATGCCTTTAATCAACTATGTTAATTGGAAAATATGATGCTTTTTGAGAAAGCATTCCTAAGAACCTAGAAAATCTAGCAACAATATGAGGAGGCTCTACCGGCTACCCTTTCTCATTAAATTTCATCAGCTCCTTTGTACCATTTGGTGCCTATCATGGCCTATTTATTCCCCTAGGAGCCTATGCTCTGTGGGTCATACCTTGATGTTCATCCACGATGCCTTCGACATTATTTGCAACCATGAAATGATCTATGTGGTCATGTTCCATCAAGTTGAATGCCGGTGGTTGAGTTTCGAAGCCATCGTCAATTGACATTGATGCAAGTAAGTTATTGTTGTTGACCCACGGTACCTTCGTAATTACCTATCATGTAAACACAAGACAAGTGTGTTAAATTAACAATTGTAAACAAAAGTATTTCTATTTAATACCTCCGTTAATTTTCTGGTAAGAAGAGAAGAGTAGTAGATACCTCCTAAAATGGCTTCAGTGAAATCTCCGTGCCCTTAAGATATTTTCTTGTTTGAGTTGATAGCTTGATGCAATTAAACAAGTAAAGTGAATAAAGTGATATCTATTAAGCCATACATGTTTCCTTTTTGAAATCCAATCTTCAAATTTTTGCAGATAGTTAAGGTGAGCAGGAAGTCTTCCCGCTTAGTAATCCCTAGTAAAACCATTAAATAATTGATATACTCTTATGGAGGTAAGCCCGTAGCCACACAAACTTGCCAGGTGTTGCTATTACCAAATAAAAAAATTGGCAACCCATTAAATAATTTGGCAGTCGGTGAGTTAGCAGATTTTGAATTCATGGTTGATGAGATTGGCATATGCATTGTGTGGTCAAAGTTCGGTGCTTTTGTAAAGAGCATCCCAGACTATTAATTGTTGACACCCTAATTAATTTTTTTTACACTAAGTGGGTGTGAACTTACAAGTGCCTTGCCCTCCATTCTAATGTCAATTATAAATATCAACCATGAAGAGTTTTTTGGACTTACAGCAGTTTCAAAAACTCTCAAAATCACAACTAATCACAATGGCCCCTTTATTCCCAAACGCTCGCATACAGTTGTTTTGTAACACAAGTGAACCCTTTGTTCCTGCGGTTGATCATGAAGTATTTGGTCCCATGATGCTTGCCCCAACCAATATCACTGCAACCAAGGTTCCCACCCAGGAAAACCTTGTACTTGTACTCACTGCCAATCATGAAGATCCTGATTTTTGGTGTTACCTAGAGGCTAACTTTCATGTCGAAGTCAAGTACGAGCAAAACCCTACACTGCAGTCAGGTGCCAATCAGCAATTTGAATCCCCTGCAAAGATAATTATTGCTTGGGGTGAATGGAACGACTTTTCGCATGGCTCTAACATGCTCGTTTACCCTCCTCAATCACCCAATCCCTTGATCAATATTTACTATCCTCGTTATGATGAGGCAGCGAAAAATGTGATCTTGAAAGATGAGAACTTTCCATCTGATCTTCCAGGTTTTGGTGTGAATGTGCTTTCGCCCTTAGTCCAACGAAATCAGCTACATGAAGCATGGTAGTAGTGGAAAGCAACCTTGCATCAGTGGTGATACTGAGAAATTAATGACCAATGGAAAATAACCTTCCATTAGTGGTGACACAGTGAAAATAATATCATCTTTTTTCCTGGGTGATTCATATCACTTTGATCCTATTGAAATTTGCAATGTTGTACACTTCAATTCTGATTCTGATTGTACCAGTACTACGAAGACTCATCATTCTCAAAAAACTTACAAGGTTGTTAAGGAGTGTGCTGCATGTGAATATTTGGGTGGTCAAGAACACTCTGATTGGATGAATCGTGCTACAGGTAAAGCTAAAACAGAAAGCCATCCATATTCAAATTTAGAATGCAAAATCACCATCCGATGACGCTTATGGTAAGAATAGTTGAACCTAGGTGGGAATGGATGTTACAGTGTGGTATTAGTATTCATGTATGTCCAGTGCACAGCATGATATCAACCTTAATCTCTTGTCTTTTGCTCCACGTAAACATTCCTTCTCAGTTTGTACCACCGCAGAAGATATGGATGTTTATATTTTGAACCTAGGCAGTTGGTAACTATACAGATTGCTCTGTTATTTTTGTTTATGTATGGATGGTTTATGGAATCAAAATTTTGTAAGACTACTCTGTATATTTTGCAATTATAAAAATGTGTACTAGTTTAATTTATATGTATTCAGCTACAGTTGCGCTAATTAAATATCATGACAGTATAACTAGTTAATTCACAATTCATTTCATACCTCGATTATATTCTTACTACTCAATTATCGAGTGTGAGATAAAAAAGAACAAGCAGCAGTGCTATGTCTAGAAGGCTTCAATATACTGTAGTGATCTAAATTAGGAAAAAACCAATCCTCCATTGCACCTTTAGTCATCCTTCCTACCTGAAGTTGCCACATAAAGACACCAGTTTAATATATTGCATATAATACCGAATCAAAAAACTATTAGTCAGAGCAATGCTTGGTTCAGGATTAAATGCCAAAATGTACAAATATTTCCATATCCTACAACACTTTCATCGAATCAATACTTCCTATAACTATTACCTTCATCAAAAGTGAGATTCTTTTACCGGCATTCTTTGAAGTCTTAGGCGTTTACATCACTTCTAACTCGAACCTCATCATTATCACTAGTTGCATGTTCCACATCCTGTCTATTGCACGGATCATGATCATGTGTTGAGGACATATCAAAGAAATCACGTGGTCTTGTTTTGATTGGAATGTGCCATTCAATATCAGTTGGGTCTTCTACATAGAACACTTGTAGTGCTTGTGATGCGAGAATGAAGGGGTCATTCGCATACGAAATCTTATTGAAGTTAACCAATCTAAAGCCATATCTATCTATTTTTACTCCCTGACCAGTATTTCTAGAAGTGCCATCAAACTAGTTGCACTTGAATAATACCACTGTGCGTTTCATATGGTACTTGATTTTAAATACATCAATCAGAACTCCATAGTAGTCTACTAAACTAGTAATAGGGTTCTGGTCACATGGGCTAGCATAACTTGGAACATCAGACAGTAGGAAAACACCATAGTTTTGGTATTTCCCATTGGATTGTGCGCCTCTTACTTTGAACCTGAACCCATTACATAAAAATCTTATATCTCTGACACCACTTACTAGGTATATTAGCAAGCGCCACCAAGTCTTCAGTTGCCCTTAGATCACTGATTGTTGCAATTCATTAACCTACACAATTTACACACAGGTTCATATGCATAGTTCAGAATAGGAAAATAAATAGGAAACCATTATATGTAGAATCAACTTATTCCGTACTAACATGTTTTTCAAACCAATATGGAAGGATTTAATAGCTTCTTTCTCTGCTTGTAGCATGGTTACACGTCTCCCTCGAGTTCTTTGAGCATTCTCCATGTAATTTCTGTATGTGAAAATAATGTCAATGTCACTCTGTATAACCACAAGTCAAGTTTTAGAATTTAGGGCCATTCAACTGCAGTCTATAACATTTAAGTTTAATTACCTCCTATATTCCATTGACTTATCACAATTGGCTAAAACATACAATCGTGCAATTTCTCAATCGTGGTTGTCAAGATGATAATCTTCCCGCATACCAAGTGAATGCCCGATGGCACAAAATATGTCAATGTCACCATCATGGTCAGGACGTATTCTATTTGCATTTTGGCTTGGATGGTTCGAACATGTCTCCACGCCTTCCAAGTACATTGCACAAAAAGACAAGCACTCCTTAGCCAGATATCCTTGGGTCATGCTTCCCTCTGGTCGATTTTTATTTCGAACATACTTCTTCAAGGTCAGCAGGTACCTAATTTAAATTCTACAAAATCAGTTTTGCTATTATAAATTGTATGATGCACAAATGTAATACCCATGGAAACATATTAAAAGTTAAGAAATACCTCTTTATTGGGTACATCCATCTGTAGTGTATCAGACCTGCAAGTGCAGCTTCTTTGGCAAGATGTATTGTGAGGTGAAGATTGACGACAAAGAATGCATGAGGTAATATCCTTTCCAATTGGCATAGGATCATAACTATTTTTGGTGTAAGTTTGCGAAAGTCATCCACTGACCCTTTTTAGTACACAAATGTCTGAAGAATGCACTTAGTTCTAATAATATCTATGCAGTCCCAGTTGGGAGGCTTTTGCGTATAGCAATTCGAAAGAACTGCTGCATCAAAACATGACAATCATGACTTTTAAGTCCCCTTACAATCTTTTCCTTTACATGCACAAGCTGTGAAATATTTGACGAGTAATTGTCAGGCACTTTTATTGAGGCTAAAACCTTGCAAAACAATTCCTTCTATAATGGTTTCATAGTATATGAGCCGGGAGGCATCTTTGACTTTCCATTGACAAATTTTCTCTGCAACCCCGGTTTCATGCCCATCAATTCTAGGTCCAACCTTGCATTCAGGTTATCCTTGCTTTTCCCAACAATACCCAGAAGAGTTGTAACCAAACTTTTAGTGACATTTTTTTCAATATGCATGACATCAAGGCAGTGTCGAAGGATAAGATGTTCCCAATACGGCAATTTGAAGAAAATACTATGTTTCTTTCATGGCCCAACTGTTGGTCTAGGTGGTGGTCTTTTTTCTTCAACCTTTTTCGTGAGGTCTTACCATATTTGAACAGTAAAATGGACAACTGCCGATGGCATTCCCATTTGGACATGGGGGAAGGTGCTTGCTCTTTTTCGTCAGAAAGATTAAAGGATTTCCTTTGTCGACGAAAAACATGTGACATGGGCAAGAAACGACGGTGACCCATGTAATAATATTTCTTACCCTTTTTTAGATATGTCAACTCAGTCTTGTAGTTGCAATGAGGTTATACTAATTTCCCATGTGTGCTCCAACCGAAGAAGTTCCCATAGGTGGGGAAGTCGCTAATAGTCCACAAAACAGCTGCTTATAAGGTGAAGGTCTCTTGCCTAAACATATCATAAGTGGGAACCCCTGAGGTTCACAATACCTTCAACTCGTCTATTAATGGTTCAAGGTATACATCAATATCATTTCCCAAGGATTCTTTTCCTGGTATTAACAAAGCCATCAATATGAATGGTGATTTCATACACAACCAAGGTGGTAAATTGTATATGGTCAACAACTACTGGCCAGGTGCTATAGTCGGTGTTGCATTTTCCAAAGGGGTTGAATCTGTCACTTGCCAACCCAAGATGTACATTGCGCATTTTGCCACCAAATGTTGGAAATTTCATGTCTAATTGCTTCCATGCAAAGGAATCAAGCTGGATGTCTTAAGAAGCCATCCTTGGGGTGAGAAAGACCATGCCAACACATGTCTTCACTAGTGTGTCGAGACATGTAAAGCCTTTGCAAGCGAGGTGTAATAGGAAAATATGCTAGCACCTTCTGAGGTATTCTCTTTTTACTGCTTGGCGCTGTGCCATCTACCTCGGTTTTATATCTGGAAACACCACATGTATGGCAAACATCAAAACCACTGTTATGTTTCCAATACAGCTGCAATCATTTTCACATGCATGGATCTTTTGGTGAGGCAACATGAAAATTTTTAGCAGTCCCTTTGTACTCATCACCTTCTTCGGTAAAGAATGACCATTTGGGAGTATATGTTTGAAAAGCTGAAGATTAGCTTGCACTGCACTTTTGATGCTACCCATATAAGCACTTGTTTTGAAATACTCTTATTAGGAAATCCATTTTCTTCATAGCACAACCCAGATATAATTCTGTGTTGGCGTCTTGCACCATGGCTTCAAACTTACGTGGATATGCAGGTATTGGAGCTTCCTGACCGCTGTGATTATTAATAGGCATGCCACCCATTACACTAGGACCTGAGAAAATAACTTCAAGCAAGGGGCCTAGTTCACAATGAGGAGTATTAACAGCAGTAATTTGTTGTGCAGCTTGGCTACTTGGAAGAGGGTCACCAAATGTCTCTCCATGCCATACCTATGAGCCTTCCAAGTATGAACGGTTCATACCTTCAACAATTAGATGCGCTTCGACTTCATTGTTACTTAAACAAAATCTATTCAAGCATTTAGCACATGGACATTTGATGTTGCCATCATGAGAAGAAACTTGCAATGAGTTTGAGATAAATTTTGCTAGCCCTGTTCTGTAATCCTTTATAAACGGATTCAAAGTGGCCCAACTTTTGTCCATCATGATTGAATATAATCAATAGTTTCTAGAATTAGACAATAAGATACCTAATGATTAAGAAGTCAAGTAAAATATGTAACTGAAACAAATTAAGTAAATATAGTATGCGAATAAAGAGGAAAAAATTTACAAACGCAACTACAAGGGAGAGTTTATATTGTACGTATGAATCATTTGTAAAAGGAAAACAAAAATTCAATCGATTTTTTGAGTGACATTGTATGTATGAGTCTTGCAATAGATTTTAGGGTGCTGAGGATAGTAACAAGTTCATATAATTCACCAGAAGAAGGAAAAAAAAAAGTTCATATACTCAATACTGTCGGTCGGACAATCATTAATATAATGAAGCTTAAAAACTGGGGAACAGAAGGGGCAAGAAACTAGGAAGCCGATAAAGAAATTCTTTAGCTGAAACCTAAAACATGAGTAATTGGAGAATCAAACAATTAATAAGCATGATGCGAATATGCCATGTAAATTTAATGAAGTTTGACCTTACGCGTATTGTTTGTCAAAGTTTTGCACACTCCTAAAGCAAATCCCGAACACACAAAAAATAAAAAGAAACACTCAAGTTTATACCAAGAAGAAAATTTACAGAAAATTGGTCTTTATTGCTTTGGTTTCTCAATAAAAAAAGGTAGAGGTAATAAGTATGTCTTGTATACAGCATTTGTAAAGTATTTGTAGGAATTTTAATCGTGTTTCCTTCCAAATTCGTCTCTATGTATAAAGGTTTTAGTGTTCCACTCTAGAATGGTTAAACAACCATTCAAAACCTCACATCTCTTGATTTGCACCATTTGATTAAAAGGCACAACTTCAAGAAAAATATATCTACCCATTTGAATTCAATCTCAAACTTCCAAAACAGTTGACGACAAAATGATCAAGTCCTACCCTCCTAATGTAATGTATAGAAGGTGAGCGAGTTAGCATCTTACTTGATTGAAGAAAGACAGAGCTCTTTAGCAAAGACGTGTCAAAAACTCCCTGTGATTATTGAATGTTAATCCATCACTCTTGGAGAGCGGTGCAAAAGCTCTAATGAGGGGAATCTCCTATTTATATCTATTGACGAGACAAAATGAATGCACATAGGTAAACAACAAGGAGTTGTCCAATAGAGGTCATGTCCACTAATAATAACATTGTTTTGAAGCATTAGACCACATAACGAAGCATGGAATCTAGCTTAACTATTAGTTTTCATGCAGTGGTAGTAGGTATAAGCTAAAAATCATACCAAAACTTAAAAACACACAAAATAACATATGCAAGTTCGTTTATAGCCTTGTTAATGTAAGCTAGACTTTCTCTACGTAAGTCCTTTATTGTGTTTACAGTGTTTACAAAACATAAGAACAAAATGAAATATCCTTATAGCATAAGCTTAACCAAGAGTGGAACTTTACATACATATTTCTATTTATATCCCTTTTCTTTCAATTTCTACAAGCTTAAAGGATACTAGTTTGTAAAAAAAAAACTTCCAAGAACACCTAAATTTTCAAATTCCACCTACCTTCTTGCGACATTCTTAGTCATTCACAAAACAAGAAAAAAAAAACACCTAAATTATCAAATTCCAAAACCTAGTTGCGATTTGCCTAACTCATGCTTTCGTGGAAACGGTAATGGAATTCTTATATTTATGTAATAAGAAACGAACACCTAGCTTTTATCTGCAAAAACAATTATAAGCTTAAACCCTGTATGGTTTCCAATTTGATCCAACTTGAACAGATAGAAGAAGCACTTCAAACCCAACTTCTAAAAACTCCCAAGAATCGAAGACTTAATAAATAAATTGAAAATTTTGATATAAAAATTTTTGAATATTAAATATAAGAAACACAAAATTACCTGTTTTTACTCCCCAAAATCAATTCAATGTCTTGCAGCCCCAAATTGATTGTACGAAACCCAACTGGAAATAAATAATGAACCGAGGAGCTTAATCTGTTGAGAAATTGAAAGGCCAAGGTTTGAGGAGCTTAATCTTCCGCTGCCCAAGGTCACCGCCAACTAAATGAGGCCGTTCACCGTCTTAGCCGCTACACCCTGTCTGCATTTTTTCGAGTGCGACTGGTTTGCCGAATCGCCCGACTTCATCACTAATGCAATAATGGCCGAGAGATGCGATTAGGGTCCAAGGCTCTGTCCTTCCTATGGGTTTTGACCTCTGTCTCCCTTTTGTAATTCACTTGCATCTGTAGGTTCTCTTCCAGCAGACGAGTCTTCTCCCGTTGCAATATATATCTGTAGACATCGAAATTTCAGTGAAATAAATGTTAACCAATGCATTAAAATTACAACCTTTATTCATTTTACCTACATCACACACTCATTTCACCAACAAACTCCACTCATCTCTCCTACAACTTCCACTTACTTCACCAACATCACACACTTACGTCTTTTCCATCAAGGGATAAAGGGGGAGAAAGAAGACAAATTGACATCACACCAAAACCTTGAAGCTTTGAAACTCTAAAGCTCTCAAGCAAATCCCGAAGGATCAAGAAAGCCCTCTTCTTTCTTCGTCAAATCCTCCTTCAAGATCAAGCCCCGACGGCCCTTGAAGAAAGTGTTCATCGTTCATCATCCGTTCATCCTAAGATCAAGCCCCAACGGCCCTTTGGATCAACAACATCAACAAATCCACACACCCGTTCTTCAAGATCAAGCCCAAAAGCCCTTGAAGATCCGTTCATCAACCGTTCATCCTAAGATTAAGCCCCGACGACCCTTTGGATCAACAACATCAATAAATCCGCATAACTGTTCATCCTTAGACCAAGCCTCAATGGCCCTTTAGATCAACAGCCCATCCGCATATCTACATTTTACGAAGATAGAATAAGAGGATCAAATTGTAAAAGAGATTGTAACCCCAAAATCAATAAAAAAAATATATTTTGTACACGTGTTCTTGTTTTAGGAATTTTTGTGTTTACAAATTTGGCACGCCCAGTGGGACAACCTCTACCTCTCATCTCTTTCTCCGTTAAGGAATCCAAACACCTCAAAATCCATGGCATCAAGCAAGGGACAAGCCATTCTAGCAATCACCAAGGGAAAGATCTTGAGCACTTCCAGTGCGAACGGACAATACATTGGCTCCACAACCGCTCCTCAACATGCCGCTTCAAAGTTGGTGCCACTAAGGGAGCAAGGGGAGCATCAAATGTGTGAGTCCATCATCAACCTAACCTCATTGGGGCACCGAAGCATGTTGCTGAGGCGTACAAGATAACATCCTAAAACGGCCAACGGGGTTCTTCGTCAGCACCCTGGATATCTGAAGGAAAGTTGTGTCTATTGGTTGCACAAGTCATGACTATCGGCGTTTCCTCCATTGAAGAACAACTAGCTCAACTAAGTAAAGCAATTGCAAGGCTCACAAGGACAGCAGAGGAGAAAGACTTGCAAATCATCGCACTCATCAATCGATTGGAGGCGCAGCATGACAAAAAAGTTGACCGCGACCCAAAGGTTGATCCATTAAAGAGATAAGCCAACAAAGAAGAGAAACCTCTTGTGGAGAAAGTCGAGGAGAAGCCAGACCAAGCAACGTCACTCATAGGCTCTCTTTCCATACAACATATCCAGGACATGATTGCATTGCTGTGCTCAAAGCCAGGACATGATTGCCAACACCGTCAGAACACAGGTGAGAGACACTTCGCAAGATGCACTGTTATACTCAAAGCCATACATCAAGAGGGTTGATAGCTTACGGATGCCGACGGGTTATCAGTCGCCAATATTCATACAGTTCGATAGAAAGGGAAACCCAAAGCAACATGTCGCCCATTTCATTGAAACTTGCAACAATGCTGGGACGGAGGGAGACTACCTCGTCAACCAGTTTATGCGCTCGCTAAAAGGTAACACCTTTGACTGGTACACTGACCTTGAGCCCGAGTCTATCAACAGTTGGAATCAGCTAGAAAAGGAATTCCTCAATCGCTTCTACAGCACTAGTCGCACTGTGAGCATGCTGGACCTGACTAGTACGAAACAATGGAATGATGAACCTCTCGTCGACTACATCAATAGATGGCGTTCATTAAGTCTGGATTGCAAAGATCGACTTTCTGAAACCTCAGCCATTAAGATGTGCATTCAAGGCATGCAGTGGAGACTACACTACATCCTTCAAGGCATCAAACCATAAACCTTTGAGGAGTTAACCACCCGCGCCCATGATATGGAGTTAAGCATTGCCCTTCATGGGAAGAAAGAACCGATTGCCGACTACAAGAATGACAAAATTTTGGGGCCAAAGGCAAATAAGGCTACGTGGAAACCTACCAAGGAAGTAATGACAATCAACACAGCTCCAGTCAAAATCTCTACACGAGGCAAGGCGATTCAAATCGAAGCTTTTCATGGGCAAGAGATGCGTAGACGCATTTTGAAGGAACTTGAGGAGAAGACTTATCCATTCCCCGACTCTGATGTGGTTGCCATGTTGAAAGACTTGCTTAACAAAAAGATGATCGACCTACCTGAGTGCAAACGGCCGGAAAAGATGAACCGCATTGACAATCCAAGGTACTGTAAATTCCACCACTTCATCAGTCATCATGAAGCTGGCTCAAAAAGGAATCATCGAGCTAGATCTTAACGATATGGTGAAGTCAAACTATACCACCGTCACTTCTGGCTCTTTTGACTCAAAATCTTCACCTTAACCGCTGGGTTCATGCTCCAAAACCATGTTAGTCAAGTCAAGTGAAGTTGAAGGACAGACTTATGTTACTCCAAAGAAAATGCACAAGAAGCATATGTGTCCTCCACAAGTTCACCAATCGGAAAGGGGGCAAAGCCGCTATCGTCAACCTCCAAAGCTACATGAAAGTGTTGAGGATGATAAAATTATGACACGAAGATCGTCCAATGCCATCACGATGCGCGATTTCTTCCCCAAAAACATTTTCAATCACTCGGTCAAGACTCTTTGCTATAAAGATTGTAAGGAATGCCTCTCCAAGATCGTTTGACAAATTCACAAAGTTCCTCGTTCACACGAGCCTAAAAGGCGACAACCAAATGCTCCTAGCATGCATGAGTTGAAACTGTAAACGGGACCAAGACGTTCTTTGCTTGCACGAGTTGAAATTGCAAACGGCACCAAACGCTCCTTGCCTGCACGAGCTGAAACTGCAAATGGCACAAAGACTTTCCTTGCTGGCACTAAGACACTTCTTGCCTGCACGAGTTGAAACTGCAAACAGCTGTAGACATCGAAATTTCAGTAAAAAAAAAAAAAAAACAAATGTTCACCAATGCATTAAAGTTTTGACGTGTCAAGGCATACATGGCATACGCCACGTGTTGTACAAATTGTACACATGGCGTGTGACTCAACAAAATAGGAAGAAATACCCTTGAAGGATTAAACAAGTTTTTCTTCTCATTTTGGGCAATGACAAGGCAAGTACATTTCAATCCATTGAGGATCAAAACAAGTTTTTCTTCTCATGTTGGGCAATGACAAGGCAAGCACACTTCAATCCATTACGGATCAAAGCAAGTTTTTCTCATTTGGGCAATGACAAAGCATACACATTTCAAGTTTAAAATGGTGTTAAGTGGGAAATTAGGCCATAAGTTAGACCACTTCAAGTTTAAAATGGTATTAAGTGGGAAATTAGGCCATAAGTTACACCACTTCAATTTCAATATTGCATTAAGTGGGAAAATTAGGCAATGGTGCTTGGAAAGGAAAAAAATATTTTTGTGGTGGTGATTCATTCTCAAAGCCTATAAATAGGCTTCTCCATCAAGGTATCAAGCATCAAGGAATTCATCATTCATCATCCGTTCATCCTAAGCTCAAGCCCCAACGGCCCTTGAAGATCCGCTTATCCATCAACCTTCAAGATCAAGCCCAAAAGCCCTTGAAGAAATCCACACAACCATTATTCAAGAATCAAGCCCCGACGGCCCTTGAAGAAAGTGTTCATCCGTTCATCCTAAGATCAAGCCCCAACGGCCCTTTGGATCAACGACCTCAACAAACCCATACACTCATTCTTCAAGATCAAGCCCAACGCCCCTTGAAGATCCATTCATCAACTGTTCATCCTAAGATCAAGCCCCAACGGCCCTTTGGATTAACAACCTCAACAAACCCATACACCCATTCTTCAAGATCAAGCCCAAAATCCCTTGAAGAAAACCAACTGTTCATTCAAGATCAAGCGTCGATGGCCCTTGAAGAAAACCAACCGTTCTTCAAGATCAAGCCCAAAAACCCTTGAAGATCCGCTCATCCATCAACATTCAAGATCAAGCCTTGAAGGTCCTTGAAGAAACTTCCATCAACCTTCAAGAACAAAGCCACGAAGGCCCTTAAAGAAACTTACAACCGTTCATCCAAGATCAAGCCTCGACGGCCCTTGGATCAACAAATCTACATCTTACGGAGATCGAATCAGAGGACCAAATTTGAGAGAGATCGTAACCCCAAAATCATTAAACACAAAATATTATTTTGTACACGTTATTCTTGTTTCTTGTTTCAAGGAACTTTCGTGTTCACAAATTTGGCACGCCCAGTGGGACATCTCTACCTCTCATCTCTATCCTCAAATCATCGAAAAACGCAAATGGCATCAAGAAAGGATCAAGCTGTTCCTGCAATCAAAGCAAAGAACAAGAACATCATCGCCGCAAGTGGTGATATTTCGGGCACCATAACCCGAAGTAAGGCAAGAGCTCTTTTTGCCGCGGCTTCCGCCCCTGCATTAACTCTGTCAAAGGAACAAGAGCACTTGAGGCACGAGCCTGTGATCACCCTAGCCTTGCTAAGGGCATCAAGAGGGGAAAGCCTGAGGAAATACTCAGAGTCCCTACTCTCCGACGCTGATTCGAGCGGCAGTACAACCATGCAAGTCATGACCACTGGAGTAACTTCAATCGAGGAGCAGCTAGCTCAGATGAATGAAGCAATCGCAAAGCTCACACGGACTGTAGAGGAGAAAAACTTGCAAACCGCCGGACTCATCAACCGTCTGGAGGCACAGCATGGTGTCAAAATGAAACCAAGCTCTCTTCCAACTAAGAAGACTGAAGAAGGCTTTAACCCAAATGCCTACGAACCCATGTCAAAGGCTAGGCATGACTTTGCTTCCTCTTCAAATCTTGGAAAGAAGGTTTCAAACACCGTCAATGACAAAGAACGTAACCTCACCAAAACTCAAAAGAAGTTGAAGGAGCATGGTTACGGAGTTGACAACAACAAAGCCGGACTTGGCTTCACACCAAATGCACCCGTGAAGATTTCAAGCAAAGTGAAGAAATCTAGCGCTCAACACATCAGCGTGAGCATTGAACAAGACCAAAAAGAGCCTAAACCCGCCCCTCGGACGTCGGTCTTCGATAGGATGAGCCATTCAAGCTCCAGAATTTCAGCGCTTAATCGCATTGGTAGTCAAGGCCGAACCTCTGTCTTCAAGAGGCTTAGCGCGCCAACATCCCAAAGCTCTGTTTTTGAAAGGTTGTTAAAGCCTAAGAAACAAAGCAACACAGCTATCTCTCCTCTGCGACGATCAGCTTCGGAAAGATTTGAAGATAATGAGAAGCCTTTTGGAAAGAGGAAGATAACACCAAAGGAAGAAAAGTTCGATGAGTTAGCAGAAAAATGCGACGTTCGAAGCTTGATTCCTTCAAGGATGAAGCGCCAAGCAATCCTAGAGGTCGAAACAAAAGGACCACTGAAGGTAGGGAGGCGCATCATCGTCCACACTGGCAAATCTTCATGCCAACAAACCCAAGAGGACGGCACTGAAGATGAAATCCCTAAGAAAGATGTCACTTCTGGCTCTTTCGACTCAAAGTCTTCACCTCGACTGTTGGGGGCATGCTCCAAGTCAAGTGAAATTGAAGGATGGACTCATGTCGCTTCGAAGAAACTGCACTAGAAACATATGTCTTCTCCACAAGTGCACCAATCAGAAAGGGAGGAAAGCAGCTTTCGCCAACCTCCAAAGCAATGTGAAAATGTTGAAGATAAGAAAATTTCAACACAAAGATCGTTCATGCGGGATCTTTTCTTCCTCGAAGACTTATTCAATTTCTCGACCAAGGCTCCTTGCTATGAAGATTGTGAGGAATGCCTTTCGAAGATCACTTCGAAGAAATTGGACAAGCAGCAACCATCTTGTCCACAAGTTTATCAGTCGAAAAGGGGGCAAAACAGCTCTTGTCAACCTCCAGAACAATGTGAAAGTGTTGGAGATAATGAAATTTCGACACAAAGATCGTCCATCCCCATCACAATGTGCGACCTCTTCCCAAAAGACTTCTTCAATTACTCGGTCAAGGCTTCTTCCTATGAAGATTGCGAGGAACGCCTCTCCCAGATCGCTTGACAAATCCACAACAACAACCAAAGCTCCTCGTTCGCACGAGCCTAAAAGGCGATAACCGAAGCTCCTCGTTCGCACGAGCCTAAAAGGCGACAACCAAAGCTCCTCGTTCGCACGAGCCTAAAAGGCGACAACCAAACGCTCCTTGCCTGCACGAGCTGAAACTGCAAACGGCACCAAACGCTCCTTGCCTGCATGAGCTGAAACTGCAAACGGCACCACACGCTCCTAGCCCGCAAAAGCATAAACTGTGTACGGCAAAATCATCATCAAAACCATCACTCATTTGAACTACGTCATGACTTGATCCCTCCTCAACCAAGGGTACGTAGGCAACTTGAAACTTCAAAACTTCAAGTACAGTCACATCATCAAAATAAAAAATAAAAAATAAAAAAAAAGGGAAATAACACATCTTGGTGATGTATATGTTTTATCTGTATTTAGCACAATACACTGAATAAAATAAAGCATGTTCATTGATCTCCGAGAAATTACAAGTGTGTACAAAAAAAAAAAAAAAAAAAAAAAAAAAAAGATGAAGCTTCCACAAAGGATGTGTACGTGAAGCCCCACTACGCGGCAACACTCTCGGAGCAGGAGGCATCGGAGCAGAAGGCATCGGAGCAAGAGGCATCGGAGATAGAGCATTCGAGGCCTCAATACTTGGCGGAACGCTGGATGACCCAGGAAAAAGGTGCCTCTGGAAGAAAGACGCAAGCCTTTGACGGTCACTTTGCATTCGACCTTGAGATTCTTGCATCTCATCAAGCTTCCTCTTCATGCCCGACGAATAGTTATTTGCAAGCACATGCAAACTTCTATTCTCATACTTAAGCTATTTAATCTCCTGCTTAAGATCTTCCACCTCTGCCATCAATGATTCCACTTGACGAGACCGAGCAAGCAGGCGTTGGCCCATGTTGGACACAGAGCTCGCACACTGAACACTGAGAGCGAAGGACTCTTGAACGGCCAACTCATCGGACCGTCCTGAAAGCAGCCTACTATCTTTTGGTGTGAGGAGGTTCCTAGCTACTATTGTAGCTGTTGTTGCATTCTGCATCACTGAGTCTTGACCTGTAAGAGGACCGTTAGAAGATAAGAAAGATGGGCACCATATATTACCTTGACGCGGCGCAACCGGATCACTGCTGAGACTCAATTCTAAGCTAAGGTTCGATGGGTTAGCCATTTTTCAAAGGTGTTAAAAGAGATGGGTGGATGGAGTTAAAACTCAAAAGGCCGGAGATGATTTTCAGGAATGAGCAACCTTCAAAGTGTGCATGTTAGAGGTGATCAATACCTCTATAAAAAGGAAGAGGCGCTTGCTCAGAAATCGAAGAGGCGCTTGCTCAGAAATCAAAGAGGCGTTGGTTTAGAAATCGAAGGGCCGCTTATTCAAAAGTGAAGAGACATCGCTCTGCAAAACTCAAAAGCTGGATTTTCCGGCGTAAGTTGGCGACGCTTTCTCGGCTTTTCAGAGCACGGGTGCCACTTTGTCAAAAGATCACGTGGAGGTCATCATCGCAGCTACACATCTTTAGCCGACAAGCGCGAAGTTCGGTGGCGCTTTCTCTGCTTTTCAGAAAACGCGTGCAGCTTTGTCAAAAGAGGCGCTCGTTCAGAAATCGAAGAGGCGTCGTTCAGAAATCAAAGAGGCGTATTCAAAGATCGAAGAGTCGTCACTATTTCAAAAAGCCGGATTTGCGGGATCAAAAACGTTTGTCGACAAGGGTAAAAAAACAGTACCACCACTTGCTATTGGGAAATCCCTATATATGTCGACCTTCATCTTTTATGGCAAGGCAGACCTGCAAACAAAAAAAAAAAAAAAAAATGCCCAACTCTTCCTCACCTCCGAGAGTACACTCCCAGCAAAGCATCTCAAAATGCTCAGTTTTCTTCCTCTCCGGGAATGCCTTTGCAAACAAATGACACCAAGGCAAAAGTATCTCATATCATCAAGGGCGAAAGCAAAGGTATCTCATATCATGCTTTTCCCCTATCTTTTCCTTTGCCCTTGTTCTCACCTGCCAAGACAAGGACAGAGAAAGCAATATGTCGGAACCTCCACTCAAACTTGCGCTGCCACCAAGAAGTGATGGTCCATTCAAATGCAAGGTTTGCATTCAACTCCTGCATCAGGAACAAATACTACAAGAGAAGATGCTAAACCTGCATAAGGAAATACCACTTCTGCAAAGGGGAGCAAGTAAGGCAAGTGAAAATGATACATTGAAGCATGTGGAGACAAGCTACAACTGCATATGCTGAGCTATCCTCTAACCCTCTTCAATACGAATTGGAGAGATTGAACAAAGAAACAGAAAAAAGGAGTAAGCTCAGACCTTCGGAGGAGACCAAAAGAATCCTGCTGCCCAGTTCAAGAGTAGCACAAAGGAAAATCAACGAGTGGAGGAGACCAAAAGAATCCTGCACCCAGTTCAAGAGTAAGCCTGCGGAAAATCAACGATTGGAGGAAACCAGAAAATCTTCCAGTCGAACTCAAGATCAAGCCTCAATGGCCCTTGAAGAAATTTCCAGCCCAATTCAAGATCAAGCCTCGACGGCCCTTGGGTTGACATCTACATTAAGGGACTTCAAAACGCATCTTCTACACGTGTCAAGCACATGTCTACGACGCGCCTTGAAGTGGGGGCATTTGTAGACATCGAAATTTCAGTAAAAAAAAAAAAAAAAACAAATGTTCACCAATGCATTAAAGTTTTGACGTGTCAAGGCATACATGGCATACGCCACGTGTTGTACAAATTGTACACATGGCGTGTGACTCAACAAAATAGGAAGAAATACCCTTGAAGGATTAAACAAGTTTTTCTTCTCATTTTGGGCAATGACAAGGCAAGTACATTTCAATCCATTGAGGATCAAAACAAGTTTTTCTTCTCATGTTGGGCAATGACAAGGCAAGCACACTTCAATCCATTACGGATCAAAGCAAGTTTTTCTCATTTGGGCAATGACAAAGCATACACATTTCAAGTTTAAAATGGTGTTAAGTGGGAAATTAGGCCATAAGTTACACCACTTCAAGTTTAAAATGGTATTAAGTGGGAAATTAGGCCATAAGTTACACCACTTCAAGTTTAAAATGGTGTTAAGTGGGAAATTAGGCCATAAGTTACACCACTTCAAGTTTAAAATGGTATTAAGTGGGAAATTAGGCCATAAGTTACACCACTTCAATTTCAATATTGCATTAAGTGGGAAAATTAGGCAATGGTGCTTGGAAAGGAAAAAAATATTTTGTGGTGGTGATTCATTCTCAAAGCCTATAAATAGGCTTCTCCATCAAGGTATCAAGCATCAACCAATTCACAAATACATTTCTCCACACACCAAAACCTTGAAGCCTTAGAGTTCTAAAGCTCTCAAGAAAATCCCGAAGGATCAAGAAAGCACTCTTCGTTCTTCGTCAAATCCTCCTTCAAGATCAAGCCCCAACGGCCCTTGAAGAACTTCCACCAACTCAAGATCAAGCCCCGACGGCCCTTGAAGAAAGTGTTCATCCGTTCATCCTAAGCATAAGCCCCCAACGGCCCTTTGGATCAACAACCTCAACAAATCCACACATCCAATCGTTCTTCAAGATTAAGCCCCAATGGCCCTTGAAGATCCGCTTATCCATCAACCTTCAAGATCAAGCCCAAAAGCCCTTGAAGAAATCCACACAACCATTATTCAAGAATCAAGCCCCGACGGCCCTTGAAGAAAGTGTTCATCCGTTCATCCTAAGCACAAGCCCCAACGGCCCTTTGGATCAACAACCTCAACAAACCCATACACCTATTCTTCAAGATCAAGCCCAATGCCCCTTGAAGATCCATTCATCAACTGTTCATCCTTAGATCAAGCCCCAACGGCCCTTTGGATCAACAACCTCAACAAATCCACACATCCAATCGTTCTTCAAGATTAAGCCCAAAAGCCCTTGAAGATCCGCTCATCCATCAACCTTCAAGATCAAGCCCAAAAGCCCTTGAAGAAATCCACCCAACCATTATTCAAGATTAAGCCCCAACGGCCCTTGAAGAAAGCGTTCATCATTCATCATCCGTTCATCCTAAGCTCAAGCCCCAACGGCCCTTGAAGATCCGCTTATCCATCAACCTTCAAGATCAAGCCCAAAAGCCCATGAAGAAATCCACACAACCATTATTCAAGAATCAAGCCCCGACGGCCCTTGAAGAAAGTGTTCATCCGTTCATCCTAAGCATAAGCCCCCAATGGCCCTTTGGATCAACAACCTCAACAAATCCACACATCCAATCGTTCTTCAAGATTAAGCCCCAACGGCCCTTGAAGATCCGCTAATCCATCAACCTTCAAGATCAAGCCCAAAAGCCCTTGAAGAAATCCACACAACCATTATTCAAGAATCAAGCCCCGACGACCCTTGAAGAAAGTGTTTATCCGTTTATCCTAAGATCAAGCCCCAACGGCCCTTTGGATCAACGACCTCAACAAACCCATACACCCATTCTTCAAGATCAAGCCCAACGCCCCTTGAAGATCCATTCATCAACTGTTCATCCTAAGATCAAGCCCCAACGGCCCTTTGGATTAACAACCTCAACAAACCCATACACCCATTCTTCAAGATCAAGCCCAAAATCCCTTGAAGAAAACCAACTGTTCATTCAAGATCAAGCGTCGACGGCCCTTGAAGAAAACCAACCGTTCTTCAAGATTAAGCCCAAAAGCCCTTGAAGATCCGCTCATCCATCAACATTCAAGATCAAGCCTTGAAGGCCCTTGAAGAAACTTCCATCAACCTTCAAGATCAAAGCCACGAATGCCCTTGAAGAAACTTACAACCGTTCATCCAAGATCAAGTCTCGACGGCCCTTGGATCAACAAATCTACATCTTACGGAGATCGAATCAGAGGACCAAATTTGAGAGAGATCGTAACCCCAAAATCATTAAACACAAAATATTATTTTGTACACGTTATTCTTGTTTCTTGTTTCAAGGAACTTTCGTGTTCACAACGGCACCAAACGCTTATTGCCTGCACGAGTTGAAACTGCAAATGGCACCAGGACTCTTCTTGCCTACACGAGTTTAAACTGCAAACGACACCATACGCTCTTAGCTTGCACGAGTTGAAACTGCAAATGGCACCAAAACACTTCTTGCCTGCACGAGTTGAAATTGCAAATGGCACCAAACGCTCCTGGCCCGCAAGAGCATAAACTTTGTATGGCAAAATCATCATCAAAACCATCACTCATTTGAACGACACCATGACTTGATCCCTACTCAACCAAGATGCAGCAATGGCGGTGCAGCAAGCAGTGGCAAAAGGCACGACGACGTCATCACCAAGGGAAAACTGTGACCAAAAGGTACTACACAGCATAAACTCGCTGCAGTCTTTTAGACAACCCCACACAGTAAAAGTGACGCACTGGAACAAGCTCCGAGCAGCAACGACAAAGAGCTCATAGCAAGCAGTAAGGCCAATGTGCACAGCAACGTCACCACCAAAGGAAAACCATGACCAAAAGGCACTACACAGCGAAATCCCGCTACAGTCTTTTGCACAACACCACGCAGTAAAAAAAAAAAATTATGACGCACTGCAACAAGCACCAGGCAAAGAGCACAGTTGCACCCACATCCTGCTCACTCCGTCACTAATTGCAAATTCACAAGAAGCTGCCACCAACTGTGAACATGGGTAATCCGTCAGAACAGCAAGGAAATCTATGAATGCAGGGAGCACCTATAAAAAATAAAAATAAAAAAAAATACAGGTAAAAAAAACAAAAACAATATATATATATATATATATCTATATTATATACATATGTTGAAGTGTCCACTTAAAAGCCGCATGGATGGAGCAAAACAATCTAAGTTGAATTCCACAGCAGGCCCAAGTCCAGCTCTCGCCAAGCTCACCACACCTCACAGGCCAGCCTAGTGCCATCATCATCCCCACCTCGTTCTACACAGACGGATTCCCCAAGCCCAACCATTCGCACCATCATCCTAGCCATCAAATCTCGAGAAGAAACAACTGCAC
The DNA here is from genome assembly GCF_019419815.1 of Pyrus x bretschneideri. Lineage (NCBI taxonomy): Eukaryota > Viridiplantae > Streptophyta > Magnoliopsida > Rosales > Rosaceae > Pyrus > Pyrus x bretschneideri. Next base: position 3,436,651 of record NW_025999624.1, read on the forward strand.
CACCCACCTTTGGCCCTCGCGGTTTGATGATTCGATTGCCACGGCTGCAACAAATCCAAGCTCTTCCATGGCTGACTCATCGTCTTCTTCCTCCACGACTACAACAATCCAAGCTCTTCCACAGTTGTAGCAAATCCAAGCTATTCCACAACTGGCTCATCATCTTCCTCTCCGCCATCAATGTGATCAGCCTTAGGGACATGGTTTTTTTTTTGTTCCCCGCTCTTTCCTTCTCGGCCTGCAACTTCGGCGAGACCAAGTTCGAGCGCCAGTGGTTCGTCGAAGCACTCCATCATCCATTGCTCCTTCTACAAAGGCCCTACTCTTCTTCTACATCACCGTAGTCACCAGTCCATCTCCAGCGTCAAGACTCCTTTTTGGCCAACGACCAGCAACCACGCCGTCCTCGCCCAAGCTGCCATACCCTCTGCAAGCTTCTCCTATCCCACTGCAGGTGGCTGCTTTTCATCCCATGCAACACACACACACACACACACACATATATATATATATATAAAATCATAAAAAATAAAAAAAAAACTATTGGTGCAGTGATTGTGCAAATGATGGTCTCCAGATAAGCAAATGAAAATGGTCCACATGCGGAGAGTGTAGTACAGCGAGGAAGCCCATTGAGGAACCCATCCATGCCATCTTCAAGCCACTACTCACAAATGCATGCTACTGTTAGCAAGTCAAAAAGAAAGAAAAGAAAGAGGGCGGTGGCGACAAAATCATTGAAAGATAGAAACAAAAATGAGGATGATGGCGCATCAGACACCATCCTAAAAAAAAAAAAAAAAAAAAAAGAGAAAAGAAAGTTTATGGGATGGTGCACGGCATCATTTAAAAAAAAAAAAAAAAGGAAGTAACACATCTTAATATGTTTTGTTTGTACTTGGCATAATACGCTAAATGAAATAAAGCGTGTTTATTGATATCTCTGAGAAATTACAAATGCGTACAAAAAAAAAAAAACAGAAAGAAAGAAAGAAAGAAAAAAAAAGGGAGCTTTCACAAAGGTTGCTCACGTGAAGCCCCATTACTTGGTGAAACCCCAGGAGCAGGAGGCATTGAAGATAGATTATTCGAAGCCTCAATACTTAGTTGAACGCTAGATGACGAAGGCAAAAGGTGCATCTGAAAGAAAGCCACAAACCTCTGATGGTCACTTTGAATCTGACCTTCAGATTCTTGCAGCTGATCAAGCTTCCTTTTCATGCTTGTCGAATAATTATTTGCAAGCATGTGCAAATCTTTATTCTCGCGCTTAAGCTGTCTAATCTCTTGTCTAAGATTTTCCACCTCAGCCGTCAATGATTCAACTTGACAGGTTCGAGCAAGTAGGCGTTGGCCCATGTTGGACACAGAGCTCGCGCACTGAACATTGAGAGCTAAGAACTCTTGAACAGCCAACTCATCGGACCGTCTTGAAAGCAGTCTATAATCTCTAGGAGTAAGGAGGTTCCTAGCTACTACCGTAGCCGTTGTTGCATCCCTCATCACGGAGTCTTCACCTATAAGAGGGCCATCATATATTACCTTGATGCGGCGCACCTGTATCACCGCTGAGACTCAAATCTAAGCAAATGTTAGATGGGCTAGCCATTTTCAAATATGTTAAAAGAAAAGGGTTGGATGGAGTAAAATCTCAAAAAAAAAAAAAAATACACCGAAGACGATTTTCACGAGCGGGCAATCTTCAAAGTGTGCATGTTGGATGTGATCGATACCTCTATAAAAGGAGAGGCAACACAACTACCAATTCAAAAAAAATCGAAGAGACACCATTCTTCGAATTTTAAGAGCTGGATTTTCCTGCGTAAAGTTCGTCAACACTTTTCAGACGCAATCTCAGCTTTTCAAATAATGTGTGCAACTTTGTCAAAGATCTCTGACAAAGTTGAAAACGCGTGGAGTTTACTATTCCAACTAACACACTTTTACCGACAAACGTGGGTGACAAAGCCGCACCTGCACCACTACCTGCTATTAAAATCCCTGTATATGTCAACATTCATCCTCTATGGGAAGGCACACATCCAAAACACATGACTCTTCTTCTTTGCCAAGAATGCAGCTGCAACCAAGCCTCTCAATATGCTTAGTTTTCTTCTTCCCTGAAAACACCTCTTCAATCAAGTCTTCAAAAGCAAACGTATCTCATATCATCAGGGTCGAAAGCAAGAGTATCTCATAGCATGTCTTCTCCCTGTCCTTTTCTTTGTTTTTGTTTTTCCCTGTAGGTCAAAGAAAAAGAGAGTAATCAGCCAACACTTGGAATCAACCTTCCGACTTGGAATCGACTGCCTGTAAACCCCTTCCCTGATTGCTTACCTAGCATTGCTCTCAAGTACTCATCTTTAACCGTTGATGTACTTCCAAAGAAGACACCAGATCTGCTTGGAAAACAGATGAGGCAAGTGAAGATGACACATCGAAGCATGTTGAGACAAGCGCAACAAATACATGTGCTGATCCATCCGCTACTTCTTCAAAAGCAAACGTATCTCATATCATTGAGGTCAAAAGTAAAGGTATCTCATATCATGTTTTTCCCCTGTCTTTCCCTTTGCCCTTGCTCTTGCCTTCAGGACAAGGAGAAAGAAAGCAATCAATCGAAACCTAAAATCAAACTTCCGATCTGGAACTTATTGCCCAGAAGCTTTGCCTGGTTGTTTACCTAGCACCGCTCTCGAGTGCTCGTCTTCAACTGTTGATAGGTCTCGAATTCCCTCAGTGAATACTTCAAGACAGTTGACATGATGTCGACTCTTTACACTGAAGCTGCCAAGCATGGATGAGTCGTTGAAAAGTGATGCTCTGAAGGACCATTTAAAGGCAAAGGGTTGCACATCACTTCGGCTATGCAAAAAAAATAAGCAGAGAAGAATGCAGCACAATGAGCTGGAACAAATCACGGTAGCATGACGCCCTCCCCTGCAGAACCGCATAATCCAAATGAAGGAGTTTAAGTCAAATCCAAGCTCGACATCGTTGTTCTAATCAAAGAGCTTGAGAAGCCTCAACAACCTTCCGCTGGCATCGTCGCCAAAGAGCAAAGCGTCACCGCGTGACGCCATCAAATCGCCAGCACTTCTTCAAAAGCAAAAGTATCTTATATCATCAAGGTCGAAAGCAAGAGTATCTTACGTCATGCTTTCTCCATGTCCTTTCCTTTGTTCTTGTTCTTACCTGCAGGGCAAGGAGAAAGAGAGCAATCAGTCGGCACTTGGAATCAGCCTTCCGATTTGGAACTAACTGCCTGGAACCTCTTCCCTAATTGCTTACCTAGCGTTGCTCTCGAGTAGTCGTCTTCAACGATTGATACACTTCCAGAGAAGATACCACATCTGCCTAGAGAACAGATAAGACGAGTGACAATGAAACATCAATCTTGTGGATCGTCAGCAAACGCAACAACTTCACGTGCTGATTTATCCCCTAACCCTCTTCAATATGAATTGGAAAGATTGAAAAAAGAAACAGGCCATCAGCTCCACTTCGTGCTTGCCTGCCATGTATCCAAATCCTGAAACCGTTCGTGGTCCTATTTTCATTTAAGATCAAGCCTCGATGGCCCTTGAAGAAATCACAAGTCTGATTCAAAATCAAGTGTTCACTACCCTTAAATCAAATTCAGCTCTAGATAAAAGGAGTAAGTTCAGACCTTTGGAAGAGACCAGAAAACCTTCCAGCCCAATTAAAAAATTAAGCCTGTGGAAAATCAACGATTGGAGGAAACTAGAAAATCTTCCAGTCGAATTCAAGATCAAGCCTCGACGGCCTTTAGATCAACATCTCCATTAAGGGACTTCAAAACACATCTTCTACACGTGACAAACACATGTATATGACGTGCCTTGAAGTGGGGGCATTTGTAGACATCGAAATTTCAGTGAAATAAATGTTGACCAATGCATTAAAATTACAACCTTTATTTATTTCACCTACATCACACAATCATTTCACCTACAAACTCCACTCATCTCACCTACAACATCCACTCACTTCACCAAAAAGAAAGGATGGTGATGATTCATTCTCAAAGCCTATAAATAGGCTTCTCCATCAAGGGTTAAAGGGGGAGAAAGAAGACCAATTGACATCACACCAAAACCTTGAAGCTTTGAAACTCTCAAGCTCTCAAGCAAATCCCGAAGGATCAAGAAAGCCCTCTTCGTTCTTCGTCAAATCCTCCTTCAAGATCAAGCCCCGATGGCCCTTGAAGAAACTTCCCTCAACCTTCAAGATCAAGCCCTAACAGCCCTTGAAGAAAGTGTTCATCGTTCATCATCCGTTCATCCTAAGATCAAGCCTCAACGGTCCTTTGGATCAACACCATCAACAAATCCACACACCCGTTCTTCAAGATCAAGCCCAAAAGCCCTTGAAGATCCGTTCATCCACCGTTCATCCTAAGATCAAGCCCCGACGACCCTTTGGATCAACAACATCAATAAATCCGCATAACTGTTCATCCCTAGACCAAGCCCCGATGGCCTTTTGGATCAACAGCCCATCCACATATCTACATTTTACGAAGATAGAATCAGAGGATCAAATTGTAAAAGAGATTGTAACCCCAAAATCAATACAAAATATATTTTGCACACGTGTTCTTGTTTTAGGAATTTTCGTGTTTACAATATCGCAGCGTTCGAAACAAAATTGCAAAATATATCCTAGCTTTCAAAACAAAAAAATTAAACAGCACCACTTCAGTGCCTAAAAATAAATAATAAAACAAAAAAGTAGAAGAAAAGTAATTTTACGAAATAAAGCTATTTAACAGATACCAATCATTGGTGTCTCATTGTTGAAGGCCACCGTTATCAGTGGCATCCCACTGTAAAGACACCAAAAAATAATAAGAGTGAGTGCTTTATATCTATAGCCACCAATTGCAAATGGTGTGCAAAAAATGGTGTCCTATAAGCATAATTCTAGTAGAGTCAACGGGATCTGGAAGCCGATCATTTCGACCAGTTGAGTTAATTCTCCTTCACGGCGATATGCGTTTATTACTTTCGCTATGATGATAAATGCGGCAGCATCGAGAAGGCCAAGCGCGAGGTTCTGGTGTACATTACAACCATTAGGGTATCTTAGTGCCATGGTACACAAAGTCTCAATACTGCATCTTCTTACTACTCAAAAACAAAAACAGAATAGTAATAATATTAACTGATTTTTGCAAACGATAAGATAATCTACACCAAATCTATTTATGGTTAATTTATGTGCTTATTTTTTTGGGACTCTTTGTCGCGTACATTTTGTAGGAGATAGAAGCTACTGAATGAGTGGATAATCTGCTTATTGATCTGTAATAAACTACAAATTTAGGTGAGAAATCAAGTGTCTCCTTTCTAAACACTGCCATTGTTTCCTCCTTCTTAAGATTCTAGAATATTAAGTGTTTCTTTGATATTCATTTTTTATTTTTGTTTCTAGTTTTCATTTTTCGCCAAAAAAAAAACCTTGTTCGGTAGCTCAGAATTGATAATTGTTTGAAAGTTACTATTTTGGAACTTAAGAAATGAACATTTTATTAGGGTCAAATCTTGAATTTGAGGTCATAGAGTGAAAGTGCATGTGACAAGGAGTTCGTATTGTTTTTCATTGAATGAGTTTTACTGTAAATATTGTGTCATTGGTCTCGTGGCTGTTATGAAGGTCCCAAGTGCACTATTTACAACACTTGAGCGGTCGGGTCCAAGGCAAAAGGTCCTAGATATCTGATTTTGATAGTGGAATGCAATGCATGTTTTGTTACGTAGAATTGGTAATTAAAGGAAAAGAGAAATGGTCTGTGGTTTTGGGCAAAAGTTTTCAACGGAAAGTAAATTAAAGGTAATATTAGTAATTACTCAATGATAAAACTGCTTTAGCCTCTTCTTGTACTTGAATAAGTGTTCTTGAAATGACTAAACTTTTACACGGGGATTATTATGGCGAATTGGAAATGGTAATACGGAAGATTTTTGGATTGAGAAATGGGCTAAATGTGGTATTTTGCTTCATCATGCTAGCTGCCCACTCTAAAACGATATGCTGAAGGCTACTATAACTGATTATTGTTACGGTAATGGTTGGGATATTGGTAAACTATTACTTGTTTTACCAAAGGAGATTGTTGAACAAATTCTTAGCATTCCAGTTGGTTTTTGTGCTTTTGGCTAATAGTGTATTTGGAGTGGAACAAGTGATGATAAATTTTTGTTAAATCTACTTATATGTTGGCCATTAATTCTATTGGTTTTCCTAATATGCAAAAAATCATTTGGAAACTTCATATTCCTCCAAAAGTTCAGAGTTTCTTATAGCTGCTCTCTCTTGATAAGCATTTAATTAATGAACAAAGGTTGAAAATGAGGTATGACTGATAACCATGAGTGTCAAAAATGTACTTGTGGCTTTGAATTAGTGGCTCATGCTTTTAAAGATTGTCCTAAAACAAGAGAATTTTGGTGAAGGATGGGGATGTATAATCAAAGTCCGACCACATTAATTTTCATGATTGGCTTCATGTAATCTCACCGATAAACCTATCATATTGGGTTGGGGGTGGGTTATAGTGGATGTTAGTTTTTTCCATTGCTTGTTAGATTATTTGGTATTGACAAAATAAATTTATTTTTAGCAGGATTTTGCAATGGAGTTTTCTTTTTAAATCACTGCTTCTAATAATGAAGAGAAGGGAGGCTGCCGTATCCCTAGTTGTTGAAAATAATAGAGCAATTAAAGGGATCACCAACCACTCATCTACACCTTTTACCTTTTAGTGACAGTTTTGATTTTATAGTTGGGATTTTTCTGTCTTTCATGCACCAAAATCACCATTGATATCTTATCATCTTTGTCTTTATACACAAAAGTCATAAAAAGCCGATGAAATGCTCTTTGATGTGTATTGTCGACATGGCACTTCGTGGTTGGATCAACTACGTGTATTTTACTAAGTGGCAAAACTCAACCATATGACGGGGCATGTTCATTCAAGGGGCTCTGATGGAAATTTCTTAATTTTTATTGAAAAACAAATTCTAATCAAGGAAAAAACAATGAGTTAGTCACTAACTTGGTATCAAACTTAACAAAGTATAGTACGCCTTTGTGATTTATGGGATTTATGTGGGTCGGATATGAGATCTTTCACTTACAAGTGAAAAGAATACCACTAAAGGATAACATTAATTGTCATATTTTCCTTACTTATTGGAACATAAAGTATGATGTTGGCATATCATTCAAGAAAGTTGGGATTCTATCGTAAAACCAATTGGTAATATAAGGAGTAGCACAATCTCTTATAAGTCCATGCAAGATCTCTTATTTCATCAATGTGGGACTTATTCTTAACAATCATATGAACTAAATTTTCATATTTTATAAATTTAGGCTAAATATTAGCTGTAATTTTTATTTTTTTATTTTTTGAGATGCATTAAGCTCTATCCCTATAAAATTTATAAATTACGAAATGAAGATTCAAATTTAAGTCCAACGAGGGGCATAATGATTTAACTAACTTATCTACGCTTAGGTAGTGCATGATAGGTTTCAAAAACACAATGTTAATTAATTCAAATATTTCAAAAAGACGTTAAAAAAAGAAAGAAGAAAGTGATCCAAATGGGAGTCCACCAAGAAGTAGAGATAAAAATGGCATGTACCTTTTGGAGGGTTGCTTAACCTCCTTGTTTCTTTGTCTTAATATTACCAAGGTAATATCAATTGTACAGCCTAATGATATTTTTCTTCACTTGTAAGTGAGAGGTCTTGGATTTGATTCTCGTCAAAAACAAATATGAACCATATTATTACTAACTTATTGTGAGGTTGAGCCTACCCTCTCATCCCTCTTAATATAAATAGTATCGTTTGTTAAACAAAAAAAAATTCCAATTGTATGATCATGAGATGGCGATATCAAAACAGAACAAATTAAAAGACAAGTCCTCTGTTTTGGCATCACCCAAAGAGCTTTGTTGCAATTCCCACACTTGCCCCCTTCCACTACCAAACAAATCCTCTGTTTGTCTTTGTTAGGGCATGTTTGAATTCTTCTAACCTTTGGGAATATTAACAAGTTTTTGGGCCACATCTGATTCCTTATCCACCTCAGGTCAAGACAAAATTCAAATAAAGTAGGTTTCTTAGAGTTTTTGAGGGACAGAATACTCTGTTTTAAAGTTGGCTCATCTTCTCACAAATTCCATGTTCCACTTGGGAAACAAGGACAACAAATCAATAAGGACAAAAGGACTCCTCCACGCATTGTCGACAACGAAGCCAAAGCCATGAGCTTCTGTCTCTCTTCAAAAACTCCCAACTTCCAATTTTATTAACATCCAAATCTCATAAAAACAGAGCAAAAAAACCCAGAAGAAGAACATCAGCTCTGTGCTCAAAACCCAGAAGGCTGCTTTCCTTGAATTCTCAGGGGGTTCTGACTTCTACTTGGGTTTTTGATCAATTACAAAACCCACCAAGGATTTCCCTCTTCTTTCTTCTCTTGGTTAGTTCTTCTGCAACTAGTTTCTGTCTTCAGCTGCTTCTGTTGTTCTACTTGTGATTTCTCACGCGACTTCTCTCCTGAATTTCATTTGTTTTCTTTGGGAATCTAATCTGATTTTATCATAGGTTTTTTGCCCATTTTAGTCTTTCTAGTAGGGGTTTGATTGAATTTCTGATATTTTTCTTAGTACTGATAAAATCGAAACCCCTTTTTCTGATAGTTTGGGGCCTTCTTCGCATATTTGAGATCATACATTCTATAAATTCTTAGCCAATTAGGTGCTATTGCTGAGGAGTAAGGCCTGCTTTTGTCTGAAAAGCACTTTGGTTATAAGTGCTTTTGTTTGTTGTTGTTGTGAATGCTTGTTTGAGAGTACACATTTTTCTCAAATTGTGAATTCGTGCAATTTGGTTCTTGCATAAACACTAGGAATAGGGTACTTGTTTAGAAATCCCCTGAATTATTCGGCCAACTTTGTTATCCAATTAATTACCAAATCATTCTTGTTTGATATACATATGGCACCAATGTTTCAAGACGAAGGGTCGTCGTCTGCAACTTCATCTCCTCTCCAATGCTTTTCCATGATTTCGCTTTCACCTAGTTTAGGCTCACCATACCCTTGGCTTAAAGAACTCAAATCCGAGGACCGCGGTTTGTATTTGATCCACTTGTTGCTCACTTGTGCAAACCATGTTGCCACCGGAAGCCTTGAAAATGCAAATGTCGCCCTTGAGCAAATCTCCCAACTCGCCGCTGCTGACGGTGATACCATGCAGCGGATTGCTGCCTACTTCACCGAGGCTCTTGCTGATCGAATCCTCAAAGCTTGGCCCGGTCTTCACAGGGCACTGAATTCCACTAAAATATCTTTGGTTTCAGATGAAATTCTAGTTCGGAAAGTGTTTTTCGAGATGCTTCCCTTCCTAAAGGTGGCTTTTGTGCTCACAAACCAAGCTATTATGGAAGCCATGGAAGGGGAAAAGATGGTGCATATAATTGATCTTAATGCAGCTGAACCTGTTCAGTGGATTACTCTTCTTCAAGTTTTAAGTGCAAGACCTGAAGGTCCGCCTCATTTGAGAATCACCGGTGTTCATCAACGGAAAGAGGTACTGGATCAAATGGCTCATAGGTTGACTGAGGAAGCCGAAAAATTGGATATCCCATTTCAGTTCTGTCCCATAATCAGCAAATTGGAAAATCTCGATATGGACAAACTTCGTGTCAAAACTGGCGAGGCTCTAGCTATCAGCTCAGTTCTCCAGTTGCACTCCCTTTTGGCGTCGGATGATGGACTCCTGAAAAAGAAGTCCCCATTAGCATCAAGGGGTTCAAATGGAAATCACTTGCCAAGAGCATTGCAAATGAGCCAAGGCACATTGGGTGAGTTGCTAGAGAAAGAGATGGGTAACGGGTATAGCCCGAGTCCTGATTCAACCTCGTCATCACCGCTATCTTTAACTCCTTCGGCAAAATTGGATAGCTTTCTTAATGCATTTTGGGGTTTGACTCCGAAGGTTATGGTAATAACTGAGCAAGATTCTAACCATAATGGATCCACTCTGATGGAGAGACTATTGGAATCTCTGTACTCGTATGCTGCATTGTTTGATTGCTTGGAATCTACGATGTCGAGAACCTCATTGGAGAGACTGAAGGTAGAGAAAATGCTGTTTGGGGAAGAGATAAAAAACATTATAGCTTGCGAGGGATCTGAGAGGACCGAAAGACATGAAAAGCTTGAGAAATGGATTCAAAGGCTTGATTTAGCTGGCTTTGGAAATGTGCCCTTGAGCTATTACGGAATGCTGCAGGCAAAGAGGATGTTGCAGAGCTATGGTTGCGACGGGTATAGAATGAGGGAAGAGAACGGTTGTGTGTTGATTTCCTGGCAAGATCGACCGCTGTTTTCGGTGTCAGCTTGGAGGTGCAGGAAGTAAAACATGGAATATTGATACTGATCATCGCATAATGTTCGAGTTTCTCGTCTAATCATGAAGAATTTTGTCCAACTGAATCTGTCTGCATTTCATTTGTTCATGGAGGTTTCTTGTGTGTTCATTTTCTTTTCCTTATGTATCTAATTTATTACAAGTGCCGCTGATATTTGAAACAAACACCCTATTAAGTTTTGTACAAAATCCTTTTTTTTGTTTTTCAAAGAACCCAATTAGGACGAAAATATTCATTAGCTAGCCACTTGTCAGGTTCTAATTCATTCTTAGTGCGTGAAGCTTTTTTTTTACCCTTCTCCATTGAATTTTTTATTTTTTATTTTTTGTATTTTGGAGTTGAAACCTCGGTAAGCTAGAAATGCGTTTTTCTGAAGTATTTGAGTTGAAGTGTTTTGTCCCCTCTCTACATCTCTCATCAGCCCATAGACAGATCTAAGATGTCTTTATAAAGGCTAAAAATCGCGTGATGAGAGATGTAGGAAGATTGTAATACAAACAAGTTGCAGGGAAGTCCTATATTAGGCCAGACTTTGACATCAACGACCCCATTATATGTAAAGTCCACTCAGCATTTTAGTGATCGAGCAATAGAGTAAGTGTTAAATAGTTAGTTATTGGGGAGGAGGAAAATCAGTAGAGATCGAACTTGCACCAGGGTGCATAATCACGATTGCTTTCCACTACTCGATAAAGTGCCATATGCAGCTCATTATATACTTTAATCAAAAGATCAAGAGATAATGGGATCATGGTCTCCCTCAATCTTTGCGAGTACTAAACAAGGTAATGAGATTTATTTAATGTAAACGGACCATGTACTGATGTACATTAAACATTACTTAGGGAACAAGAAATACATCAGATATCCACTAATAACTTTACCACTAGGTAAAAAATGGCATATTGCAACTGTTCCTGGCTTAATTTTAAGGAGTTGGAAAGCCAAATGCCTGCTTTAGTTCCATCCGCCTTGTCTGGTATCGATATTCAAAGCATTTTTGGTGATCCCGTTGTATGTGCTTTTTCCTTCTATCCAGTTCTCTTCACCAACAAGTAGAAGAAGCATTTGAAGAGCCTTATATCCAAATTTATATGCAACTGTCCAAGCCAGGATAACATCAACCATATCCTCTTGAGTGCATATTGTTGGGGGTGAGGGATTTTTCAAGTAACATGTGATTTAGCTATAGGTTACTAAGTAAGAAATGTACAATTATAAAATGTTAAATAGTGGGATTTGAACTCATAGAGTAGGATGCTAATAAGGGCTTATTTTTGGGGTTTAATTTCCTGATATCATTCTTCTCACCAAGGAGGAAAATATATAATGTACAAGAGTGATTTACAAGGAAAGAAACATCAAATAACATCTTTCCTAATTACAATTTGATTACAAGGACCCAAATAGGTAACTAAACTAATTACAAAAGGTCAACTCTCCAACATTCCCCCTCAAGTTGGTGCATAAATGTCGTTCAAGCCTAACTTGACAAGAGAGTTGTAGAACGCTTGACTTGCAACAACTTTAGTTAAGATATCCGCTAATTGATCCTCTAACTTTACGAACGGGAATTGAATAATATTCGCATCTAACTTCTCCTTAATGAAGTGTCAGTTAACTTCCACATATTTTGTGCAATCATGTTGAATTGGGTTGTGTGAGATATCGATAGCTACTTTATTATCACAAGATAAATCCGAGGTTGAATTTGAAGGATACTCGAGCTCACCAAGTAACCTCCGAAGTCATAATAGCTCACATACTCCTTTTCTAGTACCCTTGTATTCCACCTTTACACTTGATAAAGCAACCACTTTCTGTTTCTTACTCCGCCAAGTCACTAAATTTCCTCCACAAATGTAAAGTATCCAGATGTGGACCGACGATCAGTAACATTGCGCATCGGTGTAACCTTCTATTCGGCAAGGATCATTCTTGGAAAACATGATGCCTCTACCCGACGAGGACTTTAGGTATCATAGGATGCGTTCAACCGCACCCATATGTGCATCACTTGGAGAATGCATAAACTGACTAACAACACTTACTGCATATGCAATATCTGGCCTGGTGTGAGGTAAATAAATTAACCTTCCAACCAACCTTTGATAACGATCTCTGTTAGTGAGAACTTGATCAAGGTGCACGGTCAGATGGTGATTTTGGATTACGGGGGTGTCAGCCGGTTTACAATCAAGCATTCCAGTTTCAGCTAACAAGTCTAGAACATATTTTCTTTAAGACAGAAATATACCCTGTTTAGATCGAGCTACTTCTATCCCCAAGAAATATTTCAAACCATCAAGATCTTTCAACTCGAACTCGGTTGCTAGGTAATCTTTGAGCTTTGAGATTTCCTCTTTGTTATTACCCGTAACAATCATATTGTCCAAATAAATGATAAGTGTCGTCAATTTCAATATTCGACGTTTCAAGAAAAATTGTATAATCGGAATTGCTCTGCCTGAGCCCATATTTCCTCATAGCCGTCCTAAACCTACCAAACCATGCGTGAGGTGATTGTTTCAACCCATACAACGCTTTATTCAACTTGCACACTACTCCGGGTTGTAAAATTGATGCATAACCAGGTGGAATAACCATATACACTTCTTCTTTAAGATTACCATGTAAGAAAGAAATTTTTACATCAAATTGGTGTAATGGCCAATCTAAGTTGGCCGCCAATGAAAGCAATACTCTTACCGTATTAATCTTGGCTACCGGGGCAAATGTTTCTGTATAATAACACCATACATCTGAGTGTATCCCTTGGCCACCAATTGTGCTTTGTATCGTTCAATGAACTCATCAACTTTGTACTTGATGGTGTACACCTATCGACACCTAACTTTCTTCTTTCCTCAGGGTAGTGGAACTAAAGCCCATGTGTGATTTTTCTGGAGTGCAGCCATTTCTTCCTCCATTGCCTTGGTCCATCAATCGTTAGATAGTGCCTCCTTCAATGAACTTAGTGTGCTATCATTGGATATTTGTAGTATGAAAGCTTTACCAGGTTCTGATTATTTCTGTGATGACACATAGTTGGCAATGGGGTATTTAGAGCTTTTCGTCGTGTCCGGTGAATATCTTCGGAACAACGGATACATAAACAAGGACATTAAAGCCTACCTCTTGAATATTCTCAAGAGTATTGTCATCTGGTGGTACTATATTTGGAGACGAGGGGGAGTAGCATCAGTAGAAGTCTCAAAGTTGACAAGTGGCAACACTGTTACCGTGGATGATGACAGCACTACCATGCCTGCCGTTGATTATGTAGGCGCACTACAGCTATTGCTGGTTAGGCTAGCAGAGCAGCCACTATAGGCTCAACTACTGGCTTGACTAGTGGCAGCTGAAGATCAACAGTATCATCCATGGTCTAATCTTTCTCGTCATGTCGTGTCTCCCCCTGAGGAGGAGGATTGGAAGAATCCGAAGGGTAATACATCTCGGACTCGGAAAAAGTAACATCCATAGTAACGTACATACGATGGAAATAAGGGTGGTAGAAACGGTACCCTTTCTGATGGAGTTCGTACCCTATAAAAATACAACGAAGAGCACACGGTTCAAGTTTCGTCTGCTGATTTTTATGAAGATGAACAAATGCAACACATCCAAAAACTTAAGGCGAGAGTACGAAAGCTGACGGTAGATGCACGAATGTAGCAATGACTTGTAAGGGGGTAAGAAAATCTAGGACTTTGGATGGCAGGCGGTTGATAAGATAAGTTGCGGTTTGAAGAGCAACATCTTAAGAGGAGCGGGGAACATGCCCCCCAATTAAAAGTGAGTGAGCCGTTTCTAAGAGATGGTGATTTTTGCACTCAGCCACCCCATTCTGTTAAGGAATCTGAGGACAGGTAGTTTCGTGAAGAATTCTGTGATTAGTTAAATAATGTGAAAAATCTTATTAACATATTCACCGGCATTATCAAAATGCAAAATCTGTATTTTAGTAGAAAACTATGTCTGAACCATGGTGTGGAAGGTCTTAAAAGCTGAAAAAATATCACTTTTATGCGTAAGAAGATATAACCATGTCATATGTGTGCAATCATTTATGAACGTTATAAACCATCGAATACTAGATGAAGTAGTAATCGGAGATGGTCCCCAAACATCCGAATGAACAAGACCAAAACGAATAGCACTTTTGTTAGAATTCAGCGGATAAGAAACACGGTGACTCTTGGCAAGTATACAAGTGTCGCATTTAAAGTCTAAAACTAAACAACCAACAAATAAATCCGGAAACATATGCTGCAAATAACTGAAAAATGGATTACCCAAACGGTGATGCCATAACCATATCTGCCGCTTGTGATCAACGGCTCCTTAGGCGAGATTGACCCGTCCTATACTAACATCATCCACAAAATAGAGATCCCCCCTCTTAGTAACTAGACCAATTATCTCCTTCTTGAGAATATCTTGTCTAAGACAAAACCTTGGATCCATTAGCACATAACAGTTCAATTGTTCAGTAGCTTGGCCAGGAAACATCAATTTATGCTTTAGTGAACGTATAAGTAATGTATGAGGTAAAGAGAGAGTAGGCGTGAGGCACACGGTGCCAGTGCCAGTTATCGGTAAGGTCACTCCCTTAACATTAGTAATATTACGTCAAAGTGGAACGGTATCACAAGCTAAATTAGTGGGATCATAAGTCATATGGTATATGGCACTGGAGTCAATGATCCATCCGGATGAAGTATCATCACTATTCATATTAAAAACATAACCACATTTACCTGAAGACTCCGAAGACATGTCGGAAGAACTCGAAACAGGAGGAGGATCATCTTGAGATATCAAAGATAATTAGGACACGGAGGTGGCGAGATTGGCTTGCCCAAGCTTGGCTTGCTCATCTCATTCCCGTTGTTTCTGAAGCTTTAACGGTTCCCACCAGTCAGGATAGCCATGCACTTGGAAACAATTATCGCGGCCATGCTTCTCACTACTGCAGTAAGTATAAGCACCAGCCGGGATGGGTGATTTAAGACGAGGAGGATGGGGACCCGAGGTGGGCCGTGGGGTCGTCTTAATAGCAAAAAGCGAGCCATGTGCTAGGCTTAGAGCAGTAGCCTGGGGTTGCAGTCCTGGGCTCAGTGCAGGTGACTTCTCTGGGGTGTGGGGATGAGGTGGAGCTGTGGCTCGTGTAGCAGGCCGAGCCACCATGGCTGCCCCACTTGGCAACTGTCCTCCGGTATTCATCACAGCTTGTCGCATTCCCTTTGGCGAACATAGGCAAAAGTTTGTTCAACGGAAGGAATGGACTCAGTTCGTAGAATATCACTACGAATTTTATCAAACATCTCATCCAATCCTGCAAGCAAAGTGTACACACGATCCGTTTAAACAATTTTATTATAAATTTCAATATCAGTACTGCACTTCATATGATTGGGTTGACGATAATCAATCTCTTGCCACAAAGATTGAAGATCACTATAGTATGTCTCCACCAGTCGTCCATCTTGCCTCATGCAAGAGGCCTTGCAAGTAAGATCATAGACTTGAGATGTATCGGAGCCGTCATAATATGTGCGAGCAATCGCGTCCCACACTTCCTTTGCCATCGGTAGTCAAAGAAAGTACCTAATCAAATTGGGTTCCATAGAGTTAATGAGCCAACCCTTCACAATAGCCTTCTCCGTACGACATTTGGTGTAGGACGAATTGTCAGTAGGTGGTTGAGGATTACTCCCAAACAAGTAGCCTAACTTGTCTTTTCCAGTAAGAAACATCTCAACAATTTGAGACCAAACTCCATAATTGGCACCATTGAGTTTGATGCCAATCGAAGCAGTAGACGAATCATGATGGACAATTTATGTAACAACTTGAGGTATAGGTAGGGTAGGACTCATGGTAGCGTCGGTTAAGGTAGTAGTGTTTAGTGTAGGGGTAGAATCGGTTAGGATGGGGTTGTTTTCACCGTGGAGTGGTGGTAGGTTCTCCATGGGAGGGCTGAGTTTGCTTGAGGGAACCGGCAGAGCAGAAATCCTAGGATCTTTGCTTTGATATCATGCTAATTAGGGCTTATTTTTGGGGTTTAATCTCCTGATATCATTCTTCTCACCAAGGAGGAAAATATATAATGTACAAGAGTGATTTACAAGGAAAGAAACATCAAATAACAACTTTCCTAATTACAATTTGATTACAAGGACCCAAATAGGTAACTAAACTAATTATAAAAGGTCAACTCTCCAACATAAGATTATCAAAATCGTTGATTTATTCAAATAAATACCGATGATTAAACGATCTCTATTTTAATAGGTTCTTTAAAAAAATTAAAAAATTAAAAAAAAAAAAAACAATTGATGGCAAGCCACGATTATCCACCTCTTCCAGGCCCAGAAAGGCTATGAGGAATTTTAGCTAGCCCGTGACTACAGTCAAGTAGACTCATCAGTTTGGCGCATCGAACCCAGGACCTCCCATATTGTTTTATTTATTGCGAAGCCGCAGTCCGCGCCCTTACCAGTAAATCACTTGATGTGGTTATTTTAATAGATTTTTTTAGTGATAATCTATTTGAATCGATTATATATATATATAAGTGAACTTTCATTATTTTCAATAGGGACACTTATTAAAAGTGTACCCTAAAAGTCATTTGATGTAATCTTGGGAATACAACTTAGGGAGTGATAAGCTCATATTTATATAAATTTTACATCAAAATCACTTGTCTTTTCTTAGTTAGTTCCTTATATTTTTGAGCTATTTACTTTGTTTTTGTGTTTTGTAGGATTTGTCAAGCAAAGAAAAGAAAAATAGCACAAGTGAAATTTTAAGTAACAAATTTGTCAAAACTGCCTGTGCAAATCAGCTGACTTTGGAAGCAAGTTGCAGACAGCTCAAAAATAATTAGAGAATGAACCTGATGCTTAGAAAGCTACGGATGTCTATTTTCTGGAGGATTTCGTGGATTGTTGATATCATTTTTCTAGAAGAAGTTATGGCCGTTTTAACACTGAAAGGTTCACAAGAGGCTGAGCAGTTTGTAATTGACAAGAAAGCATTGAAAGCAATAAATCAATAAATCTGGCAGCCAAAACTGATGCAATCAAGAACAAACCAGCTAACACCTATTCAAATATTAGAGGAAATGGAATTAAAGATGAGGATTAAGAGGGAGTAATTGGCATAAAGGCTACCCAAGGAGTTACAATTGTTTTACCATTTCCTCTCACTTATTGTCATCATTAAATGACTATTAGTGGGTGAGTTAAGGAGAAGAAAATGATGCAGCAAGAATTGATTTAAAAGCAGCGTTGTGGAAGGAAGGAAAGGGGGGAAGCCTCAATCAATTTCTTTCGATTCTATTTTCCCAAACGCATGTCTATCTTTTGTTTTAACTTAAGGATTGTGTTACTAGATTTTTAGTAGTTAGGGGCTGTTTTGAAGCCCCGAATATGATTGCAAGTTTGTTATGACATTTCGTCTAACTTACTTTTATGAATGGAAGAAAATTGGTTCATTACTTGTCTCATTGATGAATTCTTTATGTGTTTTCTACGGATGCATACTTAGTAAGCATATCTAGGATTCTAATGCTATGAATATGTGTGTGTCTGCCCTTGTCAAATGAGGACCTACATATGTTCTAGAGTAGTACTTGTTAATTGCGATTAACATGTGAATCAATTTCTAGGATAAGTAAGACAACGCTAGTACTTACGATGCCTTGTGATGACTCAAACTCTTTTCGTTCTTAATGATTTCTACTTGTTAAATCTATGAACACGCCATTCTAGATTGCATGTTAGGGACTAAGTTAAGTTGAAAACGCCATTCTTTTAACATACTACATAACAAAGAGTAATAGGTTGAGTTCTAACATTGAGCCAACTTAAGCATCTTCATCCGGAAATAAAAGGAATTTGAATGAAACATAACATGTTTGCATGATTATTTGGTGGTGGATAACACTTCCCCTAACTCGTTTTTCTTAATTTGTGAACTACTTAAAATATGTTTTTGTCTTGTTTTTGTTCAATTTAATTTAAATATCAAATAAACTCCAAAAATCCCAAAAATTTGTGTGAGTGTAGCTCTGCGTGTCTAGTATCTGCATATAAAAATTCGTAGACCTTAGATAAGTGTAAGTCGGTCTAATAATTATTTTTTGGTGGCTGGTCAGTAGGGACAGTAACCCAGTTTTTGTGACATTTTAAGTAGTTGAATAAAACAATCTTCTACGAGAAAGACCCTTATTTTCAAATGCTACAATTGAATCAATAGGACATTTATGTGCTACTTTGTGGTGTGCTTTTAATCCTATTAGGGAGTCTTAATAAAAAGGGCTAGCTCTATTCATTCTTAATCAAAATGACATTTTGTGTATGAAAGGTCTATAATGGGCCAAGCTGTTTTCTTTATTTACTCTTATGCCATTATTTCTTTATTGTAGCGGGGTCCACAATGATGTTAACATTTCTGTCTGATCAAAATACATTATTTTGCGTGATGCTATTCAACTTATGCTAATTTGCTACTAGCTCTTCATGCTTCCATCATGTTGTCAATGTTATGTAGCTCTTCTTCTATTATATTGTTCCAGTACTATTAATTGCCTTCTACTAGCTTTGCATCTCTTTCTCTATCTTTTTTTACCTTGTAATACATATCTTCTGTGTCTCCTTTGAAATTTTGAGGCTTCCAGCATGGCTGATGACGAGCTTTTGACTTGCTGTAAATATACATTTCTTCTTCTTCTGTTACTAATATCATATCATACCTAAAATCTTCAAACTCATCTAAGGCTAACATTTAGATCCCTCAAAATCTTAAAATATTTTTGTATGAAGAAGTCCACCTGTGTGGGGAGATAGGGGATAGTCTAAGGGACTCTTCATTAATCATGGCTATATGCCTAGTTTTCTCCTTATGCATATGTACATACCAATCTAGAAGACTACTAATAAAGCTTATGCAAATTTCTTCCCACTTTTCTAGATAATCTTCTGCTACTTTTATAAGCTTTTCAGGAAATAATTCTAGTTGAGAAATATGGTTGATGAATATTTTATCAAGATAGCCAAACACTAATAGTAAGGCTGGGGTAACTTCTACTACATTATGTTTTTTCTAATGCTCATAACTAAAATGTTATGGTCTAAAATCTCTTATGTTAATCCTAACCACAGCTATACTAACCTTTATACTAACAAAGACGTGGTGGATACATCTTTGTAATAATATTCATCCCTGGTTTTGGATCAAAGATGGACTGATACAAAACACATTGTAATTGTAATTGTAACTCTTTCATGGACTGTGATGTTCTGCTAAAGATCTCATTTTGCATATCTGGTGGCATTAGTCTTAATTTTGCTTTTGAAATTTCTTCTAATGGGATATCATCTATTATTAAGTCAAAAGATATATTCCTAAGAAAAATTTCATATCTTTCTTGTTTTTCTTTATCACTTAGATGGTGATGCTGCTTATTATTTTGATGCTGCTCAATTTCAATGTTTTCTTCTAAGAGCTCAATCTTAATCTCTTGTTCTATGGGTTAAATAACCTCTTCTTCTTTATTCTTATGCTGATCAATTTCCAAACCTATTTTCAATTCTCTTTTCAAGGTATCACTTGCCTTTTGCTGCATTATAAGAGATTGGAGTTCTTGGTTTATTTTGGTAAACTTACTAAAGTAATGACTCATGGTCTCTAGAAATGACTTGAAGGTTGTGCTCAAGAGAATGAATATGATGCTGGCTTTGATGGAAATTAAAATTAAAGCTATCAAACTCTTGTTCTAAGGCTCTAATTAGTTTTTCATGACCTAACCTCATGTTTGGTTGTTTGATTTGAATATTCTAAAAATTATCTAAGAGAACCTGTTGCTTATTAGAGAGTTTTGGTACCCTTAACCTATACCTCAGAGTTGTATTTCTGATTCTTTCAACAAGAGTATCATTAAAGTTGAAAATAGGTACTGGTGGTGATGCTAGTATGCTTATGCTATTTTGAAATCCATTGAATGATGGAGGTCCATGATGCATCATTATGCTATTAAAAGGTGTTATTCTTCCTTGTGGTCTTGTGCTATTTGAGGATGATAGTCCATGATATTCCATTCATGTTCAACGAATTAATCTTGATAAGATATCAGCTAATGTATTGTCACAACTTTTTATATCTTCAAAAATTGGTTTAAAACCATTTCCTGTAATTGAATCAATAAAATTAACCCATCTTTGAGTTGCTTGTTTATTAGCATGTATCTGGTTATAATGAGAAACTATATTATGACAATCTGTTCTAATCGTAATTACTTCATTATGTAAAAATAAAGAGAATG
This sequence comes from Pyrus x bretschneideri, assembly GCF_019419815.1. Classification (NCBI taxonomy): domain Eukaryota; kingdom Viridiplantae; phylum Streptophyta; class Magnoliopsida; order Rosales; family Rosaceae; genus Pyrus; species Pyrus x bretschneideri. The sequence continues at coordinate 3,457,467 of NW_025999624.1, forward strand.
CTTCAAGTGAGTTAATTATTCCTAAAATTTCTAAATTTGTTGATGGTAATCTTGACTGTACATCACTTAAACTTTCTTGATGAATATCTATAAACTTGTTTGTCAAACTTTCCTGATGTACTATTTTCTTCTGTTGGATTACATTCTACTTTCAATTCTAATAAATTATTATATTATTTTGAACCTAAAATATGTTCTACTCCTATTTCTAAAATTAATTTTTTCATCTCTTCATTTGAAATTCTATGTAATCCTAAATCATATGTCTTATATTTTTCTAAGTATTGTTCTTCATCTAACTGATCAATATCTTCTATAATCTTATCTACAATATGATCAACATTTTGCTCAACTAAATTAATATCTAAATTATCAAAAGCCATATGAATGCTCACATTTTCGATCTCCCTCTCATCCTCTTCTATATTTTCTAGTTGCTTGTAATTATTAAACCTAATTGTTGTTTTACCTGTACTAGTTTTATATATTTGTATTCTATCTGGTTGTCTATTTTTTGCTACTTGTAAATTAGGTAATGTCCACTGAGTTCCTTCTAAAATGTTATTATCTATGGGTTTTGCTTATATCATATTTACATGCTTACTACCAAATGTTTGAACTAAAATTTGAAATTCTAAATTAAACTTATGATAATATACATTAAGCTAATACACAAATTTTTATACTCTTCTTTCATATTATAATTTTTATACTCTCCTTTCATATTATAATTTTTTGTTCTTATGCTCATTTTAATATATTTACTTAATTCTTTTATTTTTCATAACTTAATTTGGAATATATCCTATGACTGCTAAGTTTGAACTGAAGTCTACTTCAGTTGTTGCCATTGCTACTTGTTGGTGATTATCCCATTTATCATCATATATGTATACTAAAGCTTTTGTGCCTACTTGTGCTCTGGTGAATCCTGCTATTCCAATTAATATAGTCCCTATGTGAATCTGATTGAAATGTTATTTTCTTAAATGCATAACTGCTTCCTTACTAAGTAAATTGAGTGTAACTTCTTTATCAATACAACTAACTTCATGTTGACTGATGCTACCTACAATTCTACTTCTATTTTCAAATAAACTTAATTGATACAAATTATATTTATTTTTCTGTGTTTTCTCAAATCATCTTCTAATAAATTCTTGTGCTTCCTCTTCATTTGGGTAAATATCTTCAGTTTTAATTATTTCTTTTCCTTTTCTCCTAAGGGGTTCCATTCTCTGTTATCAAAATGATTTATTTTAGGTCTTCTAATATGATTATTTGTACTTAAGGTTAAACTTTCTAATTTTTCTAACAAAGATGGTGGAAGTGATGAAGATGCGTTATGTAAAACTTGATTTATTACTGCTATTTGTTCTTCAACTTGATCTAATTTTTCGGCCAAACTTAAAACTAATTGAATAATTAAATTATTTTGCCTAATGGGAATATTACTACTAGCTACTTGCGTTGAAAAATCCGTTAAACCTACTGGTTCTTTATCTAACTTACTAACTTCTTTCAAAGCTTGGATATATGTTCTATTAGTTCTAGAATTGGTCATTAAACATAATAATCTATCTATTTTATTATGCAACTTATCTACTTGTTCACTCAACTCTTTTTGCACTAATTGAATTTTTTGAACTTCTAATTTGAACTACTCAACTATTTGTAATGATCTGAGTTCTACTTGCTTAGGCTTACTATCCATGAGATCAATAAACTCTTTTATCTCTCTTTTGCTAGGAAACCTTTGAATATTTTTATTATTATCTTCTAACTGAGATGTAATATAATTTAAATTTTGTCTAATTGTTTTTATGGAATTTTTTTGAAAATGCTCTAATAACTGGTTTAACAAATGATTATGCTTGTTATTTTCTAATTTTATATTTTCTGCTTGACTAATAATAAGATCTACAATACTATTAGCTTGTGGATTTTCTTCACTATGCAAAATATGATTATGCTTTCTCAATGGAAAATAACAAACTAAACTATTTTGGTCTAAGGTTATTTTTCTTTTTTGTGGTTTGCTAATTTCTAAATTAAGATAATCTATCATAAGCTACAATCTACCTTTCTCTAAAGTTATGGCTAACTGATTTCTTAGAAACTCTCTTTCTCCTCTCAAGGTCTCTAAAACTTGATTTGTTGCTCTTCTTGCTTCTAAAACTTTATGCTGCAATTCTGTGTTATTATATTTACAAATAAATGAAGGATGTTCAAGATAACCAAGATAAAACTTTTGCTTCTTCAAAGTCCTATTAATTCTTTTGGATATATATGCTAATCTTCTCTTTATGCTAGTTATAGTCGGGTGTCTGGGATAATATATACCTCGTGGTTGTGGTTGGCAGGGTTTACAAGGACAATAATAAATGTTATTCATACAAAATAAAAGAGTGTGATATTAGTTGTGTTAATGACTTTCATTCTCAAGGTACTTTACTATTATAATTATACTATTAAAATGCTAAACTTGGCTTTGATACCAAATTCGATAAGCAAGCCCGGTTAAATAGTCGGATGGCCATTATAACAATTAGACATAAAACCTTGCACATGGAACTCAACATGTTTCAGCATGACAGCCACTCACAATGCAGGTATAAGGCCTTAATGCTAAACTCAGAGGTACGAAGAACTCAGAGGTACCCTGGTTAATGTCCAGTTATTTGTATGACAAGCATTCAACTATAACAGAGTGCTCGAACAAAGTATAATCGTCAATTTAGCAGGTTAATAATATTACTACAATAGTGTTTTCCTATTTTGGACTAGAAGTCTAATTAAACAAACACACTAAAGAAAGAAATAAAACTTACTTAAGACTTGGAGATTGCTTGAATTTGTATACTTGAACTTCTATTGATATATAGAATGTTTACAAAGAGAAGTGTTTACAAAGGATGCTAGGAAGGTTTTGGATGCTTGAGTGTATGAGGATTGAAGTATGGTGCGTATCTGGTGTGAGTATGGTGTCTTTACAATGAATAGAACTCCTCTTATATAGACTGAATAAGGATGCTACGAAAAAAATTAAATTCTTTAAACATGAATAATGTGGACATCTCCTTGGTATTTGTCATTTGTCACTTGTCAGTTGTCACTTTGCTTCTACTGTTGTTGAAATTGTCAGTACTGTTTCTGAAATGTGGTTTGACTTATTTGTCTTCTTTTGCATGTGAACTTGCTTGTCTTCTTTTGCTTTGTCTTGATAAATGCATGTGAATTCTGCTGGATGTTGGAAGTGATAGGAGCATATTCATGCGACTTAATTAGCTTGTTCTCGTGCATTTATGTTGTGTTTACTTAGTTATTTTAGTGTTTAAGGCCATTTTTGTGTATTTTCAGATTATAAGGCCAAAGTGTGCAAGAAGATGCAAATTGGAGCCTTTTGGAGCAAAAGAGGAATGAATGAGTTGAAGACGTGAAGAAACGACGAATTCCTATGCCAACGATGAATTCTTACCAAAACGAGGAATCCTACTCAAACAAGGTTTCCTATTTTAGGAAAGTTAACCCTAAGTTTCCCGTTTTGGTAACCTTTCCTAATCTTAAACATCCGTATTTTCTTGCCACTTTGAATTCCTTGTAGGCGCTTTAGGACACAAAACCAAGGCCCTAGCCACACCCTTTAATCTTTCCCTCTTTAATTTCTGATTTTATTTCCTAATTCTAGAAGCCTTTGAATTTATTTTCGTTAATAAAAATAAGCTAGGAACCAAACATATTTAAAACCCTAGGTTTTACATCTTTAGCCGTCACACTCCCATCCATTTATTTGACAAAACAATCTCAGCCATTCATCACTTTTTCCCATTATTCCCAAGCCGTGTATTCCACTTAAACCCTAATACAATAATCAGCCATTCTCCCTTAATTCAAAATCTGCCGTGGCCCCCCCATTAATTCACCCTAATTCCACATATATCATCCACTTGAGCCGTGCCATCTCCTGGGGATTCCAGCCACAATTCGCATTAACCCTAAGCTAATTTTATTCAGCCATATTTTATTCCAAAAACTGTCCAGCCGTGCAGCCATTTTTTTTCCCATTATTCCTTGCCATCAATCCATTTTTAAAACCTAATTATCCCATTTTTTTACAATTCTGCCGCAGCCACCAATTCTCCCAATTCACTTCCATCCGCAGCCATAACATCCCATGATCCCACTTAATTTCTGACCTAGGCCGTGCATCCAATAATCCATTCCAGCAGCCGCATATTTCCCCAAAAAAGCATCCTGCCGCAGAAAACATCCCTGCATTCCAACAGCTTCCAAGCTTTGCCGCAGCCCCTCCACCACTCTCCACCACCTTACACACCTCCCTACACCACCCCACTACCTTGCCGCACCATTAAACCACCATTAAACCATCCCTAAACCAGAAACACATCCAAAAATCACTCACAACCAATCTGCCGCAGAAGGAGAAGAGGAAAGAGGAGCTTCGACGCGCACCAATTCACGTGGATTCGTTGGGCGTTTTAGGTGTAATCAATCCTTTATGCTTTATGTTTAAACTCATTTGTAATTCTCTTTTTGTGACCATGAGAGGCTAAATCCCCCTAGTTAGCTAGGGGGTGATTCGAAACCATGTTTATGCTTGCAATATGAATTGATTACTTTTGGTTGGAATTTCATAAGTTGTGGATTCAATTCGTTCATCTATTTGATTGATAACTTATTTGTGTATGTTGATTGAGAGTGCACGCTTAGTTTTCATGCATGAATATGATGCTAGATTATGAGGGAGTTTCACCTAATAGTTACATTCTTATAATCACAAGTAGTGAAGGTCGCTTGAAAACGATCGCGTTGAATGAATTCTTAGCATAAGTTTCATGCAATTCATAGTAACGAATGCTTCGTCAATGCTTATGTTTTTCATAGAACTTAATGATTCTTGCTTGTATCTCTATTATGCAATTCATGTAGGGAACTTGTAGGGAATGTTTTGGGTTGTCGTATGCAATCATCCAACTTAATAACTTGTGGAAAAACTGATGGTTAATTAGTGCAATTCACAGTTAACTTGGGGCGTTGAGTATTTATAATTTATCGAAAGACCAACTGAAAATCAAATTGTATGCAAGTGTGACATGTGTGGAGAAGAACCTTCTAGCTCGCATTCATCCATATTTTCATCACATTCATATTTAAATTCTGCCTTTAAATTACGATTTGTGCATTTAATTTATTTTCGTCAAAACCACAATCCCCCTTTACCTTAGTGTCTAATTTAGTTAGAAAGTGTTTTAATTTGTGTTTATAAGTGTTTTGTGTTCTTTGAGTCTTTTGATTTGTTTGAGTGTTTTTATTGTTAGTTTTGCATTCTTTGAGTCTAGTTTAGTATTTCAAACTTTATTTTACATTTTTGAGTCAGTTTCCAAGTGATTTTGCAATCCCTCCTAATCCCCGGTTAAGAACGATCCCTACTTATTTATATACTACAATTGTCACAAGAGGGTTTTAATTTGTGTGCTTACTTAGTAGCCATCAAATTCTTGGCGCCGTTGCCGGGGATTAGCAACTTTGCTAATCCCTTGGTTCTTTTCTTTTTGGTTTAGTTGTTTTCGTTTTAGTTTCTAACTTAGTGTTGTTTTCTTTGTTTGTTGTTACTTTTGATATTTGATTTAGTTCTCTTTCTTTGATTTTAGGTACTAGAGAAGTAAGATATGGATTTTACTAGCATTCAAGCTCAATTGGCAAATCTTTCTTCTCAATTGTCGCCGTATGCCGAAAGGACCACAATGCAGAGTGTCCCTACAGTTGGTGCTTCATATAGGCAAGGATTTCAAGCCAATCAATGTCCACAAAGAGATTGGAGGGATCATTCAAACTCTATGTGGTGGGAAGCTCAACAAGTTCAACGTGAAGCATATTGGCAGCCATATGAGGAGTTCTATTCAAGACCTATGCAGCCACCACAACTTCATATGCAATATGCTCAATTAAATTCAAGTTCGTCAATAGATTATAATCAAATTCTTAATGAATTAAATTCTTTGGTGCAGGGGTCACAAAATCAAGCCAAGGAGGCTCAACAAGAAGGATATTGGCAGCCATATGAGGAGTTCTATTCAAGCCCTATGCAGCCACCACAACCTCATATACAACCTGCCCAAACAAATTCAGGTGCGTCTTTGTATAATGATACACTTATTAAGTTACTCACCAATTTGTCTCAGGGGCAAGAAAATCAAAAGAAAGCAATGCAAAATCGAGACAAAAGGTTGAACCACTTGGAAAAGCAAATTGGGCAGATAGCGGAATTTGTAGGACAATTTCGTGACCAAGAAGTGGATGAGGAGCTGCTAATTGAGGAGGAGGAAGAAGACATGCACACGGCAAGGGTAGAACAACCCTTGCCGCAGCCCCCTAAACCCTCTAAACCACTCATCACAAGTAAGGACGTCCCAATTTCATGTTATTCTGATGTTATTCCACCCAATGTCCCTTTTCCTAGCAGGTTTTTGATTCCCAACCAAGAAGAGAGTAAAAAGGACATCTGGGAAGCCTTCCCAAAGGAAAGGTGCAGAATGCTATTCCAATTCTTGGTGCAACACAACAAGTTTTAGATGGTGTTGAATTCTTCAAAGGACTTTGTACACCAAGAAGAATGATTCAAGAGAAGGTAGTGGCTGGAGAAGATGTAGAAGGCATCAAAGAGGACATATTTGAAACTACAAAACCCAAAGAAGTTGAATTTGATGACATTGGACAAGTCATAACCATCACATGCAATCTGGCCAAGTCCAATATCCTTGAAACTTTCAAAGGAGTGGTGTTTGTCATTGAGTTCTTGTCAGACAAAACAAGTAAGTCATCTTCTCCAAATTCCATTACATTTTATACTAACTGGCTGATTTTGATGAATCAGGCACCTACACTAGAATTCAAACCAATGCCGGTTCACTTCAAGTATCACCTTCCATTCAAGGATCAATTCCATGCTGTGGGACCTAGGGAAGTTTGAAAAGAAAGGTCTCGTCCGGCTGGAAGACGTTAAAGCAAGCGCTTCGTGGGAGGCAACCCATGCAATCAACAAAGGAAGAAGGATGCTACGAAAAAAATTAAATTCTTTAAACATGAATAATGTGGACATCTCCTTGGTATTTGTCATTTGTCACTTGTCAGTTGTCACTTTGCTTCTACTGTTGTTGAAATTGTCAGTACTGTTTCTGAAATGTGGTTTGACTTATTTGTCTTCTTTTGCATGTGAACTTGCTTGTCTTCTTTTACTTTGTCTTGATAAATGCATGTGAATTCTGCTGGATGTTGGAAGTTGGAACACCTTTGCCTTTTTCTGTCTGAATGCTTTCAAGGGCAACCTTGGCATTTTTAAAATTATTTGTCCTTATGGTTAAATGAAAGTTTTCTAGGGTGTTTTGGATAGTTTTCCATACAACTTAATCAAGCATGCAAAGGTATTGTTTATTATTTGCAAAATAATATAATAGTACAAGTTCAAAAGAATATAGGTCAAAGCTCATATAATATGGGATTGCAATCTAATATATTTTGACTGTTGAGACTAATTTCAAATGATTTATATGTTTTAATGTCTGGTCTTATGTCATTGTAGGGTGACACTAAAACAGATACATAGGTAGCTTCAGTTCCCTAAAAGCAAGCAAATAGGAACTCTACACATGTCAATAAGAGTTCAATTGTTACAATAATGCAAAGTAGTCTTTTGTCCTGAGGCATCACATAACAGTTATTTTGTGGATAATGTAGTAACTTGTGATACGCGTTATACATCTGGGGGTAATCGAGTGCATAGTCTGGTTCAATATGAATATTTTATTTGGTATGGTGGATATATTACATATATTTGGATGACTAAATAATCTTCGGTTAGAATGATTTGTTGTAAAGATGATCTTCAAATTAATATTAAGAAATTGAACGGTTCTAATTATGAAAATTATACGGAAAATATACGTTATTTTCAAGTGAGAGAATAAGCACATCTCTGAAGCGGAAATGCAAGTACTATTCATAATATGTAGCTAAGCGTCACTCAAAGTCTTCGAGACTTTGAGAATAATAATAAGAAGGGAATTAGAAGATAGTTAACGATTAGAGGAGTTTGATCACTTAAAACCTAAGGGGTCGCACACCCAAATTGCATAATGGTGTAATAATTAATATGATTAATTAGAACGAGGCTAGAATTAATTGGATAGCTTAATTAATTATCAAGCTCTTAAATGCCTTACGGAGTTGACCCCTTCATAAAAGTTGTAAAACTTTTCATTACGAGTGATTACATTTTTCACACTTCTACAATAATTATTATTAATTTTATTAATTTTGCACTCAAATAAAAAACATTGTTCATGAGATTTGGAGGGTTTTAAAAATCTAAATGACTATGTAACTGTCATCTAAGCGTTGAGGATGCAATTATGAACGTTTATTATGCTTTCACGTCTTTTAGACTTATACATTAATAATTATGAATTTTGTTTATTTTGAGCTCCCTTAAAAATACTATTCATGAGAGTTTGTATGGTTTTAAAAATTCAAATGATCATATACCCATCTTCAAAGCATAGAGGATGCGACTACGAGCGTTTGCATATTTTTTTTCATATTTTTCGCACATGTAAATTAATTATTATAATTTTTTTAATGTGTTTGGTATTTTTAAATTACTTGATATTTTTATTTTTAATGTGTTTTATGATTTTTAATCTCAATCTTTGCGTATAATATACTATAAAAATTAATAAATAAATAAAACTTAAAATTTAAAATTTATATAGAATAATAATTAATAAACAATATATAGGATCAGGATCCTCTCCTGATCTAAGGATGAGGATCCTCATGACCAATGAGTGTGGGTCGTTGGATGAAAATCCAACGGATACAAACAGGGGGATCCCTTTAAAGTTCGTTGGATTTTCATCCAACGGCCCACACTCCTTGGTCATGAGGATCCTCATCCTTAGATAAGGATGAGGATCCTGATCCCAATATATACATATTCATTATATGTATTGTATTTTATAGTAAGTTTTTTTAGTAGTTTAAAATTTTTAAATCATCAAAATAACTTTTTTCTTATCGTGTCGAAATAGGTTACCCGCGTGTCACTCTCGTGTAAACCTGTTAAGGACCCGTTATTAACGGGTTATTATAGTGTGACTCGATTAGTTATCGTGTTGACCCGAAACCCGTTATTTTCGTGTCGTGTAAGAAACTGTCAGGTCTATTTTAGGCCGTCTCCAACTGAGGGCTGGCCAGAGCGCTCGTTTTAGCCCCTGGCCCTCTAAGATTTTAATATTTTAATGAACAGTACAAGACCATATTTGCCTCCGTCTCCAACCGAGGGCCAAAGGGCTTGTTTTAACCCTGTCATAAAAAACCATCTCCAACCGAGGGCCAAATGGCCAAACTAACAACTTAAATTCAAATCCGACAACAACTTAAATTTAAAAACTACAACTTATATTTAAAAACTACAGCGGTAACTGGCCCAAAAAACCAAAAAAATTAGAACTTAAATTTAACGAATGGTTTAGGTATTTATAGGGAAAAAAAAAAGAATTTTTAAGAATTAAAAAATAATAAAAAAATAAAATAAATTGAATACAACGGCTAGTAAGCTAGCTGTTGGATTCAAATTTTTGTTTAATCTAATAATGAATCCAAAATTATTGACCTGAAGATCACTTTTGGACATTAATGATTCAATAATTTATTTTTATACTTTGAACCGTCACATACTTTCGTAGTAACGAAGCTCTCACACTTGAGTTCCCGAAGAACATCAAATCCATTATATTCAAATTAGTATATTGCATTCTGTGTTTCTTGCAAGAACCTCTCATTATGAACTAATTGTTCATAAAACTAAACTGAAGCTGTAGTTTCAAATTTAGTGCCTTTGAAACCCGAAGTTTTCACTCAAAACATACCACATGAAACCTATAGTTTTCATGCATAAATTAAACCAATACATGTCTATAGAACTTGCATGTTCTACGATATATGTCTATGGCTTACCATATGACTACTCACGTTTTTCCCTCTGTTTTAGGGACATGTCGAACTTGAACAAGCTCGATTTCTCTGGAAGAAACTATCTGAAGTAGGTTCAAGACATGAAGCTCCATTTGATTGCAAAAGGTATTAGAGCCACAATCGAGACATATATCGCCGACAAACTTGTTGACAAAGCTCAGAAGGTTACTACAATGATCTTCATTCGAAGACACATCCATGATGCACTGCAAACTAAGTATCTCACTGAGGAGGACCCACGCACCCTCTGGCTAGCTCTAGTTGATCGTTTCGATCACCAGAAAGACATATACTTGCCTGAAGCAAGGCACGACTGGCAGCATCTTCGCTTCTAGGACTTTAAGTCCGTGAATGAATACAACTTTGAAGTTTGTAGAATCCATTCATTGTTGAAATTCTGCAAAGTGGAACTAACCGAATCAGATCTCCTAAAGAAGACCTATTCAACCTTCCATGCCACTAATTTTGTTTTACAGCAACAATATAGGGCACAGAAATTCACCAATTTTTCAGATTTGATCTCTGTTTTACTTCTCACTGAAAAGCAGAACCAACTTTTGATGAAGAATCATCAAGCTCGACCTACTAGCTCGAACGCCACGCCTGAAGCGCATGCAATTAATTCTAGCAGCCATAAACGACGAAAGCATCCTAGTAACCGTGGCAATAGGGGCTAAGCCCCACCACGGGCCCAAGGTCAATCGAGTGCCACACCTAAGGGAAGAAATGTGACCCAGTAACATCCACCACTCGCCTCTAAGGTCCCAAACTTCAAGAACAAGGGCAAAACTCCCATTTGGCCTGCTTCTACTGAACTAGACATGTGCTATCATTGTGGATCAAGGGATCATTGGTCACGCATATGCCGAGATTCCTCTGAAGCTATTGCCAAGTATTATTCCAGTCGTGAGTCTAACTTTGCATATGTGGATCATTCGGAAGATGCAACTACATCAATGGAGATATCAAATTTTTAGAAGGCATCAGCGCCTATGGATGAATAAATTAGACATGTTTTTAAGGTGTTTACCCCTAGTGGCCGAACCCACTAGGAGTGATCGGCCCTACCCCCCTATTTTTTCTAGGTTTATGGTTTAATTTTGAATAATTTTTCCAAGTATTTGGAATAATTTGTTTGGTTTTGGTTTGTTTTGAGTTATGGTTTGTTATTTGAATGGATATTATTTTCTCAAAGTGCTTAATTGAATGAATCGACTTATATTTATGCATGTGACCAATTCAATCAATTTATTTCTAGGTATGTCTAGTGGGGAAGTTAGTTGTCTGGTAAATAGTGCAACCATGCCCACCATCTTGTGTGAACGACACTATTTTACAAACTTAATACCCAAGAAAGCTCCTTTGACAATTCTCTCAAGCTCATCTAACCTGATTGAAGGATACGGAAAAGGCACGTATCATATTGTCTAATGGTATAATCTTGACCATTAAGGATGCACTCTATTCTCCATGTTCCGAAAGAATGTTGCTGAGTTTTTCGAGATAATCAATATCATATTGAAACCACTGAAGATAATGGTTCTGAATTTCTTTGTATCACGTCATACGAATATAGCCAGAAACGTATTCACAAGAAGTTGGAATGTCTGTCGAGTGGGTTGTACATCACAAACATTCGCGGTATAGAAGCCCACAATGTGGCCGGCCCTATGCCTGAGTTCTAGGACACTTTGTTGCTTTGGCATGACTGTTTGGGACATCCTGGATGTGACATGATGCACCGTATCCTCAAATCTTCACAAGGGCATAAGTTACACCCCTATGTAGGACTCCCGCCATGCAAAGCGTGTTCTTTAGGAAAGTTGAATACTCAACCCTCATATACAAAGATTATTCACGACCCTCTTAAGTTTCTTTAGAGTATTCAAGGGGACATTTGTGGACCTATCTAACCAACATGCGAACCATTTAGATACTTTATGGTGTTGGTTGATGCATCGACACGATGGTCACATGTTTGCTTATTGTCCACACGCAACGCTGCGTTTGCTAAACTCCTAGCTCAAATCATTAAGCTAAGAGCTCACCACCCTGATTATCCGATTAAGTCGATTCAACTAGATAACGCTGGAGAGTTTACGTCACAGATTTTGGACGATTATTGCATGTCAGTAGGGATTGATGTGGAACATCTTGTACCCTATGTTCACACCCAAAACGGCCTAGCAGAAGCTTTCATAAAGCACTTTCAATTGATAGCTCAGACTTTGGTTATGAGAACCAAACTGCCGGTATCTGCCTGGGGCTATGCAATATTGCAGGCAGCTATGTTGGTCCGCTTGAGGCCCACCGCTACGTAACCACATTGACCGTTACAGTTGGTCACTGGATACAAGCCTGACATCTCGCATTTACAAGTGTTTGGGTGCGCCATTTATATGCCAATAGCACCGCCGCTACGTACCAATGGGTCCTCATAAAAAAATGGGAATCTATGTTGGTTATGATTCACCATCAATTGTTCGCTACTTAGAACCCTTGACAGTAGATCTCTTTACCCCACGTTTTGTGGATTGTCACTTTGATAAGACAGTTTTCTCGTCGTTAGGGAGAGATAAGCATGCTAACATTCCCATAGAAAGCCGCGAATTGTCATGGTATGTTCCCACTATGTCTCATTTAGATCCCCGCATTGCCCAGTCTGAAACTGAGGTGCGATGAATTATAGATCTTTAGGGCATTGCTTAAAGCATGCCGGATGCTTTTAATGATCTAGCTAAGGTGACAAGATCACATATACCTGCTGCAAACACACCTACAAGGATAGATGTACTTCACGTACATCCACAACCCAACTGGGAAGGCCGGCCTTTCCTTGAAGGTAGGGAGGCCGCACCTTCCACGCAACAAAGTACATTGACGGCTAACCAATCATCTGCTCCGACCCTGAAGTGTGGCAGACCCTTTGGTTCAAAGGATTCACAACCCTGAAAGAGGAAAATGGCACCAACTAGTGACTCTAGTTTGAATTCGACCATCGCTCACTCATCCGTTCCAACGCATGAGGTTATTTTAGATTACGGTGATGCTCAGACGAAACATGTTGGCCTTTCAAGAATCCTAAGATTTCGGTCCATTACACAGTATTAGATGAGGTTTGGAATAGGAATGAGATGATCATTGACAAGGCATTCGTGTACTCAGTAGCTATTGACATCATTCTTAGTGATGACACTGAACCACGTTTCGTCGATGAATACCGACGTAAAATCGATTGGTCAAATTGGAAACAAGCAATCCAGGTTGAACTTGATTTGCTCGCGAAACATAAAGTGTTTGGACCTATAGTTCCTACACCACCACGCGTGAAGCCTGTTGGCTACAAGTGGGTTTCCGTGAAGAAGCATAATGAGAAGAATGAAACAGTGCGATACTAAGCACAGCTCGTAGCGCAAGGCTTCTCTCAGCATCCTGGGATTGATTGCGATGAGACGTATTCCCCCGTAATGGATGTTATAACGTTCTGTTACCTAATCAGTTTGGTAGTTTCCAAAAAACTGAATATGCAGCTTATGGACGTGGTAACTGCGAATCTTTATAGGGTTCTAGATACATAAATTTATATGAAAGTTCCAGAAGGACTTGCATTTACTGGTTCAAATAGTTCTAGACCACAAAACACTCTCTCAATTAAGTTGAGGAGGTCACTCTACAGATTGAAACAATCCGGGCGGATGTGGTATAACCGTCTGAGTGAATATTTGACAAGTCAGGGTTATGTGAACAATGAATTATGCCCATGCGTGTTCATAAAGAAGTCACATTCCAGATTTGTAATCGTTGCAGTTTATGTCGATGACATGAACCTCATTAGGACTCCCGCAGAGCTTGAGGAAATTGCTGCACACTTGAAATCAAAATTTGAGATGAATGATCTTAGGAAAACTCGATATTGTCTCGACTTAGAGATCGAGCATTGTTCGGATAGAATCCTAGTACATCAATCGAACTACACCCAAAAGGTGTTACATCATTTTAATGAGGATAAAGCGAAGCCTTCGAGTACATCCATGGTCGTTAGGACTCTAGATGCTAAACGAGATCCTTTTTGTCCAAAGGAGGATAAGGAAGAGATTTTGGAACCCGAAGTTCCTTACCTCAGTGCACTAGACCTGACACCTCATTCGCTGTGAATCATTTGGCAAGATATAGCAATGCGCCAGCACACAGACACTAGAATGGTGTTAAAGATATTTTCTGCTACCTCAAGGGTACTATGGATTTGGGCTTGTTCTATACCCACGAATCTCTAAGTGTTGCCACCCTATGGTCCTCAGATTGATTCTCGCCTTGTTGGTTACGCATATGTTAGATATCTGTCTGACCCACATAGTGCACGTTCTCAAACGGGCTATGTCTTTACCATTGGAGACACCGCTATATCTTGGAGGTCTACCAAGCAAACGCTAGTTATGACATCATCAAACCATGCTGAGATTCTCGCCCTGCATGAAGCATCGCATGAGTGATTTTGGCCAAGAGAAGTTATGGGACATATTCGAAGCACTAGTAGTCTTACATCAGTTATTGACCTTTTTACGACGATCTTTGAAGACAATGAACATGTATCAAGCAGTTGAAGAAGGGATACATCAAGGGAGACAACACCAAGCATATAGCACCAAAGTTCTTTTACTCACACCAGCAGTAGCAGCAGCATCAGAACTTTGAAGTCAAGCAAATCCGTTCACAAGACAACCTGGCTGATCTCTTCACCAAGTTATTGCCCAAGTCTACATTTCAGAAGCTCGTCCAAGGAATCAGTATGCGTAAATTATCTGAGTGAGATCGCTTGTAGTTCTTTTATTTAGAAGTTATGTCTAACTTAGGGGGAGTATCTAGAAGCATACTCACATGATCTTAATGTACTCTTTTTCCTACGATTAGGAGCATTTTTCCCACTGGGTTTTTGCTACCTAACGAGGTTTTAATGAGGCACCCATCCTAGGATGATCATACTCCTTGAGTTCACTATCTTCGTCCAGTTTGAGGTTTGTTTTAGACATTATGCATACTTCCCACTTTTCTCCTTAGTCTATAAGTTTTCCCCATGCCTTGGGTTTTACCATAGCGAGGTTTTGTGAGTTTTACTACAAATGCATACTTCACTTAAATTTAAGACTCGCGATCACCCATTGTGCCAATGATTTCATCAACTATTTTACCTTATCTGCTAAAGATCTGATGCGATGGTTTGTTGAGTATATACGCACTCAAGGGGAGTGCTGCAGTCATATTTAGAATAGGAATGTGATTGTGTAAATCCTAGTAGATATGAGAATGTATCTTATATTCCTATTAGGAGCAGATTACCTATTAAATGTGTAATCCTAAAGGGAAAGGTTTTTACCTATCCTACTCTATAAATAAAGGTACAATGGAGTGAATCAAACACACATCACAATTAAATCATTCTCTCTTCTCTCTAACCATAGGTAGCCCCCTCTTCTCTCTCTAAACCCTAGATCATTCAATCAAATAGGCCTACAACATATAGAACATTATATAATACTATTTTGGTATTGTATATTATTGGTAATAGTTTTGAATAAAAATACCATACCAAATATGTACGGTTCGATACAAATCCAGCATCATTACCAATTGGCACAAATTTTTAGTACAAATTAGTATGATACAGTTCATAATTTGGTTAGTATAGTAATTTGGTAGAAAATTTCATCCAAGTTGTGCCATATTCAGAATGACTAGCATCTAACTTATCCAGGTTGATTTTCAAGCCGATCAGATTGAAAATAAAGCTTGTAAGTTTAGTTTAAAAAATTTAGAATTAAAATTTCATTATAGTTTTGGAATATTCAGATTTTATTGAGCTGAGGTCAATTTAGAATTTTGAAATATATGTTGGCATGCATTAATCATTATGTGAAATTCTATGGTACCCTTCAAAAAAAAAAAAGGGAAGTGATACTCTTGATTATAAAAAAAGTTATACTATAATAATTTAAGTTTACACAAGGTTAAATAATAATGGTTGTTGATGCATAACCTCAGCGAGACTTTGGAATAACCTAAAGTGTCAAATTTATGACATTCGCTCAGTTGCTCCGGTCACCTAGTGATGATAATGTGTAATGAGATAGAGATAGGGAAGCAAACACAAGATGTACGTGATTCACCCTAAGTTTGGCTACATCCACAAGGTAGAGGAGTTCTCATTAATAGTGAAGGGTTTACGCAAATACATAGTTTCAAGCATAATCATCATTAGTGGGTTTTAATAACTATTTTAAGTATAATTGTAACAACCAGTCCCTAATTTTACGATTTTATTAATTTTAAAGGAGTGAATTGACAAAAATGCCCTTAGAGGCAAGGATTTTGATTTTTGTTGACCATCATTTAGAGAGATTTATGACTATTTTTTTTAGCATATTTGTGTTGTACTCAACGGTATGAACGCATGGCCGAAACAGAATTCAATTTGGAGTTATAACGAAGATTTTACGAAACACCAAATACCAAGGGTAAAATGGTAATTTTATATTGGGAAGATATTTTGTGTCTTGTTTTGTGAGCCACGTGGGGTTCACACACCACTTTTCCCT
This sequence comes from Pyrus x bretschneideri, assembly GCF_019419815.1. Lineage (NCBI taxonomy): Eukaryota > Viridiplantae > Streptophyta > Magnoliopsida > Rosales > Rosaceae > Pyrus > Pyrus x bretschneideri. Next base: position 3,474,110 of record NW_025999624.1, read on the forward strand.
TGTCCCAGGTCCCATTCTAGAAATTTTTGACAACTCTCTTACTGCCACCTCATTTCCTCTCACTAGTTTTATTATTTTTTTAAAACACTTTGTCTTTCTCTTAGTCTCTCTTGCTATCATCTCCCTCAGATTCTTTCTCTCTCCACTCTCTTATTCCTTTCATTCCTCTGCAAATGCAGACATTAAGCCATTGTCACCATCCTGGTGAGACTTCAACGTCCACATCCCATCATTACTACCTGTTCGTACGACCAGAAGCGAAGGGTTAAGCTTGGAGCTTGCTTCTCTATCTGAAGAGTGACAATCACTGTTCATCGTCTTCCCTAACAAATCATGGCAAATTATCGTTATTCTTGACAAAAGGTAAAGTTTTAGACCATTCAAATTGTCTTCCACTAGCCTTTTGATGAAGAATAACTCATTTAAGGCGAGGGATGCCGCGAGTTGCAGGCCTTTTTTCGGCCAACTCCGGCCACAACTGATCCAGGGAAAGGTATAATCCTAATCTACACTCGTTTATCTTCATTTTGGTAGGTGGAAAGTGAGAAATGATTGAGTTTTGGGCTTGTTTGGAGCTCTGGTTTGCTACCCAAATTCTGACGATCAGACCTGCAACGGGGACCGAATCGACCTGACCAAAAAAAAAAAAAAAAGGGGCCTAACTCTTTGGGCCAACTCGGTCCAAACCTTTGGGCCGATGTTTCGGCCTAACGCAGTTCCAAAATGGGCTCATAATATTTGGGAATATTCTTTATGTTGACTTTTTCAGAATTTTCTCGGAAACCCTCCTAGGCTAATTTCGATGCCCCAAGTCCGTTTTTGACATGCATTTAGTGAAATTCTAAAGATTTATCGTAGTTAGCTGGCTCAGTGTCTTGGTTGACTTTTTCGTTGACTTTTTACAAAATTTACTCGGAACCCCCCTTATGGCATTTCGACACCCTGATTCCAAATCCGCCATCAATTTCTCCAAATTCAAACATTTTAATTGAGTTTTACTAATGAGTCTCTATTATGCTTAGGTATGATTAACATCGACTATCCATATTTACTCGTCCGAACTACAACTTTGCAAGTATCTGTGAGTAAGTCTTTTCTGTTATATAGTATATATATTATTTGAGTTTCCATACATAGATTAATAATGCATTTTCTAAGTGATGCCATAATTAAATTGATGTTATAAGAATTGTCAAGATGATAAATTATGAGATTATTATGAATCCTACGGGATGCACAGGCATGCATATTATTACGGGATGCCTTATTTATATTTATGGTAGTGAATAGTATTATGTTGACATAAATTATTGATTTACCACTGTATGATTTTATTTACGTTATCTGTTCATCATTGCTACACTGGTGTTGGTACTCCTCCAGACCAGGGCCAGCCTTTCATGTGTATGTTCACATCGCTCCGTATGCTCACTTTGGATCCATTGTAAGTGCCAGTCTTGTCCTAGATTGCTATAGGCAATTAGGACTTGTATGTGATGCGCATAGTGCCAGTCTTCACGTGATTGTAGTACTAGAGCATATATCATTATTACACCCAGTCCTGCTCATGTCAGAATATCTCTGCATGAACTAGTGTGTTAGAATATGTCAATGAGCACTCGATATGATATGTTTGTTTATGCGAGATTATGTGATTACCAAACGTTAGATGTTTATTTACGTAATATTGTGATGTATTGAATTGTTGAGATATTGCAGGTTACAGTAAGTATTTTCATACTATACGTAGTATGTATATTTTAAAAACTATACTTGTTTTACGGCGAGGGCTTATTATGTTTTGAAAAGGTATTACAAAGCTTTATTTTTAGGCCCACTCATCTTTTTTTTTTCGGCCCTCCAGGTTTTAGTAGCAGAGCTTTCACGTCGACAAGGACTTTTTTGGTAAAACGTTGTTATGGAAATACTCTCGACGGTATAAATCTTATCCTACCTTACTGTACTTTACTTATGCTCTGACATCACATGTGAAATGGGTTCATTCCTACTCACATACACACTCCTACCTTTAGGCACTTTTACATTTAAATTTATTCACATTTTCCACATCACTACACATTATGGCTTTGTCACCTTCCACTGTTGACCAACAAAGCTCGATTCGGAGTCCAGGTGGACATTAAGGGTCGGGGTGTGTCAACAATAATGACATTAGGGATTAATTGTAGAAGAATGGTCTTCTTTTATAGTTGAGGAGAGTCTCCAGCTTTTGTCCACGATCGATGTAGGACTCTATGAGCTTTTATTCCACTGTTGACATGTATCGTGCTGTGATTGGCCTTCTAGGTGGAGGAAAACTCTTGTGCTTCGGCAGGGTGCCTCAGCATGAACCTCTCAATAGGTAGTTGGTATGAAGTTGATTGGTGCTTAGTAGTTTCGAAATTGGGAAAGTATGGTACAAAAATTGGTAAAATTATAATTTTTTTTAACAAACGATATTAACACAAAATGAAGTTGTTAATAATGTTGGTGTTTACGTTGTGGACGTCCTTAATACATTGTCAAGTAGGTATTATACTTGAATGTGATTGCGCTACATTACCAATGTTGATGATTACACCATGAGTAAATTATAGCAATGGTCCCTCAACTTTAATCAAATTGGAGCAATGGTCCCTCAACTAAAAATCCATTACCACTGGTCCCTCAACTCATCAAAATGGGTAGCTATGGTCATTTTCGTCAACTTCGTCAGAATTTTGTCAAAATGAGTTATGTTGGAATGACCATTGCTACAATTGGGGTCCCTCAACTTATCAAAACATGTAGCTATGGTCATTTTCATTGACTTCGTCAGAATTTTGTAAAATGGGTTATGTTGGAAGAACCATTGCTACAATTGGGTTAAAGTTGAGGGACCATTTCTCCAGTTGGATCAAAGTTGAGGGACCAATGGTAATGGATTTTTAGTTAAGGGACCATAGATGCACGTTTTGATGAGTTGAGGGACCAATGGTAATGGATTTTTAGTTGAGGGGCCATTGTCCCAGTTGAGTTAAAGTTAAGGGACCATTGCGACGATTTACTCATACACCATAAACATCTTATTATAGTATAAATGTAGGTTATTACAAGTCCACATCATGACATTACAATATAAATGTAGGTTAGTTTTAGATTTCTATAAATTAATTTAATTCCACAAGCCATGAATGACACCTAATCACATTTCTTGGCTACTCAGATCAGATATATATATATATATATACACACACACACGTGATTAAATCATGAAATAATGTCAAATCAAATGTGAATATTGATGAGTCACTTTCATATTATATATTTTATCCTATTCATAATACATTTAGGTGAGGTGTTGATACTTTGTTTTGTATTTCTAATGAAGAACATGTGACCTTCTTCTGAGCAAAAAGTGATCAAACGGATGACTTTTGAAGTAATTCTAATTGGATCATGGTCATGAGTCTTTCAAGTTATTTGTGTCAAAGTTTCACATTTTTATGACAAGCCGTTGAATTATGGTGAATAAATAAAGGACAAGTGTGCAAAATTGCAAGAGTGTTGTTTCATGATTAATTAGGCTTTTTAACAATCAAGATGACGTTTTTTGGAGTTGAGCCCTTCCACAAAGTTGTTCAGGACGTCTGAATCTTTAACAAGACCTTTGGACCAGTTTTGGAGCTGGTTTAACCCATGAACGTGGCAGATCTTTGAAGTGGTTGATTCTCCATGTTTGATTAGGATTTTGTTTCCTAAGTTATCTTAATTTATTTAAGTTTTCGGTTTTATTCTAAGACCTTTTCTAGGAAGAATTTTTACTGTAGAATAAATAAGCTTGGCCGACCTCAGGGTTCCTCTCTATGCGATTTGGAGAAAGAATTCAATTATCGCTTTTAAGATTTGCAGATTTTATACAAGGTGTTTTCAATCCTTTGCTTCTTATTAATATTTTCTTTGGACTTCAATTATGAATATGTGTAACTTTTTTTTTTTTTTTGCTAGGGCAAGGCCACAAGTCTTAACAAGAATATGTAGTATCTTTTCAATTTGTTTATGATCTTATGCATACATGTTTTGTGACATCCCACATCGTCCAGGGGAGTGATCCTTATATGTATATTCCCATCCCTACCTAGCGCGAGGCCTTTTGGGAGCTCACTGGCTTCGGGTTCCGTAGGAACTTTGAAGTTAAGCGAAAAGGGGGTAAGAGCAATCCCATGATGGATGACCCACTGGGAAGTTGCTCGTGAGTTCCCAAAAACAAAACCGTGAGGGAATGGTAAGCCCAAAGCGGACAATATCGTGCTACGGTGGTGGAGCGGGCCGGGGAGATGATCCGCCAAGGGCCGGGATGTGACAATTTGGTATCAGAGCCTAACCCTGGTCGCGTGTGTGCCGACGAGGACGTCGGGCCCCTAAGGGGGGTGGATTGTGACATCCCACATTGCCCAGGGGAGTGATCCTTATATGTATATTCCCATCCCTACCTAGCACGAGGCCTTTTGGGAGCTCACTGGCTTCGGGTTCCATGGGAACTCCGAAGTTAAGCGAGTAGCGCGCGAGAGCACTCCCAAGATGGGTGACCCATCGGGAAGTTCTCGTGTGAGTTCCCAAAAACAAAACCGTGAGGGCGTGGTCGGGGCCCAAAGCAGACAATATCGTGCTACGGTGGTGGAGCGGGCCCGAGAAGTCGTTCCTCCCGAGCCGGGTATGACATGTTTTGAATTATTAATCATCATGTTTAAACTATCTATTTATCTTTATGCTTGATCACCATTAGGATGCTTAGACAAGTAATTTAATGCAATTTTGGTTGGAGAGTTTGCCTGAAATTGGCTAAGGCTTCTTGTGCTTAATAATTGTAATTTGACTTAAAGCGAATACCATGTCTTAAGGGTTGCCTAGTTTTTCAAAAGGTTTTCATAAAAATTAATGAGCCTTACATTTTTAGATTTGATCCAAACGTCTGGACGGGTTGCATGTTTGATATATGTTCTAGTTTGGGGCTAGAATTTGCATTAGGAAAAACCTAACCTTCAAAGTATACATATATAAGTCATAAGCAATTGGGAGAACTACGTATGATTGTTAAGCTAACAACGGAACCCTAGTGTCTTTTAAACTTGATTTTTCAAAACGTGTTTTTACTTTATTTTCCATTGTTGCCGATTTTCATAAACTTTTGTTATTTCACTTCACAAATTCAAATCTTTTTCTAAACTATATGTTAAATAATCAATTGAGAATTGTTTATAAATATAAAATGTATTAACAATCCCTGTGGAGAATGGTCTTACTTGAGTTGTTCTACTACAACTAACTTGTACTCTTGCAAGTATATTTATGATTTTAACCCTATTTGCGCAGGTAGTAAAAATCATATCAAATATCTTTAATCACTATTTGAAAATTGAAAACTCATTTGTTAACTATTTTTAGTTCTAAAAATGAAAATTGAAAACTAAAAGCCAAATTTTGAAAACTCAAAATGCCCATTTGAGTTTTTATTTTGTTCAAAACTGAAAACTAAGAAAACTAAAAGTAGTTACCAAACGAGTTTTTCATCTTCTAGTTAAAAAAAAAAAGTGAAACTGAAAATGAAACAGTCATCAAATGGCACACAATTTTAATTTATTGAGTGTTGCAAATGGTGGATTGATCTGATGATTAAAGCTTACTCTTCAACCTACGGCATCATGGTTTTAAACCCCCCCCCCCCTTTTTCTAGTGTAAATTAAAGTAGTATAATACTTGTACTAGAAATTTTTTTTATTGATAGTTGGATTTTGCATGAATTTCATGATTTTCCAACTTCTAGGTGTTAAGAACGATATCAAAGGTTTATTTAGCTCGTTAACTAGAACATTTTCATCCATGAGAATTATATATTTGTCAAATCACATAACTAATACATAAGTCGAACCCTCAAGCCTCTACCTTTTTAAGGTGGATATTTTGGAGCATACAACATCATGTTATTAGGCTTAAGTTGCATATTATATTATAAGAGAGCTTGACTAACTATCATATATGTAGAATGCATAAGTTGGAGTAAAGTCCTTAGGGGCATTTTGGTCCTCCTCTCTTGGTCTTCCAGTTATTGTAGCAAGGGCAAACTTGTTTGTTTCCATATGTTCCAGGAGGCACACACAAGCACTTGGCGCAACACTTTTGGCAGAAAAACAAACAAGGCTTCTTGTATGCTGTAGCCGAGCACCGACTTGTACATCGCGGTGCGCACTCTGATTAAACACAATTAATTAAACAAAACATTTGGAAAATTAATTAGATTGTGAATTTTTAATAAGATTTAAACTCCATTAAACCAAAATACTATTTACTAGGACTTGTATTAGTTCCTTGCCATTGCCAAAAGTAGAAGATCTATATGAAGGTAACATATTAAAATTTATAACCCACCTTGAGGACGAAGGCTGCCTTGGGTAGTACCATACTGCAATATATTATAAAGAATAAATTAGAAATATTAATTAACCATGGAATTAATGTCTACATAGAGGAGCCCCTTCTTAGCAAATACTCTTTTACCATAGCAAAAACAGATAGCTATAAAACTGTCATAGAGATTATGAATTCACCATATAGAACCTCTTTTACATTTAACTATTTCTTTCCATTTTGTCTAGAATGCGAGGGTCCTATACGGTAAAATACATAAACTCTACGGGAGCCTATCGGCTCGTGCTTGCTACAGTGAAACGAGATCTCTGCTAATAAGGCGGGATATAATATTATATAGTGATAGAACCATCGTGGACAATATATGCACCATATATATGTATATAAATAGTCTCACCGGTTGGTAATTCCCTTGGCGCTGTTGTTGAAATGCCGATGTTTCTACGGTGGAGGCGCCCTAGAAATTCAAAGGAAAACACACATTATCGTAAGTACTCAGAAGAGAGAGAGAGAGAGAGAGAGAGAGAGAGAGAGAGATTACCTGGTTTGGTTCAAGAAAAACAAGTATCAAAGCCACACATAACATGAAAATGCTTAGTAATTTAATAGCCATTTTCTCTGCGCTGAAACTTGGAGATAAAAGTGAAGTTCAAACAGCGGCACAGAGAGAGAGGTTGAGGTTATGGGAGATTTGTGGTAGAGTGGAGTGACATATTTATAGGCAGATGCAGTAGGCATTAGAATTTAGCTGTATATACTTTTGAATATATTTTTGCAGTTTTTCACTGTATGATGCTTTTTGAGGACACAGGGCAATGACGAAAGGATAGTTTTCTGCTTCAGTGTGTAACCAACAAGCACATGCATATGCCTCACATCATCTTATCTATACAACAACACCCTTCAGCTCTTTGCAGAAACATGAAAAGCCCAAAAATATCCTTGCAATTTGTTTAAGAATGAAGCCCTTCATTCAGGGAAATGATAAGTGCTCACCCTTTATTTCTGTTTTTATTTGATTTTTTTTATTCGATATAAATGCCAAATCAAATAAGAGGCATCTTAACCGTTCACATAAATGGTTAAAAAAAGAAAAAAATTGGTTCACATAATGTATCTCTATCAAAAGGCTAATGCTATGAAGACCATCTATTTAAACCATATGACATAATGTATCTCTACCAAGAAATTAATTGCTTAAGTACTGATGAACGTGTTTATTTCTTATTATTGACACATCACATAGTTTATAAATTTAGTCTAAAAAATTGTTCTACCAAGCAATACTTCTATCAAAAACATTAACTCGTGCAAGGTAATCTCTCAAAATATAATCTCGCTAACATTAATATAGTATCTATACAGATAATGCTATTCACACAATCATCTTTACCTCTTGCACACCCTTATTAATTTTTTGCCATTAACCCTCTTCCATTCATTCGACCCGACAGCTAAAAATTGAAAAAGGTACGCAAGAAATAAATATGCGTGTGTGGATAACATTACGTTCTTTTCGTAACCGTTGTATTAATTTTGTCACCTTTACGTACGTCTCCGTCTTGTTCTCACAAAATCAGAATTTTCAAGGCTAAAATGGGTAATGCAAAAAATGTGGGGTACATAGTGTCCATGGCCCTGTTATCTCGTCCATGTGAAATAAAAAACAGTTGGGAATTGACAGGCCCCTCAGCATGTGAGAAATGCACATGCTCATATATGCTCACATGGGACTCAAAAGCAACCTTCATCTGCTAAAATTACCGGTGAAAACGACTAATGCAGGTAAACACCTTTTAAGAATGATGCGGACCTTCTTCTTTCTTATTTTCTTTGCTTCAGATGCCGCAAGTTAGCTTTTCAATTTTCTTTTTCTTCAATCTATAAAAAAAAAAAAAAAAAAATTTCATGTCTCCAGTGTACCACATGTTAATCGTCTATTAAATAGATAGTGCCTTGTTGAACACGTGACAAATGTTATTAAACGGTAATGTCACTGAGACTAAATCTTGATTGCATAAGAAAATTTCTCCCATACAAGGGGATAATGTGAGCATGGAGAACTAATATTAACAAACAAGATCTTGAGTACATGGTGAATGCTATTAAGGGCGTGTTCGATACATATCATTAGCTTGGCTTGGACTAATTATAGGGATTGGCTGGTTTGGCTTGGGTTGAGTTGGTTCTGTTTGGGCCGCTCATTTTATCCCACATATAGAAGATATAATCCCAACTTATCGAAGTTAGCTGATCTCATGTTTGATTTAAGTTGGGATTAGTTTTTAATAGCCCAATCTAGTCTTGGTTTGATTAGTGAAGCTCCTCCCCAAGTACAAACCCTTATTTCACCGTATACTAGCAAGGAGTTGGATAAGTCAGTCGATGGTGGGGCAGGAGTTATGTTTCACCAACCGGGGTAGGTTCAATGGTGTCCCTTGAAGGAGGCTGGTGCTAATGTAGAAAGAAAAGATAGATACCAAAACAAGAAGACAAAGGTAACATAAGGAGTTTGTTCAAGTTGAAACTAAATAAGGCGTCATCCTTTCGTTGCTATTGTCACCTTGCTTGTCTCTCGTGTTGTACTAAAGAAAGCGAGTAGAGGCCATTAACTCATACACAATATTGTCTTTATTTTATTTGTACTTTTTTATACAAGTGGTAAGATATAGAATGGGTATTCGAAAACACAAGATCTCAAATGCAAAGATAGATGTTCTTAACCACTTGATTGTTTTGTTGTTAATTCAAATGTGTGAGTCAAGTGTGGGCAGTGGTGGATCTAGGTTTTTAACACCGGGTGGTCCCAATATAAAAGCTCTAAAAAAAATTAGACGAAAATAACATTGAACAAATAAATGGCAAACTACAACTTTTCATTCATAATCTTTGTGTAAACAAACTAGCTAGAAATACAAAATTTGTACACGACGGGCTTTCATACTTTAAAAACATGTCATGATAGTTTCATTGTCAATACAAGAATAAATATCTTTCTCAATGTAAATAACTAAGCTATCATTTAATTATTATCCCCCATTTTGTTGCGGAGTAGACTCTTGATGATATTCATGGCAGAAAATGTTCTCTTCACTGAAGTAGTTGCAACCGGTAAAACTAAAGTCAATTCAATAAGTAAATACACATTGAAATACTCGATGCAACCCTTTTTCCACCATTTTGTTAGCAAGATCACTAATTCTTCGCAACTGAGAAGAGTCACTTCTCGAACGCATAGAATGAATATATATGTATTGAGTTGATCTTTAAGTGTTGATAGGTCTTGCTTCGTAAAATATGAGGATGAAGGCGGAGTAGCTTCTTTGTCAAAAGCTACAAAAGAATCATTCGGACTCAAACTAGCCAAACGTACGAGCAATTCGGTACTTGTTTCATTGAAGCGATCATTTAACTCTGTAAGTTGGGAATCAATGACAACAAAAAAAGAGCTCCACTTTGTAACGATGATTGCTGATCTTTTTGTGGGCATTACGGTGTGACCTCCCTTGAGCTACTCATCCATTCTAATATCCTCAACATGATGTTGGCCACAAAAAAATAGAAGAAACACAAACTCAAAAGATTGTATGTCTCTCAATAACCTGTTTGTTTCGGCCATACTATCATAGGTGTTATCATCAATAATCATTTCAAGCAGATTGACCATGGACGAGAACCTATAAATCAAATCAAAATACCATAATGTGAATTTCATCTTGTACCTCTGGTACGTTTTATAAGAGAATCATTTTCTAGAGCTTTCATAAGTTCTTTTTGTTGCATCTCTCTAAATGCATCACGAAGCTTACATGAAGCTCCAATATTATTTACCGCATTATTAGCCAATAAGAAAAATATGTTACCATCAACATTATCCTTTTGCCGTGATAATAAGAGCTAATTGGAGTTGATGAGTAAAGCAATGAACATATAATGCACAAGGTTGTTCATTCAAAATCTTTATCTGAAGGTCCTTGAATTCACATTTCATATTACTATCACCATCATAACCTTGCCTCGTAAATTAAAGAAGATCAATTCATTAAAATTAAAGAACATATCAATAGACACCTTTAGTGTGTTTGAAGTGGTGTTAGGAACACGTTGAACTCCTACAAACCTTTCAATGACTTGCCCATTTTTGTCCGCATAACGCAAAACCATCACATTTTGCTCATTTATGGAAACATCATGTGCCTCATCAACCATTAAAGAAAAGAACCTAGCATTCTTCATATCACTTATGATAGCATTAATGGTTTTAATAGAAACATATTTTTGAATTAAATGAGCTATTAGCTTGAGATTTCCCAGAGCTTTATCTAACACAACGACCTTTATTTTCCCATCATGATCAGCTAGGAATTGTAAGGGCTCCAAATAGTTATCTTTGTTGCTTTAAGTGTCACTTTAATCATGACTTAGTGCAATCGATTCACGTATTCAAGCAAGTACGATAAGCCATATGAGCTTCTTCTGACTGTTTGACCACAACTATTTCAATGTTTGTCTTTTGATTCATTAGATTACCAGCAGCTTCAACAACTTTATTGTAAAAACTACCAGACATGTTTTTCAAAACATGCTCTTGTGTGCTTCTAATTTTGAAAGCCTACCTATTGTTTTATAAATAGCAATAAAAGCAAAATGCAGCGTCTTTAAATATACTATATTTCAACCAATGAAATTCCTTTAATCAACTATCAACAAACCGTAACTTTTTATTTGAATGCAAAGTGAATGGAAAATCATGATCTTTAGCTCTAAAAGGCTCCATCAATATATATGCTCTTCAAACCTCATCTCAAATATTTGGAGGATAATCCTTTATTGGAATTTTGTTTTCGGGGTCTCTCTCAAGATTATCCAAATAACTTTTAACTCATTTTGTTGTAGAGTGCAATTATCAGCAATTGGACTAGAACTATTTTCACTTGGAGGTGAACTATCCAGAATAGGATTGGAACTATCCAAATTTGAAGAAGAACTATTTGGAATAGGATTGTTCAAACTAATTGATGATGATTTTCCCTTGTAATATTGTTCCCAATTTGGTTGTACTTTTGTTTGTTGAGGATGTGTAGTTTGGTTGTGTATGTCCTGCGAACCTCTAAATTTGAGTTTTTGAATGGTTTAATTAGTGTTTTGATTGTTTGGCCTTTTATCAAATACATTATCAAAGACCCTTATATGTATTCACTGTTTGGCCCTTTTTTTTTAAGTATTGTTTTTCAGAAGAAAAAAAAAAACTAAACTAAAAATCTTAATAAATTAACAATAAATATGTATGAACTCACACTAAATCTTACATAAATTCTGAAGTTGCTGCTGGTTACCTTCGTGGTTGGTTTGGGTGAAATGGGGAACAAGAATGGCAAAGACAGTTAGATATTATAAATTGTAATTGGTAAAGTGAATTGGATTGAAAGTGGTCAAACTAATGAAAAGCCATTTGGCTTTGATTAAATTTTAAATGTTTTGACTTTCTATAAAAGATATTACTACTAGCTTAAGTGCTCTATCACGTGAGTTTTTTAATTTATTTTAATGACTTAGCTCAAAACGAAGTTGTTTTAGCCAAGTCATTTGAAAAAAATAATTGGCTTTCTTCTTCCTCCTTCTGTTTTGCATTGTAGCAACTATGGCTGCTGTTCTTTTCCACCACTGCCTAGACTTGGGTGGTCCTCGAAGATCCAAACAACCATTTATCTAAGCTTTCAAATGTTCCGAGACCACCCTAGCCCCTTAATAGATCTGCCCTTGAGTGTGGGTAGCTATAAGGCCCTTTAGAATATAACAAGTATTCATAATGAATACTTGTTTTGTGAAATACTGTTATGAGATTTCACTTTTTATAGTGGTATTTTAATTTTGAGATTTTATTTTATTTTCATTGAAACAAAACTCAATCTTTACAGTTTGATTTGCATTCTTTTCTTTTAATAGAGCTCTATCCCATGATTGTTTAGGCAAAAATTGTCGCAAATCAGAGTTGAAATGAAGAAGTTATGACTGTTGAAAATGAGAGGCAATTTAGCTTTTTGCACTTACTATAAATACTAATTTATGTTAAGGGAAACATGGAATGTTCCAAAAAATGAAAACTTTCAATTTCTAAAAGTCAACCCAGAAACCCTAACCTCTCGACCAATCCTGTTTTCTTCATGATCTTGTGAAGCAAAATCCGGCCATCTCTGGCAGAATTAAACCGCAACACCACCACCAACTTGAAGCTCTTATTTTCCTTAATAAAACCCACTCAAGAACCACCTTGATAGATCATCATGTGGAGGTGATGTGAGACCGTGAATTTTCTAGGGTCTTGGCAAAACCTTTTCTTTTTCTTTTTTGGCAAATTTGCCAAGCGTCGACCGGTGCTACCACCTAAAGTTGTTGCCTATTATCTCTAACCAACCTTGACCTCATTGGACCATCGTAGACGACGAATTGACGCTGTGAAGATTAAGACACCCGCAAACTTTACAGGCGAAATTAACCATCTTTTTAATGCTATAGATAATTGCTCTTACTCTCTGCCTGCAATCTTCGTTTGCTTCAAAATGAAAATAGTTTTCTCCCACTTTCTTACTTTTCCATCTCGAAATATTCGTCCTCTTAGAAGCTTATCCATCATCACAGGATTTTGGTTGAAAATCCATCTACACAGGGTTTTGTTCTATCAAATGTGCCTGTGGCGGAATTTTGGTTGAAAAGTCGAAGTTTCATTGCATTGGATTGCTTCTGGTTTTGTTGCATCAAAATTCTCAAGGTGAAGTTTTAGTTTGATCTCTAGTTCACACTTCAAATTTCGTTTTTAGTTTTGTTTTACTATTGTTGCACAATTATAAATGTTGGTTCGATCTCTGCCCTAAACAGCGGTTTTTGTTTGGTAGGGTTTGATTTTCGTTGCTAGTGCTCTAAGCTATAATATGACATTGTTTTTTAATTACTTAAAATGTGATTACAACTAGTGCTCTGAGCTATGATATATTTTGGGGTGTTTGTTTCTCTGGTTTATGTTGTGTTGCCGAAAGAGTTTTGTCTACTTCAAAATTCACTTTAACTTAAAATCTGATTTTCAAACTCCAATTTGCTTCAATCACAATGAACATTCTTGTGGCTTATTTCTTAGGTGTTATCTTTGGGTGTTTGAGTGCATTTATAGTGCTTTTGCTTGAGAAGTTATATAAGCAAATGCTACACATAGTCGATTATCTGCTAAACACGTGCATTCCAAACCCGTTCCACAAACAGCCTACAAGATCTGATATAGGAAGAAACTAAGTCTTAATCGCCTTAAGATTTGAAGTTGTCCTACATATGTCAAGAAACTTAATGTAGGTAAGCTTGAAATAAGGTCTGTTAAATGCTACTTTGAAGGGTAACCTAACAAACTCAAGGATACGAATTATATCACTATGACGATCAAAAGTTTTGCCTCCAGAACTGCTGTATTCCTTGAAAATAAATTTGTTTACAAAAGAATGACAGAACTAAAGGAAATTCCTGATGAGCCACAAATAAGCACCCAACAGACAAACAACTTTATTCTTGAACCCTAAGTTCCATGCAAATCTGAAAATGTCAGCAAGTTACTTTAGAGGTATGATTTGGCTAATGACTTTGGGAAATTACACCTTATTGGTAACAATGATACAAAGAAGGACCCTACAGGCTACACTGAAGCAATGTTAAACATTGATTAAAAAAATGGCAAGAAGCCATGAAATCTTAAATGGATTCCATGTGTGAAAATCAAGTCTGGACTCTTGTAGACCCTTTAGTGGGTATAATAACAATTGGAAACAAATGAGTCTTCAAATGGAAATTAGGCACTGATGGAAACATGGAAACTTATCTAGCTAGATTCGTAGCCAAAGGTTACAAACAACGAGAAAATATTGACTATGAAGAAGTCTTCTCTGTTGTATCTATAATTAAATCCATTCGAATATTCCTTGTTATAACTGCATACTATGATATGAGATCTGACAAATGAATGTAAAGACAACTTTTCTGAACGGCCACCTAGTAGAAATCTCTGTATGACTCAAAGCAAAGGCTTCGTGTCCAAATCTGAAAAAGTACACAAGCTTCAGATATCCATTTATGGACTTAAGCAAACTTCTAGAGTTGGAATATTCATTTTGACACTAAAATCAAATTGTTTGGTTTCATACAAAATAAAGATGACAATTGTGTTTATCAAAAGGTCGTCAGTAGTGTAGTCATGTTCCTTGTGTAGATGGCATACTACTATTTGGGAATGAAAATACAATGCTTTCTTCTGTAGAAGTGTGGCTATCCAAAACCTTCCACATGAAACTTTCTTATGTACTTTGGATACAACTCTATTGTGATGGATCCAGAACATTCATTGGATTATCTCAATATATACATAGATAAAGTGTTAAGGGTTTAATAAGGAAGAATGGTATAAAGGTTATCTTCCTATGAGACTTGAAATTCACCTTTGCAAGTCTATGAGACCTAAGATTCCTGAAGAAGTGCAACAAATGAGTAAGATTCCTTATGCTTCTATAATAGGCAGTCTCATGTATGCTATGGTATGCACAAGGCCAAATATCACTTCTGATGTCCAGCATTACTAGTCGAAATTAACCTAACCCAAAATTAGAACATAGGGTAGAAGTCAAGAATGTCTTAAAGTATCTAAAAAGAACTAAAGAGATGTTCCTCGTTTATGAAGGAGATTTTGAGTTGTGACTTTCTAGTGAAAGCCTATACAGATGCAGTTTCCAATCTAACATTGATGATAGAAGTTCCAACTCCAGATTTCTGTTCACTCTGAATGGTTGGGTGTTGGAAGAGTAAGAAACGGGATGTCATTGTTGATTCCACGAGTAAGGCAGAATATTTTGTTGTAAAAGAAGTAGGCAAAGAGACATTATGGATGAAGAAGTTCATTACTAAATTTTGAATGGTTCCCACCATATAATCACCAGTAACTTTAAACTGTGATAACAATGGGGCTATATGTAATACCCTAGAAATATTTAAAATATATGATTATGTGGAAATTTTTTCGAAAAGTGGAAAAGACGAAAATGCCCTAGTTGGCTAAATTGAATTATACGAGAACATATTTTATCCATATATATTTTATCATATTTCTTGGTATATTTGGATAAAGCTCGATCTCACGAACACGTATGTGTAAACTGTTCGTGAAATGGAGTAATAACGAAAATGATATTAACGATTGAAGTTGAGGACAAAATGGTCAATTTACCCTTTTTGGAAAGCTCCAGATATTTGGAGCCAAATCTGGGATGCCACGTGTATGGCTATGATGAAGAGGGAAAGAGAGAAAGAAGGGAAAAGAAAGGGGGAACCGGCCAATCAAGGAGAAAAGAAAGGAGAGAAAGGAAGGAAGGGAGGAGGAAGAAAACCAGATCCTTCATTGATCCACCGACCCGACCCGATCGGATCTTCTGATCTCAGCCACCGTTGACAATGCGATTAGTGTCAAAATGATCCTTACTTCGAACCCAATCGTTCCCTTCCCATTTCCATCACAAAATTTGATAAAATTGGTGGATTTCGAGAGAAACCGTACAGAGGGGGCGCATGGGTTTGGCTTCAATTCGCCAAAACCTGAAGCTAACTCCTACCATTACTACCACCAATAGTCTCCCCTCAATGTCAAGAACAAAGCCCAAGCAATGGTTGGGGCGTCAGAGTGTGTTTTGAGGTTGAATCGTGAACACCTATTTCAAGGGTTTTCGGCGGTCCAAGGCTGATTTCAGGTGTTTCCCGACCGAATTGGACTTGACCCAGGTATAAAAATTACTCCTCTAATTGAGATCTTCATGCTTGTAAAATTTGATAATTTTTGGAGTTAGTCGGAAAATTGGGTTTCTGTTCATCGGAAACCGCCATCTGTGGCGGTGCGGGTAGCTGCATGTGGTCAATGGGCCGATGCTGCCATTTTGTGCATATTTTGATATTCTAAATATGAGTTTGGTACCAAATTGATGTGTTTCGATTCTTAAACCCAAAGTTGGTTATTTCGGTTATTTGCATATTATTGGATATGGTTTGGAAAATGAAATGTGAACTACGAATGGCTTGATCCCTTAGTAGGATACGTAGGCACTCTAACGAGAAGGTTAGATGAAACCATAATAAAATAACTGAGATTAATAATTTAGGCCTATCTTAGTAATTAGCTTCCGAATTAGAAATTTTGGGTCGTTACACTATAGCTCAAGCCAGGGAAACTAGGGCTCATCAAAAGAACAAGTATTTCGACAAATGCTTCAATATCATTAAATGATATGCTGCCAAAAGTAAGTCAACATCCTGAAGTTTGCATCAGCAGATAATACAGTCGATCGAATGACCAAACCAATGTCTCCAGCTTGATCGTCACATGGAAAAAATAGGCATTATATACATGGGAAGATGGCTTTGAGTGCAAGTAGGAGATCGTTAAAAGTATGTCGTTAAAGTAAGGTTAGGGCTTAGCGCCTATACGCCTAAGTGAGGGCCTAGGCAAATTTAAGTAATTTTATTAAATATCATATAAAAAATGTCTAATTGACTACTTACACTTCAAAAAAAAAAAAAAAAAAAAAACTACTTGTATTTGAAACATAAAATTCAAAAATTAGACATTGTTATGCCAAAAGAGCATCCAATATAATGGAAAACACAAATTAATTAATAACTTAATCGGTCCACTTCATAAACTCATCAACTATATATGTATGTATTAATTGTTTTATTATAAAAATTTTAATTTTGGGTTTTTATATTGATTACTTAATTAACTAAATGGGCCCATGATAGATAAATCTATCAACAAAAGAACCAATATTTCAGATCTGGGTTCTGAAACACTTCGTCTTGACTTAGACTTTTTGGGGGTGGTGGTCATCTAATTGACTCACGAGTTGCCTAGGCTCTGCTGATAGGAGCATATTCATGCGACTTAAATGGCTTGTTCTCGTGCATTTACGTTATGTTTCTTTAGTTATTTTAGTACTTTAAGCTATTTTCGTGTGTTTGTAGGTCCAAAGGGCTAAAGGAGCAAAAAGATGCATTTTGGAGACTTTTGGAGCACTTTTGGGCTAAGGATGGATAGCCTATGCTTGGAGCCAAAGTGTTGGACGAAATTGAAGACCTAATTGAAGACCAAAGTGTTGGAACCTTGTTCCCTTTAGTTTTAGGACATTCAAACCTTTCCTATATCCTTAGCCGTGCATAACATTCCAACATTCCACTCCTTCATTTCAGCCACACTCCCACATATCATTACTTATCATCACCACTTATCACTTATCATAATCACATATCATTACTTATCATCACCACTTATCACTTATCATAAATCATTACTTATCATCACCACTTATCACTTATCATAATCACATATCATACACTTATCATCACCACTTATCACTTATCATAATCACCCATAATCATTCACATAAATCAGCCATATGCATTCACTCTTCATAATTCAACCTAGCTGTCATGTTTCCCCTTTCATCATTCCCTCACATTCTTTAATTCAGCCAACACATGCTTACACATGCATTTTCAGCACCAAAGAATCATTGCACATGCATTTCCAACCCACATGCATCATTTAATCATTCAAACATGCAGCCACATTCACTTTACCTAGCTGTCATGTTCCCTCTCCCATCCATTTTCAGATTTCCACCAACCAATCTAGTTGTCATTACACATGCATTCCCTTCTTTAATCATTCCTAGCTGCCATTCACATGTTCTCCCATCCCTTCTCTCCCTATAAAACCATGCATTGCATTCATTCAATTCATCTCATTCTTCCATACACATTTCAGTCACAAACACCAACCATTCACACCATTAAACTATCCTTAGACCTTGTGCTACAACGAAGAGGAAGATAAGAGGGCCTAAACGTTCATACAATTCAAGTTTGAGTTGTTGGAATGTTTAGGTGTTTCTTTGATTTCAATGTTTAATTTCAATACTCTTTGTTTTGTACGAATGAGGAATGGAAGAGAAGAGGGCCTAAACGTTCATACAATTCAAGTTTGAGTTGTTGAAATGTTTAGGTGTTTCTTTGATTCTCTTTGTTTTGTATCATGAGGAACTAAACCCCCCATTGGCTAGGGGGGGATTCGAAATATATGTTTATGCTTGCATTTTGATTTGATTACTTCTAATTGCATTTCATAAGTTGTGGATTCAATTTGTTTAACTATTTGATTGATAACTTATTTATGTATGTTTATTGAGAGTGCACACTTAATTTTCATGCATGAATATGACGCTAGAATATAAGTGAGTTTCACGTAATAGTTATGAACTTATATTCACAAGTAGTGGAGGTTGCTTATAAACAATTGCGTTAAACAAATTCTTGGCATAAGTTTCATGCAATCATAGTAACGAATGCCTCGTCAACACTTATAGTTTTCATGATGCTTAATGATTCTTGCTTGTATCTCTATTATGCAATTCATGTAGGGAACTTGTGAGGAATGCTTTGGGTTGTCGTATGCAATCATCCAATTCATTAACTTAAGGAAAACTTGACGGTTAATTTAAGCGGACCTAATTAACCCGGGGCGTTGAGAATTCATGGTTTATTGAAATGCAATTGGAAATCTTTTTATTATGCAAGTGTAACATGTGTGGAGATGAACCCCTTAGCTAATCCATCCATCATCTTGTTTTCAAGGAATTCGTTTTACAATCTGCCTAGTTTGTTACTTTGTTTTGTTATTTCAATTTTCGTCAAAACAAAATCCCCCTTTACTTTCTTGTTTTTTGAGTGTTTTGGGTGATGTTTGAGTCTTTTGGTTTGTTTTAGTGTTTTAAGCGTTTAGTTTCGCATTCTTTGAGTTTAGTTTAGTGTTTTAAACTTTATTTTACGTTTTTGAGTCAGTTTCCAAGTGATTTGCAATCCCTCCTAATCCCCGGTTAAGAACGATCCCTACTTATATCTATACTACAATTGTCAAAAAGAGGGTTTAATTTGTGTGCGTATAAATCTCGCATCATCTGCCTAGACTGGCTAACAGCTACCTAACTCCACCTAATCTCTTCCCATTTCTAGCTTAATCTTGGCGACTGACCATCGCTTAGGCGGCCGCATAAGTCAGTTTTTAGAAAAGTGCCTTAAAGTCGCTCATTTGATGTAATAGCTTTTGAATTACTTATGTTAAACTTTTATTTAGTTCAGTGGAAGGGCATGCTTATTGTTAATCATTATTGTAGGGTAAATGTGTTTAATCAATAATAGAAGCCAATGAATGTAACCAACTTAAGAAAGAAGTGATCTAAGTAAGTTAGATCAACAATACCGTTTCTAATGTTCATTTCTAAAATGTTCTTAACCATAAGATTGTCAATTGGGTATTAACACACGGCTAAGGCTAGTATGTGCTATGTCAACTCAGTTGGGAGTATGATTAGTCTCAAGTCATTAATGTTCGACACTAATATAAATACATAGTTGTTCCAAAGGTTGATGAGTACACTAAACAACAATCAAGAGAGAGTTTTGACATACCTATCATGTAAGAACTTATTAGTTGTAATTACGCAAAGTAGTCATTTGACCTGAACACCATAGATGCCTTGCGGATATGTCTTTATCATTTGACAATGTAACAACATGGAGATATGTGAATGAATAACAAGGAATCTGTAACCTTCTAGGTAGATTAATATTCCATGAGCCCTTGACGATCTATCTTCTGAAGTCCTTGGCCAAAGCAACGTACATAAGATACATCAACGCGATCATATTGATACTTAGATTTTGACAAATGTTCCGAGCTCTGAAGTATATGATCGGAATATAGTAGACAGAGGAGCGAATTGTAGAGTAACCTTAACTAAGGTTCTAAATATGTGTATTCAAGCATATTATGACTAATTTGGGAAGCCGAAAGCTATTGCTAGATGTTATTTTTAGGTTTGTGGATACCACTACAGGATTGAATAGAATTTTTTCTACTTATGTAAAATTAGATTAATCAAATGATCTATTGTTAGCTTTAGTTGAAACCTACAAGATCACACACAATAGAATGATATCAAAGGATAAAATTGGTGAATGTTGAATTTGATATAAATTGTTTTTTTTTTAATTTAATATTTGATTTGGTTTGGGCCTTATATTTATTATAAGTTATTTGAACTAAAATAAAATAAGGAAGCTCATTTCGAAAGAAAAAAAAAACTGATTTGATTAAATAAATATAATAGAAGTGAACCAGACTAAAGGATAGTGACAAAAAGGGTGTGTGGCAAGCTCAAAAGAATTATCTCCTTGGACATGTGGCACACCTATGCGGTGGAGAATTAATTTGTAACCCTACTCGTTTATGGAATTGTTCTATATATACAAACCTAAAGGGTCTTTTGACCTAGAGTAGATTTTACACATTGTGGTATCAAAATTTTAGAGAGAAGGGAATTAAGATTTACAATTCAGAGAAATTAAAAAACAAAACACCACACACCATGCAGTCTCCATAATGGAAGAGAAGGACCTAACAGTTCGTTGTCTTTCTTCTTCACTAAATATAGATTTATTCGTGTGGATACTAGTAGAGGGCTAACACTTAGGAATCTTAACAATGAATTCATCCTCATATGGAATCTAAAGGTTGGAATTCTAAACTTAATTTAAGTATATGCACGTGTTCTAAACAATTGTTTTACATGAACAATAGAACTTAGATTATTATGTACATTAATTCAATAAGATTAAGGGGAATTCACTAACCATGCATATAAATTGAAGGTTTTTTTTAGCTAAAATGGTCTCTGAGATTTGCATAATTCCTCACTTTAGTCCATGAGATTTGAAATCAATAGAGCAATTATTTTGGTCCTTATGTGAAAGTTCTTCATTAAATAAGAATAAAATAACCAAAATACTCTTACTTTTTGTCAAATCATTTTGGCCTATTGTTTATTAAATTGAGTGTATATTTGTCATTTTGGTCCTTATTTAACATAATTTTGCATTGAAGGACTAAAATGATTGATGGTGGACAATCCAGAGACCATTTCTATTGATTTCAAATCTCAAGGACCAAAGTGATGTGTTACGCAAATCTCAGGGGCTATTTTGGCTAAAAAGCCTAAATATTGAATTATATATGCTTACATCACCTTACTACACTACGCACATTGAATATGTATGTCATCAATTATATGTTTATTTCAAGAAAAAAAGATTAAGAAATTGTAATTTGATTCCACCAAATTCCTGAAATCATGAGAGTTGTTCTTCAAGATGGAAAAAACATCTTCATCCAAGTTTGAATAAATGGCATCAAGTAGTGTTAAAGGCCGGAAGCAAACATGAAAACGGAACCAATTACTCTGACGAAGTAAGTGTTTTCACAATTTATTTTAAATATTTAATTATATTACATTTAATTTCATAAATCAATTTCCTTTAATTTTTGTAATTATATTTTATAGGTACGCCAAGCGGAGAAATTGTAAATGTAGGATAACTCGAAACCCTTTAGTCATCATAGTTGTTGGCAAAAACAAATACAAGAAGAGATGGATGATAGGAACATGCAAAGAAAACCTCAGATTACACTCCAATGAGTAAGGCATATTTTGATAAGAAAAGAGGGAAATTATGGCCCGACGGAAATTCTTTACATCTGACTATACTCCTACAATGGCAGATGAGGATGATGATTATAGTCTTTAAATTGAAGTTGTTGTAGTCTTTAATATTAAAGTTGTAGTTTTTAAATTTAAGTTGTTGTAGTCTTTAAATTTAAGTTGTAGTTTTTAAAATGAAGTAGTTGAATCTTTAAATTGAAGTTGTTGTAGTTTTTAATATGTCTGAAAATCTTATTTTAATAAGATAGTTTAATTTAAGTAACCATATTAATTCAGTTAAAATAATAAATTATATTTGGCCTATGACTCTTTGACCCTCTCGATTGTAGATGATTTTTTGTCACAAGAGTATGTTTGGCCCTTTGACCTCCTCAGTTAAAAATTGTATGAAATATAATCTGTTACTTTTTATTAAAATATAATTTCTTGAAAAAAAGCTAAAGAGAGCCACCTAACTTGTTCGATTAGACGGCTTTAAGGTACCATTTGGTTCGCAGATGGGACGGGACGGGACCGAACAGAGGTTCCATTTATGTTTGGTACGCGCAGGACGAAACAGGACGGTTGTTCCGTTCTGCGTTTGGTACATGTTGGACGGAACGAAACGACTGCGGAGCCGTAGCCGGAGGTGCAGAGACTGCGAGGCTTCCAGAAGCTGAGCTGCTGCTACAACATACATAAATGTATCCCTCAAGCTCATCCTTCTTGCTCTAAAAGCCCATAGGCCCAAGACCAAGCATGATCGGTCTGACCTGCTACTGCTCCACCCCGGGCTCCCTCCTAAACTCAGCTGTCAATTCCGTTATCAGAACCGCAGACGACTTCGACTTCTCATCCCTCCGATCGCAGCCCTGATCGGCCACTACTTCTCCAGAGACGGTCACGGCGACTTTTCCTCCCTCATTAGCTCCGAGTCAACTTTTAAAGTGAACTCATCCAACGGCGGCTATAGGGACGCCAGCACCACCAAGCCATTGCTTCGATCGTATGACCTGAATGAGATTGGATCTTCTAATTCTTCTTCTGGTTCGTCATCGCCAGTGGCTCTGGTTTGCCAGCGAAGCTCTCCAGCTAGCTTCCCCAACCATCTCATAGATTCTCAGATTTCTTGCCTTTGGATGGCTTCCCCATTTTTTGAATATTGAGAGATGCCATGGAAAACTAGGGCTTAGATGGAAGCAAGGAGGAAGAAGAAGGAGACGGAGAGGTTGAGATCTGACGAAGGAGACAGTGGGAGAGGGGCATTTTTGTCTTAAAATGTTATAATTTTGTGTTCCACGGATATAGAACGAGTGGGGATGAGGCGGAACAAAAATTTACCCAAAACTTATCCCGTGGATTAAGGCGTTGCACCCGTTTTGGGTGCACAAACATATAACGGAACACGTCGTCCTACTCCGTTTTGTCCCGTCCCACGTACCGTACGGAACCTAAGATAGTAGCAGGTACAAGCCCCAAATAAACGCCTTCCCCCACTTCTCCCCCTCTCCCCTCTCGGTGAAGCTCCAGTCCGCTTCGCTTGTTCAGTTGGTAGCTAAGCAGTCTCTGTCTGTTTTCAATTTTGTTCTGTGTCTTTCACTCAAGTAAGAGAAGAAGGGAGAGAGAGAGGGAGAATGAGCAGTTGGAAGAGTCTTCTTCTTCGAATTGGCGAGAAATCTCCCGACTATGGCACCTCCTCCGACGTCAAAGAACACATTGTTCGTACCTCCCTCTCTCTATGTTGTGATTTTTAAAACCCTACTTTGCTTCGTCTTCTCATCCTCTCCTTTTTTCTATCTAGTCTGGTTTATTGATTGATTAATTTTCTTGGATTTGCAGGAAACTTGCTATGGCGTGCTTCGCCGAGAATTGGAGCACTCTCCTGACGACGTTTCGCAAGTAAAGCCAATTTCTTTTTTGTTTTTCCTTCTTTCAATGCCCATTTACAATTCGTTTACTCAGTGGAAGACTGTTGATGAAAAGGCAAAGAAATAAAAAGGTCTTAAATTTTTTGTATGAGTTTGTGAAAATTGGAATTATAAGCTAAGGATATGTTTCGGGTCGAGATTTTAGATGTTGCTGGATATCTTTTGTATACGATGTCTAAGCATCTCGTACCAAAAACTAAAATTCTAAAGCACCCGATAATTTATGACCTTTTTGTTTCTCCAGCCAAATGGGTCAGTGATAATATGTTCGGTTTACGACCAGGGAAGATAAAATAAGGGCAAATTTTTACATTGTCTTGTTTTTCACCATTTTCACTTACGATTATGGAATGGAAAAGACAAGGAGGGTGGAGAGGACATGGGGACGATTACTTTTCCTTTCAAACACACTAAAACTCTCTCTTTAATATAGAAATTTGGGAAGGAAAAGAATTCCATACTCATAGATACTTCTTGTTCTGCTGTTATACACATTAACTTTGTTCTTTTTCTTCTGACAGTACCTTATCCAGTGTGCTGAACAGTTGCCTCACAAGAGTCCTCTATATGGGACAGTGGTAGGGTGTATAAATACATTGCTGACTTTATTTATGTAGTTTTTCCAATTCTTCAGTTCTTCCAGTGTTTCTACTTTCATCCCTATATATAGTATGCATAAAAATCTTTGCTGAACTTGGAAGTGTATATAAACCTTCAAACTGACCATGACTAAGCTAATAGCTTCCATTTTCTTCAAACTGACTGAGTTTGACCTAAACTAAACTGTTCTCTTCTGTTTAAGCGAGATTCACATGTTATAGTCACTGGAAATGCTCATCTAGGGCACCATTAGGGTTCTACACAGTTTTCAGACCATAAATTATATTAGCACAATCACATTGTTAGTATAAAGTGAAACAAACCAAGCATTTAGAAAAATGCTTTGGAATTTGGTGATGAAGTATTTGAAATTACTGCCCATTGAATAGTTGACTTTAAAGTTCTTTAGTGTTTCATAATTAATTATTTTATGAGGTGCATTTTGAAGGTTTTTTATTTTTATTTTTATTTTTTTATTAATTGAATTGTATTCAGTTATGTTTGTGAGAAAAAAAAAAGGGGAAAGCTTGACCATTACATGAAGCTGCACAAGTCTAAATGAATGGTTTTAGCTCCATCAGATGTATGTTTGTTGGATGGTGAAATGTACCATACATGGTGGATTCATATATGTTTAACAAACAATTGAAGAGTTTGTTTGAAGAAAAAAAAAAAAAAAATCATATTACACACCACTTGTGTTACAAGTTGTAATTTCTATTAACAATAATCCTAGAGTCTACTGTATGCATATTTTCTTACTTCTTGAGCTGTAATTTCTTCAATAACCATATTTCTTGTTACTGCTTCAGGCTCTTTGGGATTTGTTTACTCACACCCTCTCTCTCTCTCTCTCTTCCCAGATTGGCTTGTTAAATTTGGAGAACGAGGAATTTATTAGGAAAGTAGTTAAGAACACTCAAACTAATTTCCAGGTGAATGATTCATGGTTGAAACGAGCTTCATATATGTTTGCCTATCATAATTTTGTCTCCGATGAGTAAAAAATTTACCAAATATGGACTGCTGCTTTGTAATTTGTAATAAACAAAAAACCAAAGTAAAAAAAAATTAGCAAATTGGAGCATTTGCCAAGAGTCTAGTATTTTTTAGTTGATGCTTTTCATGTGCTGTTTGTATTCATTTGAATTTCAATTTTGCTGCTGTCATGACTGATGATTTCAGAAGACTTGATTCTTTTGTCTCTCAACAGATTGCCAAAAGGGTTAATTACTTTGAATTTGGTTGTCTTTGACTCTGATAAAAACAGGTCAGGCATGCCAGTGTTGGATTAAATGGTAGTGTGAATGAAATGACATTCTTAGTTCATGGATCTGCTCCTGAATTATAATATAAGAGATGTGAAAAATGAATCGGAATAGTGGGATAAGAACAAGTGAACATATGTGGACATCTTGTTCTTGTAAGTTGTACTTTTGGTTCTTATTAATAAAAAGAGATCTCATAAATAAAAACAGAAAGAGAGATGAATGAGTGAACAGAAATTGTTGGATTTGAGCTGCCCGTTTACCTTTTAGGTTAATTGTGGGATGTCCGACAGTCTGAGTATTTGATGTTTAAATATCTGGTGCATGCAAGTTATGTGGTTGAAGTTGGTTCTGTTAGTTTTTTCATTAACTCTTTTATAAGGCTATGTTTGAAAGATTAAAACTATTGGATGATTATTCTCTATTTTGATGTATCCATCATTCTTTGTAGTGAGGATTTTAGAATTGATATTCTTCTTTTTCTTTTTTTTGTGCTTGATTTTCAGGATGCTTTAGATTCCGGAAATTGTAACAAGATTCGTATTTTGATGAGGTTCCTGACTGTTATGGTATGTAAGATGTTCCTATTGGTGACTGATGAAATTCAGGAACAGCTTGAGAACACAAGAATACAATCACATTTATTCGTTATAAGCTTTAATTCGCTCAAATTTACCAAGGAAATTTTTTAGTTAATGGGTTCTGGGAATGTGATGTTGTCATCCATATGCTATCAACTTAAACTTTAGGCCATATCTTACCACATTTGGCTGCTCATATGAATACATTTTGTATCTCCGCTGCAATTTCTATAAGCTTTTTATTTAGACCATGTACAATCTACAAAGTTCTTAAGTTTCATCTCCTACTTGCTGGAGTACAATTTAAGGGAAATGCATGTCATTAATATAAAGAACATTAACTTCTATGTTTACCAGTGTAATATTGGACTACTACCCAGGTATAATATACAATGAAAAGTACTAATACTACCCGTATTATGTTATCCAAAACACTGTCATATCTTCCCCAGTTGTCCCTACCCATATTAGCTTTTGGTTTTCCCCTTCCTCTTGGTACCATAGGCTAATATCGCGAAATAAACTTCAATACTCATGGAAACAACTTTTCTTATCCATATACATATGTATGTGTGTGTATGCATAGAGTAATGTTTTCTTGTCCCACTTAGGTTGCCAGATGAACGCATCTGTTTCAAAACTGTGAATCTGGAGTACACATTCTGACAAAAACCAACTTGATCAGTGTTTCAGATTCCCAGTCTTGGCAAAAGAACATTACCCTATATTTATATACTATGTACATATCTTTCTGCATGAGTGCGTGCATTTTACTAAGATATATTTTTTTTCCCTTATGGTAACTTTCTCATTCTATAGATGTGCAGTAAAGTTATCCATCCCAGTTCTCTTGTGGTTGTGTTTGAAACATTATTATCATCAGCTGCAACAACAGTTGATGAGGAGAAAGGCAATCCGTCCTGGCAATCGCGAGCTGACTTTTACATAACATGCATTTTATCTTGTCTCCCTTGGGGAGGAGCGGAACTCATTGAGGTACTGTTATTAATGGTGCTTGATAGAAAGAAAAAGTCTCTTTTATGGTACCAATATTTAATTTGTTTCAGTATTCTTTTTCAAAATATTCCTATATTCTATGTCTGCTTATGGACCTCATAAAACTTTTAGTCTTTGGTCTGTTTATAAACTAAAAGTATGATACTGAACGGTTCCCGTGGATTCTATGTTTTTTTTTAGAACTTGTTACATAAAAGGCATAATTTGTTGCATTCTTGCTATAAGCAATTTAGGCCTTCACAATTTGTGTCTCACTTCTGTTCCAGCCACTAACTGTTTAAAAATAAAAACTTATTGCCCGGCTTTAAGCAGCGTCTCTCAGATGTTTCTTTTCCATGTCTGCGTCTGAGAAGTTGAATGGATGCACGCTATCACATGTTGTAGCTATGTCAGAGGGCTTTCTGTGTCTGACACAGATGTAGTGGCCCTTTTGGTTGTGGTGAAGCTTCATGGGAGTATGGTTGGAGGCACGAGTCATTGTATTTTTCCCTTACTGTTTACTGTTTGATTCAACTATGGCTTATGTTTCCAGTTTTCTGTTTCATTATGAGTATAAATGCTGCAATCATGATTGTCTCACTGCAGCAAGTTCCTGAGGAAATTGAGAGAGTTATGGTCGGTGTTGAAGCTTATTTGAGCATAAGAAAACGTGCTTCTGACACTGGGTTGTCCTTTTTTGAGGATGATGATGAGAATGAGAGAGAACCTAGCGATAAGGTATAACTTATTTGAACATCATACTCTCTTTCCCCTTTAGATTAAAATATCATTCGGCGATTTGCGTATGTTGTAGTCTACCAGAAATATTGCTATTTTAATTTCATAGATATCAGTGATTGTTTGAGGTGGTAGCTGGTTTAGTCATTGTTGCTTGTCTGTGTTTCTCTCTGTTTGTTTTTTGTGCTAGTGACATTTTAGTATTGTCCGTCAAAACTATGTCATCCAGAAATAGCATTCACCATGAATTTCTTCTTTAATATCCACAATGTTTCATCTTACAACTCTACTCCTGACAGATTAGGACTTAGTATTGATGCTTGGAATGATCCTTTTTAAAGTCTCTGGTTTCTCCACATGTGTTGAACTCTAGTGTTATTATGTATCTCAGATCAATTTGTTATAATGAATTGGAAACATTTTCTTCGTAGCCCCCCTTAAGTATATCCCTTGATCCTTTATCATAGGCCTTTTCTAAGTTATTGAATATCATGTTCGTCTTGAATTATCTTAGTGAGTTGATTGTCTACATAGGATTTACCTCACAAAATTTGGAATGGAAATTTGACACTTTCTTTTCTTACTATTTGTTCTATGACCTAATTATTAGGGAGAATGATAAGTCATCCATTTCAGTTACTATTAAATAGTTTGTTACAACTAAATATAATTAGATGTGCTAATGGTTGTGATTAGTTGGGGTATTATAAGGTTAGTTAAGGCAGTTAGGTAGTTAAGGGGTATCTATGTAAATAGCCAAAGGCTATATATATACTGACACAGTGTACAATTATTAATAAAGTAAATATAATTGAAAACTTACAGAGGAAGTTGTCTGTTTCTATATGGTACCACGCCATTTTGCTTACCAGCATCGATCCATCCTTCCGCTCAACTGTATCGATTGATCGATCGATTCTTGATCGATTTTTTGTTCTTCTCCTCTGATTCTTCAATTCCTCTTCTCCGATCTTTCTTGCATCTTGATTTCTACAAGATATGGCGGCGCAATCATCTTCACCACCGACTTAATCGTCTTCTCCGTCAATTCAAAACCCTAATTTCTCTGGTAATCCAAGTCCTCTGAGTTCCTACACCTCTCTTACAATTCACAACATCAGCAGCATGGTGCCGATTAAGCTGAAAAGATCAAACTATTTGCCATGACACGCGCTGTTTGGCCCAATCCTCAAGCGATACAAGCTTCTTGGAATCATTGATGGAACTGAAGCATGTCCATCGCCATTCCAGCCTGATCACAGCATCAATCCTGCCTTTGAGGAATGGTATGAAAAGGATCAAAATCTTTTGATCTGGTTCAATTCCACACTTTCTGAGGAAATCATCCCCTTCATGGTTGGGGTTTCATCTTCTCGAGAACTCTGGGTGAAGCTTGAATAGAGATTTGGTGGAATTTCAGAGGCTCACATTCATGAATTGTGGTTGCGTCTTCAATCGGTTCAGAAAGGATCCCACTCCATCTCCGAGTATCTTCAAGAAATTAAGGAAATCTTAGATTCCTTGCAAGCTGTGTCTCCGTATCTGATCGAGATCTTATTGCAGCCACACTTCATGGCTTGCCTGATGAATTTGAGTCTTTCATAGACTCAATCATGCTTCGATTGTCCTCTACATCCCTTGATGAGCTCCATGGCCTTCTTCTCACTAAAGAATTGTCTATGGCTTGACACAAAAATGTCAGTTCATCTTCTGCAGCTGAGCCTTTTCAAGCTTTCTCGGTGCAATCTCAGCCCGCTCTCCTACCCACTACATCTGTGATTGCTGCTCAGCACCAACTCCAATCATGGCACCAACCAAAATCTAACAATCGTGGAAAGAACAATAGGGGCAATTCCTTCTCTCATAGAGGCAATCGCAACTTCCATAACAATCATGGTAATTACTCCAACAATCGTGGCAATCGCAGTTATCAAAGCCCCCGCCATGCTCAAGGTTCCTCCACCTTTAAAGTTCCTTGTCAAATCTGTGGATCTACCAGTCATGAGGCTATTGACTGCTTTGATCGCATGAATCCAGACATCTATGGTCGGATTCCTCTAGCCAAACTTGCTATTATGTGTGTCAATCACTTTGCCAAACCATCTCAGTCTTGGTTGATTGACTCGGGTGCCACCTCTCACATTACCAATGATGTTGCAAATATTTCTTCTCCTACTCTGAACAAAACGGTTGTGCTGAGAGAAAGCACAGCCACCTTGTTGAGACAGCTCGTACTTTGCTTGTTGCTTCTCATGTTCCTCATATATTCTGGGTAGAAGCTTTATCCATTTCAGTTACTGTAGCCTCACTGTTCCAACCAAGATACATCATCTCCAGAAGGTTCTTCATCTCTAGATCTTCACTTTGATCAATATATTCCCAATCTCTCCACTAGCAGTGCATCACCTCCCCCATATGTTTCTGCCCCTGTTTCAAATCCTCCCAAGTTCATCTTCTCCTAAAACCATCTCAGTACCTCTTTCTTCTAGTTCTGTTTCTGTTTCAGAACCCTCATCTTTGCCACCAAGTCTGACAAGTCATCCTTCTATCCCTATTAATTCTCATCCAATGATTACAAGATCCAAAGCTGGCATATGCAAATCTAAGTCTCAGGTTTATGCAGCAACCAAGCATCCTCTTCCTGTTGATCTTGATTATGTTCCCAGTACCTACTTGCAAGCTTCTAAGCATGCTCACTGGCAAGCTGCAATGCAAGATGAATACAATGCCTTGATATCTACTAGTACTTGGTCACTAGTCCCCTCTCATCCTTCCCAAATTATAGTTGGATGCAAGTGGGTGTTTCGAGGTAAGAAAAAGGCTGATGGTACTATGGATAGGTATAAAGCCCGCCTTGTGGCAAAGGGCTTCCATCAACAAGAGGGTATTGACTTCCAAGAGACTTTTAGTCCAGTTGCCAAGCCGGTTACAATTCGAATCCTACTCACTCTTGCTGTCCAATATAATTGGTTTCTCAATCAATTGGACATAAGCAATGCCTTTCTTCATGGAGACTTAAAGGAGGATGTCTACATGCAACAATCTCCAGGGTTTGTTGCTCCTAATTCTCCTAGTCATGTTTGCAAGTTGAGAAAATTTCTATATGGATTCAAACAAGCTCCTCGAGCTTGGTTTGATAAACTATTTCAAGCCCTTCATTCTCTTGGGCTCACACAATCTTCCTCTGATGCCTCATTGTTTGTTCTAAATGCTCCTCATTTGGTTATTGTTCTGGTGTATGTTGACAATATTCTAGTAACTGGTCCAAACTCTCAACTCTGTCAACAGTTTATTAAACAACTCGGTTCTCAGTTCCTAGTGAAGGATCTTGATCCTTTACACTACTTCTTGGGCTTAGAAGTACACAGATCCTCACAAGGCATCGTTCTACATCAAACCAAGTACTTACTTGATCTTCTCAAGAACACAAACATGGAGGGTGCAAAACCGTGCTGCACACCTCCTAGTTCCAAGAAACTAGATTACAGTGGGCCTCTCTTGTCCAATCCCACTGAATATCGTTCTATTGTAGGAGGTTTTCAATATCTAACTTGGACTAGACCAGACCTTGCATTTGCTGTGAACCAGATCTGCCAATTCATGCATGCTCCTAGGGAACAACATCTTCAAGTAGCTAAAAGAGTTCTCAGATTTCTTAAAGGTTCTCTTTCACATGGTTTGTGGTTCACAAAGGGTCCTGTCCATTTTTCAGCATACTCTGATGCTGACTGGGCTGGCTGTACATTTGATAGACGTTCTACAAGTGGCTACTGTGTGTTCTTAGGCTCCAATCTCATTACCTGGAGTGCCAAGAAACAAAGTACTGTTGCTAGGTCATCTACAGAAGCTGAATATCGCTCCTTAGCTCACATAGCTGCAGAAATCATTTGGGCCTGCAAAATTCTCAGAGATCTCCACTTTCCTCTACCTACACTGCCTAAACTTTGGTGTGACAACATCTCAGCAATATCCTTAGCATCTAATCCTGTCTTTCATGCTCGCACAAAGCATGTTGAGATAGACTACCACTATATTCGAGAATTGGTTCTGGCTAATCTTCTTAAAATGTAGTTTGTTTGCAGTGAAGACCAATTGGCTGATCTTCACACCAAGTCCCTATCTAAAAGTCGATTTAACTATCTGTGCTCCAAGCTTCCAATTGAAATCTGTTCTGATTCCCCTTCTAGCTTGTGGGGGTGTATTGGGGAGAATGACAAGTCATCCATTTCAGTTACTATTAAATAGTTTGTTACAACTAAATGGAATTTGCTGTGCTAATGGTTGTGATTAGTTAGGGTTATGATAAGGTTAGTTAAGGCAGTTAGGTAGTTTAGGGGTATCTATGTAAATAGCCAAAGTCTATATATATACCTACACAGTGTACAATTATTAATAAAGTAAATATAAGTGAAAACTTACAGAGGAAGTTTTCTGTTTCTATATTAATCCCATACTTCCATAATGTGACTCATCAATTTAATTCTCTTGTAATTTCCTCAGCTGGTCTCATTTACCATTATACCTGGAATTAAAGTTTTGTTAAATAATTTTGTTAGTCACTCAATTCTTGAGTTTTTAAACTTCTACAGCTATTTTATGCGGCCCTAGAGCTTTATATATTCCATCTTTTAAGTAACTTACTTACCTCTGTAGATTGAGCATATCAACCATATATTAAGTTCTTCCCCTATACATTTAACTTGCTTCATATCTCTGTTATCTAGTCAAACTATTATCCTATTCATTGTTTTACACTGCCTTGTAATATTATCCTAACCACTGTTTATTTTTTATTTTTTTTTATTTTTTTGAACTTTCTGGTAGGATTTCTTGGAAGATTTGTGGGGCCGAATACAAGTTTTATCTAGCAATGGATGGAAACTTGATAGTGGTAATGATCAAGTTTCCCAGAGTTCGTTTAAACTTAAACATTATATTTAGATTGGCAGTTTTTTTATTCTATTTTTTCTCATGACTTTTATTTCACTGTTTGATCAAATTCTATGGACTCACTTGGTAGTTCCGAGACCTCACCTATCATTTGAAGCACAGCTAGTTGCTGGAAAGTCCCATGAGTTTGGACCCATCGGCTGTCCTGACCAACCTGCTATGCCTTCAACAATGTCTAATATAACTTATGGTAAACAAAAGCATGATGCAGAGTTTATCTATCCGCAAAGGATACGAAGGCTGAATATATTTCCTGAAAGTAAAACTGAGGTAGCTTGCTATCTAAGAACTAAATTCATATGTCTAAACCAACTTTCTCATTCTTAAGTTTGTTAATTTTAAGCTCACTAGTGATTTCTTATTATATTTTTTTCTCCTTTTTTTTATTTTTTATTTTATTTTTTCAATATTTTCTCTACAACTTCAGTGCCACATTACTGTGACCAGCTTAAAATATCCAAAATCCTCCAAAGTTTAAAGTTTTTGAAGTTTGTAACTCTCTATTGTGATGGCTTGCAAACACTTTCTCTTTTATGCTCTCTTGATGCAATGATAAGACTTCACCATGTAGTGTTGAAGACCATCTGTTGCAGCAGTGTTACTAGGTCAAGGCTTGTGTATATCATATGGTTAAGTGTATGTTTGCAATGGGTTATATTGTTATAGCGAAACAAGCCGTAGTGTTTTCTTGACAACTCATATGAAGATGAGTTCTTTTATCATCAAAAGGATATTCAGCATTGGGCGAACAAGAGTGTCCTGTCCCTAGGTGCCCAACCAGGGAATTTTGTTAACTGAAGCATCCAGAAAATCACAACTCTCGAAGTTTGTTAGATCAAACATTTGCTGGTTTTCAAATATTTGCTGATTTTTAAGCTGTTTTTCTCTCCTAAGCATAAATAGAATGCACATTTGTTGTGCATATCGTTTATGGCCATTAGATTAAACCAATGGCCC
Source organism: Pyrus x bretschneideri (assembly GCF_019419815.1). Classification (NCBI taxonomy): domain Eukaryota; kingdom Viridiplantae; phylum Streptophyta; class Magnoliopsida; order Rosales; family Rosaceae; genus Pyrus; species Pyrus x bretschneideri. The sequence goes on from NW_025999624.1 coordinate 3,508,141, forward strand.
AGATTTAAAAGCTTCTCTTTTTTCAAGTATCTGCTTCTAGATATGATTTTCAATCCAAAGCAGTATTTTCTAGGATTTTAATCCTCCTGGGATTATTTATGGAATTGCATTAATAAATTAAAGACTATTAAAGAGTGAAAAGAAATTTCTTCGTGCAACTCTCGACTTTTTTATGGAATGAAGCTCCAGTTCAAGTCAGTTGTGTTTGTAAAACTAGTTTGTAACCCATTTGCATGATGTGTGCTTTATATCAAATCATACAAACTACAAGGGCAAAAAGTAAATTTTATTCTTAAGAGTTTTTACTGTAGTCTGTGTGCTCAGTATGTAGTCCAATTATGTCAAGCATTTTTGAAATACTGCACAGTTAAGAAGAGAAAAATAATATGGGATAAATTAATGAATATGTATCCTCTAGAGGCAACAAAAGTAAGAATTTGGTTGCATCTGGTACTGGTACCGTTTTCCACAGTTCTGATTTCAATATAAACTTAATGGAATTACTTTCCGACATATGTTTTCCTTTTTACTTTATTATTTATTTGACCTGTTTTGAGTTACTAGCTTATATCATGACATCATGTTCATTACATACTTGTGTTTCTGCTTGTTTGAGTGCATTTCTGCAATAAATTCTACACATCGATTTTATTGGTGATTGGTTGTAAAATCTGTTCTTTTATTTATTCATGACATGAAATCTTGTCTTTGTTGATGACAGGACGTGCAACCCATGGATCGCTTCATCGTGGAAGAGTATCTGCTAGATGTGCTATTTTACTTAAATGGCTGGTTTGTGCCTCTCAATGACCTCCTAATAGAAGACATAACTAAATTTCTTATAGCTTCTCACTTTTTATAGTTTGTTGACTTTCTGATGATCACTTTGTTTTATGCTTTTTACTTTTTCTTTTTGGAATTGAGAATATGCTACCTGTTCAAACCAATCAGACCAACTCCTTTTTCTCTTGAAGAGATTCTGTTAGGTGTCTTGTGTTTTTGTAGTTTCAAAAGGGTTTTATAATGTATAGTGATAGCAAAATTGTGTGATGGTTAACTGCTTAATTTATGCATTTCTTGGAAAGGATGAACTTCATTTTAAAATGTTGGATAGTTAAGTCAGATGCTACATAAAGTCAAACTCTTTTGAGGCATTTAAACATCCGAACGTAAATGTCAAGTTTGCATGTCGTATTGCTTAATTTGTGTTCGTGTCTTTGCAACATAATCTATAACTGCGGGTTGAGCAGAGGTTGTGATTTTGGATATTCTGTTGGAGGCTTGCAGCAATATATTTGTTGTGTTTGTTTGTTCAGGAGAACAAACTATTTTGTTGCTTTTTAAGTCATACCCTGCTAATGGTGCCAAGGCATTGATTGGGGGCTGAAAAGCATAATTTGTGTTTTCCCTTTTAGTAGTTTTAGTTATAACATTTTTTATAGCTAGATGCGTTGAAGAGAAAAACAAGCAGATACCTAGTTGAAATTTTACTTGTGTTCTGAAATCTGGATTACTTGGTTACCGTCTTGTATTCATTAATATGTGTGCAGGTGAATTGATATTGAACACTGCAGTTGTACTTTCTGATTCCTTGTACTTAAACTTCTTCCTTGTTTCTTTTTTTATTTGATTTTTGGCCTTAATAATATTTATTCTGTTTGTTCTTCCTTCATGCAAAGCTAGTCGAAAGGAATGTGCTTCATATATGGCTGGCCTACCTGTGCCCTTTAGATATGAGTATCTTATGGCAGAGACAATTTTCTCCCAGGTAAGTTGCTAACCATTGTATTTTTGCCGTTTTTAGTTCCTATTTTGATGAGCTATTTTTATTCTCTTTCCAATCATTACTTTATCCAACTGTGAAAGATATATGATTTGTTAATCGTATGAGTTTAACACATTGTAGCAATATTTGGTGGCTTAGTTATGAGCCAAGATAAATGGGCTGTATGGCTGGAGCTGTTTCTTCAGTTTGGTTTCTATGGTTTTTCCAATGTTATTTGCAAGTAATCCTTTTGTAGGATGATTCTCCAAAGCTGCATATGGTTTGCCTAGGTTTTAGGTTTTGGAACAATCGGTTTATATTTGTTTCAATGGAAACATTTGGAGGGTTTTTCCTTTTATTTGGAGAAATAATGGTAAAATATTTGCTTCATTCTAGTTTTCAGATTTTCCTTAACTATCTGTACATGGAAATACAACATTGGCAGTCTAAATTTAGTTTTTGCTCCCAATTTGCTAGTTCATTAATGCTCTTGAAGATTTTTTTTTCATCGAACGTTATGGAATTGTTTCCTAAATTAATATGGGTGCCTTTTGTTTAAATTTATCTTGATTTATTGTTCAAATCTGTAAGGATGTTTTTGGTGGAGTACCATGTTATAGGCTTATAAAGATTGTATATGAATTTACTGCTAATGAAATAGCTTAAAATGCATACTATTCTTTTAAAATGATATGTTAATTACGAATTTTTGTCACAAAGTATATAATAGTCTAACATGGATCTTAATTGGTTTTAACCTAATGGATTTGAGATGCTTGGAATTGGAGTTTGAGAACGAGATTCTTATAGAATTCAATATATTTAATCGAGAAGGGTAACAATTTAACTTCTCAAAGTAGAAAAAGTTTATAAATTTTTCTTTTGACTACAGAATTCATTAACTTTTAACTCTGCTGAACCAGCAGGCTTAACAGAATAAGATAGGATTAGATCCATATTCTTCCCTGCTTATTCTTGGACATTATTCTTTTTATTAACAGATTCATTCCTTGACTTTGTCATTGTAAAATTGTATAGTCTAAACTTTCTTTTGTAAAACAAAATGATGTGTTTTATATTTGCGCAGTTGCTTATGCTACCACAACCCCCTTTCAGGACAATATATTACACGCTAGTTATTATCGACCTCTGTAAGGTAATATGAATACAATTATTTTGTCTATGTCTTGGTCTTTTGTCTGATTGAATTGAAGTAGACATCAATTTTAAAGCAATCTGACTATGAAGTTTAATTCTTAGGCACTTCCTGGAGCCTTTCCTGCAGTAGTTGCTGGTGCTGTACGAGCTCTTTTCGACAAAATGGCTGATTTAGATATGGAATGTCGAACACGACTCATCCTTTGGTTTTCACACCACTTGTAAGTTCCAGTATAACCAGTACCACTAAATTTTCTATGTGATGTACAAATCTCCCTTCTAACTTTCCATTTTGCGACCTTGCTACATTATCTTGTTAAGTATATTACTTTAACGGGAAAGACTGCTTGAAAAGTCAGTAGACTCCTTGCTGTACGCATGTTTAGACCTTGGGCTACAGAAGTAGCATCTTTTTTGTAAACTCCTATCTCATGTGAAGGTGGGATTCTATCCTAGGTCCCATAACTGCCAAGGACATTACTGACATTTTTGTAGGGAAATTACTACCAAGCTATGAAGCACAGATACTCCAAAAAAATAGATATTTTATTTCCCTGTTTTATACGATACTTGGTGGATAACTCTAAGATAGATAGTATACATAGCTGATACTTCAAGTCTGCATCCATCGACTTTTTGGCAACTTTAACTTTGGGATACACGTATACACATGATGGACACATATGCCAAATTCAATGTAATGATTATTTGCAATTATTTTAAAAGAAGTTTGGGCTATTGTAATTTCTGGAAGTGATAAGTGATATATAACCAGAAATAAGAGGAGACGATCTTTTTTACTCTGGTTTGACAGAACAAATTAAGGGGCTAGGACTTTATATTTTGCAACATAGAGGAAGAGAAGAAGAGCTGAAGAAAGATATGAATGCTCTAAGCTTGTTTTATTACTGTTGTATTGATGCTTTGCCCATACCCTAGCTTTGGACATTTTTCGTTTCTCCGTATCCTGCTATATCGTGTCCCGCAACGGGTATCCGTATGCATGCAACATAGCTGCCGAGCAATGTAGACATGGATAAATCTGGATTTTTAGTTAATATACTGAATATGTTAACATGTATGATTCCTAATATACTATGCCTACCTGACCATGCAGATCAAACTTTCAGTTCATCTGGCCATGGGAAGAGTGGGCTCATGTCTTAGACCTTCCAAAATGGGCCCCACAACGTGTTTTTGTTCAGGAGGTTCTGGAGAGAGAAGTCCGTTTATCTTACTGGGATAAAGTGAAGCAGGTACTTAATCATTCAAACAGATATTGGTAACTAGAATTGAGGTTTTTACAGCACAAGGCTTCACATCTTAAGGTTTTATAGGATATTACACAACCACATATGTGCTCCATGGTTATACTTTTTCTAATATAGTTCTTTAATTATTTTCCCTTTAGAGTATTGAGCCTGCCCCTGGTCTAGAAGAGTTGCTTCCTCCCAAGGGAGCACCGAATTTCAAATTTAGTGTTCAAGAAACCAGCGAAGAAGATGGGCTACATGCACTTTCTTCTGACCTCAGAAACATGGTGAAAGCTAGGGCATCTGCCCGTGAAATGATAGTATGGATAGAGGAAAGTGTGTTTCCTGTTCATGGGATGGAAGTTACCCTCAATGTGGTTGTGCAAACTCTCCTCGATATTGGATCTAAAAGTTTCACTCATTTGATTACTGTATTGGAGAGATACGGCCAAGTCATTGCAAAACTATGTGCTGACCAGGATAAGCAGGTCATGCTGATAAATGAGATTGATTCTTACTGGAAGAATAATTCTCAAATGACTGCTATTGCAATAGATAGGATGATGGGCTACCGAATTTTGTCTAATCTGGCCATTGTCAGATGGGTCTTTTTACCAGCAAACATTGAGCAGTTTCACATATCAGATCGTCCATGGGAGGTATGCTTACAGCATTTTTATTGCATTAAAGTTAAACTTGTCTTTTCTGCTGTTATAACTATTTACGTTACGAATGCTTGGTTGAGTTTTGGTGTTTTTCCTTGCTTGGCTGATACCTTGAAAGCAACATGAACAGAACACTTCAAAGTGGTACAAATCTATGCAACTGCTTCAAACATGAGATAGTAAAATTAATTTGGCATCTACCTTGTTCACACAAATGGAAACTGAATTATTATAAGCTTTAAATTTGGTCTAATCCAAAATCATCATGCGAAGATAGGCAATTCAAGATAATGCCACTCTAGTGGAAAATATGGATGATTGTTAAAACAGGAGACTTATCAAGATGAAAAACAAAAAACAAAAAAAACAAAAGGAAATAGCGCCTTTGTTGGTTTTCTCTGGTTAGCCTGCATTCTTATATTCTTGAATGTTTTATGTTAATTTAAGTTGTGTGACATCTTCCAAATTTTAGAGCATTCCAGATTCTTGCTTGCATGATGTTGGTATGGTTGTTATTACAACTAATACATTTCAATTGTTTTCTCTTAATGTGGCCTTCATGAATTGTGCAATGATTTGGTCAACCAGATTGAAATCATCTTTGATATACTTTCAAACTTTACCCTTCTTACCATTTTTATTGTATACTTGGCCTTCATTTCCATAACAGAAATTTACCCTGCTAAGGGTCAAATCAATGAACATACGTGTTAATCATCTTAGTTTCAAGAATAATGGTTAATGTTTCTGGCATCAATCAGAACTCAAAACCAACCTACATTTACTGGTTAATAATGTGTAAACAATATTGAACAAAGTAAACATTTACTGGTTGTGGCCATCTTGTCCAGTCCTTATGTAAATTTTGTGTTTATTACAATTCAGTTTGTTTCTTTTAAAACAATATACTATCTATTTGTACTATCATTTGTACCATCTCTCTCATATAGGTAGGGGCCACCAACACATGTGGGTCTCATTTCTATTACAGAGATGGTACAATTAGATGGTAAAAATAGCATTTTATATATATCAGGGATATATAGGGTAGCATTCTTTTATCCAATTTATGAAAAGTTCTTTGCCACTTGATGCAACACAATTCCCCATGATCAATGGTAGACAGAGTGGCAACATGACATGCCAGATATTTGGTAAGAGAACATTTTTTCACATAGATTTTCGTCTAAGGTTTTCAAATGGGGTTTTGTTTCTCAGTTCGGTCAAGATGCGATGGTTGAGATGCCAATTATTTCACTGAATCGTCTACAGAATAAAATAAAGACATTTCAGATCGTTGAAATACACACACACACACACACACACACACACACATATATATATATGTATATGTGTGTGTTGTGTATTGATCATTTGCTTCTTCTCTGCTCGGTAGCTTTTATTCTATGGTCGAAGTTGTTTAGGGAGTTTGGTATCAGCTGCGTTTTACCCAGGGATTGTTATTCTTTTATGGTAGAGAAGCTACCAGGAAAGGGGAAGAAAGCCAAGGTCTTATGGGGTTGTATAGTTTCTGCTATCGTCTGGGCCATTTGGGTGGAAAGAAACAAGCTGATTTTTTAGGACTACTCAGTCAGTAGAAGGGAGGATCTTGGGATAAAACTCGGTTATTGTCATCTCTATGGGCATCGTTTACTTCAGAATTTAGAGATTTTTCTTTTTCAGAAGTTTGGCGTAATTGAAATGCTGCTATTAGTTAGTTTTGTGGTATTGCCGTAGTTTTTAAGTGTCAGGGTGATGTTGCTATTTACCCTGTTTTTGTTTGTGCTTTTGCGGACTTCTTGTCCGCTCTTGTATTTTTATTGTTTCTTTGCAATAAAAATTTGTTTTTCCTTCAAGAAAAGTTTGTTGTGTATATTTTAACTGGGTATGTAATCACTTCAATGTTGTACTGCTAACATGGCTTGTTGTCAGTTGAGCACTCTTCATATGCTCTGCTCCATTCCCATCTTCCCCTTCCATAAGAATTTCAAATTAATTTTTAATTTATTTGTTTACTAATTTATTTATTCTTCTTGACCTGGAGCTGCTACCATATGGGCTATCCTTTCTGTACTTAAATATAATCTCTAAATATGTTTTTCTTGATTGCTTATACGTTTTTGTCCATATCATCCAAACAGATACTAAGAAATGCAGTTAGCAAGACATATAACCGTGTATGTGATCTACGGAAGGAGATTTCTTCTTTCAAAAAGAGTGTTGTATCAGCTGAAGAAGCTGCAGCAACGGTGAGAGCAGAGTTAGTAGCTTCTGAATCAAAGCTTTCACTCGTGGACGGCGAAGCTGTTACTGGGGAAAATCCTGTGTGGCTGAAGCGTTTGAAATCACGTGCTGAAAAGGCTGAGGAGGAGGTGGTGTCTGTACGTGAATCTTTAGAGGCTAAGCAGGCTCTTCTATCCCGATCCCTTGATGAATTTGAGGTACAGAATAGTGTGGGAAAAGAAGCGCCAACATATTTCCCCCTTTACATCTGTTGAATCATTTTCCCACAATAGATGTAAAATTATGTATATATTTCCGTCTTGTAGGTGCATGTCATAATTACTGAACTTTTAATTAATCAGGCCGTTGGCAGTCTTCATCTTTTCCTTGTATTAACCATGGCGTTCACATGCAGGCATTATTCTACTCCATGTACAAAAGCTTCCTTAATGTGTTAACGGAACGGCTGCCAGAAGCATCCAAATGTGTCACATTGCAGGGATTAAAGGGGATTCATGCAGATTCTATGGCAGTTGACCTTGAAGAATCATCCGCAATGGATGTAGACAATGAGAATGGAATACCTAAGAAAAGGTATTTCTTTCCCTCACTAAAATACAAAATCCTATATTCATGTAAATGAAAAACATGTTGACTACAAGGTTAGAGCAGATGAAGGATGTTATGGAGGGGAGAGATTGGGATACGGATTACGTTATTGTTGTCCTTCGTAACTGACTAGCTTTATTTTTGTGTAGTCTCCTTTGTTTTCCTAAATATCTTGTTTTTGTTATCATAAATTAATAAATTGTTTCGACATTGTGTGACATGCTATTCGAATGTATTTAACTTTTCTTCTTAACTTTTGCAGTGAACTGAATGGTGGGAGGACAAGTAATGTTTATAATGTAGGTGAAAAAGAGCAATGGTGTCTTTCAACTTTAGGCTATCTCAAGGCGTTCTCAAGGCAATATGCTTCTGAGGTAAATACAGTGTCGCTTCTCTTGTTCTTTTTGCGACTTCCCTCCTTTGTTCGTTTTCCTTTCAACCCTCCCCCTCTCGTTTCCGGTATGATTTTCGTTTTCTTTGGATTTTTGGGTGAAGTATTACAGACATGCTTAATATTCTTTACTACGGAATCTCTGACCTTGTATATTATGTACCTGTCAGATTTGGCCTCACATGGAGAAGTTGGATGCTGATGTTCTAACCGAAGACGTGCATCCTCTTATTCGGAAATCAGTTTATTGTGGTCTTCGTCGAGAAACTGATGGGTTGTGAAACTTCAAACTTATCACCCCCCGTTCCCCCTTTTCTTTTTTTCCAAGCAAACAGCAACACATGTACGTTGATGAGGTAACCTTATAAGATTTGAAGGAGATGAGGCTAGCTACGGCATGTATACCAAGCGTTAGGCGATTTGTATGTCTAGCTGCAGATGTGTACTAGGTGATATGTAACCAAAACAACTAATTAGAGGCTAGTATGTGAAAATTCTTATGGATGGAGGCACTTTGTTACAATTCCGCTGCTTCTCCCATTGTCTTGGGGTTTTGCATATATGAAATGGACTCTCGTTGCCTCCTGTAACTCGCCGCTAGGCATGTGGTTATGTTGGTCGTCTTCGTTGCCAACGAATGGGAACGGCACCATTTTATTGGACTTCTTGTACCACGTTCAAGTGTTGGTGCTTAGAATCATAGTGTTGTGTTGTAGTGTAATGCGCCATTCCGACCATGTGAAAAGCGTCGTATTGACGAAAAACATCTGACGCGACCCCTTATTCCTTTGTGAATATTAGTTGCTAGCCTACACCAAGGATTATGTAAAGCGTGATGCTAGGGAGACTAAATTTGTAAACTAAATGATGTGTCACTAATAAGAATCAAGCACTTTAAGCGACACTTTAAGTAATAATCCAGTTCAGGGTTGACTGGAACTTTCCCAAAACACCACTTGCTACCGAAACGTGAGCAACTTTTTTCTAAATGCTAATTAAAAATATAGGGCATTGCTATTTGCTAGTGTAGTATCTCTAATCTCTAATCTCTAATATTAGAAAGCCAGAAGCACACTTTGGTGTCTTAAGGCATCACAAAAAAATAATTGGACCAAAAAACCCCTAAAACATAAAAATCGAAAACTGACCGAATTGATACATAAAAATGTGTAAGGGGTTTTTTTTTTTTTTTTGACAAACAATATTATCTACACTAAAAGAGAAGAGGTGGGCTTAACCTCACAATAGGTTAGCAATAACGTGGTTTAAATTCGCCTTTCGCAAGGGCAATTGTGTAAAGAAAAAAAAAATTAAAAAATTAAAAGAATAAAAGAAAAAAAATTAAAAAAAAAGGGGAAAGACGTGCAGGTTAAAGAGAGTTTAACCCCCACTTTTCCATTTAAGACGTGCCGTTTAAGGAGAGATTAACCCCACTCCTCCATTTTAGGAGAGAGATTAATATCCCATAAAAATGTATAAAAATAAGAAAATACAATAAAAAAAGTAAAAATTCGTTTTATTGGAAAAAATGAAAATAAAAGGATGTGATGAACCCCTCAAATGAAAAAGAAAAAAAGAAAAAGAAAAAACAATGAACGTGGAAAAAGGAAAAACTGCAACCACATTTAGCAAAAAGCAATTTCTATCAAACTGAATTGCCAATACATCCTTCCACAAATCTCGTTTCAATCCCGAATTAGAAAAGAGAAATGTGCACGGAGTCTCCATCTTACAAAATTCTCAATGTCTTGTCAACGAGGTTTGCTACGTATTATCTTATTACACGAATATATTTTTTTTTTTTTTTTAAATAGCAAATTCTCTCTCTAATTTTATGCCTCCATAAGTTTATTGTGTAAATTGGGTTATGATTTGTGTGTTTGTAGGGTTTTGTTGTGAAGCCGGAAACTTTACCTGATGGGGCGGTTAAGTTGATGGTGTTGAATTGCATGATTCCTAGCAAGACTGAAGTAAGCGAATTTGATTAAAGTGGGACTTTGGTGCATTCAGGATAAACTGTCATTCCATCCTTTTGTGAATAAGGTTTTACCCATGCTTGAAGGAACTGTAGACATCCCCAATCCCTCCCCGTCCGAATTCTTTTCTCACCACCAACTAAATTCAATTTAGTGATACGTACTTGAGTGATCAAAAAACTAATCAAACTAATTGATTTGGTTTGTATCCTAGTTAGTTTTAATAGGTAGAAGACACCTATGACTGGCGTTCTACCTTTTTTTAATGACTTTAATGATGCTTTTATGCGTATAATATAATATGAAATGAAAAAGAATGAGAAAAATGTTGTCAGTTGAAAAATAGAAATTACACAATTACAGATTAATTTGAAGTAAAAATAATAGAGGGAGTTAGAGCAAGATTACAAACAGTAATCACTACTCACTTTAATTGACCGAGATTTCAGAGTAGAACTTAAGAACAAGCAACTAAAAAAATACACACAAAAGAAAACAAATGAAACAATCTTGCATAACACAATATAAATCTATCCATCACTTAGTACTACGATCTAGTGATATTCTTCTTCAATTGTAAATGAGAGGTCCTAGGTTCAATTCTCATCAAAGGCAAATTTGAAACACATTATTGCTAATCCATTATGAGGCTAAGCCCATCCCTCCCCCTTAGTGTAGATGATATCATTTGTTCAAATAAATAAACCCATCAGTCAAGTTAGGCAAACTAGATATTTGGTTAGCAAATATTAATTCCAGATTTGCATTTGATCTGCATATAAATTAACGTTATTTTCTATATAATATATTTTTAGGGGCGCACATTGAAATTGGTACCAGACAGAATATCCTGCAAATAAAAATTTAACTTCGCACAATAGACTAGTCAAATGAACTAGTAAACTAGTTACAAGTTAGTCAGTGATATAAATAGCAGTTGCAATAACAAATCCTAACTGATCAATACGTCTAACTAATCTGAGTCTGCCTAGATTAATTTCACAACAATAATTCATAAACTTAAACACATTTACATATCAGTTCATTATGCAAACAGTAATGACAAAGCAATTATGAAACAAAGTATGCTAGATTGACTAGTCAAGCTCATCAGTCAACTAAGTACAGATTCTTCAGTTAATTAAAAGCAAATCTACGAATAAAACTTAGTTCACTACAAGTTATCCTAGTCAATGACAATTCAATTCATTGCTCATAATATGCAGTGTAAACTTAGTCATAAATACATATCAAATAACAACCCATAGGGTGAATGAAACATATGCTAGTAAATAAGATATGTGAACAAGTTTAAAAGACAAAGAACACAAGAGTTTTTGGCTGAAAAAACCCACATCTGGTTTAAAAAACTGGGGACTCTCCACTGAGTCCAATCCATTAGTGTAAACAAGGTTCATATAAAGACCACACAAGCTCAATTCTTGGATCCCTATCTACGAAGCAACTTTACCTTTGTCCAACCTTGTCTTACACGAGATGAACTCCTTCAGTCTTCACGAAGTAGTAGCTCCTCCTGAGCTCTTCACCTTGTGGCACCAATATCAATTCAAATCACGAAATGATATGATGTTATGATATGCATATAAAATCTGGATTCAACAACCAGTCAGTTTAACCAGTTAAACAGTTGAAAGAAGAAATTGCAAGAATACAAAATAGGTCAGTTTAAAGATTTGAAAATTGAAACTTGAAGAACTTGATCACAAAAATAAAATAAAACCAAGAAGAACAATGCAACCTTATTCTACAAGGAATGGGTAGTTTAACGCATGAACATGGTTTTGTGGTTAGGGTTTCTAATGAAGAACACAAGAGGTAACCCAAGGTTTTAAAACACTCTTTAAAAATGTAAAATTTCCTAGCTAAAACAAATAAGCAAATACGAAGATTATAAACAAGCATTTACAAAGAAGGATTTATAAATATTTAAAGAAGAATATTACCAGAAGATTGTTTGATGCTCCTAGGGAGTTCTGAGATGAAGAGGAAAAACAAACCCTCTCAAAATTATAAACTTTCTCTCTAAAGAGGAAATGAAATACTCTAACCCTATTAAAACAAAATCTTTGATTGCTGCAAACAAGGTACAAAGTGACACTTGTCAAATGTATAAGCAATCTGAGCATATCAATGGTGAAAAGCTCAATCCCATCTAAAAGGTGTCAGACATCCTATGTGGGCTATCTTAAATTGCATGCTCAACTAGTTCGACAACAGCGAGAAAAATTGACTAGACAATCGGACTAGATAGAATGCAACACGAATATAGAAATGAAATGCACATGTATGAACAAACCTTTTAAGGTGAAATGTGCCACATCTTGAACATTTGCTCCAGCATCAACAACCCACAATTTAGAGTAAAGCCTAAAACTAATTGAGTATTTGTGTGGTTCAATTACAATATTTGACAAGGAAATCCAAACCTAAAGGTCTTGTCTTCACACACAACATCCGTGATAAATAAAAGACTTTCGCACACACGTATGTGCGTGTAGAAAGGCTAGTTAATAAGTAAAATGACTGAATGCATTTCATTGAACTTCGTGTGAGAACTTTATTCAAAATTTATGCTACAATTAAGCTGTTAAGTTAATAAACGTAAATAACAAACATTTTGATCCTATTTCTTTAGTCATTGACTAATTTCTTTCCAACACTTCCCCTCTAGTCGGAGAGTGAAGATTGAGATCTCCCAACTTGCGCAACAAGAGTAAGAAGACATCTTTACCAAGGGGCTTAGAGAACATGTCAGTCAATTGGGAAGAAGAAGGAACATATTTCAATGACAACTAAACCATCCTGTATTTTGTCTCGAAAGAAATAAAAGTTTATCTCAACATCACACGTTTGTTAGGGAAAGACTATATTAATAACTATGTGTTGACCGGCTTTGTTGTCACAATAAATTTATGTATCTTTTGGATGTGGAAGTTGGAGAAGCTTAGCAAACTATAGAGGCAAGTGTGTTTAACATAAAAAAATTAAATGAGATTTTGCACAAGTACCACTTGAACTAGTAGATTGTGTACAATTACCTCCCAAACTTTTTATTTTGGCAAATACCATTACCACCTAAACTTCATATTTGGTGCAAATCTACACCTAGATCAGTTACCATCCATACTGTCATTAAATCAAGTTATAGTGCCAAGCATGTGAATTAATATGAGGACAATTTAGTAAATTTGATCTACATTGATTTGAAGAAAACCAAATTACAAAAGGCAAAAGAATTAACAAATTAAGAAACTCAACACCCGCACCAACTCCCCAGCTCCCACACTCTCTCAACAAAATTCATTCACAACCATGGAATTACACATGGTCATCTTGGAGATCAAAATTGAAAGTTGAAATGGGAGTGCTAGCAATCTTTGCACTAACTTTTGCATTTGGACATTTCACTTCTTCAAATGACACATGTCATTTTTGTAAAAATTAATACCCAACCCTATCGGCCCTGCTCAACCCCAAGCACTTCATCTCCTCCCCCCATTCCCCTCTCTTCACCAGCCGCATACAATTGAGTTGAAGGAGTGAAAATGTCAAAATGCAAAGAGGCACATGAACTCCTCCTCTCTTAATTTGGCCGGCCATTAAGGGAAGTTTTACTAGTATCAAAACATGTCCCTAGTCTTCCATCTTGTCTTCACATCTCACCCTTGATGTGGAGAATTAGAGGCACTATCTTTTTGGTGCCTCGTGAATCCTTTCACCAAATCTTCAAGAAGTAAAGGAGCAAGAAAGAAGCAAAGTTCCAATGATTCAAGGAGCCAAATCCGTGAAGCATATGAAGAGGAATGAAGGCCCTCACATGTATGATAACCTTGTGAAAACAAGGATGAGCTTCAAGGCTATGAAAGCTAAATCTTTCATCTTCTTCTTTTATTTTTATTTTTTAATTTTATTTTTTAATTTTTTATTTTTTTGTGAAAAGTCTTGGTTTACCATCCACTAGGCCTTGAATTTCATGGGACTTAGATTAGTTTTGAGTTCATCTTTACTTTAACTGTTAATATATGCATGTGTTGCTCAAATAATCTCTACATAGAAAATATTTTTCTTCAACTCGACTAGAGATCTGCAATATAATTTGGAATTCTAAAAGATTAGATCTTTGAGAGACAAGCTAGTCCCACTTGGCTAGCTCTGAATCAAGCAAGAGATTCGAAGGTAATTTCGATATGTATTTCAAAAAATGTCATTCTAGAAGGATTCATCCTCAAGTAGAGCGCACACTTAGAAGCATATCAGTCTACTTTGCAAACTAAACTAGAATTTCTCAAACATTATTGGACAAGGAGGCTTATATTTTTGGAAAGCTACAATGTCAACTTTCGACAGCACTCTACGACTTATAATTCTAGTCCCTAATGAAGAAAATATTGACATGTTACTACAAACAATGTAAATAGAGACTTCATGTGGATTTTCATAGTTCACCTTTTATGATTTGAACTTCGACGAGGAAAATAATCGAAGACACATCTGTTAGGTGAACAACCTTGGTCCAAACCATGGTAGCGCTCCAAGAGGTAATCAATTTTGGTTGTTTAATTATATACATAATTAATAGAATTTTACATACTTCAAAGGTTGTCAAACAAGACTAGGGCATGGAATCATAACAACCCACGCACATCGAAGACCCATCTGTCAGGTGAACAACTGTGATCTAAACTATGGTAGCACTCAAAAAGGTAATCACTTTTGGTTATTTTATTATATACATGATTAATGAAAAATTTTACATATTTTAAAGATTTTCAAATAAGATCGGGGCATGGGATCATGACAACCCACGCGCATGAGCTACACTTTGAATTGAGTTAGCCCCAATCATGTGCAGCTTCTAACTCATAAGCCTCTGACTGGTTCAAGTCTAATTCCATTAATCAACCACACAAAAGACAATTTGTCAAAGAAATAACGTCATATGCAATGACTCGGGCACGTAGCATGGGCCAACATTGGGAAAGGCATATTTAGGACATGAAACTCTAAAGCTAGGAATGATCTTTTCAATCGCATGACTTTGTTTATTGCTTCTTACACCATTCTTTGTGGTACTGGAAAATCCCCAATTTCTCAAATATCACACAGCTTTGAAACTCTGCAAAAGTGCAAGTCTAAGATTTCAAAGTATTATTGTTAGAAGAGTCTCTTGGGTCAATACAAGGCAATGACATAAACGTGTTGTGAACTCACTTTGTTGAACAAAAATTGTACATAACGAAATAGACCCAACATAATTTCATGCTTTATTCCTCGTAGAGATGGGTTTTATTATTTTGACTACAACCCATTCAAGACTAAACGGCTATTAATCAAAATCCCTTGTCACAAATGAATACCTTTTGATTCTAACATGAAGTAAATATGGAATTCGAGGATTCTTGCATTTATGTAGTTTTGAGGGTGCATTTAGGTAAAGACTTAAGCTGCCTATATCTTCTTTTTGGGGATCAAGTGACTCGTAATTCCCAAATGATTTAAATTCGGGTTTGGAATTTAAAAATATTTGTGTTTTATTAGAGTGCGATTGCATCTAGAATGTGGTACAAGACTGTCTATGTATCCCTGGCAGAATCAAATTGGTGTAAATCAAATAAGTTGATTTAGATTTGTTGACTTGGTAAACAAGGCAAAGAGAGCTGTTATCCTAACGTCCTCATTTTGAGGACTTGTAAGTTTCTCTTTCATATAAACCCTTAATCTTACGGTTGATTTAGTTATCAACTAAAATAATCCTATTACACATAAACAAAACACAAATTGATAAAACCAAAAACAAAATGAATAGAGAAGACGGTTTCAAGCGATATCAAATCCCTTCCATCTGCAAAACCTACCTCTCCTCATGGAATATTTAAACCCAACAAATCCAATTGCGTAAAAACTTAATACTTTTAAACATCCAATATATCCAATCACTACCAACAATATTGAAACCCAGTTAATTTCAAAGCACAAAAAAATTTGAGATTGTATGGTTTCAAAAACTGGGATCCCTTTCTCCTTGAACGTGTGAACCCTTTTTTTCAGATGAAATTTTCTGAAGGTGGTGAAAATTTTGAAACAGGTCCCTTTGTTTTTTTTCATAGGCAAAAAAGAAAAAACAAAATACTCAGAAGGAGAGAAGTTGAGTGAATGATCATGAGAGAGAGATGGAGAGAGGAACATATGTGGAGAAAACCAGTAGGGGAAGAAGATAAAAGATTTCATGGGAGAAATTATTTTAAGTTAATCACTTTGCAGAATATGTTTTGGTGTAACAAGGATTATTTAAGTTGATAGCGTAATCTACCATAAGATAAATCTGAGGGCTCATATGAAATAACCTCACATGTCCTGAAAATGAGGACCTTAGGAGAGAAGTTCTAATTAGGCAAAATAAAATGCTCATTGATTAATTTGAGCCAACTTAGTATGATTGGCAAAATAATTTAATGGGGCTTGACGAAAAGAACTTTGATTTACTTTTTCTTTAACTAGCCCAAGGTTTTGTGCCATAGTGTGAGACTCAGAATCCCACGAGTTGCACAATGACCAAATTGGAAAATCTCATTTGGCTATCCCAAAGCTTCAATATTTATCTTTGTCTCTTCAGTAATTAGACAAGACTCATTAGACCAAGACTTTCTTCTTCTGCTTCTACCATCTTGCTTGTGCTTCTTTGGTTTTCGTAGCATGAATTTATTTAAATTCTGCTTTGTAATGAGTAGCCTGCAAAACCATTTTGAATTTTGCTTGCACTATGAATTGAAGAGTCTTCAAGTTTTTCACATAATATCTTCTTATTGCATCTTAAGGCAGAGAAAAGTTGTAAAATTTCTCTTGAGGATTTCCTTCTCAAGATGCCTTATTTGGACCTGCTTTAGGCACGAGATCGCTACAAAATGTACTTGACTTAGCATGTTGGTTGGAGATAGAAGTAATCGTACTTAGGGATGCAGTTTAGTTCGCACTTTCGGTCATTCCCTCAAATGCCCAAAGCCCAGGATTGAATGTTATAACTTATAACTTAAAGTTGCATAAACTTTTTGGAAGCCTGATGGTGAACTAGAAGCTTTCGAACAAAGGGGCCATTTCTCGATGTCTTAGTCTTGCCTACGTAGCCATGCTTATTACGACTCGATTCTCTCAGGTTGCTAATCGGACCACAGAATAGGCGATTAGGGGTATTTTTTTGGACCATGAATTTTTTAGCTCATGACACGTGGCACTCAAGGTGGTTGGAATGACCAAAAAGCATTAGAGTGAGATCAAAGTTACATCAATATTCCAGACCGGCATGGTAATATGGTATGAGCTTATTAGCCCTAAGCCCATTGAAAGTATTACTTGTCCCTAAAGTAAGGAAACTCTAATTCAAGTCAAATTAAGATATCTTTAGGATCAGACAAGTAATCGTAATCCTAAGAAGGTTGGATATATTCATTTCTACATAGTCTTCCGATTTAATTGGGATTACTCTTTGTACAAGAACTCTCAAGATCTTTATAAGTACTTTAGCTTGGGTATTTACCAAGGATCTGTCTCCAAGCATCTTATGTTCTCTACAAGGATGGACACTCTTTACCATACATATACTCTCTACACACTTATCGTCTATATATAGATATGGAGAAACATCTCTTACACGCCAAGACATAGGTTATTCATAAAGGATGTATTCTGATATATCCCACATCATACATAGTCCTTCTCTAGAACTATATCAATGATTGGATTCACCTTCCCTGGAAATACATAGGTAGTCCAATCTGGATTTAATCACACCCCCAAGTAGGGGGCAAACAGGTCCTGGACTCACGGGTCGGGGCGGTTCCATGCAGTTTGGGGCGGGTACGGGAGGGGTCCAAAAATCATAAATACAAAACAGGCCGGGCTGGTTCCTAGTAAATAATAGGGTGGGCTAGTTCTAAAAATTGGAGAAAACGGGCCCCCGGCCCAGACCGTTCATTGCCTAATTACATCTCTACCGTCTATCTGTCTATCACCCTGTCTCTTCTTATCAGATGCAATTCACTCAAACTCTTCTCTCACCCTCTTTCTCTCTATCCCGACTCTGAGACTCCAAGTCTCAGACGACACCACTCCATAACCACCTCGTAAACCACCTTGTTCTATGGAGAAGCCGTGCTGTTAATCCAGTCGTTGAGTCGTAACTACCATGTCGTCGCAAATCAATGGCTATATAGAAACTGAGCATCGGAAGTAGACACCGGACGATGGACCGAAACTCATCGTAGTCATCGATGAGGAAGACGACGTTGTCCCAGTCATCTTGGATCCGTGAGGAAGACGACGTTGTCCCAGGCTCCTACTTCTCTTCTTCTTGGCATCTAATTTCAATTTTATACTGAATTCGAATTTGAGGATTTAGGAATTAGGGATTTAGTTATTTTGCTTGAAAAATTCATAAAAATATTGGGGATTTAGCCTAATTAGGGATTCAGTTTTTTTTTTATTTTTTGATGAATTCGAAATTTTATATGAAGATTTTTTTATTTATTAATTTGTTATATTTGGGGATTTAGGTTGGGGTGTAAGAAATGCTTGAAAAAATTGGATTTTTTCTGGGAAGCCTGGTCTTTGATCCCCTACATAACCCAAATCAGAAGGGTTGCAGTTGTAAATCAAATTAGCTTGGAGTTAAATAATTTACTTGCATTTACAGAGAGAGGAAGTAGAAGATGAATCACATGTTTTGGAAATCTCTGGTTTGTTGATCGCTGAGATGTGGCAAGCAGATGGCAGCAATGCCTTTACACAGCGAACTTTGCGATGGAAAACTGGGGTCGCGGGCTGGTGGCAGTATGCCCAAATCCCGAAAAAAGAAAAAAAAAGAAAAAGAAAAAGAAAAAAGGTAGTTGGACTCGTGCACCCATCCTGAACAGACCCATTTGAAACGGGCCAGGTTAGGTCCAATTCCCAAACTCAAAATACCTATACCTGGCCCGGCCCCGCCCGTTACATTTTAAAACGGATAGGGCCAAGTTCCTCCAAATTTGGGCCCGGCCCTTGCCCAACCCTACCCCCAATCAATTTCATTCTCCCCTTACCCAAGTTATGGATGATTCTGACTGGATTTCACCTCCGTTCGCGGATGTGAGCAATTTTGGTTCCAATTATTTCAATGGTGGGGTCTGAGTTAAAAGCATTGATGAGTTTGTGTGGGTGTCAGGTGATGATGAAGTATTTGGTGTGGGAAGATGGACTTGATATTGTGCAACATGTAGGCTAAGTATGGGTGCAACACTTAGGCTTGGTGTGGGAGCCTATGGGCCTAGTAGGAAATTAGAAATGTATTGTGGTGTAAAAACAAGTAAGGAATAGAGAAAGTGGATTAGATAGGGTAGAAACAGGTTATGATGGCGGGTTGAAAAGAACAAATTTTCATAAAATTGAACATTCCAATTTATGAAGATTTTATAGTTTTGCAAAACGTATAATTTACATGCCTTTTGACCATGTGGATAACTAATAAAAATGTATTTTCAAGCACGTGCGTCATTTTAGATGTTGGGTGAGCATTAATGGTAGAACTAAGGCCCCTAAAGCCCACATACAAGAAAAAATGGTATTTGGAATACAAAAGTTCAAATAGTGTTTTGTTGGACAATGTTTTGGTAGGGAGCGTAATGTATGTAGTGGTGATGTTGCTTCCCCCAAAAGTTGAAAAGGAATATGAGATTGGAAAATCAATACTTTAGCTACATGAAGCAAACGATGATGATGGTTGCGTTCAACAACACCTGTGTTGTTGAGGGGTGTAAACACAAGAATGTTGGTGAATGATCTCATTAACATTAAAAAAATCACGGAGGTCCTCATTAGCATTAAGAAAATCACTGAGGAAATGAAATTCTTCACCATTGTCTAAATGTATTTATCTCACTTTGGAATCAAATTGTATTTGTGCATAAGCAAAAAAGATTTCAGGAGCTCTTATGTTGCATGAGAAAATTCTAGGTAAATCTTGTATAATCATCAACCACAATGAAATAATAACGTGCACTAAATAAACAAGATTGTTTGTGTGGACCCCATATGTCACAATGAATTACTACAAATGGTAGAGTGATGTAAATTGAACTAGAACCAAAAGGTAAATGTGTTTGGTTTGCTAAGGTACAAATTTCTCAAACTTTATTTAGTGAAAAAGAAAATTCAATAATGTTTTTGACATAAGTCAAACGACCTGAAGATAAGTGGTCCAAATGTTGATATCATAAATTGGTAGAAGGATAAACTGAATGGCAAGTTGTGAATTGTTAGGAGGACTCTCAGAAATCACTATCACAAAATAATACAGGTTCATATATGTGTTGGAATCTCAAATCAATTTTGATTGCATTATATTTAAGGTAAAGTACAAAAAACTACCTCAATTATTAGGGTCACGACAGTTTCATACCTCATCTTTTAAATTGAAAATGTCATAACGCATCTTACGAATTTGTGACAATGTCATATCTCCGTCAAATTTTCTGTTAAATGCTGACGTGGCAAGAGATGGGGACCACTTTCTATTAAAAAATTAATAAAATATTATTAAAAACTAAAAAAAAAATATTTAACATTTTTTAAATATTAAAATAATAAATAAAAGTAAAATTAAAAAAAAAAAAAAGGTAAAGTACAAAAAACTACTTCAACTATTGGGGTCACGATAGTTTCATACCTCATCTTTTAAAATTGACAATGTCATACCGCATCTTACAAATTTGTGACAATGTCATACCTCCGTCAATTTTTCTGTTAAGTGCTGACGTGGCTTGATTCGGGACATACTTTCTATTAAAAAATTATTAAAAACTAAAAAACAATTATTTAATATTTTTTAAATATTAAAATAATAATAAAAAGCAGAAGAGAAAAGAAAAAAAAAACCATCAATTCATCCCTCCCCTTCCCCTCCCCCCTCCTCTCTCTTCTCCCCATTTTCATTTTCTTCCCCCCACCTGCAAACCCAAAAAAAAATTAAAAAATTTGAAACCAAAAAAAATTAAAAAATTTTGAAAACCCAACAACCCCCCTGCGGAAGAACAAGAAGGAGAAGGAGGAGGAGGAGGAAGAAGAAGAAGAAGAAGAAGAGGAAAAAAAGGAGGAAGGTAAAAAAAAAAAAAAAAAAAAAATATTTCCCCCCTGTCGGCGCGGAAGAAGAAGAAGGGAGAAGGAGAAGGAGGAAGAAGAAGAAGAGGAAGAAAAGGAGAAGGAAGAAGAAGAAGAAGAGGAAGAAAAAATAAAAAAAAATTTGAAAACCCATCAACACCCCCTGCGGAAGAAGAAGAAGGAGAAGGAGAAGGTGAAGGAGGAAGAAGAAGAAGAAGAAGAAGAAGAAGAGGAAAAAAGGAGGAAGGAAATTTTTTTTTTTTTTTTTTTTTTTTAACCATCAACTCCCCTGCGGAAGAAGAAGAAGGAAGAAGAAGAAGAGGAAAAAAAGAAGGGGAAAAAAAAAATTTTGAAAACCCATCAAACCCCATATCCACCACTTTCATCCATTCTCCACATCCTCTTCCGCACCCATCCTCCACCTTCTCCGCTCACCCATCTTCCCGCCGACGGGATTTGGGTTTTTTTTTTTTTTTTTTTGGGTTGCAGGAGGGAGAAGAGTGTGGGTGTGGGAGGAAGACAAATTGGATTTTTTTTTTTTTTTTTTTTTTGTTGGGATTTGCAGGTTGGGGAAGAAGATGAAGATGGGGAGAGGAGGGAGGAAGGGGGAGGGGAGGGATGAAATGGGGGGTTTTTTTTTTCCTGCTTTTTATTATTATTTTAATATTTAAAAATTATTAAATAATTGTTTTTTGTTTTTAATAATTTTTTAATAGAAAGTAGGTCCCGAATCAAGCCACGTCAGCACTTAACAGAAAAACTAACATAAAAATTGATGGAGGTATGACATTGTCACAAATTCGTAAGATGCGGTATGACATTGTCAATTTTAAAAAATGAGGTATGAAACTGTCTGACTCCAATAGTTGAGGTAGTTTTTTGTACTTTACCCCTTTTTTTTTTTTTTTTAATTTTACTTTTATTTATTATTTTAATATTTAAAAAATATTAAATATATTTTTTAGTTTTTAATAATTTTTTATTAATTTTTAATGGAAAGTGGTCCCCGTCTCTTGCCACGTCAGCATTTAACAGAAAAACTAACAGAAAAATTGATGGAGGTATGACATTGTTACAAATTCGTAAGATGCGGTATGACATTGTCAATTTTAAAAGATGAGGTATGAAACTGTCGTGATCCCAATAGTTGAAGTAGTTTTTTGTACTTTACCCTTATATTTATCTTGCTCATTTGATTTCCAAAAACGTCTCATGATAATCCCAATGGATGTCAAATATAATTATCATTCTGGAAACATAATAATTATCAAGGAAATCATGAAGAACATCTTGCTTTATTCTCCATCCAACAGCCTAAAATGCATGAGTCGATGGTATAAAATTATGTCCAAACATATGGTCATTGAATTCTCTCTTAAAATGGTCATTGAATTTCTAGCAATTGTGTCCATTATATGAAATTAATTTTGGGTTTCAATTCATAGGAGTATTCCTTTTGATATCAATTATTCGTTTTATTTCTTTAAATAAATGAGGAACAACATAGCCATCCTGGAATCACATATAAACTAACACAAAGGTGGGAATAGATAAACAATTGAATGGTCAATTCCTATAATCTTTTTATAATCTCTCTACATAATTTTATACATGAATAAAGAACACATACACAATAAGAGACTTTGATTAACTTTCTATATTGTAAAAGTAATACATACGATTTATTTTGGATAAAAATATTATATACATTGATAAATTTGAGTTTATGATGCATGAATTGTAGTGATGTTTACAATTTCAAGATGAACAAATTTTACTCCCATTTAATTCAGTTTCAACAATCTTTGTCCTAATTAGATTTTCAGGGTTGTTTTAAATTCATTAATTTGAAATTACATAAGTTATCTTATCTCCATAACAACAGTCAATAGGCCTTTCCATTTCTTCCCATTTCATTTAACTCTTTCTTCAAATAAAACGACATCATGTATGTGTAAGTTGTGAAGGTAAAACTAGGCTGGAAAGAACAGATTTTAGTAAAGCACTAATTTACATGTTTTTCGAAAATTTAAAGGCTGATGAGTTCAAACTTGATTATCACCCACAACTGACAACCTTTTATAAGATGTAATAGCTAAATGTACCAGGTATTCCTTTCATTAAAGAAAATGAAGCAAGTGAGGAGCTCTGATTGTTTGGACATTTCTCTCAAGCCCATTGCATGTCGAGTTAATTAGTCTTCTTCTTCATCTCTTCATTAATTTTCATCTTACCTTTTAGCTTAATAGTAAAAAGACTCCACGATGTGGAAAACTCAAATAAGTACCATGTAACTTTTACGGAATCAAGAACATCAAATCAAATCCCCAAATATAATTAAAACTAGATTGTGCGATAAAATTTAGAGTGCGGTAGTCAAAATTATAGCACATGTGTCATTATGTAAATCCTATTATATTGTTTTTAGGATTCCTATGTAATCTAGAAGATCTTAGCTTTCTTATTACCTATAGGACAAGCAAGTCCCTTCTATTTACTATAAATAAAGGTACAACATAGGGAGAAATAACACACTAAATTTTAAAGACTAGCAGTGCTTGAGCCACTTTCTGAAGCCGTTGAGCCAAGCCACTTAAGTCATCGATTAGAGTCGAGGAGCCAAGTCGTTCCAGTCCAAAGCTTTAGGTCCAAAACGACGTTGTTTTGTGTCGTCTTCTCCATAGACTTGGTCCGTCTTCTGGGCTCATCTGCATTCAAGCTCCGGCCTCCCTTACCGGATTTAGCGAGATTATTGTCTTAGTACACTGGTATCAAAAGATTTTATAAACAAGTCTCAATTTTATTTTTTGTTGAGTACTGATTCCACTAGGCATGAGCTTGTTCAAATTGTGCAGATTTGCTTTAAATGATTTTTTTTTGGTTTGGGAAGTATTTTGGATATGATAGCTTAATGGTATAATGATTTTTTTGTAATGAATATTTCTCAATTACAAAGTTTCGAGCTAATACATGAATGCCTTGCAAGTGAAATGGCTCTACGGACAAATGTAACCTTTATTTTGGTTGATACAATGATTTTGTTGCTTGGAATTTTCTATTGATTCAATAATTTATTTTAAATACCCTTTGACAAAATATATATATATATATATATATATATATTTTTTAAATGCCCAAAATTTATACATTTGAATTAGAGGTGTCAAAAATAAAATTGAGACTTGTTTAGTGTGGGGGGCTAGAGGTAAATAAATGTGTAAAAACTGAAATATCTAAAATACTCTTAAATTTAACAATCCATGAACATAAGGGGCAAAGTGAGATAAAACCAATTTCAAAAGATAAACTGAGATTCAATGACAGTTTCAGAAGACATTTCGACTAATAAACTGAGATTTATAAATAAATCCATGGATTTTAATTGATTTATAGAGATTTTAAGTAAAATTTTGATTCAATTCCATCGAAATCTTATGGGGAGAGATGAGATTTGTGGATGCTTAAAATACATTATAAAATCTCTCCAATTCCCTTTAACTCCTCAACTTTTGCAAATTCTTTAAATTCAAATTCTAATTGAATACATCTGAATGTTATAAACTTCTTTAAAATTCTAATTGAATACATCCAAATTTCTAAGGATTTTAATAAATTATCTTAAAATCCTAATTAAATACATATTAAATTTCAAAGAATTATTTAAAATCTTAATTTTATACTCCTAAATTCATTAAAAGAATTAAAATCTCTCAAAATCTCAAGTGAATACACTTTCTAAATTTAATTGGGATTATTATTTTATCTTTGCTGCAGCTCATTTGACAAATAGAGAACAAAAAACAAAGGGGAAATGCCACCCTGAAACGTAGACGAAGTTCCGATGTTTCTCACCCTTATTTCGAGAGAGAGAGAGAGGGAGTAGTCGCGCTTACCTTCTCTCTCCTCTCTCTCAAAGCTCTTTGGAAATTGTAGTCAGAGTCGAGCAGTTTTAGAGAGAGGGAGAAGAAAAGAACCCAAACCCCTTTTGTCTCCCTCTATGTAAGCTGAAGGCATTTCTAGAGAGAGAAAGTTACCAAATTTCCCTCTCTCCTCTCTCTTTCTCTCTCAACGAACCTAGAAGAAAAGGCAGTTAGAGAGAGAAAGAGAGAAAAGCAGAGGGTCTTCTTCCTATTTTTGAACTGGGTTCGGGCTGGCGGATCACAGGAAATGGAGTTCGTGGGACGAAGTGTGAGGAAAGAGTTCAAAGGCCATGGTTTTTTCACCGGAACTGTGAAATCGTACGCCGCCGCATCTGGGTTGTTCGAGGTCGTCTATGAAGATGGAAATACTGAGGAATTGAGCTTCGATGAGGTCTCTCTTCTCCTTGGTGGTGGTGCTGAGGCTGACCTCGTGGAGGTCGCCGCCAAGCTGAGCCGCCTCGGCCGGAAGCCCAAAAAACGGCGCCGTATTGAGAGGAAGCGAGAAATTCGAGGTAATGCTGCTCTTGGAAATGATTCTGGGTTTGGTGGGGATTTGAATGAAAATTGTAATTTGAGTGATGGGTCTGAGGGAAAATTGGAAGTTGAACAGGGGTTTGGAGGGCATTTGATGAAAAATGTTGCGGTTAGTGGGATTGTGAATGAAAGTGTTGATTCTAGAAATGTAGTGGATAAGACACTAGAGCAGGAAACTAGGTTGATTTCTAATGGGGATGTGAATCAAGTCGATAATTTGAAAAATGGGATTGATTTGAATGCTGGGTTTAATTTGAATTTGAATGATGGGTGTGACTTGAATGTTGATCCAAATGTTGGTAAGGAAGAAATTGCAGAGATACGAGATTGTATTGATTTGAATTTGGATGCGAATGATGAGTTTGTTGAGAATCAGAATGTGGATAGTTTGGGTGGTTCAGCTGTGGTCACCCACCGAACTCAGAGGAGGGGATGCGATTTCGATCTGAATTTGGAAGTTAATGAGGAATTTAAGGATACAGAAGGTGACTGTGAAGAAAAATTCAAGGTTAATCCCAGGTTTGAATTGGTTGAAGAAAGTCTAAAGAAAGAGAGGAGTGGAGATGCTGAAGAAAAGGTTATTGACGATGGTAATTCTAATGAGACCTGGAAGGAAGTGTATATTGATATTAATGAAGATATTCCCATGAAGAGCGTTGATGACCCCATTGACTGTGCAGCTGGTGAGCGGCTTGATAATACACATTGTTGTTCCATTGGGGATCTGAAGGCTGATGATTCTCTTGGGATTTTTGAGACTAGCTGCATTAATGATAGTGGATTGGTGGAAGTTCCGGTGAAAGATAGTCTCTATGAGGCCCGCACTCCAACGATTCATGGAAACCTAGGCGATTCAGGAAGTCCATGCATTCAAAAAAGTAGCCGTAGAAAGAGAAGAAAACTACTGGATAATTTGATATCTACAACTACAGAGACAGTGTTGAGGAGAAGTGCTCGTAGAGGTTCTGCTCAAAATCATGTTTCTGTCAGCGATCCATTTGCCTCTTCTGCAGTGAGTGCAATAACAGAGGAAAAACCATCGATTTCTGGTTGTGAAGAGGCTGAAAATCCTAGTGTTCTTTTTCAGGAGCTGGAATTACCTCCTTCATCACAACATTTAAATCTAGATGGAATTCCCATACTTGATGTTTTTTCTATTTATGCTTGTTTAAGATCATTTAGCACTCTATTATTTCTGAGTCCCTTCAAGTTGGAGGATTTTGTGGCTGCACTGACGTGCAAGTCACCTAGCTCATTATTTGATCATGTTCATGTTTCTATTTTGCAAACACTGAGAAAACACTTGGAGTGGCTTGCAAATGATGGTTCCGAAACAGCTTCTGATTGTTTAAGGTATATTCTTACCCCCTTCCCCATTTACATATTAATCTGATGTCACCGCTTGTGTTACTTGGAACTTCCTTTATTGATTTGTGAACATTTTGTGTTCTTCGATGCAGGAGTCTTAATTGGGATTTTCTTGACTTGATTACGTGGCCAATTTTTATGGTTGAGTATTTCTTGATCCATAGTTCGGGACTGAAGCCAGGTTTTGATCTCAGTTGCTTCAAGTTATACAAAACTGACTACTACACACAACCTGCTTCTGTAAAAGTTGAGATACTGCGGTGTCTATGTGATGATTTGATAGAAGTGGAAGCCATGAGGTTAGAAATTAATAGAAGGTCTTTGGCTGCTGAGCCTGACATGGTCAATGACCGGAATTTGAACTACGAGGTTTGTAAGAAAAGGAAGGCTCTAGTGGAGGTTGCTGGTACCTCTAATTTGAATGATGAGGTTGATGATGACACCACTGACTGGAATAGTGATGAATGCTGCCTCTGTAAGATGGATGGAAATTTAATCTGCTGTGATGGCTGTCCTGCTGCATATCATTCAAAATGTGTTGGAGTTTCTAATGATCTTTTGCCGGAGGGTGACTGGTACTGCCCTGAGTGTTTGATTGACAGGCATAGACCTTGGATGAAATTGCAGAAGTCACTCCGAGGTGCAGAGTTATTAGGAATTGATCCTCGTGGTCGGCTATATTTTAAAAGTTTTGGGTACCTTTTGGTGTAAGTCTATCATTTTTCATCTTTACATGGCTTAGTAAGTTAGTATTATATCGCTGCTGGTGTTACTAATTAATAGCAAAGATGGCTATTTTTGTTATTCATGGGTCATTTTGCTCTTAATTTTCGCCTACACAAGCATGTTCCTTAAAATCATTATTCATGAGAAACAAACATGAATCATACCGAGTTCCATTGACGTATTTTGGAAAACCTATCAAGACGTGTGGAATTGGTTGGTTGTCCCATGGTCATGTCATGGTGAATGTGTAATAAAACAGTCATCTAAAGATTCTTCCTAGGACATCTAACTGAACAAGGTCTTAGATCTTAAATAATCAATTGCTAGACCAATCAGCTCTATTTCCATTTTGCCTAGTCAATTAGCATAGGGAATCTTTTCTCCTCTGATTCCTCCTCTGCACAAGTTGTCTATTTATTATCCTTATTCTTTCCTTTCAGAATCTCAACATCCTAAAGTTTTCAATGTTTGGTTTATAGTTTTCATTGTGTGTGACATTCCACATGCATATCGTATACATTGTTTGCACCATTCCTTCCTCCACCCTTTTTTATTCTTCCTTTCTCCTACATCTCTCCCTTTATCTTAGCATAATAAATGATGGAATGAAAACTCAAATCTAAAAACAAAATGGTTACCAGATGGGCCTTTAGAGGTTGAGCTATTCTCAGATCCTTATGTGAAATGATATGTTCATTTTTCTTTTGGGATAATAATTTGTTGATTAAATGTAGATTTAAAATGTTGTATTTTACATCTCTAAATTATGTACCACTACTTCTCATCATATTTGAGTGTGTGTTTGGCTTCATCTGTTTATGGTTGTTTCTCTTGCAGATCAGATTCTTTTGATAGCGAGTCCGCATTCAACTATTACACCAGAGATGATCTCAATAAAGTTATTACAGTGCTAAGGTCTTCAGGTTTTTTCTATGGTGGGATATTAGTGGCCATCTGCAAGCACTGGGACATTCCTGTTAGCTTTGATGGAGCATATAGTGAAATTGGCTGCTTGATGCCCCCGTACCCATTGGCATTTTCAGAAACATGTGCTGTTAAGAATGAGACTGATGAAGATAGAAAATTGCAAGAGAATTCAGGGACTGTGACAGCAATTCCAAATATAGCTTCTGAAGTGTCAGCTGAAACCATGCAAGTGGAAAGGTCAGTCATGCCGTGCGATCCAGATGGACCTGATTTTGTGCGACTTCAGCCTGAAGACTGTTCTTTACCATCTGCTAGCTTGCATGTCAGAAAAGGAATCACTAGAAAAGGGGGAACTTCAGAAATGCTTTGTGGAATTGGTTATATGAACTATTACAGTTTTGGCCAAATTGCTTCATCTGTTGCTGAGGAGTTGACGTGTAAACCATCAGACAAAATTAAAGAAGATAAAATAGTAACAGAAGAGGAAATAATATCAGCACAGATGAAGACCATTTTAAAAAAATCTTCCAAGTTTTTCTGGCCAAATATTGAGAACCTAAATACTGGTGCACAGAAAGAGAAATGCGGTTGGTGCTTTGCTTGCAAAGCTCCTGCTGATGACAAGGATTGCTTGTTTATCATGAGTATGGGGTCTATTAAGGATGCTTCTAATAGTGATAGAGTTGGCCTTCAATCCAAAAAGAATGGGAAAGGTCATCTTAATGATGTCAGCTGTCAAATCCTCTCTATTCATGATCGTCTGCAGGGACTTCTGTTGGGCCCATGGTTGAATCCACTTCACACAGAACTCTGGCGTAAATACCTTCTTGATGTATCTGGCATTGCCTCCATTAAATATTTACTTCTCATGGTAAGGATTTTATTTAATTTTAATCTGTTTATGGTATAAAATTTGTTAATTTACATATGCTAAACTTTTAAGCTGGTGTTCCTGTCAACTTCTTGTTGTTATTATGCTCTGGTTTTTTGGTTTTTTAATGTATCTCATTGATTTATTGTAAAGAGAATTTTGTATTACCATTACTTGCTTGGCTATCTTGATTTTGTTCTTTAATTCCATCTCTTAACATTGGTGGATATACATGATACAGTTGGAGGCAAATTTGCGTCATCGTGCACTTTCAGCAGATTGGTTGAAACATGTAGATTCTGTTAATACCATGGGTTCAGCTTCTCATGTTGTGACTTCATTACGTAGCAGAAGAAGGCCCAAGTGTTCAGATAGTGAGTCCAACCCCTCTTTAAATGCTGCCAGTGGATTGGGAATGTTTTGGTGGAGGGGTGGTAGGCTTTCTCGTCAGGTTTTCAGTTGGAAGGTTTTGCCTCATTCCTTGACTTCCAAGGCTGCCAGACAAGGTCTGCTATTTTTATTTCTATTTATTATGTCTAATTAGTTTTTACAGTTAAATCATCATCTGAATAATTATTCTCAATTGATTCGAAGTTGTAATATTCTGCAGCTGGGTGTACAAAGATACTGGGTATATTATATCCTGAGAATTCAGAATATGCTAAGAGAAGCAAATCTGTTGCCTGGCGAGCTGCTGTTGAGGCCTCAACTAGTGCAGAACAGCTTGCTTTACAGGTATGTTTTCCATACCTTTTCGTTTAAAATGGCGATGTTTAGATGTTTCGCTGGCTTCTTAATATTTAGTTTTTCTCTTTTGTTGATTGGCCCCAAAGCTGAGTGATTCAGTTTTAACATTTTTGGGTCCCCATTATAATTCACTCTCTTGAATAAGTAGTCTAGAAATTTGGGTCCGTAAAAATTGTTATTCTTTCAGGTTAGAGAGCTTGATTCAAACATTAGATGGGATGATATTGAGAATTCACATCCTCTGCCAACATTGGACAAAGAATCTAGAAAATCAATCAAGCTGTTCAAGAAAGTTATTGTCCGCAGGAAGTGCTCTGAAGGGGGAGCAGTTAAGTATCTTCTTGATTTTGGTAAGAGAAGAGCTATCCCTGACATTGTGAAGGGATTTGGTTCTTTGGTTGAAGAACTGTCTAGTGAGAAGAAAAAGTATTGGCTGGATGAATCATATCTTCCCTTGCATCTTTTGAAAAGTTTTGAGGAGAAAAGGATTGCCCGCAAGTGTACTGATGTGAAATCTGGTAAGGTTCTTGAGGTTGCTAGAGTAACAAAGAGGCCCCGGGAAGAAAAGGGATTTATGTATTTGTTTTCAAAAGCTGAAAGATCTGAGTATTATAAATGTGCACACTGCAACAAAGATGTCCTGATAAGGTAATAAATTTTTTTATTCTCCATGTACTTTCATTTCGTATTGTTTGTGCCTGTCATTGCTTATATTTTCCAAAATAGCTCGTTTGCTTCCGATTAAAATAAACTAGGAAATTCCTTTTTCTGTAACTGTTGATTTTCGAAGTCGGTTTGAGATAATTTTACGTCTGATATCTACTGGATAGAAATGAACGTTAAACTAGTGGAGTATCGTAAGCCTTTCACATGGGTTCATCTGTCAAAAAACATTGAGGTTCCTGTTAAGAAAAATTGAGGTATTTGGAAGATTCATAGTTGTGATGTTTGAGGAGTAAGTTCTATGATATGAATAGATGGGCATCTCTTGTGGCTTCCTAGTCTTGTTAAGGGACCAATTCTTGAGATTATATTGTCATGGTACATGTTAAATGTTGTATTACTTATGTTTTTACCAATCATCTTATATAAGTTTATTTTCAATATAACAGGGAAGCTGTGAGTTGCCAGTATTGCAAAGGTGCGGTTTCCTCCCTCCCGCTCGGTTTTTTCCTTTTTCCGTTATAATATATATATATATATATATAGGAAGCCTTTAAGGGAAAGGATCCCCATTTTGCAAAAAAAAATGAGGATGCCCCATTTTGCAAAAAAAATGGGGACATCCTCTTAACCGTTAGATTTGGCTTTAATGAAATCTTGTGGTTGAGATTCAGCCACAGAATTTCATTAAAGTCAAATCTAATGGTCAAGAGGGTGTCCCCATTTCCCTTCCCTTAAAGGGCCTGTATATATATAATTTTTTAATACTTTGTCAAACAATCAAGCAAGCATGCCAAGCAATCAAATATTTGACTTTATTATTATTATTATTATTATTTCTCTAATTCTCATCATAAAGTCGTAATAAACTAATAGAAACTAAGTTAGAAACATAAAATTAGCATGAATATTATGAAATCCCTACCCAAAACGACATTGTTTTGGGTTTGGCCTTTTTGAAAGAAAAATAAGAAATTCAAACGCCCAGGTGGCACCTCAACAACACCTCAGGTGTGTCTCCCAAACATCTAGGCTAGTCTAAAGCCCACTCCCGCTGGGCAGAGGCGTTTTGTTGAGAGCCCCACCTAAAAACCGCCTAGGCTAGCCTCAATACTAGTTTTTAAAAACATTGTTCCTTTGTTATGTTATTTTGTAACATTGCTGGTGGAACACATGGTATTAGTATTTTGTGAAGTCTTCAAGCTTTTATTTATTTTATCAACTCATCAACCTCACGATTAAAGGCCTCATAATCCCAGTATATTAAATTCTCCATTAATGGTTTTTTTCCTTTCCTCTTGGCCCTCCTTCAGGATTCTCCACGGAGCCCTGTAGTTATCTTTCATGCTTAAAAGTAACTGATAGAAAGTAAATATGTAATATGTACCATTGATGGGAACTATTTATGACACTAGACTTCATATGGAACACTATCCAACCTTATTTGATTGATAATCATGCTCCTGTTAATGTTCTGAATCATTGTTGGAGTTCTTTTCTGTGGACAGTTCTTTCCGTATTGTTTCCATTTCATTTTGGCAACCATGTTGAAGTAGTAATATCGGTTCTTTCTGTTATTTTTCATTTTGACTTTTGATGTACATACAAGTTTGACCCATTAAGAGGCGGCATTACTTATTGACACACAGCATGCTTTTTTGTTACTTTCTAATGAATGAAGGGTGCCCCTACAACTTTATGCTTGATGCCTGTCAGGGATTTTCATTGTCTTAACATTGTAATGATATAAAATTTCAGGATTTTTTCACAAAAGCCATGCCAGGAAGTCTGCTGGGGCAGTGGTGGCTCGGTATAAATATACATGCCACCGATGCCAGAAGGGATTGCGTCCAAAGATTGACACAAAAAGAAGGAAAGTTGAAACAAAAGGAGGGAAAGTACAGCCACATAAATGTAAACCGAAAGGAGGGAAAGTACAGTCACAAAAGTGTACAAATTCTCAAACAGGTCGCAGATCAATGCGTTTGAAAAACAAAAAAAAAGCTTTAGCTGGAGGACGACAAGTAAGATTGAAAAATAGCAAAACAGTTCCAGCAAGTGTACCCCTACGTCGTTCTCCTAGAAAAGCTAAATGTTTACCGGTGCAAAATAAAAGGCATAGCAAACGCAAGAAAGGGAAAAAAGGCAAATCCAATAAGGGCACATATAAGAAACCAAATACAGCTACATGGCAGAAGAAGAGAACGCAAGTTTATCACAGTTACTGGCTTAATGGTCTGCTGTTGTCCAGAAAGCCAAGTGATGAACGTGTTATGCATTTTAGGGATAAGAAACTCCTTGTGCATTCAGAATGTGCGTCAACCATTCTTGATCAACTCAAATGCCACCTTTGTTGTGAAGCAAGATATTCGTCTTCTTTAAATTATCTTTCTTGTGAAATATGTGAAGGTAAATGACTTAGCAACTGCAAGTGTAGTTTTAAATGTAATTCTAGTTATATGTTATCATAATTTCAGCAAGTTTTAGCTGAATTGTTGGCTCTCTGATTTGGTATGCCATAATGCTATTAGTCTTCACAGTTTGGATCCAATTCCTCTTCAATTTACATATTTTAACATATCCTTCACTACCTTTTCTACCATGCAGTGTGGTTTCACGCTGATGCTTTTGGACTGAATTCGGAGAACATTGGTAAGCTGATTGGATTTAAGTGCCACATGTGTCGTGAAGGGAACCCTCCTATCTGCCCCCACTTGGAAGATGTGAAAACTGATGTCCCTCAATTGGCTGAAGCTCAAATTGATGGTACCGTTGATTGTGCTGAGGAAGTACCTAACTCCGTCCCACCTTTAAGTGAGGTATATATGCGTTTTAAACTTTGGCTCTAATAAATTGTGCCGGTTGTGTTGATGTAATAGCATCCGTACAATGAACATCTATGTCTCTTAATTTGGGCTTATATGGTATTAAATTGTAATTGGTTCAGTTCATTCTAACCGTTACTATATCAACAGTGCGCTCAACCCCTGGCCATTCTTGTAATGATTTGGTTTTTATTAAAATAATAATAACAATAATAATGAACAGTAACCTCCAAGGCGTTGAGAAGCTCTTTGGTATTAAATTTTTAGCTTCTGCTCGGTGTTCTTTGTCAAAGAATTTAGTAGGTGTCCCTTCTAGTGCCAACTTTAATTTCTTATTATCCTCTTTTTTTTGGAGGGGTTTGTACTTGAAGTTATAATCTGTTTGGGTTTTGAGGTCGATGACACCTCATCTGTATTGGGGCTTCTTATAATTTTCTTTCAAGTAAAGTTTGTGTTTCGTATAAAATTGAAAAAAGTCGTTTAGAAGAAGTTGAGTAGTTGATGGGGGAGTGAAAATATTTGTCATTGGTAGTTCAAAGTTTGTGAGATACTTACCAATTACCTTTGTATTTGCAGATCACATGCAATTGAACACTTTTGGCATTATTGCAAGATGGGTACATCAGTGTTCTATTTGTTCTTTCTACACGAAGGCATTCTTATTAGTTGAGATACTTCATTGATTAAAATTGAAGGCAGAGTTGTGGGAAGGAATGGATTTCAGGATCCTCAGCTCGAGATTTTCGGTGACAGTGAAGGAAACCATTTTCTTAGGCGAAGGGGAATATCGCGAGGTAAGTTACTTTCCTGTGTGAAGTTATGGCAACAATGCCATATATGAAGAACCATCATAAAGAGCAAAGGAACTGACAAAAGAGGCAGAAGCGGTACAACGTAGGAAAAAGAATGTCCCTTTCTTGCTACAAGATCTGTATGTGTGTGTTCTGTGCACTATGTGATGGCTTATTGTTTTTGTACTGTCATGTGTGACTGGCGGTTACCTATTGTTTACTGTTGCATCTCGTGATAGAGGACATTTGTTCTGGATACTCATGTGTTATTTTTCTCTTGTTGCAGGTTTTTAATTATCTTTATAAGAGTTGTGCTTGTAACGTGAAACCATTGAGGACGACCTGAGGCTGCGTACCTGGTGGAGTTGCTATCTGACGTTGTTTAGGTTTGGACTTAGTTCAATTAGGTGATGCTAACAATTATTAGGAGAGGATTAGTTTCGTGTTAGGGACGATGGACGATAGACAGCAGATGCTATTTATTCTTTCAATCAAAGTAACTAATTAGATTTTAGATTGTTGGTAAGAGTATGAAACAGTTTCACAAGTTTGAGTTTCTCTGGTCTGCTTGATTTATTTGTATTGGTACAACTTGCAATGATATTGTACAGATATCTCCAGAAAAATAAAAAAGTATGGGGATGATCAAGGGTTTGTGTTTGTATAGGCCTCTCAGAATTTATGCATTTGGAGTATAGCATCGTTGTTTAAAAGAAAAGTTAAGAGAGAACTATGTTAGCCTTCCCCCATGCAAGTGTAGGCGATGAGAACAGAGCACATTTAGACGCGAGCAGACGAAGCCAAGGCCTTAGCAGTCCCCTGGTTTCCCCAGGCAGGGTGGGCGTTCATGCGAGTCCCCTCTTCTCATTAAATTTAGTCCTTGCATATAACAAACACAAGATTACATTAATAAGTAGTCCAGTGAAAGATAATGAGGGCCAAACAGAAGCACCGAATGCATTTCATTATTTATTTAATTTAATCAGTGAAAAGCCTTAGGTTTAATTCTCGTTAAATGAGAAGTTGAATCAAATTATTATGGCAAACCCATTGTAATGTTCAACCTCCTTTAGTGTAAATATTATCATTTGTTCAAAAAAGAAAAAAAATACATAAAATGCAAAGTGACAATTAACTATTTTCTATCTAAGTGAAAGAAAAAAAAAACATAAAATGCAAAGTGACAATTAACTATTTTCTATCTAAGAGAGTTGTGACAGTAAACCATTCTAAGCAAGTATTTTTAGGCTAGGCAAATCGTCTAGGCAGAGTTAGGTGCCATTATTTTTCTTTAGAACAAATGATACTATTTACACTAAGAGGGAAGAGGTGGGTTTAGCCTCACAGTGAGCTAGCAATAATATGGTTCAAATTTGCCTTTAGCGAGAATCGAACATAATACCCCTTACTTACATATGAAGAGGAATACCACTAAACCGTAGTATTAAGTGGCGTCATTTATTCATTTATTTTTAAATGCATATTAGAATTAGGTGCCTCATTTTAGACTTTTATAGACTAAACATTTATGCTTTTTGAGCTTTTGTTAAGCTTTTGAAACATTTGATTAAGATACTCTAACTTGAACTACTTCAGATTAATTGAAATTAATTTACATTTAAATATCTGCTATATATTTTAAACAATTTCAATTATATTTAAGTCTAAAAATTTAAATTTTTCAAATCTAAATGTACACCCACGCCAAATGGAAACGTACCAATGTTAAATGAAAATGTGCAACGTTAAATGAAACGTACCAACATCAAACAAAAACGTTTGGGTACCCAATTATAAACCATATTAAAATGAATATTCATCATTTTGGAATGTTTAAAAATATGTTTGATTCATACACAATGCCCTAGATAGTTTTGTTTTTTTGTAGATAAGTCTCTAGAGCAACTTTTAATTGAATCGGAGATAAATATTTATTATTGTAGATATTGCTAAATCACATGATTTTGAATTAACAAAAAGTCTATTGTATGTTGATTAATATAAAAAATGTTGAATCAAAAACTTGAAAAGCATAGATGTTTAGTCTATGAAATTCAAACCTCAAGTGTTTGTATTAAAATACCTCTAAAAATTAATTGAGATAGTGACCAACCGCATAGCACCTAAGCAGAGTACGATATAGCCGCTCATGAAAATCATCCACAACATCACACACGCTTTCAAATCCACTCACAGTCACAGTCACGTCTCCCATTATTTTATCCTATATGTTGTAGGCCTATTTAACTGAGCTATTCTAAGGGAATAGAGAGAGGGAGGCCGGCAACAGTGAGAGAGAGATTTAATTGTGAGGTGTGTGTTGTATCACCCTATTGTGCCTTTATTTATAGTAGTAGGATAGGTTAAATCCTTATCCTTTTAAGATTACAACTCTTAATAGGAATTAAACTACTAAGGGGAATATAAAAGATATCCCTAGATACACTTAGGATTTACACAATCACATTCATATTCCAAATATGACTGCAACATTCCTCCTTGAGTGTGTAAATACTCAACAAAACTTCGCATCAGATCTTCAGCAGATAAGGTAGAACAATTGATGAAGTCGTCAGCACAACGGGTGAATGCGAGTCTCAAATTTAAAGAAAGTATGTATTGGTAGTAAAACTCACAAAACCTTGCTATGGTAAAACCCAAGGTATGGGGAAAACCCATAGACTAAGGAGAAAAGTGAGAAGTATGCATAATGTCTAAAACAAACTTCAAACATGACGAAAGTAGTGAACTCAACGGAGTATGATCATCCCAGGATGGGTGCCTCGTTAAAACCTTGTTAGATAGCAAAAACTCAGTGGGAAAAATGCTCCTAGTCATAGAAAAAATTGTACATTAAGATCAATTG
Source organism: Pyrus x bretschneideri (assembly GCF_019419815.1). Classification (NCBI taxonomy): domain Eukaryota; kingdom Viridiplantae; phylum Streptophyta; class Magnoliopsida; order Rosales; family Rosaceae; genus Pyrus; species Pyrus x bretschneideri. Next base: position 3,545,564 of record NW_025999624.1, read on the forward strand.
AGTATGCTTCTGGATACTCTCCCTGAGTTAGACATAACTTCCAAATAAGAGAACTACAAGCGATTCAACTCAGATAATTTATGTATACCGATTCCTTGGACGAGCTTCTGAAAAGTAGACTTGGGCAATAACTTGGTGAAGAGATCCGCCAGGTTGTCTTGGGAATGGATTTGCTTAACTTCAATGTCTTGATGTTGTTGTTGCTGATAAGAATAAAAGAACTTCGGCGCTATGTGCTTGGTGTTGTCTCCCTTGATGTATCCCTTCTTTAACTGCTCGATACATGCTCTATTGTCTTCAAAGATCATTGTAAGAAGGTCAACAATGGAAGTAAGACCACTAGTGCTTCGAATATGTTCCATGATTACTCTAAACCAAAAGCACTCACGTGATGCTTTATACGGGGCGAGAATCTCAGCATGATTCGAAGAAGTCACAACTAGCGTTTACTTGGTAGACCTCTAAGATATAGCAGTGTCTCCAACGATAAAGACATAGCCTGTTTGAGAACGTACCTTATGTGGGTCAAACAGATATCCAGCATCTGCGTAACCAACAAGGCAGGAATTAATCCGAGAACCGATGGGGACAATAACTCTCGAAGATTTGCGGGTATATAACAAGCCCAAATCTATCATACCCTTGAGGTAGCAGAAAATGTCTTTAACACCATTCCAGTGTCTGCGTGTGGGCGCATTGCTGTATCTTGCTAAAAGATTAACAACGAAGGAGATGTCGGGTCTAGTGCATTGAGCCAAGCACAATAAAGCCCTAATTGCACTTAGGTATGGAACTTTGGGTTCCAAAATCTCCTCATTTTCCTCATTTGGACGGAAGGGATCTCGTTTAGCATTTAGAGTTTGAACAACCATAGGTGTACTCGAAGGCTTTGCTTTATCCTTATTAAAACATCATAACACCCTCTGGGTGTAGTTCGATTGATGTACTAGGATTCCATCCGAACAATGCTTGATCTCTAGGCCGGGATAATATAGAGTTTTCCTAAGATCTTTCATCTCAAATTCCGATTTCAAGTGAGCGGTAGTTTCCTCAAGCTCTGCTGGAGTTCCAATGAGGTTCATGTTGTCGACATAATGTGCAACGATCGCAAATCCAGAATGTGACTTCTTTATGAACACGCATGGATATAATTCGTTGTTCACATAACCTTGACTTGTCAAATATTCACTCAAGACGGTTATACCACATTTACTCGGATTGTTTCAATCTGTAAAGTGACGTCCTCAATCTAATAGAGAGAGTGTTCTGTGGTCTAGAACTATTTGAACCAGTCAATGAAAGTCCTTTTGGAACTTTCATGTAGATTTCCGTGTCTAGATCCTCATAGAGACACGTGGTTACCACGTCCATAAGCTGCATATTCAGTTTTTCGGAAACTACCAATTTGATTAGGTAGCAGAATGTTATGACATCCATTACGGGGGAATATGTTTCCTCGTAATCAATCCCAGGGCGTTGAGAGAAGCCTTGCGCTACGAGGCATGCTTTGTATCGCACTATTTCATTCTTCTCATTACGTTTCCTTACAAAAACCCACTTGTAGCCCATGGGCTTCACATATGGTGGAGTAGGAGCTATAGGTCCAAACACCTTATGTTTTGCAAGCGAATCAAGTTCGACCTGGATTGTTTGTTTCCAGTTTGACCAATCTGTTCTATGTTGGCATTCATCAACGAAATGTCGTTTAATGTCATCGCTAAGCATGATGCCAGTAGTTATTGTGTATGCAAATGCATCATCGACAATCATCTTATTCCGATTCCAAACCTAATCCAATACTGCGTAGTGGACCGAAATCTCACGATTCTTGGGAGGTCGGTTTGTCTCATCTAAGACATCACTGTAATCTAGAATAACCTCATGCATTGGAACGGATGAGTGAGCGATGGTCAGATTCAAACTAAGGTCACTAGTTGGTGCCGATTTCCTCTTTTGGGGTTGTGAATCCTTTGAACCAAGGGGTCTACCATGCTTTAGGGTTAGAGCAAATGATTGGCTAGTTGCCAATGTACCGGACCACGTGGATGGTACAGCCTCCCCACCTTTGGGGAGGGTCCGACCTTCCCAGGCAAGATTATGACGTACAAGGCGTACATCTATTCTTGTAGGTGCATTTGGAGTAGGTATATGTGATCTTGTCACCTTTGCTAGATCAGTAAAAGCATCTGGCATGCTCTGAGCAATGCTCTGAAGATCTACAATTCGTCGCACCTCAGTTTCAGATTGGGCAGTGGGGGATCTAAATGAGACATAGTGAGAGCATACCACGACAATTCGCGATGTCCTACAAGAACTTTAGCATGTTTATCTCCCCTTAATGATGAGAAGAGTATATCATCAAAGTGACAATCTGTAAAATGTGCAGCAAAGAGATCTCCTGTCAAGGGTTCTAAATAGCGAACGATTGATGGTGAATCATAACTGACATATATTCCCATTTTTCTCTGAGGACCCATTTTGGTACGTAGTGGCGGCGTTATTGGCATATAAATTACGCACCCAAACACATGTAAATGAGAGACGTCAGACTCGTATCCAGTAACCAACTGTAATGGTGAATGAGGTTAGGTAGCGGTGGGCCTTAGGCGGACCTGCATAGCTGCGTGCAACATTGCATAGCCTCAGGCAGATACCAGTAGTTTGGTTCACATTACCAAAGTCCGAGCTATCAATTGAAGGCGATTAATGAAAACTTCTAACATGCCGTTTTGGGTGTGAACATGGGGTACATGATGTTTCACTTCAATCCCTAGTGACATGTAACAATTGTTAAAAGTCTGTGATGTAAACTCTCCAGTGTTATCCAGTCGAATCGACTTAATCGAATAATCCGGGTGGTGAGCCCTTAGCTTAATAATTTGTGCTAGGATTTTTGCAAATACAGCGTTGCATGTGGACAACAGGCAAACATATGGCCATCATGTCGATACATCAACCAACACCATAAAATATCTAAATGGTCCGCATGTTGGTTGGATAGGTCCACAAATATCCCCTTGAATCCTCTGAAAGAACTTAGGAGGGTCGTGAATAATCTTTGTAATCGAGGGTTGAGTATTTAACTTCCCCAAAGAACACGTTTTGCATGGTGGGAATCCAACGTAGGGAGGTAAATGATGCCTATGTGATGATTTGAGGATACGGTGCATCATGTCATGTTTGAGATGTCCCATACGATCATGCCAAAGTAGCAGAGTGCTCTGGAACTCAGGCATAGGGCTGGCCACATGGTGGGCTTCTATGCCGCAAATGGTTGTTATGTACAACCCACTTAGGTGACGTTCCAACTTCTCGTGAATACGTTTCTGGCCATATTCGTACGAAGTGATACAAAGAAATTTAGATCCATTATCTTCAATGGTTTCAATGTGATATTGATTATTTTGAATATCTGTAAAACTCAGCAACGTTCTTTTGGAACGTGGAGAATATAAGGCTTCTTTAATGGTTAAGACAGTATCATTCGACAACATGATATGGGTCTGTCCATATCCTTCAATCAGGTTGGATGAGCCTAAGAAAGTTGTCAAGGGTGCTTACTTAGGTACAAAGTTAGTAAAATAGTATCGCTCACGCAATATGGTGTGCGTGGTATAGTATCGCTCACGCAATATGGTGTGCGTGGTAACAGTATCAGCCCATCGAATAACTTCCTCACTAGACATATACCTAGAAATAAATTGATTGAATTGGTCACATGCATAAATATAAATTCATTCATTCAATTAATCAATTCGAGAAATAATATCCATAAAAGAATTATCCATAATTCACAACAAACCAAAACCAAACAAATTATTCCAAATACTTAGAAAAATTGTCCAAAATTAAACCATAACCTAGAAAAATAGGAAGGAAGGTTCGGCCACTCCTAGTGGGTTCGACCACTAGGAGTAAAACACCATAAAACATGTCTAAAATTTATTCGTCCATAGGAGTTGATGCCTCTTGAAAATCTGATATCTCCATGGATGTAGTAGCATCTTCCGGATGTTCCACATGTGCAAAGTTAGACTCACGATAGGAATGATACTTGGCAATGGCCTCGGGGGTAGCTCTGAATATGCCTGACCAATGATCTTTTGATTCACAGCTGTTACACATGTCCATTTCACTGGAAGTCGATTGGACGGTATATTTTCCCTTCTTGAAGATTAGGGCCTTAAGGGCAAAGGGTTAACGCTTCTGGATCAAATTTCCTCCCTTAGGTGGGCCTTGACTCAGTGGACCTTGGGCCCGTGGTTGGGATTGATGCCCATTGCCACGACCATGATAATTTTTACGTTGTTTGTGGTTGCTAGAATTTCTCACATGCGTTTTAGGCGCAGCGTTCGAGCCAGTCGGTCAAGCTTAATGATTCTTCATCAAAAGCTAGTTCTGCTTTTCAGCGAGAAGTAAAACAGAGATCAAATCCGAAAATTTGGTGAATATGTGCCATATATTGTTGCTGCAAGATAATAGTGGTGGCATAGAAGGTCAAATGGGTATTCTCCAAGAGATCCGATTCAGTTAATTCCACTTTACAGAACTTCAAAAATGATCGAATTCTATAAACTTCAGAGTTGTATTCATTCACGGACTTAAAGTCTTTGAAGCAAAGATGTTGCTAGTCATGTCTTGCTTCAAGCAAATAGATGTCTTTCTGGTGATCAAAATGGTTGGCCAGAGTAAGCTAGAGGGTGCGTGGGTCCTCCTCATCGAGGTACTCGGTCTGCAGTGCATCATGGATGTGTCTTCGAATGAAGATCATTGCATTAGCTTTTTGAGCTTCATTGACGGATTTATCGTCGATAGCTGCCTCGATGGTGGCTCTAATACCCTTTGTAGTAAGATGGAGCTTCACGTCTTGAACCCACTTCAGGTAGTTTCTTCCAGATACTTCCAGAGCGGTGAAATCGGGGGTACAACAAAAACGTGGTTAGTTATATGGTGATCCATAGATATATATCATACAACATTTGGGTTCTATAGATATGTATTGGTTTAATTTATGCATGAAAGCTACAAGTTTCAAGTGGTAAGTTTTCAAAGAAAACTTCAAGTTTCAAAGGCACTAAATATGAAACTACAGGTTCAATTTAGTTTTATGAACATGTAGTTCATAAAGGAGAGGTTCCTGCAAGAACATAGAATGCAATATGTGATAGGAGCATATTTATGCTACTTAGTTATGTTGTTTCCTTACATTTAGTTAGCTAATTACTACTTATTATAGTGTTTTAAGCTATTTTCATGTGTTTGTAGGTCCTAATGACAAAGTTGGCAAGAAAATGCAATTTTGAGCCTTTTAGAGCAGTTTTGGGCTTATTATGGATAACTTGTATATGGAGTAAGGTGGATGGACGAATTTGGAGTCAAAAGAGGCTAGGAACATGCTACAAATCAGATGAGACAAGTTTAAGACAAAGAAGATAAGGAAAGAGCAAGAAATATGGAAATTTATCCTAACAACCTTATCTTATCCAAACCTTATCCTATCTTATCCTAACCTAATCTTGTTCCACCTTAATTTTAGCTGCAAGTGGACCTAAAAACATGATTTCTAGAAGACTTATCTAACCCTAAAAGGGTGCCGCACCCTTCCCCCTTTTATTTCTTCTAGAAGAGCCAAAATCAACCACAAAACACCTTGTTTCTAGAAGGCCTAAGCTTTGGCGAATTTCCCTAACCTTTTTCCTCTTGGATTCTAATTTAAATTGGCCATTTTCCTCTTGGATTTGGATTGTATAAGTCCATATCAGAAATTAATTGGGCTATGAATTATTTTCCTAAGCCTTGCCGCACCCTAGGAACCTTAATCCTTTGTGTCTGCTAAGTTTAACCCTAATTCTGATTTCCTAGGGTTTTTTCCGTGTACTATATATATGTAACTTAATGTTGCCGCACCCCTTACACACCCTATGCAGCCATTCATCCTTCCATTCATTCATTCACACCACACACCATATATTCAGAAACACAACTTGTGCCGCAAACCTCGGGAGAAGGAGTTGCCGTGGCTTCCATAGGAGAAAGACAACCTTGTGCCGCAAGTAATTTGCATCCATTGGAGACTTTCAGAGTTCTTTCTTCCTTCGTTTCGTTTGCATGTTTATTTTAATTTGCTTTTCAATTGTTATGAACATGTGTAACTAAGTTTTTCTTAGTTAGAGGTGAATTCAAAGCCATGGACATATGTTTTATATGAATTGATTTCCTCCAGTTTTTGTTTCTTGAATTGTGAATGCAATTTACTTAACTAATTTATTGAGAACTTGTTCTTGTGTGTTGATTAAGGATGCATACTTAGTTTTCATACATGAATTTGATGCTAGAGTATAAGGGAATTTCACCTAATCGTTATGAACTTATATTCACAAGTAGTAAAAATCACTAGTCATGATTGTGTTAAGTAAATTCTAGGCAAGAGTATCATACAGTTCATAGTTACGAATGCCTAGCCAATGTTTATGGTTTTCAAAAAGCTTAATGATCTTTGATTGTATCTCTATTATGCGGTTCATATAGGGAACTTGATAAGAATAATTTGGTTGTCGATGCGTATTCCATCCAATTCAATGAAACTAGAAAAATCTGAAAGTTAATTTGTGCTTCTCACAATTAATTTGGGGCATTGTCATTCATGGTTTAAAGGGATAATAACTGGAAATCAATTTGTGTTTCATATGTGTATGTGTGGAGAAGGACCCTCTAACTAGTCTTTTACCCATTCAATTCACCTAATTTAATGTCTAATCTACTTAGTTTTGCAATCTGCCTAATTTAATTAATTTCGTCCAAATAAATTTCCCCTTTTATTAAGTGTGTTAGATTAGTTAGAAAAGTGTTTGAATCTGTCCAATTTAGTGTTTTGAGTCTAAGTTAGTTAAAATTCGTCCAAATAACTCCATAGAGTCAGTTTTGAGTCTTTTTAATTGTTTGTTGCTGTTTTGAGTGTTTTAAGTTATTTTTGAGTCTATAGAGTTTAGTTTAGTGTTCTTGAGTCTTATTTGAGTTGATTAGCATCCCTAGTTAATCCCTGGTTTAGAACGATCCCTACTTGCATATATACCACAATTGTCACAAATAGGGTTTAATTTGTGTGTTAAGTTAATTTTCTCATCAACTTTTGGCGCTGTTGCCGAGGATTAGCAAACTTGCTATTACCTTGTGCTTGTGTCGTGTCAAAGTGTGTCTTAAGGTCAAGAGTGTCGTGTGTTTATTTGTTTCTTTCTTTTTGTGTTTTTCGTGCCTTATTCCTTGTTTTTGTTTGTGTGTCATGCCCTTTAAGAGGGTTGCTGATTTGTTTTGTTTCATTGTTTTAGGTACAAGTGTATGACTCGTAGTTCTCAACCTGTTCGTGAGAATATATTAGAGTTTGACGACGATTTTGAACGAACATTGAGAAGAAAGAGGAGGTATCCAGAACCTAGTCCACCTAGTTCTGAGGTCGAATTTGAAGAAGAAGAAGTGGAAGAGGAAGAACATGCCATGGTTGCGGATAATCGAACAATCAAGGAGCTTTCTGCCTCAGGGTTGGACAATGTCGTGCCTATTTGCATTCAATACCCTATGGCGGCTCAAGGCAAGACCGATGAGTTCAAATTGAAGTCAAGCTTGCTACATCATATTCCTAAATACCATGGGTTATCCATGGAAGATCCAAACAAGCATTTGAAGGAGTTTGAAGTTGTATGCTTAAGCATAACACCCATTAACGTGGATGGGAATATTTTGAAGATGAAAGCTTTTCCATTCTCTCTTGTGGAAAAGGCTAAAGATTGGCTGTATGAATTGGCACCCAGGACCATCACTTCTTGGGAAAGCATGAAGAGAGCATTCTTGGAGAAATTCTTCCCAACTTCAAGAGTGATTCTTTTGAGGAAGAAGATTAGCGAAATTCAACAAAATCAAGAGGAGTCTTTTCCAGCGTATTATGAGCGTTTCAAGACTCTAGTTGCATCATGCCCTCAACATCAAATGAAGGAAGAACTCTTAATTCAATATTTCTACAAGGGACTCCTTCCAATTGAGAGACAAATGCTAGATGCTTTAGCGGGAGGTGCTTTGGTTGACAAAACACCGGTGGCTGCCAAGGTCTTAATTACAAACCGAGCCTTGAATGCACAACAATATGAGGGTGTTGGACAAAGAGAACCCCCACAGCAGCAACAATAAGTGAATGAGGTAAGTGCAATTTCTGAAATTCAAGCTTAATTGGCTAACCTCACTGTTCTTGTGTCACATGTGGTCGATGGATCCAAAGTGAAAGGTGCGGCCATATGTGGAGTGTGCTCCATGCAAGGGCATCTCAATGATCAATGTCCTCAATTGATAGAGAATGAAGGATGGGAAAACACCAATGCTATAGGTTATCAAGGCCAAAATCAGCAAAGGAATGATCCATACTCAAATACATACAATCTGGGTTGGAGAGATCATCCAAACTTCAAGTGGAGGGAACCCTAACAACCTCAACAACAAGGAGGATATAGACAGCCACCTTCTGGGCTCTATCAAAGGCCATACGTACCACCACAACTTTCACCACAATCTGCCCAACCAAATTCAGGTTCATCCTTGGACAACGATAAAATGCTTCAAATACTAACCTCTTTGACTCAGGGATTACAAAATCAAGCCAAAGAGATGAGGGAAGTGAAGAAACAAATTGGGCAGATGGCGGAGTTCATGGGGCAGTTTAGAGAAGAAGGCAAACTACCTAGCTCGACCATTGTTAATCCAAAAGGAGGTTTTGAAACCATTAAGGCTATCACCTTGAGAAGTGGCAAGGAAGTTATAACTAACCCCAAACTAACCAAATCAAGTCAAAAAGAGGACGAAAAGCTGCTGCTCGAAGAGGAGGAATTGGACAAAGCCACGGCAAGGGTGGAACAAACCTTGCCGCAGCCCCCTAGTGCACCAAAACCGTCCAACACCACCAAGGTAAGTCCAAATTCAAATTTTTCTAGTTCTATTCCACTAAATGTGCCCTTTCCTAGTAGGTTTAGGCAATCAAAGAAAGAAGAGAATGAAAAGGACATTTTGGAAACCTTTAGGAAAGTTCAAGTCAACATCCTGCTCCTTGATGCAATCAAGCAAGTTCCTAAGTATGCCAAATTCTTAAAAGAGCTTTACACAACAAGGAAGAGGATTTCAAACAAGGAGGTGGTCCAGGTAAGTGAGAATGTTTTTGCAGTGTTACAAAGGAAACTACCACCTAAATGCAAAGATCCGGGTAGTTTTACAATTCATTGTGTTATTGGTAATACTAAGTTTGAACATGCTATGTTAGACTTAGGGGCTTCAATTAATGTCATGCCTTACTCAATTTATGCATCTATGAACTTAAGAGAGCTTAAAAATGATGGTGTGATTATTCAATTGGCCGATCGTTCTAATGCATATCCAAAAGGAGTTTTGGAAGATGTTTTGGTGCAGGTTAACAATTTGATCTTTCCAGCGGACTTTTATGTGCTTGTCATGGAAGATTTAGCCCATTCTTACCCCATTGCCGATCCTCCTTGGGAGACCTTTCATGAAAACAGCCCGCACCAAGATAGATGTGTTCAAGGGGACATTAACAATGGAATTTGATGGGGAAGTTATTGATTTCAATATTTCTGAAACTATAAAATATCCTAAAGATGATCATTCTTGTGTTTTCTATTGATATATTTGATTCATTGGCGCAGTACTATCTTGACTCCTTAGAGAGGGATCCCCTTAAAACGACCATTACTAAAGGAATGGGACTCAAAAACCAAGGGGCAGGAAAGGATCAAACCCATGGCATGCATGAAGAATTCCTTGCCGTGCCTACATGTGAAGATGAGGCCGAGATGGTTGCTGCCCTTGAGTTGTTGCCACAATACTTTGGTAAAGCTCCAAACCCAATTCCAATTCCTGTTTCTACTAATAAGTTGTTACCTTCAGTGATTCAAGCACCCATTCTTGAGCTTAAACCATTGCCGGATCATTTGAAGTATGTCTATTTGGGAGAAAATAAGATGTTGCCCGTCATAGTTTCCTCATCCCTTATGGCGATGGAGGAGGAGAAATTGATTCGGGTGTTGAAAGAGCACAAAATAGCCATAGTATGGACCTTGGCCGACATTAAGGGTATTAGTCTTACAACTTGCATGCATCACATACTTCTGGAGGAGGGGGCTAAACCAACTAGAGAGGCTCAACGCCGGCTCAACCCTCCAATGATGGAAGTTGTGAAAAAAGAGATTATCAAGCTTCTTGATTGTGGAATGATTTATCCTATCTCGGATAGCCGTTGGGTTTCACCGATTCAAGTTATGCCAAAGAAATCCGGAGTGACTGTGGTGAAGAATGCCGAGAATGAGCTTGTGCCAACCCATATTCAAACAGGTTGGAGAGTGTGCATTGACTATAGGAAGCTTAACGCCACCACAAGGAAAGATCACTTCCCTTTGCCGTTCATTGATCAAATGTTTGAAAGGTTAGCCGGTCATTCTTTTTATTGTTTTCTTGATGGATATTCGGGATATAATCAAATTGTTATAGCTCCAGATGATCAAGAAAAGACTACTTTTACTTGTCCATTTGGTACTTTTGCTTATCGTCGAATGCCATTTGGTTTATGTAATGCACCAGCCACCTTTCAAAGATGCATGGTAAGTATCTTTTTAGATTTTGTAGAGAAGATTATTGAAGTTTTCATGGATGATTTTAGCTTGTTTGGTGATTCGTTTGATGATTGTTTAGATAATCTCACATTAATCTTGAAACGATGCATTGAAACTAACCTTGTTTTAAATTGGGAAAAATGTCATTTTATGGTAAAACAAGGCATAGTTTTAGGACACATTGTTTCAGCCAAGGGTATTGCAGTTGATAAATCAAAAATAGATCTTGTACGCTACTTACCTTCTCCTACTTTGGTTAGAGAGGTTTGTTCTTTTCTTGGACATGCAAGATTCTATAAGCAATTCATCAAAGACTTTTCTAAGATTTCCCAACCCCTATGCCGACTTCTCCAAAAGGATGTACCATTCAAGTTCGACGAGGAATGTGAGAAGGCCTTCAAACACCTCAAGGAGATGCTTACTTCGGCACCTATCATAGTTCCACCAGATTGGAGCCTTCCTTTTGAGCTTATGTGTGATGCCTTAGATTATGCATTAGGAGTTGTTTTAGGCCAAAGGAAGAACAAGCAGCCACATGTCATATATTATGCATCCCGGACCCTAAATGATGCTCAATTGAACTACTCCACAACGGAAAAAGAACTTCTTGCTGTTGTTTTTGCTTTAGATAAGTTTCATTCTTATTTACTTGGTACTAAAGTTATAATCTACTCTGATCATGCAGCGTTGAAGTATTTACTTACGAAGAAGGAGGCCAAACCAAGGCTTATTCGCTGGATGCTTCTTCTCCAAGAGTTCGATATCGAAATACGGGACAAGAAAGGAAGTGAAAACGTGGTGGTTGACCACTTGAGCCATATGGTGCATGAGGAGGATCCCGTGCCTATCCCACAGACATTCCCAGATGAGCAGTTGCTGTCCATAGAGGTAAGTGTGCCATGGTATGCCGATTTAGTGAACTATTTAGTGTCTAAACAAGTTCCAAGCAACCTAAACAAGCACTAACGTGATAAACTTAAAAAGGATGCACGTTTTTATGTGTGGGATGACCCATATTTATGGAAATATTGCCTTGATCAGATTCTACGTAGGTGTGTGCATGAAACAAAGTTTAATTCAATTTTAACTTTCTGTCACACTTATGCATGTGGGGATCGTTTTGGCACTCAAAGAACAACACGTAAAGTTTTAGAATGTGGATTTTATTGGCCTACTATATTTAAGGATGCTAGAACTTTTTGTGTGACTTGTGATCGTTGCCAAAGGACGGGCAATATAGGTGCCAAAGACCAAATGCCGCAACATCCCATCTTTTCTGTCGAAATCTTTGATGTTTGGGGTATTGATTTCATAGGTCCTTTTCCTTCATCTTATGGTTTTGTTTATATTTTACTTGCGGTTGATTATGTTTCGAAATGGGTGGAAGCAAAAGCCACCCGTACTAATAATTTCAAAGTGGTTGCAGAATTTGTGAAAACTAACATATTTGCAAGATTTGGAATGCCAAGGGTTCTTATAAATGATGGAGGTTCACACTTGTGTAATTGGACCATAGAGGTGTTGCTCAAGAAGTATAATGTCACGTATAAGGTTTCCACACCTTATCATCCTCAAACAAGTGGGCAAGCCGAGGTTTCTAATCGAGAAATCAAGTAGATTTTGGAGAAGACCGTTGGGCCAACTCGGAAGGATTGGAGTTTGCGTTTGAATGATGCATTGTGGGCATATCATACCGCCTACAAAACACCAATTGGGATGTCCCTATTTCGGCTCATCTATGGGAAACCATGCCATCTTCCCGTTGAATTGGAGCACAAAGCACATTGGGCCGTCAAGACATTCAATATGGACATAGATGTCGCTGGAATTCATAGGAAGCTTCAATTGAATAAGATTGAGGAGATAAGGAATGAGGCTTATGAGAACGTGCACATTTACAAAGAGAAAACAAAGGCTTACCATGACAAGAAGATTCGTAGTAAGACATTCTCAATAGGGCAGAAAGTGTTACTTTTCAATTCTCGCCTTCTTTTGTTTCCGGGTAAGTTACGTTCTAAATGGATTGGCCCTTTTGTTATTACTAATGTCTTTCCTTATGGTGCAGTCCAAATTCAAAGTTTGAAGACGAGACATGAATTTAAAGTGAATGGACACCATTTGAAGCCCTACTACAAGAATTTCAAGGAGCATGCCGTGGAGGACATACCCCTCCATGCCGTGAGCCCTATTTAGGATTAAAAAGAAGTATCGTCCGGCTAGAAGACGTTAAAGCAAGCGCTTCTTGGGAGGCAACCCATGTGTTCAAACGAGGAGATGATGGAACTCTAGCTCCACAACCAGATTTGCGTTCCTAAACCTACTCTTTATTGCTTTTACGTTGCCATGCTTGTCATGTTGTTAGTTGTGTTATTTGTTTGTTTGTTTGTGAGTCTATGCTTAAAACATTGAGGACAATGTGTTGGTTTTAGTGTGGGGGGGGGGGGTAAACAAGTTGTTTTTGCATGATTTTCGTGGGATTTTATCACCTATCACTTCTAAAGTTGTTTCTCACTATTTTTAAGTGTTTTTAGTGTGTTTTGAAGTGTTTTTATGTGTCTTAAACAGAAAATCCGAAAATTTGAAAATAAAAAAAATAAAAAAAAGTGTTTGAAAAACCCAAAAAGAGTCATTTTTGTTTTTATGTTTGTCTGCGTCTTAGGATACCTTCCAACACAATGATGAGGATTTGGTTTTTAATTGCATGACTGTTAAAGAAAGTTACAAACATTGATGGAAGTTTGATATTCTCTTTGGTTTATGCTTAGTTGTAGTTGACATTTACGAATTCACATGTAATCACAAAAAGGAAAAAAATCAGTTTTTGTAACATGCTTGAAGGAAGAAACTCAAACTAACGCTACAACCCTGAGAGACTTGAGCCTAAACTTTATTTGGAGAGTTATTAATCTTGATTTCTTGTTTTCTAAAGTCGTTGCATGATCTCATTATTCTTTGCTTGGTTGCTACTTAGAATGCGTTTCATCACTATAGTTCCAAATACTAGAACTCATACCCATTTCATTCAAAGCATGAAATTGATTAGCATAACAAATAACAAGATGAGGTTGTTTAGTTTAAGCCTAGAGCCAAAAAGCCTTACCCCTTTGCATATGTATTGTAGGATTAGCCCCTTTGAGCCTTACGTAGCCTATTTTCTTTGTTAACCACATTATCCTTACCTAGCCTAGAATAGGAATACCCATACCCTTGTTCTTAAAGGATAGTGAAGCATGACTTAGAGGGAATTCCTTTTGTTCTACAAATTGCAGAAAAACAAGTGTGGGGGAAGGGTTTATATGGGAAAAAAAAAAGAGTTAAAAATAAGTGAGAATGAACTCACAAGTATTGGTTGTTGAAGAAAGGGTCCAAAAGTTTGAATCTGGCCTAAAGTGTTGTGTGAATCTCCCTTGGGTGTTTAAAGTTGATTTCTGCATCAAAAGTGAATTCTAAGTGCTTATTTCATTACTTTGCTTACTATTGCTTTAAGAACTTTTGTTGATCCTTACCTTTCTTTGTTAGCCAATACCTTAGCCCCATTACAACCCTTTGACTTCGATCTTGATTGTTATGTGTTTCAATATGTGGAGTTTAAAATTGGTTTGTGCATATGGTATCCCTGGTTCTTGCGTCTAAGCAGTGGCATTCCATTCATGAGATCATATACATATACATGTTAATAATTCCAGAAAGTGCCTTCTTTCATTATACATATGTGAGTGCTAGTCTCCATGTTTACATCAATCTTCTCACATATACCTAGTGTAGGGAGTGTAGTCAGAAAATCTGTGTGAAAATAGAGAGTATATCTTGTGAGGAATTGAGGGATTCTCTAAGGCATGTTACTACATTCAAAATCATGTTTTAATTGATTAAATGTGAGCTAGTGAGTGGTAACTATGATTAAGTATGTGCTCGAGGGTAGGGATAACTAAAATCTATGTGAGTGGTGATCTTTAATATGTCATGTTGCATTGGAAATCCCTGAGGTAATGTTGGAAGGTTTAGGTTGTGTTTTGTTTGTTTTGTTTATTTCGTTTTGCTCGAGGACTAGCAAAAGCTAAGTGTGGGGGAATTTGATAGGAGCATATTTATGCTATTTAGTTATGTTGTTTCCTTACATTTAGTTAGCTAATTACTACTTATTATAGTGTTTTAAGCTATTTTCGTGTGTTTGTAGGTCCTAATGACAAAGTTGGCAAGAAAAGGCAATTTTGAGCCTTTTAGAGCAGTTTTGGGCTTATTATGGATAGCTTGTATATGGAGCAAGGTGGATGATTTTGGAGTTAAAAGAGGCTAGGAACATGCTACAAATCAGATGAGACAAGTTTAAGACAAAGAAGATAAGGAAAGAGCAAGAAATATGGAAATTTATCCTAACAACCTTATCTTATCCAAACCTTATCCTATCTTATCCTAACCTAATCTTGTTCCACCTTAATTTTAGCTGCAAGTGGACCTAAAAACATGATTTCTAGAAGCCTTATCTGACCCTAAAAGGGTGCCGCACCTTTCCCCCTTTTATTTCTTCTAGAAGAACCAAAATCAGCCACAAAACACCTTGTTTCAAGAAGGCCCAAGCTTTGGCGAATTTCCCTAACCTTTTTCCTCTTGGATTCTGATTTAAATTGGCCCATTTCCTCATGGATTTGGATTGTATAAGTCCATATCAGAAATTAATTGGGCTATGAATTATTTTCCTAAGCCTTGCCACACCCTAGGAACCCTAATCCTTTGTTTCTGCTAAGTTTAACCCTAATTCTGATTTCCTAGGGTTTTTGCCGTGTACTATATATATGTAACTTAATGTTGCCGCACCCCTTACACACCTTATGCAGCCATTCATCCTTCCATTCATTCATTCATTCACACCACACACCATATATTCAGAAACACAACTTGTGCCGCAAACCTAGGGAGAAGAAGGAGTTGTCATGGCTTCCATAGGAGAAAGACAACCTTGTGCCGCAAGAAATTTGCATCTATTGGAGACTTTTAGAGTTTTTTCTTCCCTCGTTTCGTTTCCATGTTTATTTTAATTTGCTTTTCAATTGTTATGAACATGTGTAACTAAGTTTTTCTTAGTTAGAGGTGAATTCAAAGCCATGGACATATGTTTTATATGAATTGATTTCCTCCAGTTTTTTGTTTCTTGAATTGTGAATGCAATTTACTTAACTGATTTATTGAGAACTTGTTCTTGTGTGTTGATTAAGGATGCATACTTAGGTTTCATACATGAATTTGATGCTAGAGTATAAGGGAATTTCACCTAATCGTTATGAACTTATATTCACAAGTAGTAAAAATCACTAGTCATGATTGTGTTAAGTAAATTCTAGGCAAGAGTATCATGCAGTTCATAGTTACGAATGCCTAGTCAATGCTTATGGTTTTCAAAAAGCTTAATGATCTTTGATTATCTCTATTATGCGGTTCATGTAGGGAACTTGATAAGAATAATTTGCTTGTCGATGCGTATTCCATCCAATTCAATGAAACTAGGAAAATCTGAAAGTTAATTTGTGCTTCTCACAATTAATTTAGGGCATTGTCATTCATGGTTTGAAGGGATAATAGCTGGAAATCAATTTGTGTTTCATATGTGCATGTGTGGAGAAGGACCCTCTAACTAGTCTTTTACCCATTCAATTCACCTAATGTAGTGTCTAATCTACTTAGTTTTGCAATCTGCCTAATTTAATTAATTTCGTCCAAATAAATTCCCCCTTTTATTAAGTGTGGTAGATTAGTTAGAAAAGTGTTTGAATCTGTCCAATTTAGTGTTTTGAGTCTAAGTTAGTTAAAATTCGTCCAAATAACTCCATAAAGTCAGTTTTGAGTCTTTTTAATTGTTTGTTGCTGTTTTGAGTGTTTTAAGTTAGTTTTGAGTCTATAGAGTTTAGTTTAGTGTTCTTGAGTCTTATTTGAGTTGATTAGCATCCCTAGTTAATCCCCGGTTTAGAATGATCCCTACTTGCATATATACTACAATTGTCACAAATAGGGTTTAATTTGTGTGTGAAGTTAATTTTCACATCAATATGCTAATTTAAGTATAGTGGATTTGAGTTGCTGCGGGAACTCAAGTGTGAGAGCTTCGGGACTACGAAAGGATGTCAACGGTTCAAAGTATAAAAATAAATTATTTAATCGTTAATGTTCAAAAGTGATCTTTAGGTCAATAATTTTGGATTAATTATCAGACTAATGGACTGTAGGTCACTTTTAATTAGTTCAATATATCGGGACCAAACGGGGTCGATTGTAGAAGCAAAATAATGACATACGGGTCAAAAAATACGAGAGTGGCCTTGTTGTTCAGCTGCAGGTTGATTGGGCCTCGGTGAGGGATGCAGGCCTCATGCCGTGTGGTCTGGGAAGCCTAGTAGCAATAGCTGCTGGCTTTGGGCCAAAAATTGTACATGGGTGCAGGCCCATCAAAAATTGGCCTTGGTTTGGTCCAGGGAAGCCCAACTAAAGCTTGGTTTCACGTTTTTGGGTTGCGGCAAACCAAGCTCAGCAACAAAAGCTGCTAGCAAGTGGGCTGAATGTTAGGGCAAGCCCAATTAGCTATGGGCTGCTTCGGGTAAGCCAAATCATGGGACAAATAAAAGCCCAGCATCACTGGGTTGCTGGAGGTGGACTAGGGACTTACGGGACAATGGGTAAATAAGGCTACAGGCTTTCTTGGTTGGGCTAAGGGATTTCAAGCCCATGAAGCTTATTAGACTGAAGGCCTGGGGTGTCTAGGTCAGCGAAGCAAAGCCCAAAGACTGTTACTGTGTGGTTCAAGGCGTCAAAACGACATCGTTCCATGATATGCTCCACGCTACTAAGCTTCATGCCAGCAGCAGTGGTTCGACGGAGCCACTATGGTGGTGTAGTAGGGGTGGGCAAACGGGTCCTGGACCCGCGGGTCGGGACGGGTCTATGCGGTTCGGGGTGGGTCCAAAAATTAAAAATACAAAACGGGACGGGGTGGGCCGGTTCCTAGTAAATAACGGGGCGGGCTGGTTCTAAAACTTTAAGAAAACGGGTCCCCGGCCCGGACCGTTCATTGCCTAAATCTCTATTGTATATCAATCTATGACCTTCCCTCTCTTATTCTCAACCTATATCTAAGATGCAATTCATTCAAACTCTCCCCTCACCCTCTTTCTCTATCTGGACTCCGAGTCTCCTCCCTCGATCTCTTCTCCTTGAATCTCCTTTCCTCTCTAGTCTTATACCTCAATCTCGAGCCCAGGCTTCCATCTCTGTACATCGACTCTCCACACTTGCTCGTCCCTCCCACCCGTAGTGATTAAGTCGACCTCGACTGCGTTGACATCACAGTAGCCAACCACCATCACCATCGTGGCATCCCTAGGTAATTTATGAATTAGGGTTTCTGTTTTAGGAATTTAGGGTTTTTACTTAAGCATTTCGATTGATTAGGATTTCTGATTTTGTGGGTTTATGACTTTGTGGTTTTCTGACTTTGTAATGGCGAGGGTGGGATCTGTGGAAGACGATGTCTCTTGTTTGATTTGTGTGTCAGGGTCAACGACTCCAACCGAAGCTGTTGGTGTGGTTGGGCTAAAGCACAAATGCAGACTCAACAAGGTTGTCCTAGGCTTTTACTTCTTTTCTTCTCGGCATCTAATTTCAGTTTATTCTGAATTTGAATTTGGGGATTTAGGAATTAGGGATTCAATTAATTTGATTGAAAAATTCAGAAAAAATGTTAGGGATTTAGCTTAATTAGGGATTCAACTTTATTTTATTTTTTGATGAATTCGAAATTGTATTTGAAGATTTTTATTTATTTATTAATTTGTTCTATTTGGGGATTTAGGTTGGGGTTGGGGCGTGAGAAATGCTTGAAAAATGTTTGATCCATTGCATAACCCGGATTTCAAATTTTTCAGAAGATTAGAAGGGTTGTATTTATAGAGAGAAAAATGTTTAATATGTGGTTTGTTGATTGGTGAGATGTGGCAAGCGAACTTTACGATGGAAAACTGGGGGTCGCGGGTTGGCGGCAGTATGCCCAAAATCGGGAAAAAAAAAACAAGAAAAAAAAATTGGAAAAAAAAAAAGAGTAGTTGGACCCGTGGACCCTTCCTGAATCGGCCCGTTTGAAACGGGCCACGTTAGGTTCGGTTCCCAAATTCAAAATATCGCTACCCGGCCCATTACATTTTAAAACGGGTAGGCCAAGTTCCTTCGAATTTGGGTTCGGCCTGGCCCGTGCCCACCCCTAGGTGCAGCGGCCGTGCCACACTGTTTGCGAGTTGTTTTTTTTTTTTTTTTTTTCTAGACATAACTAGGGTTTAAAAACCCTAAATTGCTTCTAATTTATTTATATGCTTTGACTCACAAATTCCACATAGCAATATCATGGCGTAATGCATGAAACTTATGTTTCATGCATATGTTGACAAATATATTTATATCCCTAATTATGCATGAAACATAACTAGGGATATATTTATATCCCTAAGTATATATATATATATATATATATATATATATATTGACAAATATATGAAACATATACAATACATATATATATATATTTATCGAAAGGAAAATATAAACATAGGGGATTCATGCATCATGTCGAATGGTTTCATGTTTTATGGTCGTTTCAAATATCTTCCATTAGTTTAAGCATACTTGATTGACAGAAAACAAATAAAAGCCTTTGAATTTTGTGGAAGAAAGCCCCCTCCTACGATCTGTCAGTTCCTTAGTTTCTGGCAAGAGCGTACTGATAATGTATTGTAGGCTTATTTAACTGAGCTATTCTAAGGGAATAGAGAGAGGGAGGCGGGCGGTAGTGAGAGAGAGAAAAGAGATTTAATTGTGAGGTGTGTGTTGTATCACCTCATTGTGTCTTTGTTTATAGTGCTATGATAAGTTAAATCCTTACCATTTTAAGATTACAACTCTTAATAGGAATTAAACTACTAAAGAGAATATAAAAGATATCCCTAAATACACTAGAATTTACACAATCATATTCTTATTCTAAATAGGATTGCAAGACTATATACTACCAAAAGCTCCCAACAAACTCTTTATGTGTTGGGCATCCGTCACCGAAACAGATTATATTGAAGATAAGAGAGCAATATACAAACCTGTCGATCACATCCATTTCATACAAGTTCTCTCCTGTCCTCCCGAGTTTCAATTCAATGGCTTTCTCACCAACATCTTCGCCGTGTACATCTCTCTCACACCTCCATTCTTCTTCTTGTTCTTCTTCTTCGCTACTTACCCTCTTCAGATTACAGCACCCTCATCTCCTCTCTCCTTCCTTTTCTTCTTCTCTCAGTGCAAAACGTTACGAGAGCCGTCGCACTCGCATTCGCGTCACCGCTTCTGCGGCGGCTGCCACTATTGAGTCTGGAAACGGCGCCTTACTCACCCCAGAAAAGAGCTTCGACTCCATTTCCTATGGAAGACAGTTTTTTCCTTTAGCTGCGGTTGTTGGCCAGGTACACATAAAATTTAAAATCCCATCTTTCTTTCTCTTCGCAAATGCTGTTTGGAGTTTTTATTCTGCATTTTCTTGTCCAAATTTGAATTGGGTTTTTCTAGCTTTTTGAATTTCTTCAAGGAATTAATTCTGTCTTGGAAGTTTATTTGTGAATGCTGCTCTGGGTTGGTTTTCTTTCATTTGGGTATTATCATGTTGAGATGATTTTTTCATAAGTGAATGTGGTGTTCTGGGGTTCTGGAGTTTTTTTTTCTTTTTTCTTTTATCTGTCAAACGATAGATTTTGTTAGTTTAGATATTAGATTAGCCGTCGAGAGGATTTGAACCCATGCCAAGGTAACATTCCTCTCCACCATTGTGATAGAGGGCCACTTGCCTATGGGGTGCTGGAGTTTACCCACTTCTGTGGATTGGACGCTGTATAATATACTTGGTATACATTTCATCAGGAACAATTTTGTAACTAATTTTTCTGTAAATGGGATATTGTTTAGACCTGATTCTGTACTGTCTGGATTGAAGCCGTTGGATGACTCCAAAGATAAAAATGATTTTATCTTGAAAAATATCGTTTGGGTTTGGGAAGATGGGGAAGGACTAAATGGAATAAGGGATTGAACTCATCACATTTGATTTGAGGAGTATGCAGCACGTAGTGATGATGGTTGGTGGGGTGAAGATAATTACCTTTGTTTTAAATTACTCAAATTAATTATAATTAGAGGTTAGGTGACGAGTACATGGCATTAGGAAAAGATGGGAGGTTAAAAATATGCATACACGTGGAAGATAAGAAAGGCTTTGACTAAAGGTTATGTGTTGGTTAAGAAAGCAAGTGAAAGCCTACGGGATATAGGATACCCTATCTTGGTAAAATTTCAAGAAAGCTTATCTTGGAATTATTTCAGGAGGTTAAAGGATATAGCATACAGAGTCTTCACCTGCAATCGGGATGTACAATGTGAAAAGGACCTTCAACGCAACACTGCAATTGGGGTGTACAATGTGAAAAGGACCTTCAACACAACACATAAATTTGCTCTGTGCAAATTTTCGCTCCAAGCGAAATCTTCTCATCTTTGAGAAAAACACCAACTTCCCTAACTTTGTCACTGTGTTGGCAACTGGCATCTTCACTTTGGATTAACAGCACTGGAGACATACAGTCAAGCGAATGAGGAGCACCTTTAAACTGCTTTGAGTTTGTTGACTATTTATCCATGTCTCTGCCGATAAGGAGTCTTCTGTCTTCTTGAAAGAGGTCATTTCATTAGCTTTTTCGGCGAAGTGAGGTGTTCCCAGTTACTCAGTGTTCGGCACATTGAAAGCCGAATTTTATTTGAACTTCATAGTGACTAGCAGCCTTGTCTTCAGGATCTTTCCTCTGCCGCAATCGCTTGGATAACTGAAGTCAACAACACGTTCAACACCACCACCACATTTCATTCTACTCATCGACCGAGCCCGGTCGTCGAGTTGGCATAACCGCATTCAACCAAAGGACGTAGTTAGCTCATTAGTTATTCGGCCTGCGTGCCACATAGGCTTAGTAGTTTCTAGGGTCAACAGATATTTATGGTTAAACCGTTGCATATGAGGATTCGGCAAGTTGGCAAGGCAATGTGCCTGCCAGTTTGCACCCAAGTTCAACCCATTCCAGTAATTTAGAATACCGTCCTGTCTAAAGAGGCGATAGGCGTGCATTCAGAAATACTGTTCTGATTTTGAATGTTTGTCATTTGCATTATTGATTCTTTTATTCTCTTCTGTTTCAAGTCAGGCTGAATTGAACTTTTTCCAAGTTTTAGTATTATATTAAATCCTTGTATAACAATCAACTTCTGTCATTGGTTAATCAGTGAAATTTCCATCTGTGCACATTTATTGAATACTTTTTATTTATTTATTTGTAGGATGCTATCAAAACTGCTTTGTTGCTTGGGGCTATAGACCGTGAAATTGGAGGAATTGCTATCTCCGGAAGGCGGGGAACAGCGAAGACAGTAATGGCACGCGGGTTGCATGCTATTTTACCACCCATTGAAGTAGTCGTTGGTTCAATGGCAAATGCTGATCCAGCCTGCCCCGAAGAGTAAGCATACTGAATGCTTACGGGTTATTTTGTGATGAACATAGATAGAGGGGATAAATATGGATGTAAACTCCTTGTTATGACATGATTTGCTTGGTTTTCTTGACTATAGCAAAAACGAATTTTGGCTAATGCAGTTTGCAAACTTTTTCACACATGACAAGTTATGGAACTTTTCTTTGGAATGTTTGACACAATTGAGGTGACTTGAGCCAGAAACACATCTATGGAACACATTTACAACTTACATCTCAATTTTTCCCACACCAGATCATTTTTCCTTATGTATTCCTCCGCCCAGCACCCCCCAACCCAAAATGCATTTCATAATGGACTTTCAGCATCATCTGCAGGTTCACTCTATGCTTAGGTACCTCTAACCTTAAATGGCTTTTTTTTGCTCACAAAATCAGACTTAATTGACAAGCAGAAAGTTCATTTTCAGAACCTGCCTTAGGACTTACCGACGATACTAAGATCAGAATCTAAATATATTGGTGTTGTTAAAATATATTTATATACTCTTTAACTTATTACAAGTGTCCCTGAGAACTTAGAAAATTTCTCAATCTTTTCTTAGTCTATCTTCTGAGAAATTTTTTAGGTTAGAACCACAGAGAACAAGACATGTTTTGTTGCTCAAATAGTAAATGATGTTTTCTGCCCAAGAAACTCTTTTTTGAAATTTAAATAGCAATAGAAAATGTTAGTCCACAAGAATTTTTATGTGAATCTTCAAAATTAGAATGGAAATGTTTCAAGTAATTATTTTTAATTCATGATGCTTATATCCCTCGGACCCATTTCTTGTCACAATGTCATTACAATGACCCATATATCGATTAAAAGTTAAAACAAATAAAGAACCCTTCTTTTCTGTAACCATTCTCTTTCAGTCAGTACCATGTGCAGTTTTGATGGGAATAGTGGGTAGTGGCTGTTGATTTGAAGCTTAAATATTTACTTCTCTTTTATGTCCTAGAAAGCCCCATACACGAAGTTTTGATCAGATGTTCTGTTTTCACTTGTCCAGTTGATGTTGTGTAAGTCTCTTTTAATGATAATGGTTTGGTTGTAATTCTTAAAGGTGGGAAAATACTTTAGCTGACTGCATGGAGTTTGATTCTGCGGGTAATATCAAGACTCAGATTGTCCGGTCTCCTTTTGTACAGGTACTTTTTCATGGAAACATCCTTTCATATTCATATGATTTTCATTTATGTAAATACCCTATTTTCACATTGTAGATTCCACTTGGAGTCACGGAGGACAGACTTATTGGATCTGTTGATGTTGAGGAGTCTGTAAAAACAGGAACCACTGTTTTCCAGCCAGGCCTTCTTGCTGAAGCTCATCGAGGTGTATTATACGTTGATGAAATTAATCTTTTGGATGAGGGTATAAGTAATTTGCTTCTTAACGTATTAACTGAAGGAGTTAATATTGTGGAAAGAGAGGGAATCAGCTTTAGACACCCATGCAAGCCTCTCTTGATTGCTACTTATAATCCGGAAGAGGGTGCTGTTCGGGAACACTTACTAGATCGTATTGCAATTAATTTGAGGTACAGATCTTGTATTTACCTAGTGGAACAAAACAATTTATCTATTTTTTTTTTAATAAGCCTTCTCATTTTACTAATGATGCACACTTATTTTGCAGTGCAGATTTTGAAATGGGTTTTGATGATCGTGTTGCAGCCGTGGCGATTGCAACCCAATTCCAGGAACACAGTTCTGAAGTCTTTAAAATGGTTGAAGAAGAAACAGAATATGTGAAAACTCAGGTAGTTAGTGGTTTTTTTGTTCGCTAGATTGTCATTCTCATGAGAGACATTGGGTGTAATGACATGACTATCATAGTATAGAAATCGCCGAGATTTAAAAATTATCCATTTACATTACACCTTACATGATTTGATAAAATTTATTAACTAGAAAAATGAAATGGAAGAAAGAATGGTCCTTAAACTGCGTTGGTTCTTAGATCTTATTGACTTATTGTTTCCATGACTTGGGAGAAAAGGGGATTAATTTGTCTATTGGTCCTTGCATCATTATGAGTCTTATTTATATGTCTGGACTGTAAGAGATATTACTAGTAGTATTTATTATGCAATACTTCAGATGGTAGTTGGTGACAGAAAATATATGCAAGAAACAAAAACAACAACAACAACAACAACAACAAAGCCGTATCCCACTAAGTGGGGTCAGCTATATAAATCCTAGAATGCCACCCTGATGTTCCATATCATCTGCTGCACTAAGTTTGCTTAAAGATAGAGATGTACTTTCTAAAAGGCTTTAGACAAGTCCTGTGTAGCTGTTTATCCCTAAGTATGTAAAAAAGGAGTCAAGAAACCATGCTGATGAAACTGGAATTCTAACTTTAGTCTTTAGATATGTTGAAGGACTATTGATATAGTCACATAGAAGCATGTGTACCCATAACTTGTAGGCAATAGATTTGTATCGTTGAATATCATGATATATTTGCTGGTTTGTTCTCATCGAATTTTGTGATGTTGGAAGATGAAATTTATTTGATTCTTTCCATATTATTTATATGTTTCAGATCATTTTAGCAAGAGAGTATCTAAAGGATGTTACTATCAGCAGAGAACAATTAAAGTACCTGGTTTTGGAAGCTCTTCGAGGTGGTTGCCAGGTTTATTTTGTGAAACTTGTTATTAAGATCCGACATATTTTGCATGAGTTTTTCTCTCCTTTTGGTTAAACAATATTATGTGAAGCCATGATTATGCTTCCATTGCATTGCCACTTAAGCTGCCAACTAGGTTTAAGATTCATAGTGTACCAAGGCTCTCCCTCCCCCTCATTGCTACCCTTGAACCTAAACGACCTGGGGCTAGATTAACAATTAGCATAGGCTATGCGGTAGTGAAGTGTGACTCACAATCATTGGTTTTTATAAGGTAGAGTTTTTATATGAATTATTTTACCTATTGTTGCATAATCTCCCAACTTTTAGTTTGGCATTCATTCTGTAGGAGTTGAATGCAGCCCAAAACTTAAAGAGAACTATAATTTTTTTATGCATAATGCATGCAGGGATGCCATACACATTAAATGGCAGTGTGGAAGGAGTAATGTGGGAAGCTTTATGGTTCATATGCCCTAGTGAAGTTTTTTGGTTCACATGTTCTAAAATTGGGCTCAATTTTGCCAATTTGGATTCCCAAATTTGTTGGAATTTTTGGATCGCCAGGCCCTCCTAACTCTAACGACACTGATACTGTCCCCAACTTTAGCACCTGCCCAATCCGTCAGGTGTGGGGTTTTACCACAAAGGACCTCTCGATAGTACTTAGAGTGGGGTAATTCTATTTAAACCCCTTGGTTTCTTTTCACCCCACCAATGTGGGACTTTAACGAAATTAACGTGCCTTTTTCACTCAAATGCTTTATGGAGTTCGGAATCAATCATCATGTCCTTGTTGATGCCAAATCGGTGCCCAGATTTGGAAATGGCGTTCAAGAAACTTATTAGGCTCAGGATTTGAGGGAGCAAGCTTGAAACTTGGCTGATTGGTTGCAGTGATAGATAATATCGCTGAAAAACATAATGTAATTAAAAACAAAAAAGTGAGATCTGTAACAGTCGAGAGTAAAAATAAAAATAAATGTTGATTCTTACAACTTAGGAAACACAAGGGAAACAGAATTTGGCTCCCATGATATTTATTACCCAAGCCACCATGGGTCATACCAAGTCAGATGAAAGACCTCTTTGAAACCCGGGGTAGGCCTTCATCCGTCTTGCCATAACCAGACCTAGTATTGTCAATAGCCTAGGGGACCAATCCAATTTATTTTACCTGTTTTAATTCATCTCTTCATCTTATTGATGTGGACTTAAGGAGTAAAGAAAATTTCTAATATCTTAACTTGGCCAAACTCTTACTATTTGTTTCTTTTCTTATGCTTCTGATTTTAACATGTTATCTTTTTCCCGTAACTGGGCCAGAAATTAACTTCAAATTTCATTGTGAAATATCAGGGGCATAGAGCTGAGTTATATGCTGCTCGTGTTGCAAAATCATTAGCTGCGCTAGATGGACGAGAAAAAGTTAATGTTGACGACCTCAAAAAAGCTGTTAAGTATATTTCTCTTTTATCAAAACAAGAAAATAAAGTTGTTAATTATACTTCTGAAAGGCGGTGCACATGTTTTCGGCGTATGCCGTATGCACATGCACTCGTGTTTTTGCATGTTGCAAAATATTGTTATTCAAAACAGATGTGCTATATCATATACCAACCAGGGGTAGCAGTAATCTTAAATCATTTTCCTTTGATGGCCATACTTACTGTAATAAAAAGGAGACAATTCTCTTTGAACCATATGATTTTCCCATGAAAATAGCATGAGTCGAAGTTGCTATGATTTTGTGGAGAACAGTAAGAATGGTGAAGAAAAGCAGCAGCTGTTCGTTGTAGCTCAATTTGTTCATCATTTTTCTTGAATTAGCAGCCAACTTGAATAATGAAAGGGCTTTTCCACTTTACATCTTAATAGTTTTATATTCATCAGTACTTGCATCATTATATTTTGCAACTTGCGGGAATATACACTGAATTTTAGCTCTGAGGTATTACCCACTTCAGGTAGAGCTGGTCATTCTTCCTCGTTCAATCATCAGTGAGAACCCACCAGAACAGCAAAATCAACAGCCTCCACCTCCACCACCTCCTCCACAAAATGAACAGTCTGGGGAGGAACAAAATGCAGAGGAAGAAAAAGAGGTTTGTTGACAATAACATTGATTAAAAGTTAAGCTTCACACTGAAATTGGTGCAGACGGATTCCTTTGTTTACAGAGGGAAACACAAGTTTAACTATTCTGCAAACTTCCCAATGTAACCAGGATGAGAATGATGAAGAGAATGATGAAGAGAATGACGAAGAGAATGAACAAGAGCAAGACCAAATACCTGAAGAGTTTATCTTTGATGCAGAAGGGGGTTTGGTGGATGAGAAGCTACTCTTTTTTGCACAGCAAGCGCAGAGACGCAAAGGAAAGGCTGGGAGAGCAAAGAATGTAATATTTTCAGAAGATAGAGGTCGATATATTAAGCCAATGCTTCCAAAGGTTGACCACCCCATCTAGTAGACTTTCAGAAATTTTAGAAAATTTTGTTTGGTTTAAAAAATTTGCTTGACTTTTCTGACAAGCTTTGATTTTACAGGGCCCAATAAAGAGACTAGCTGTTGATGCAACTCTTAGAGCTGCTGCACCATATCAAAAGTTGCGTAGGGAAAGGAACACCCAAAGCAGTAGGAAAGTTTTTGTTGAAAGATCTGATATGAGAGCAAAGAGAATGGCACGAAAAGCCGGAGCACTGGTATTAACTCCCTAGTTTAGTTACATGATTCATTCTCACCGCCGTGGGTAGCTTATGATGCAAAAGTGCTCTCCCTATTTTTTGTATTATTGTTTTTGAACCTCAGTTTTGGCATAGGTTGCCATTCTCATAATCCATAGAATTTGATAATCAGCTTTTCCTAGGATTTGAGAAACTTTGACCAATACAGTGAATCTTTTTTATTGACATCTTAAATTATTCGAGTGTTCCTGCAAATACTTAATATAGATGAGCAGTTTTCAATGTGCTTCATGGCAGGTTATATTTGTTGTTGATGCAAGTGGAAGCATGGCATTGAATAGAATGCAGAATGCAAAAGGTGCAGCACTCAAGTTACTAGCAGAAAGTTATACGAGCAGAGATCAGGTGACATAAACTTTCATATTTGATTTAAAAGATGTCTACCACTAGTTTAGTCTCAAGAAGATTTCCTTTGTCATTTTTTTGGCGAGAAAACGAGAAAAACAAAGTAGAAGAAAAGCAGAGTTTGTACCAAGTAAACAGTGAATTTGATTGTGTTGAATTAGAGCTTTTATTTATTGACTGGAAAAGGAAAAGAAAATTTCAATTAATGACACGTTCATCAAAATAAATAATAGACAATAACAGTAGGATATAGGACCCAACCAAATTCTGGTGATTGCACTTCATAAAGGAAACAATGATTTCCATTTTTTCTTCATACATGTAATGAATCCATCCCCAAATTTCTATAAGAATTTAATTTAGTTATTAATGTGTGCTTCTGATCAGCAAACCATGAAAGCAAATATAATAAGATATTCGTGAGCGTGTGTTGTCCTGGTGACTATCCTTGTAACAGGTTGACTGGTAATGTCATTTAGGTTTCTATCATTCCTTTCCGTGGAGATTCAGCAGAAGTTCTTCTGCCTCCTTCTAGATCAATTTCAATGGCACGAAACCGTCTTGAGAGACTTCCCTGCGGTGGAGGTTCTCCCCTTGCTCATGGTCTGACCACGGTATGTTACTAAACCCTCTTGAGTACTGGCATCTCCACACCCTCGTAACTGACTGTAATCTGAAATTTAAACTGCTTTAGGCTGTTAGGGTTGGAATAAATGCAGAGAAGAGTGGTGATGTTGGACGCATAATGATTGTTGCAATAACGGATGGTAGAGCCAATATATCACTAAAAAGATCCACTGACCCTGAAGCCGCTGCTGCTAGCGATGTTCCAAAACCTTCGTCACAGGAGTTGAAGGTAAATCTTGACTGCTTTCTTTGACATATTAATTGTAGCCTGGACCTCACAGCGCATGACCTTACTGAGATGTGCACATGTTTCCCCTCAGCTTTTCTCTATTGCATTAACTTGTGGTAATTTTTATTGGTGCGTCTTAATGAAGGACGAGATTCTTGAGGTTGCTGGTAAAATCTACAAAGCAGGGATGTCTCTCCTCGTCATTGACACTGAAAATAAGTTTGTTTCAACTGGTTTTGCTAAGGAGATTGCCAGAGTAGCTCAAGGTTCTTTGTCCAACATATATCAAATATCACCTACTCTTCGTCATCTGTGAAGAGTATCATAATCTCATCATAACATTTGTTGTGCAGGAAAATATTACTACTTGCCGAATGCCTCAGATGCTGTGATCTCCGCTGCAACCAAGGACGCGTTATCGGCCCTGAAAAGCACGTGAAGCATTAGAAATTGTTGTTCGTATTGTTCTATTCGGGATAATTTGACTATAAGAGCAACTAATTCTTACCGAAATATGATTCTTAATTGAGGCAGAGCAGCTTAGTTTCCAATCAAAGTATATTTCTCGAGTTTGGTGTCAATTGTTCTTTTGATGTGCAGCAAAGGATAAAAAAAAAACCACTAGGAAAACGAATTGAATTTGTTCTTTGATACAGTATACTGCCACTGTAGCATTCTATGTCAGTTGTTCAATGCCATATATAAAAAAAGTTTATCTATGTCGTTGTATGATTGACACGGAATGTAACGGTAGCACTGTATCAATATAATGAAAATCTTTATCTTGCCATAGACAAAGTATATCACACATTTCCACATCCATCTTTACATAAAAATATATTCAAATCAAAACTCTAAACACGTCATCAACCTTTGCACTTATAGTCTCACATTAGAGATAAAATAAAATACATATAAATTATATTTAAGAGATTCACCACTAAATTACTAATAATTCACGCAATTAATCATTGTAGCGTTAAAGGGTATGAAAATGTAAAATCATAAAAATCTTTTTTGGATCATAATAACCGCCCGCCCAAGAATTTAAAAAGTCAATCGTGGATCGGTTCAGGTAGTCTGGTTCTATTTCCATACTAAATTCAGGGGAGAAAACCGCGCTGAAAGGGTTCCCCGAGTCGGTATGCCGATTTGGTCGCTTTTCGGGCTTGATGGCCACCCAGACCACATCCGGTGCCAAACCTCGTAGACGAACTCAGTTTTCAATCTCTCTAAATCTTTGCTATATTTGTACCGCCGCGATCCTGAGAAGTACTTGAGTTTATAACTTTTTATCACACAGTTCTTAAAATTAACTCATTTCATCAAGATGGTTCTTGAAATAAAAAGTCGATCAATTAAGTTTTAAAAATTGGTTTTGCAAATCAATATGGCAACTCCGTTACAATTCTGTTAAAAATTATGTTATGTAATTGTGTTCATGTAACTGGATCCGTCTAATTAAATATTGCCATGTAAATTAAAAATATTTAAATAATAAAAAATTGATTTTATTTTTTATAATTAAAAACCTAGAGAAGAAAATTATATTAAAAAATTGATTTTATTTTTTATAATTAAACACCTTCAAATCCTTCAAACCCGAAATTCAAAATTTCAAAATCGACACCATGAGCTCCACCACTGCAACCACCACCATAGCCGCCTGGGCTAACCCCCTCATAACCAAGATCGGCTTCCAATTCACAGTCGACCAACTCGCCGGTTCTTCAAGACCATTTAGCTGGCGGTGCAAAACGACGAGGAGTTTACGAAGCTTTTGGGGATTGTGATTATCGGCAACGGCAACGTTGTGCCCAACATTCATCAGTCTTCTTCCAAAGAAGGTGATGGGCCTTACCATAACTCAGTGTCACTAAAGGGTGTAGTCAATTTGGATTTCAGAGGATTTTAATAGATTTTTTTTATATGACATATTTCAAAAGATTTTAATAAACTTCACAATTCTACATGGATTTTGGCAGATTTATATAGATTTCCATATAGATTTCTGTAGATTTGTATGGACTGTCTTCTATGGATTTCTTAAGATTTTCAAAAAGAAAATAATTTTTTATGTCAAAAAAAATTAAATAAAAAAAGAGTGATTCCATCCCTTCAATTAACAAAAATTCAAGAAATTTCTTTCTTCCTCTGCCCATTTTCCTCTCTTGTGTGCCTTTCAATGACTTCCAAAGAGAGTGCCTTCCAATGGTTGAAACACTAAAAGCTGATAGTATCGAAGAAAATTCGATACATAAAGCCCTAGCTTTGGCATGAAAATGTGAACCTATTTTTTAAGTTACTTTCTATGAAATTTTAAGTGAATATTGAATTTTTTAGAAATGTTGGGCAAGTTGGAAAAATGGAGGTTTTGGTTTATGTGAAGTGGGTTTTGGAATTAGAATATGGGTTGTGATATTGGCTTGGTCAATTTTGATGATTTGGTGAATGGATCCAAAGGGTTGCCACGAAATTCTTGCTCTACATCTTCTTCTCTGCAATGACCTTGGCCTACACTATATTGCAATCCATTACCTTGGAATTTGTTTGTTTATAGTTTGAACAGCGAGATTGAAGGCGATCGTATGAAAGGGAGGGTTGGATTCTTGATGCTCTTTGGTATATATACCACCCACCTTCAAATCCATCTAAATCCTTCACTAATTAAAATCCTAACAAATCTTTGACATTTTCACTATACTTGAATTTAGATGTATTATTTAAAATTGTAATTGACTACTCCTGAATTTTGATGTATTCTTCAAAATCATTTTAAATCCTAATTTGACTATACTATGATTTCAAAGTCCTTTAAAATGCTTTTTTAAAATCTAATTAACTACACCCAAATTTTGAATTCTATTAAAATCCTATGAAATATTAATTTGACTACACCCTCCTAAGCTAATTACTTCCCATTGTAATTGCATTAGTTGTAGGTGGTGACTTAGCACCAAGTCTTTTGTCTTGTTGTGGCTGATGGATATACACGTCCCTTTTGTAGTCTGTGAAAGAGTATGAAATAAATTAACCCTTTTAGCTTTCTTTGCATTTCCCTTTACTCTGATCTTTCTTTCCATGTGTGGTTGAAAACCTAACATTTGGTATCCATAGCCTGGCTTCTTCCATGGGCAAAAGCAAGGCATCGATGATGGTGGATGATGTCACAGAGGCGGACGAACTCTAGGAATTTCAGCAACAAGAAGTTTTCAATCAACTCCATGACTTTAATGAAACAGTGACCATGATGAACCTCCGCCAAGATGACCTACAACGCCATATCCCCGTTTTGCAACAAGTTCTCGCGGATCTGTCATTTAGTTGAGTTCGGCAGGAACAATTTCAACAGATAATGATCCAAGAGCTTCGTTCGCTTAAAACCCAGCCCCCAAACCAAACCCTTTCACAGATCCCTATCGGTTCCATACTAGTTTTCCTTGGGTCTACCCCTTTTCCCAACATCCATACCACCCATCCCCAACCCATATGGGGGACTTTCCCTTCCCACCCAATCCCTACCACCCACCCATCCATATCCTATTTGGTGGCTGGACCTTCGTCCCTCTCCTACGCCACACCACCCTTTCACTCATTTTCCCATTCATTAGCCATCCCTCCCACAACCAGATATCTCCCTCATTTTACCGGCGATTCCACTTTACCTCCGCTGGACCACGATCCCTATTCCTCCCACCCTTATCCTCTCCCTTCCCCCTACTTTCAATATGCCTAAGCATTTGAAAATTGAGTTCCCTCGCTTTTTTGGGGACAATCCATATGGTTGGATTGCAATGGTTAATGAATTTCTCGATTATCATGAGATCGAGGATCGCCGCTGTGTCATAGTCGCCGGTCTACATCTTAGCGGGGATGCTACCCATTGGCTTTGGTGGTTTAAAATGCGTTTTCCCCTCTTTTCATGGGCGACCTTCACAACCTAATTGCTGTAACGTTTTAAGCTTGCAGATTCTTTGAACTTTCATATGGCCATTTCTCACATATCCCAAACTGGATCAGTTAAATAGTATGTGGGTCATTTTATTCGGTTTTCGTGTCGAACTCCATATTGGTCAGATGCTTAGCTTTTGGGAGCGTTTTTAGGGGGCCTTAAAGATGAACTGCAAGATGATGTGGTGACACAAAGGTCGACGTCTCTTGCCCATGTGATTGAGCTCACTCGGATTTGAGAGACCAAACAAGGGCATCGTTCCTTTTTTCACCCCGGGTTTTCACGTTCCTCTGCCACCACTTCCAAACCTATTCCGTTACCTCCTTCCATCCACTCAATGCAACTTTCCGTGTCTCACTCCCCTCAACTAGCACCTACCCTACCCCCCATTAAGCATGTGCTCTGCCTTACTCAGACGGAAATGTGAGCACGTCGAGAACATGGCCTTTGCTTTAATTGTGATGATCAATATAAGCCTGGTCACCAATGTCGCCAATCCTATATTCTCCTACTTCTTGTTGAGGATGAAGTTTAGGATCTGTTGCCGGAGCTTGATGACCCTACTTTCCTTTGCTTCAATTTTGGTGGAACAACCTAAGAACCCTATTGCTCTCCATGCTATTTCGGCCTGTAAGCGTTCTCACGGTAGAGCTATGCGGTTGAAGAGGCTTATACTCAATACCCCGTGTCACATTTTTATTGATTCTGAAGCTGACCAAAGTTTCCTCAACCCTCACGTGGCTGCCTGCTTGGGTTTGACCATTGATTCATCGATTAGTGAGGTTGTCATGGTAGCGACAGGTCACTATTTTTGTACAACAGGTTTGGCTCTCGATGTCTTAGTGTGGATACATGGTTATACATTCAGGAGGAATTTTCACCTCTTCGCGGTTGCGAGTTGTGACATGGTACTTGGCGTTGACTAGTTTAGAGACCTTGGGTTTCTTTGGATGGAACTTTCTTCTTAAGATCATGGAATTCTTGATTGACAGGACAAATTATAGGTTGGTGGGAATTTCCATTGCCATTTCAATTTCGTTCGTACCATCAAAGTCTGGGAACTCTTCTCTTAGTGATCCAGTCAGTGTTATTCATCAAATATCTAGTCTCATTACATCACCTTTTAAAGCATCGCCTACGTCGGACATCCTGCAGGTCATGCTTCTCCAATATGAAGACTTTTTTTCCCCACCTACCACATTACCACCCCACCTAGAAATTGATCATCGTATCCTTTTGCTTTTGGGATGGGTCATGTCAATGTGAGGCCTTACCGTTATAGCCATGCTCAGAAATCGAAACTCGAAAGGCAAGTTGCAGAAATGTTATCAGTGGGCATCATCCAACCTAGCTTTAGTCATTTCTCGTTGCCCGCACTGTTGGTTCCAAAAGATGCGGATTCTTGGTGATTATGTGTGGATTATAGGGTCTTGAATTCCGTCACCATTAAATACCGCTTTCCAGTTCCCATTATTGATGAATTACTAGTGGAATTAAAAGGTGCAGTCATATTTTAAAAATTGGACTTGCGTTCAGGATATCATCAGATATGAATGCACGAGGCCAACATTCCCAAAACTACTTTTCGGACATAAGAAGGGCACTACGGTTCACTATCATGCCCTTCGGACTTTACGAACGCGCCAACTACCTTTCAGGCCTTGATGAATTCTATATTAAAGCTGTTGTTGCATAAATCTATCATTGTTTTTTTTTTTTTAATGATATCTTGGTTTTTAGTGCTTCAGAGGAACGACATGTGGCTCATTTAACTATTGTGTTTGAGATTTTATGCCACCATCAGTTGAAATTGAAGCCTTCAAAGTGCCTTTTTGGCCAACATTCGATTGCTTATTTGGGTCACGTAATCTCGGAAAATGGAGTGTCAATGGACTATGCTAAAATCTCAGCCATTGTTGATTGACCAACTTTCTCCACTATTTTTGCCCTTCAGGGGTTTTTAGGACTCGCGGGATATTACCTCAAGTTTGTTCGTAATTTTGGGATTATCGCCAGACCTCTTACGGACTTACTGCGTAAAGACAACTTTAAGTGGTCCACTGCAGCCGACAATGACTTCTCTGCTCTCAAAAAAGCGATGTGGTCCATGCCGGTTCTTGCTCTTCCAGATTTCACCAAGTCACTTACCATTGAATGTGATGCCTTCAATAACGGTACTGGTGCAGTGTTATCACAGGACCACCACCCCATTGAGTTTCTTAGCAAACTGTTTGAAGGAAAAATTATGAAGAACAAGTCCATTTGAGCAACATCTATAACATGCAATTAACAATTAAAGGCGGAATCATGCTTGTATGCACTCAAAACAAAACTTTACCCATGAAATTCAAAACCTAGTAGTTATGATGAACCAATACTCAACTCAAGATCTAAGAGAAAGAATTGAGATTTCTTTATACCTTTGAAGCACTTCTTTGCTTAGCAAAGGTTAATCACCCATGTGAAGGCCTTCTTTCCTTTGTTACCTTGCTCCTTGGCTCCATGGATGTGGATGGAGGAACTTGGCTTCGTGGCTCCATGTCTTCTTGGATATGGATGGAAGATACCTCTTCTATGCTTTCAACTTTTGTGTGCATCTTGGACCAAAAGGCTTTTCCTCTCTCTATGGCCGGTTTTTCCCAAGCCTTTGGGTTGTTTTGGGCTTCTTGAATTTTGGTTGTTAAGTTGTCATACAACTTAAGCTAATGGGCTTGACGATTTGAAGCCCATTGGGCTTTAAGGCCCAACACTAACTCAAGGTTTAAAATGAACTTACTTGTTTGATTAATTAACATATTAATTAATCATTGCCATAAACAATTAAACCATTTAATTGTCCTTACTCATCTCCGTCAAATCCTTCAAACATTACCTTACACGGTGTGCGATCCATTAGGTTCCTTTTAACGAGGCAGTGGGCGATTAGAACTCTTCAAATTGATTGTGAATTGAAACTTCATTTCAATTCTCCCTTTAGTGATTATACACCTTTAAGGCTTCCACAAACAATGAGTGACACCTAGCAGTATGTCATAACTATCCAAGCTAATCAGAAGAGGTTGGAGAACCTATTCAGTTTGGGATTACAATACAATACGGTCTTTCTCTAATACAATATTCTTGACCACATTGTTTGGTTTGATAGTTTATTCATGTCTACTATCCAATGTGATTCTCTTA
Source organism: Pyrus x bretschneideri (assembly GCF_019419815.1). Classification (NCBI taxonomy): domain Eukaryota; kingdom Viridiplantae; phylum Streptophyta; class Magnoliopsida; order Rosales; family Rosaceae; genus Pyrus; species Pyrus x bretschneideri. The sequence goes on from NW_025999624.1 coordinate 3,581,548, forward strand.
CTTATATGATTACCTTGAATGTGATTTAGAACGACTTCCTAAATCTCATTCATACTCTGGCCAGAGATTCTTAATCATATCATAGAGTATTCTCCCTTAAACGGTTTGAAGGTTGGAGATCCTTTGTTGTACATTCACCTGCCTCCATGACTAAGTGGCTTAACCCTAACTATGTTGTGGACACCCTTTTACAGAGTGACTTTGACATAATCAAAGATCAAGGACCTAACCACAAGACAACTATAATGCCTCAGGTCAAATGACTACTTTGCATTATCCCAACCATGAGTTATCATGTGACATGAGTATGAGAACTCCTTGTTGATCGCTTTCAGTGGACTCATTCTCCATTGATGGATACAATATTAGATTCATAATATAATACATTTACGCTTCCATTGCATTACTTTAATTCTTCCTCATTCTTGAGGAATCTATCCTTTAGTATTTCTTAAATACTTAAGGACTCACTTGACAGTTGCCATGGTTCTGATCGTGGGCTTGCATTGATATTGTCAGAGCAACTTCCTAGTCTCACTAGAATTGTCCTTCTGATTGAAGTTTATCATCATATGAGAAACTTCCTAGCATCATTTGTCTATCATTAGGGATAGATATAATCCAATTATATCCTGAAATCTATCATTATAGATTTCCATTCACTGCATATAGACTATGTCTCCCATATACATTCTATCGTTATAGAATGTTTAAAGTCATAACTTTAACGAAGAAGAATTCCTTTCATTTCCAAAATTAATATATCATCTACATATATACATACATACATATATATATATATATATATATATTCAAATTTAGGAATATGATTAACTCCCACTAATCTCTTGTAAACCTAGTAAACAAAAGATTCATTTACATCTTAATGAGAAACCAAACTATTTGATCTTTTTCTCATAAGATACTTATAGCTCCCACTAGCTTGCTAAGATTCATGATGGATGGATCTCTACAACTTACATGTCTTGTGATTCCTAGTTTTAGACATATATTATCAAGACTATCTTGATAATGGTTCGGGAAACCCATATTATGTCCAAACATTGAATCACCATTTAGTTGTAGCTAGCAATCTTTGAATTAATAGAAACCAAGACTACGTTAAAGATGGTTTCTTCCAAGACAACCAATCTCGTTGATTGTAGTCACCTTAAGCTACCAATTATCTATGAAAGTTTCATTATTTCAGGTCAAATGGTAGTATACCATTTCCTGGAGTATATGTCGTATATACACTCAATGTAGTCATAAGGATTTTCATTCTTATCTCTTTCGAATTAAGAGGTGTAACTCTATGACATAGTCATAAAGTTCAAACCATTCAACTGAGATGGTTTATAGATCCTTCTCGACTACCTTGGAGCTTGTGGTGTAGGAACTAGGTTGTTATATTTGTTGATTATCATCTTGTCTCTCAAAGAACCCATTCTTTGAGTTCTATCTCTCGTTCATTTGCTCTATCTTAGGCAAATCTTATTGTACGATTACAATAAACTACCCAACAAATAAAATAACATTTGTTAGTTGGTTTATAGAAGTGATATCCAAAGGTTAATTTAAGGATATCCCACAAGATTGTTCTCAAGCAAATATTGCTTATTAGCACACAACCTCAAATCTTAACACGCTTAAGACTTGTCTTTCTTTCCAACTACATCCTATGGAGTCATGAAAATTTTGGAAGATCTTCTAATTGACAATCATATTGTCTTAGAAATATATATCCTATATATGGGTATTTGATGCTACTTTCCTTGATATCTTTCAAGGAAACTCTTCTAAAGTGTTATTTTTCCTTGGATCAAATATAAGGAGGTAAATACTTTAGACGTCTTACTCATCAACTTACATTCATTAATTCTTTGAATCTTGCAAAGTATTCGGACTTGTGTTTAATCAAAATAAACAATAGTCCAACTGACAGCGATCTTCGGTGAATGTCATGCAACATGAGTAGTATTATGTTGTGGACAAGTGCCACTAATATCTAAGTGAATTAACCTCAACAACTTTGTGATTCTTTCTTCTTTTCAAAAGAATAAAGATTCAAACATTTTGCCTCTATACAATTTTAATAAGAAGGCATTGGATCCGGATCTAACGATCCAAAGCATCCATCTATGACCAACTTGTAATTTATGTTTTAGAGGTGTCACAACTCAGTAGGGTTAGTCACTACCTTGTAACCTTTTTAAGCATCGTTATATTCTAAACAGCTAATACTATCATATCATCTCTACAATATAGAGACAATTAATTGGATTACTATAATCCAATCATTCATTAATAAAGAACAATGTTTTGTCAAACAAAACATTTATCCATCTCTTAAAACTATAGTGATGGAATTAAGTTTCTTATTCAAATTGGAATGTAAAGACAAACTTTGGTTTTCCAATTTCTTTGGTAGCTCATATGAGGAAGTAAGTACTATATGCTTTCGCAGAGATCTATATCTTCATCCATGTTCCGAATGTGAAGTACTTTCTCTTCTCTCATCAATCTTCTACTTCTTTATTAGTCACTCTTTTACAATGATTGCAAAACATAGTTACTAATACATAATCAAACATTCAAGTAGGAGAACTAACTGTTTTGAACTATTCAAGAATAAATTACAACACCTTTGAAATGTGCGCTCTTGACACTTGCAAGATATTTCTTGCAAATACCCCTTCCTATGTTCATCCTTCATAAAGATAGTTTGTTCCCATGGAGTTATTTTGCCTTCTTCATTTGACTTCTCCAATGACTACAATAGTCATGGTTCCTAAACTCTCACTATCTCTCTTGAAACTTATTTCATTTGTGTTATACACATCAAACGATTTGGAAAGCGTGCCATTATTGTTCACCATATAATTTACTATAAACTTAGTGAACCATTTGGATAGGGACACAAAGGTGAAGTCCTAGCCTAGTTTCCGTCTCATGAAGTGGTTTAACACTTCAACACTCAATGATTCAAAATCATCATAAGTCCATATTGATGGACTATTTTTGTTAACTAACCATCTTGTTCTAAACAAGATTACAAACATTCAAGAGTTGTTCAAGGCAACTCTTATTTCTTCATACAACAATTTGCAAGTGAAGAATCATGGCACATAAAGTGTCCATGCCCTTGTGCTTACTTCTCAAGTTCCTTGTTCATTTAACAAAGAAACAAGCACTAGTGTTTGCGTTAACTAAGGGTTGTTCAAAGCAACTCTTATTTCTTCATACAACGATTTGTAATGAAAGAATTATGACACTAAAAATGTTGTCCTCTTTATGATAGACTTATCTAACATGTTCTTCCAATGATACATTATCAATAGGAAGATTGTGAGGATGAGACTACTTAGGTACATTACAATCAAATCAAGATAATCTATGGGATTGTGGCACCAAGTATGGAAACTAAAGCCCTTGGCTTTTCTTTGTCAAATTTTGGATAGCGTTTGCAAATATATCGGTAAACAAGTTCATAACGGATATAAATTGATTGATTCTAAGCCATTTGATCTGGGTCCTTAAATCAAATAACACCACCCACTATTTTTGACAAATTCCATATCCCTCATTGGAATTCCAGAGTTTGGGAAGAAACTCTTAGTAGGGTATGAGAGACTCACCATTACCAAGCCTACCTCAGAAGAATATCATATTGGCTAGCAACAATAATGATGAGAGGATAACAATTTAGCCATGTACAACTTTTGTAATTACCTATCTAGTTTGGCCTCTAGAGAATGATGCCTCAGAAGAATATCTTATTGGCACCATTGCACTTAGTTAAGTCATTCCCACCATGCTAGTTCAAGTAGGGGTTCAAGAATGGCCTCAAAAGAATATCATATTGACCATACTCATTGCCTATCTTCACTTCATCATATGTTTATAGGCTTCTCCTGAATGTAAGCACATACTTTGTATACCCCAGAAACTGGACGAATACGGTGTATGAGACACAAACGATTGGAGCCTACCATAATGGAAGGCCACGAAAGAGTGTTCAAAGCACTCTCACGCTTATCAACTTAATAATGGTTTGGTTGAGGGTTTTTAGGTCTCATCACATATAAGCTTTATTTTAATCTCATTAAAACAATTTTGGTCAAATTACAATTATTGGTCCATGTGATTGTTTTAGTAGTATATGATACTCCCACTATACTTGTAAAACGGTTTTTAAAGTAAGAGTATATGGTATACTAACATAAGCTTTGCATTCATTGATGGACTATATAGTTGCCTTAGGGCCTTAGGATGACTATGAACCTTTGATTCGATCCAACACAAGCCTAGTGTTGGATCTCAGTCTAGGGATGGTAATTGATTTTAGTTACGCGTTTAATCACATTAAGGCGTGTTTTCTTATTGGGCGTTGGACCCTACTACTCCAATTTCATGCATATCAAATAAAACAAGAATGGAGTACCTTAAAGTAAAGAAGAGCTTATGCTCTTTTACAACATTTGATCATATCAAATTACAACCAAAATCTAATCTACACATTCCCATGGTTCAAACAAATTTGAGAGACGGCCTTTCACATAGCTCAATTATCGTAGGCTTAGGTTCATAATCACCCTTTCTTTAATTAATTAACGCTTTAACTAATTAAACTTGAATGCAACATGGTCATTTGGTTTTTGTATCCATAGAATTGATTTAGATGGAGCTAAATTAAATGAAAATCCAATTCTCATTTAAAGATACAAAACTATTTTGTTCTCAACTAATTTGGGCCAAATGCAATAACCTCAATTTGGGTTATATTGCAAAACATAAACTTTTGAGGTCACTTTGTAAAAACACAAAAGTCCACTACTTCATGTAATTACAACTAGATCTCAAAAATTTCAACAAACACAAGAAAAAAACTTCATTAAAGGAGCAAAAAAATTTGTCCTTTAGTGATTTTGGGCCTTTACGTAAAAATGTAAACTTTCGGGTCAAAGTACAAATACACAAAAATATCAAAATTTTATGTAATTACATAAAAGCCCCAAAAGTACCCTACTTTAATAGGGTGGCCGGTCATGGTAGTGTGAATGAGTTGATTTGTGGTTTGAAAGGTGCTTGAAAGTTGTAAGTGATTGGTATGGTGTGAATAGTAGAAAAGGTATGGGTGTAGTTTGAAAAATCATACCATCCATCACTACCTAACAAATAACCAAACACCTTTATGAATCAAAACAACAAACTTTTTGTTCTTGGTTATGAACATAACAAGAACAATGAAGAACATCCATGAAAACCCATAAGAGCTCCATGAACATTTTTTCACCTAAAAACACCCCAAAACCTCTCAAACTTAAGGGAAATATCATATTAGCATACTAGGGTACTTAGGGGTTCCTAATGTCACTTTAAAACACTTTTAACAAAACAAACAAGAACCCAAAAAATCCACCCATGGATTTGGCCGAATTTCCCCAAACAAAAGGCACCAAATTTTAGCTCCAAAATTCATGCTCATATGAAGCAAGAATAAAGCTTGTAACAATTACAACATTCAAATCAAAGACTATGAACTACAAAACCCAAAAGGATTCACCAACTACTAGACCTAGGCTCTGATACCACTTGAAGGAAAAATTGTGAAGAACAAGTTCATTTGAGCAACATCTACAACATGCAATTAACAATTAAAGGCAGAATCATGCTTGTATGCACTCAAAACAAAACTTTACCCATGAAATTCAAAGCCTAGTAGTTATGATGAACCAATATCAACTTAAGATCTAAGAGAAAGAGTTGAGATTTCTTTATACCTTTGAAGCACCTCTTTGCTTAGCAAAGGTTAATCACCCATGTGAGGGCCTTCTTTCCTTTGTCACCTTACTCCTTGGCTCCATGGATGTGGAAGGAGGAACTTGGCTTCTTGACTCCATGTCTTCTTGGATATGGGTGGAAGAATTGGGTTCTCCAAAAGTCCCCAAAGTTGGAGACCTCTAAGTTCCGACACCAAGGATGGTTGAGGAAGAAGATGAGTGGCCATGGAAGAGTTAGATGCTAGTAAACTCTCCCATGGTAGCCGGCTATTCTAGAGAGAAAAAGAGAGAAAGTTATTCTCACTTTTCATCCTTAGAAAACCCTTAGCAGGGACCGCAGGAACTGCATCATCTCTGTTGTAGCTTAATTCATTTTTTTTTGGGTTTGTTCTGTATATTTACATGGGTTTTGTTTGTTCATTTCTTTTTTTTTTTTTCTTCTGGAGATCGTTTAGATTAATACTGTGAATGTGTCGTTTGTTTTTTTTTATTTTTTTATTTTTAATTTCAGGAGGTGCGGCTTTTCCTTTTTTTGGCCTTTTTTTTATCTGCTGTTATAACATTTTTGTGATAGAGGTGAGTAATTTACATTTTTTCAAGCTTTTCTCTAACAAAGTAATAATTTTTTATGAATGTTGTGATACTTCACTTCTATATAATCTGGTGCATAAATGTCCATGATGTTATTTTATGAATATGTTAAATGGGTTAAGATGTATATCGTTGTTTACAGGGTATAAAAAATAGTTAGCTGCTGTTTTTTGTGTTTTGGAGATTTTATCAGAGTTGAAAAAAGACTGAGAAGAAATTAATTTCGAACAAATTAAAGAATGCAAAATTTTGGTTATTGGTTTATTAATTGGTAATGAGTTATTCAACTTTTTTATTTTAATTGTGATGGTTTTTTGACTTTCTTCATGTGTTGGGTTCCCTTTTTGGATTCGTTCTCTGTGTTTACATGGGTTTTGTTTGTGAATTCTTTTTTCGTGAGTGTTGTTTAGATTGGTGGTTTGAATGTATCATTTGGTTTTCTTTTTTATTCCAGGAGTTGTGGGTCTTCATTTTTTGGGGCCTTTTTCTCTGCTATTATAACATTTTCGTAATAAAGATAAGTAATTTAGAGTTATTCTTTTTAGGCTATTATGTAAGAAAGTAATAATTCTTTTTGCATATTCTGAGGTTTCAGTTTTGTATGATCTGAACATTAAATGTGTTTCATGTTGTTTTATGAATGTATTGAATAACTTGGAATTTATGTGATTGCTCATAGGAAATACAAAATACTTAATTGTTGTTCTTTGTTTTTTAGTAAAGCCTCGCAAAAGTGAATGATACAACATAGAATTATTTTGTATAACCAAGCATAAAAGAAGTGAAGCCTTTTAATCAGTCAAGTGAAGCGTCATAAAAGAAGGTAAAAAATGATAAGACTTGGTTATATCATTCAAGATTTATTAATTGGTAATCATTTTTTGAACTTTTTAATTTTAGTTGTGATTTTATTTTGTTTGGTTTCATTACTGTTGGCTTGGTTTTGTTAATTGTTATTTGCTGTTGTTTCAAATCATGTTATCACAGCTTGGAAAAGATAAATTGGAGTTTTTTATTTACTTAGGGATACCCTTTTTTATTTGGTTAGGGAGAAGATGAGAACAGGCAAGATGGTAAATTGTGTCGTGAAGTAAGTGTTATGGGTTAAAATTTATGTGGTTGGTTATCGCGTATAGAGAATGGTTGGATGTTTTCTTTGTAGGTTAGTGATATTTTAAGCTTTGAAAAAACAGAGAAATAATTCTATGTTGAAACATGTAACGGGAAAAAAATTGCAATGAAAAGTGTTACTGTTTATAAATGTTAGGTTTATGACTAATTGCAATTTGCAAAGGTCTCTTAATTTTTCTTCCCGGTGTAATTTATGACTTATGCAATGGTTTTAGTTTTTTATTTTTTTAAAAAGGATCATTGTAATATTCGGGTTTTGTGGTTTTGATTTCTCATATCTTGCTATTTTGTTGATTTTTCTGCAATTTTTTTGGGTTACTAATAGTGTTGGCCTAATTTATTTATCATTTGTGTGTGACTAATTTACTTCAGAGCTGTGAAAAAACAAAAGGTTATCTACAGTCTCTGAAAAAACAATTTTTTTTTCAGTGGATATAATGTGATCAGTTCCTTTGACAAATGCAGATGTTTGAAAAATTCCAACTTTGCAAGTTGTGAAAAAAAAGAGTTTCGAAATATTGTGCTTTCATGTTTCGTCGGTTTGTTAATTATTAGCGTGTTATGTTGTTTTATTGTGTTTTATGTGTTTGTTAATTTATGGGAGTCTTCACAAGAAATGTTGTGTACAAAGAGATTTTGCTTCCATCAAATATATGATAAGGTTACATTCATTCTTTTAATCTTTAATTCATTTTTCAAATGTACGTAGATAAATACATTTAAATTGAGTAAGTCGTGCATAGAACGTTGTAATTATAAAAGAGCCTTCAGTACTCGCATGAGCACGTGCAAGGAGACTAGTATATTATAGATCTCTGCACATCTAAGCACACAAGCATCTACACACACGCACACACACCACACACACACACACACACACACACATATATATATGGGATAAGATCAAGAGATAAATATTTTTACATTTCTTTTGAGCCTTTAGATTTTATGACATCCAATGATCCTAATTAAAAGTGATGTTGACTCCACTTTTAATCATTAAATGATAAATGTTAACGTGGACTATAATTAGTATAATAAATAAACAAATAACGATTAAAACTTAAAACGAACAAAACGGGGTATTTTGCTCAAACAACAAAAACCTTAGAAGCCTATTCGACTCTTGTGGATTTGCAGCCAAAGTATACTACATCTATGGAGATTGGGCGATTAGGATTCTCTTGACTTCCACTATGTGATTAACTGTACAATGTTGAGTAGTTTATTGTTTGCTATTTAATGATTGCAAGAAGGTAAAATTTGGGAGGAAAAAACTAAAGTGGTAAACTCGGCAAATGTGAACAAGGAGGGAGGAAGCCCTCCATTGCTTTGGTGAAGTAAGTCATCACAATTGCATGTATAATGTTTATCACATGGATTTTTTACAACAAAACTTGTAAACACAAAAATCATGTGACAAATGAGACAAGAACACGTGTACAAAGTAATTGTATTGTATTAATGAATTTGTAGGATTACAATGTTTACAAATTTCTTCTGATTTGATCTCTGGAAGATGTGTAGATGTGTAGGTTGTCAATCCAAGGATTGTGATAACTTGATCTCGGGTGAACATTTACCGCGAGATTTTGGCTCTTGGCAATTTGAAGGATTGGCACAGCTAGTAGTGCTTGATGATTCTTTGAAGGTTTGGTGAAGAACGAAGAGAGCTTTCTGAATTCTTCAAAGTGTTTTGGGGATTTTGGTGCTTGAGCTTTGTCAACGTTTGGGTGCTTGAATGATTTTTTGGATCCCCTTTCCTTTGCCTTGGGAGCCTTGTATTTATAGACTTTCCGAGCCTTACCTATGGATGGATTTGTACTTGATTTGTGGTTTGGTTCGTGATTTATTTCCATTAATCAATCAATTATTTAATTTAAATAAATCAAATAGTTAATCTTACCCAATTTGGCATTTCTATTTGCTTTAATATAAATTAATTAATTTGTTTAATCTAAATTAAAATCAAATATTAATTTCCACCAATCGTGACATGTATCCTTGTGACTTGTCCAGTCTTGATGAGTCATAAGCCACGTAAGCCTTCACATGTCAAAATTTAATGTGTTTGAGACATATTTATTTCAACGAAATTTGGAGACATAGTTAATGTGCGGACGAGGAGCGTTTTGGTGTTGCCTTTTAGGCTCGTGTGAACGAGGAGCACTTTGATGTCGTCTTTTAGGCTCGTGCGGACGAGGAGCATTTGGTGTGGATTCGGCCGTTTGTAATTTTAGCTCATGTAGGCAAGAAGCACTTATGCCTAGTACAGTTTTAGCTCATGTAGCTGAAGAGCGTTTGGCTTAGATTCGATGTATTTTGTAGTTTCAGCTTGTGCAAGCAAGGAGCATTAGATACCTTATGCAGTTGCAGTTTCAGCTTCTGCAGGAGCATTTGTGCCTAGTGCAGTATTAGCTTGCGCCTGGTGTAGTTTTAGCTCGTCCAGGCAAGGAGCTTTTGATGTGAATTTGTCAAGCGATCTTACAGAGGCGTTCCTCACAAAATTTGTAGCAATGAGTCTTGATCAATTGATTGAAGAAGTCTTCGGGGAAAAAATTGCACATCGTGATGGGGATGGACAATCTTTGTGTTGAAATTTCATCGTCTTCAACATTTTCATGTCGCTTTGGAGGTTGACAAGAGCTTCTTTGCCTCCTCTTTGATTGGTCAGCCTGTAAACAAGGCATATGTTTCTTGCACAGTTTTTTTGGAGTAACAAGAGTCCATCCTTCAACTTCACTAGGCTTAACTGGCATGGTTTTGGAGCATGCCCCCAACGATCAAGGTGAGGATGTTGAGTCGAATGAGCCAAAAGTGACGGTGGTATGCTTTGACTCCACTACATCATCAAGACCTAGGTTGATAATATGAAGTCTAGATTTATTGTTTAGCTTCCCTTGTCAAATGTTGTAAACTTTACCATCATGCCCTAATTAAATTTAGGGTTAAAATGCTACTTTGGGATCTTGCTGCTGGAAATATCACTTCAAGACTTAACTTCTCTCATAAAAGGTTTGTTCATACATATGCATTTCATGCCATTATTTACAATTCATTCTGTCTAGTGGTTCTGTCTAGTCAAAATTTCTCATTGCTTTCACACGAGCTGGGCATATACTTTACGACAACCACATGGGCTTTCTGATAGCTTTTTTTTCCCAAAAATGGTTTTTCAGCCTAGATTTTTCCATATTGATTTTGCACATGACACGTGGCTTTTCTGGTCCCATTTCTGTTTGAACTTTAAACCCTCTTTATAAAGTTCAAGCTAGACTTCATTTGGTTTTTGGGGTTTGAGATTGGAAAATTTTGAAAGTTTTATTTTTCATCTCCATCTCAGATTTCCTAGGAGCATCAAGCATATTTTATGGGTCATTTCATTGAATATTTCTAAACCTACCTTTGAAATTGCTTGCTTAAATTCGTTTTATATGCTCATTTGTTTTGGCTAGGTGTTTTACATTTTCAGAAAAGGTTGATTTTAGCTTAGAGCTGCCCTTTGGTTCTCACTTGAAAACCCTAGCCACAAAATCACATCTATGCACTAAACACCCACATCATTGCATATTAGGGTAGCATTGCTTTTGTGGTTTTGATCTTTGGTTCAAGTCAAGTTTTTATAAGTTTCAAATCTTTGAACTAACCACTTTTTGGATTCATGTAAGTTTCATCTTTCAAATGTTTGACTGGTGAAACTGATTAGATAATGAATCCAAATTTGCATCAACTTCATCATAATATCATTTGCATAAGTTGATTGGGTCTCGGTGCCACAAGGTGAAGAGCTCAGGAGAAGTTGCCACTTCGTGAAGACTAAAGGAGTTCATCTCGTGAAAGGCAAGGTTGCATAAAGGCATAAGTTGCTTCGTAGATAGGGATCTAGGAATTGAGCTTGTGTGGTTACTTTGTAAGAGTCTCGTTTTCACTAGTGGATTGGACTCTTAGTGGAGAGTCCTTGGTTTTTTAACCTAGAGGTGGGGTTTTCTGGCCAAAAACTTCTTGTGTTCTTTGTCTCTTAATTTGTCCACATATCTTATTTACTTGCATATGTTTCATGCATCCTAAGAATTGTTATTTGATATGTGTGAGAGACTAAGTTTACACTGCATATTATGAGTAATGAATTGATTTGTTGTTGACTAACATAACTCGTAGTGAACTAAGTTTGATTCGTAGATTTACATTTGATCAACTGACGAATCTATACTTAGTTGACTAGAGAGCTTGATTAGTTAATGCAACATACTTTAATTCATAATTGCTTTGTCATTACTATTTGCATAATGAACTGATATGTAAATGTGTTCAAGCTTAGGAATTATTGTTGTGAAACTAATCTGGGCAGACTCTGGTTGAACGTATTGGTCAGTTATGTTTTGTTCTTACAGCTGCCCTTTATATCACTGACTAACTTGTTACTAGTTGACTAGTTCATTTGACTAGTTCATTTAACCAGTCTATTGTGCAAAGTTAATTTTTATTTGCAGGATATTACGCCTAGTACTCGATTTCAGATGACTTCTTCTTGAACGTATTGGTAAGTTATGAGTTCTTTTAGCACATAGCATTTTTCAACCGGATGATTGATGACCCGATGGTACTTGTAGTATCTTGGGTTGTCGGTGCGATTCATCTCTTCCGGCCATTTGTACTCGGGTAAATCGATCACGTTTTTGTCGAGCTAGTCCTCCAACATGGTAGCACATCGGAGTCGGGGAATGGGTAAGTCTTCACCCCAAGCTCCTTCAAAGTACGTTTACGCCTCGCTTGGTCATGAAAAGCTTTGGTTCGCTTCCTTTTGTCTCGTGTAGGGATTTTGACTGAATCTGTGTTGACCACCATTACTATTTTGGTAGGCTTCCTCATGGATTTGTCCATTTTCTGCTCAAGGACTTCGTCTTCTCTGTAGTCAGCAATCGGGTCTATTTTCCCATGATGGACAGTGCTCAACTCCATGTCATGAGCTTGAGTGGCTAGTTCTTTATATGTACGAGGTTTGATCCTTTGAAGGATGTACTGCAAACCCCAATGCATTCTTTGTGTGCACATCTCTATGGAAGACAGCTTCGAGAGATGTTCCTTGTAGTCAAGGGTTAAAGCACACCAACGGCTAATGTAGTCGACCACTCGCTCATCCATTCGTTGCTTTGTGTTAGTGAGCTCTATCATGCTAATAGTGCAACCTGTGATGAAGAAGCGATTAAGGAATTCTCTCTCCATTTGTTTCCACCTGTCGATTGACTCTAGTTCCAGGTCTGTCTACCAGTTGAATGTGGTACCTTGAAGTGAGCGGACAAACTGCTTCATGTGGTAATCGCCATTTGTACCAGTGCTATTGTATTTTCCGATGAAATGGGTGATGTGTTGTTCAGGGTTGCCTTTTCGATCAAATTGCAAGAATTTGGAAAGCTGGAACCTAGTTGGCATTCGAAGATTATCAAGTTTCTTCGTGTACATGAGTGAATCTTGGGAAGAACCTCCATATTGTGCCTTGATAGTGTTTGTGATCATGTTTTGGAGTTGTTGGATTGACAAATACGCCACTAAAACGAAATCAGGCTTTGATTGCTTCTTCCCGTCAGAGTTGAATTCTTGACGCATCTCTCACTCTAGATGAGGTGCACATTTGCTTAACTCTCCACCATGCCGTTCTTCTAGCTTGCTCATGAGAGACACTATTTGCATGTCTTTCTCCTCAACAGTCTTTCTCAGCATCTCAATTGCTTGAGCCATTTGAGCCAGTTGTTCATCAACCCCACCATCATCACCTGTATGGAACCTAGGCATGGGCACGCTTTTAAGTCGACACTAAAGATATGTAATGGTGACTACTCAACTGAATTATTCAATTTTTTTTTGGCAAGCACCTTTCACTGCTTCGAGAGACAAGCTTCTTTGCCTTTTTCACTTGACTTAATGGATACGTCATGGTAGTAGTAGCTTTTGACTCGCTTCAGTTGATGAAGTTAACGGCTGGTTGATTCTCACGATGACCTTCAAGTGATTTTGGTGGAAATAATGCTAAAGTGGTGTGTTGGATTGTATTCATCTTGCCTTAAGAGACAATGCCAGCTAAGTCATGCTTCGTTGCAAAGAAGTCATGTTCTTCTTTGCATGCATAAGTGCAACTTGAGGCTTCATTGAGGCCATCGCTTAGATTGGAGATGAGTCACAACATGATGAAGAAGTATCCCAACGATGGTTGTTAGTCAGTGATCCGTGGTATAACCCTGTGCTTGAGTCTATGTCTGAGTTCTTTGAAGCTGAAGAACGCCTCTCATCACTTTAGGAAGTCTTCTCGCGTGGTGCAAAAGCATGTTTCTGTGCCTCGAGAGAGGCTAGGCTATTGACGAGCTTGTTCCTTTGACACACCTCTTGTTTCTTTAACAACACTATCTTGAAAGTGGCGTGAAGCATGGTCACCGTCTTTGCCTTGGTTCGTGTCGTGATGCCAACAAATTCTTCACTTGTAACTGAAGTGTTGACATTTCTTCCCTTGGTGGCGAGAGTAGTTTGATCCCTTTATGAATCTATTAGTTTCGACGATGTGTGAATTTTGAATGGAGAAAGAGATGAGACGCAGAGATTGTCCCACCAGCGTGCCAAATTTGTAAACACGAAAATCATGTTACAATCTTTTTTTACAAGTTTCTTCTTATTCGATCTCCGGAAGGTGTGTAGATGTGTAGGTTGTTAATCCAAGGGTCGCAATGACTTAATCTCGGATGAACGGTTACCGCCAAGTTTTGACTCTTGGCAATTTGAAGGATTGACATGGGTAGTAGTGCTTGATGATTCTTTGAAGGTTTGGTGAAGAATGCATAGAGCTTTTTGAATTCTTCAAAGTGTTTTGGGGATTTGGGTGCTTAAGCTTTGGCAGCGTCTGGGTGCTTGAATGATTTTTTGGATCCCCTTTCCTTTGCCTTAGGGGCCTTGTATTTATAGACTTTCCGAGCCTTGCCTACAGATGGATTTGTTTGGTTCGTGATTTATTTCCATCAATCAATCAATAAATCAATTATTTAATTTAAATAAAATCAAATAATTAATCTTGTCCAATTCGGCATTTCTATTTTCTTTAATTTAAATTAATTAATTTGTTTAATCTAAACTAAAATCAAATATTAATTTCCACCGATCGTGACTTGTATCCTTGAGACTTGTCCGATCTTGATGAGTCATATGCCACGTAAGCCCTCACATGTCAAAATTTAATGTGTTTGTGACATATATATTTCATTGAAATTTCGCTGTCTACAAAACTACAACACAAATAACCATATGATGGTTGGATATTGAAATGTTACGAGGAAAGTTGTAATTGAATGAGGAAGACGAATCATATTTCCTTGGCAGATGAAATAAATTTTGGAATGGGATATATTCTTGATTGGATTTCCTATTAGCCCTATTTTTATTTTCATGGTAGACAAATAATATTATATAGCCATGTTAAGAAGTATTCACTGCATCAAAGACAAAGATAAATTGCACACCTTTTTGTTGTTGTTGCAAAGTTGCAGGAAGATGAAGGCTGGATCTATTTTAACTTCACAAAAATCCTTTATCAAAATATTTTATTAATTTTAAGAGTGAATTGACGAAAATGCCCTTAGAGGCGATGATTTGACTTTCGTTGACCAATGTTAGACCTGGCAATTTCTTACACGACCCGTTAACACGACACGTAAACGACACGAAAATAACGGGTTTCGGGTCAACACGATAACTAATCGGGTCATTATCGGGTCACACGATAATAACCCGTTAATAACGGGTCCTTAACAGGTTTACACGAGAGTGACACGCGGGTAACCTGTTTCGACACGATAAGAAAAATGCTATTTTGATGATCTTAATTATTTAAACTACTAAAAAAAAATTTACTATAAAATGCAATAGATATAATGAATATGTATATATTGTTTATTAATTATTATTCTATATAAACTTTAAATTTTAAGTTTTATTTATTTATTTATTTTTATAGTATATTATAGGCAAAGATTGAGATTAAAAATCATAAAACACATTAAAAATAAAAATATCAAGTAATATAAAAATACCAAACACATAAAAAAATTATAATAATTAATTTCCCGCCTAATATTTAACCCAAAGAAACTCTAAGTGTTAGTTAATGTATCGTTTTGATGGGATACGCATCCTATAAAACAAATTTCAATGATCCAACCATCAAACTTGTTTATATATGCTTCGAGATCGCATACGCCAAAATTTGCAAAAAAAAAATATTCAGAGATCAAGAAACGAGACAAAACTTTTCAACGGTTATAAACGAAAAATCACGATTTAACGGTTGTTTTAACTCTGATTTTGATGATTTTTTACAGCTATACTCTTTGACCCTATATGAATATAATGAATGAATTCGATCTTCAATTTAAAATATTTACATTGGTGGATACCACAAAATCTTATATTATACTTGATAAAAGTATAAATAAACTCTCAAGTGTTAGTGAATTTATCATTTTGATGGGATACGCATCTTACAAAACTAATTTCAACGATCCAACCGTCAAACTTGTTTATATATGCTTCGATATCGCATACACCAAAAATTGCAAAAAACAAACATTCAGAGATCAAGTAACGAGACAAAAAATTTTGACGGTTATAAACGAAAAATCACGATTTAACGGTTATTTTAACTCCGATTTTGATGATTTTTTACAGCTACACTCCTTGACCCTGTATGAATACAATGAATGAATTCGATCTTCAATTTAAAATATTTATACTAGTGGACACCACAAAATCTTATGTTATACTTAATGAAAGTATAAATAAACTCTTAAATGTTAGTGAATTTATCGTTTTGATGGGATACGCATCCTACAAAACTAATTTCAATGATCCAACCGTCAAACTTATTTATATATGCTTCGAGATCGCATACGCCAAAAATTGCAAAAAACAAACATTCAGAGATCAAGTAACGAGACAAAACTTTTCAACGGTTATAAACGAAAACTCACGATTTAACAGTTATTTTAACTTCGATTTTGATGATTTTTTACAGCTACACTTCTTGACCCTATATGAATACAATGAATGAATTCGATCTTCAATTTGAAATATTTACACTAGTGGATACCACAAAATCTTATGTTATACTTGATGAAAGTATAAATAAACTCTTAAATGTTAGTGAATTTATCGTTTTGATGGGATACGCATCCTACAAAACTAATTTCAACGATCCAACCGTCAAACTTATTTATATATGCTTCGAGATCGCATAAGCCAAAAATTGCAAAAAACAAACATTCAGAGATCAAGTAATGAGACAAAACTTTTCGACGGTTATAAATGAAAAATCACGATTTAACGGTTATTTTAACTCCGATTTTGATGATTTTTTATAACTACACTCCTTGACCCTATTTGAATACAATGAATGAATTCGATCTTCAATTTAAAATATTTACATTAGTGGATACCACAAAATCTTATGTTATACTTAATGAAAATAAAATAAACTCTAAGTGTTAGTTAATGTATCGTTTTGATGGGATACGCATCATATGAAACTAATTTCAATGATCCAACCATCAAACGTGTTTATATATGCTTCGAGATCGCATACGCCAGAAATTGCAAAAAACAAACATTCAGAGATCAAGTAACGAGACAAAATGTTTCGACGGTTATAAACGAAAAATCACGATTTAACGGTTATTTTAACTCTAATTTTGATGATTTTTTACAGCTACACTCCTTGATCCTATATGAATACAATGAACTAATTTGATCGTCAATTTAAAATATTTACAGAAGTGGATATATACCACAAAATCTTATGTCATGATGATCTATGAAAATTGAGGATTTTGTAAAAGGAATAACATGTAAGCTTTGAGTTCCATTGGCAAGGTTACATGGTCGTTTAGATTTTTAAAACCCTCCAAATCTCATGAACAATGTTATTTATTTTAGTGAAAAATTAATAAAATTAATAATAATTATTGTAGAAGTGTGAAAAATGTAATCACTCGTAATAAAAAGCTTTACAACTTTCATTAAGGGGTCAACTCCGAAATTTAGTATGCATATACTGATTTAGTATTATGTTTTACATTTTTTTGGGTCAAATTATGTTTTTCATTTTCATTTTTATTGATTTAAAATATAATTTTCTTAACGGGTAACGGGTCGGGTCATATTACCTGAAAATATTAACGGGTTGATTTCGGGTCGGGTCATATTACCCGTTTACTTTAACGGGTATTACATGACACGACCCGTTAAGCTATCGGGTATGACACGAAAACGACACGAACACGAGAAACACGACACGAATGCCAGGTCTAACCAATGTATAAAGAGACGTTTGAAACATTCTTTTATCATATTTATGTTGTATTCGACGGTACGAACTTTTGGGCACAAGCAAAATTGAAATCGGAGTTATGACGAAGATTTTACAAAACTACAAATCCAAAAGATATTTTTGTAAATTATTATTTTAATGATTATGTTATTTTTATTTTTATTTTTTAGGTAGGATTTATGTGTCAACTGGGGCCCACAATCTCTTTTTCTCGTCTCCCTCACCTCTCGGTTCACACTCTCTCTCTTCTCGCCCTCACTTCTTTATTTTCTCTTCTCCCCCACTTTTTCTTTCTAAATTTCTCGCTATGAACACAAAGTGCACAAATTTCAGACCACCACTGTCCAAACTAAGGGCACCACGAGGTTCATCTCAAACAGGCCTTGAATTTTTCGGCCATTTTTCAGCAAAACCATAACGAGTTAGTCGTGGAAAAAGGTACCGTTTTCTTTGTCTCGTCCATAGTTATGATTTTCATTTTTAAATCACCCAATTTCGTTGAGTATTGAATAAGTTATAACCATTTGAACTTTCCCAAGTTTTCTGCAACCTCCAATGCTTTGCAGGCATTTTTCGGCCATCTCTGGC